>NC_040105.1:117910701-118528985 GCF_003369695.1 Bos indicus x Bos taurus | reverse complement strand
ATAGAAAATATATTTCAAATTTCAAGATACAGACAGTTATTACGCTATGTAAACTGTTCCATCATCGACAAACAGAACAGAAACTCATATCTTCCAAAGCTAGTTTAAGCTTAATGCCATGACCTTATAGAAACAGTACAAGAATGACAGACTAATCATACATATACTGGTTAAAAAAAAAAAAAATTAATACAACCTCAGCACATCAAATCCATTTGGGCATTAGATGACTAAATTTTTATTCCATTAATAAATGACCTAAGGTTATGGATCCTATAAATTATATTTTATTTTATATAAATAGGGAGAATAAGAAAAAGGTTTAAGCTCCTCAGGAGAATCCTAAAAGATATTTTCTTTAGCATCTTCACCTGCTGTGATAATACTGAGCCCCTGCTATATGTTAATCACTGTAGCAAACATTTACATTAGATATCTAATTTAGTTCTCCCAATAATACTATAAAATCAGCACTATCAACACTTTAGTTACAAATGAAGGTGAAGGTTAAGAAGGTTGAGTAAATTACCAAAAGTCAGTCAACTAGTAAGTGCAAAACTATTCCAAAGGCCATACTCTAAGCCACAGGGCAACACTGCCTTTCTTTTAGTGATAAAGGGTATTTATCTGAATTCCAAAGCCAACATTATTTCCATTGAAATAAAAGACAAGAATGATATCTAATATCATAACTATTATTTAACACAAGTCAGAGTGACTTACCCCAGTTAATAGAGAAAGAGTGAGTGATTTAACTTTTGGAAAGTTGATGATAAAATAATTATTTTAAGGTGATATGATTACCTAACTAGAAAATACAAGAGAGGCAACTACCAAATTGCAAGTATAAACAGAAGATGGATGATTATAAACTAAATACAATAATTCACTTATAAATGAGAAAATATAATAGAAATAGATCTTATTCAAAATTGCATTAAAATGAAATAATACCAAAAGTAATATAAATAACATAGATAATATCTTAAGAAACCTAAAGTTTTATTGAGAAACTTACATGAATTTTCAGAATTCCATCTTCCTGGATGGAATCACTTGAACCACACAGGTCAATTCCTCCAAAAGTAATCAGTACACCTATATTATCTCTCCTCCTCACTACACATGTATGTGTAGCATGTGTGTGTTCAGTTATGTCTGACTCTTTGTGACCCCATGGACTGTAGCTTGCCAGGCTTCTCTGTCCATGGAATTTTTCAGACAAGCATATTGTAGTGGGTTGCCATTTCCTTCTCCGGGGGATCTCCCTGATCAATCCAAGAATCAAACCTGTGTCTCCTGTGTCTCCTGCATTGGCAGGCAGGTTCTTTGCTGCTGAGCCACCTGGAAAGACCTATGAATTTGGGAAGGAGGCACAATTCATCCCAGTACACATTATATGCATGAGCTAGTTAATTTACCTATACATTGGCTATTTCCAGTGGTCAGCTATACAGTAAATAGAATGTGAACATTTTCGGAAAATTTTTGGTGAAAATGTGTGTTTATTTCTCCCAGGTAAATTGCTGGTCACAGGATAAGAGTATTTTCTATTTTGTAAGAAAATCAGCAAATTATTGTCCAAAGTTATTTTAGAATTCCTAACAGCAATTTCTACAATTTGCTTCACATTTTCAAAGACACTTAGAACTGAATCTTTCATTTCTAGCAATTCTAGTGGGTGTGTGTCTCACTGAAGTTTTAATTTGCATTTCTCTATTGATTACTGATAATGAGCAATTTTTAATAGGATTGCTAGTCATTCATATATGTTCTTTTGCAACTTGTCTCAGAGGTTTTTCCTTTTTTTTTTTTTTTTTCTGAGTTTTTTTTTTTTTTTTTCTATAAAGGTAAAGATATTCTTGCTTACAAGTTTTGGTGGATACCTTTACTGGATGGATTAAGGATTTTCCCTGCCGTAGTGAGCAGGCTAAGGAGCTTATAAGAGTTTAAATCCATGAAATTATTCCCAGGTTTGGGCTGCCACAGAGCCTTCAGAGTGAAAATGGCTCCACTTTTAAAGCTATTGTAACTCTGCTCCTGCTGCATCACTTCAGTCGTGTCCGACTCTGTGCGACTCCATAGATGGCAGCCAACCAGGCTTCCCCTCCCTGGGATTCTCCAGGCAAGAACACTGGAGTGGGTTGCCATTTCCTTCTCCAATGCATGGAAGTGAAGTCACTCAGTCATGTCCGACTCCTAGCCACCCCATGAACTGCAGCCTACCAGGCTCCTCCATCCATGGGATTTTCTAGGCAAAAGTACTGGAGTGGGGTGCCATTGCCTTCTCCGTATTGTAGCTCAGAGGGTGTCAAAAACTCTAGGAACAGAGTATCACTTATACTGTTCCTGGAGACCCCAAACCTCAGGAAAGGTTGAAAAAGCTAATTACATTATTAAGAGGCATCTGCACAAATTAACTCAAGATACACAGGACAGCTGGCTTAAAGTTCTACCCATAGCTTTAATGAGGGCTCGAACTGCCCCCAAAAAGGAGGAACTGTCCCCCTTTGAATGTATTTATGGAAGACCCTTCTTATGCACAGACATTGTTATAGACCCTGAAGACTTGGAATTAACTAATTATGTAACTCAGCTCTCAGCTTTTCAACAGGCATTAAAGGAACTCCTGGAGGTGACTCCTGACCCAGCCTCTGAGTCAAGCAAGCCACTGTTTGAGCCAGGAACTGAGGTCCTGATAAAATCATTGGGATCTGAGGGACAATCCCTCGGCCCCTCTGGGAAGGCCCTTATCTGGTCATTTTTTCTTCTTTCACAGCTGTCAAGGTGCCAGGAATTGATTCATGAGGGCATCATACTCGAGTAAGGAGGTGGCACCCAGACCGGAACTAAGTGATGTTATTTTATGTCCTTATTTTCTATGCTCTTATTATTTACTTTTCAGATGGGCCTGATAATCTATGTGAGCCTGTTTCTGCTGACTCCAAAAACCCTGAGTCTGCTGTTTGACCATCAAGACAATGCCTTCCTGTCTTGGGCTCACTCCTATGCTCTATTCCACAATCAGTCTAATTTCTGGGTCTGCGGAGCGCTCCTCTCTTCATCAGTGGAAGGCTTCCCGCGATGGGCATCTCCACATCAGGGAAAGGACTTTCTCCAAGTCTGCAAATAACTTTGACAACAACAATCATGTGTGATGCTTCTTCTTAATCTGATGACATCTTACAATCCTAAAATGGACTGGTGCAACACTTTGCACCTTAACTATGGACATAATGTGACTTTTAACTTTGCTGATGGTTCTGTTTTTGCTGCTTGCTCCCAGCATCTGTAACTGTGTAGCTGGATTTGTTTCTAGTCGCATAAAGGCTTTTAAGTTACAAATGCTTGCTCAAACTCCTGTGATTGTCGCAGCTTCCTCCAACCAGTAGTTGGGGCCCCTGAATCAGAGACCCTCAATATGAGGGTTAGGAGAATATGTTGCCTCATAAATTTAGGGACAATGCCCCTTACCAGCTCAGAAGCAGTTACAGAACAAGAACAATGCCTCTTTCCCTAGGCAATTCCCCTAGGGAGAATTCTCCTAAAAGAATGAGAGGGTAACAGGCAGGAAGGCTAGGGGCCCCCAAATGGAGGAAATAGGCTGCAAGTGCTAGATTTTTTTTTATCTCCCTCTTAAGTGGCAGGGGGACAAGTGTCAGATAGTTTTCTCTTCTCTATACAAAACTAAAAGGGGATTTCTTTTAAAATTCTTTGCTGCCTTGATGACACCTGGTTCCACCTGCACTTAACTTTTCTCAAACATTGAGATAACCAATGCATTTTTCTTCTTTTTTATTTTTCCTGTTTCACAATGGTAATTTTTTCTTGTATTACTTTTCTTTTTTTTAATTTAAATTTATTTTAATTAGAGGCTAATTACTTTACAATATTGTATTGGTTTTTCCATACATCAACATGAATCCACCACGGGTGTACACGTGTTCCCAATCCTGAACCACCGTCCCACCTCCCTCCTCATACCATCCCTCTGGGTCATCCCAGTGCACCAGCCCCAAGCATCCTGTATCCCGCATAGAACCTGGACTGGTGATTCATGTCTTATATGATATTATACATGTTTCAATGCCATTCTCCCAAATCATCCCCCCCCTCCCTCTCCCACAGAGTCCAAAAGACTGTTCTATACATTTGTGTCTCTTTTGCTGTTTCGCATACAGGGTTATTGTTATCATCTTTCTAAATTCCATATATATGCATTAGTATACTGTATTGGTGTTTTCTTTCTGGCTTACTTCACTCTGTATAATCGGCTCCAGTTTCATCCACCTCATTAGAACTGATTCAAATATATTCTTTTTAATGGCTGAGTAATACTCCATTGTGTATATGTACCACAGCTTTCTTATCCGTTCATCTGCTGATGGACATTTAGGTTACTTTTTCTTATGGAAACGTTTTTCTTAAGCTATGTTAATGAACTATATATTTACCTTAGACTCTGTCTTTCTTCAGGTCAGTTTGCCTAAGACTCAGAACTGACTTGACAAACCAGTATGTTTCACTCAACAAACCAGTATGCTTTACTCATGCAAGTGTTCTCTTAAGCTCTGTTAATGAAACTATGTATTTGCTTGGAAACCTGACTTTCTTCAAGATTCATGTCAATTGTTTTATGTCCTGGAATGACTCACCTTGTGTCAATGTTATCTCAAAATGCATGTTGTGCATGTGGGGCCTGGTGCCACTCTCTGAGTTTTGAGACATTTCGTTTCTCTAATTAGCAGCCTGCTAGTAGGTACATAACTTCCTGCTAAAGACTAGCAAGGGGGCACTCTTTCTGCCCCTTTGTGATGTCTGTGTCAGAAGCTTTCTCTATCTCTTTTATACTTTAATAAAGCTATATTACACAAAAGCTCTGAGAGATCAAGCCTCGTCACTGGCCCCAGATTGAACTCCTTTCCTCCAGAGGCCAAGAACCCTGGCATCTTTCATGGCTCAGCAACAACCTTTCAGGTGTTTCTCACTTTTTTTAAAATGAGTTTTTGTTTTCTTATTCCTGAGTTGTAAAGTTTTTATTTTTATTATATACTCTGGAAATAAGATCTTTGTCAATTACACATATTGAAAGTATTTTCTTCCAGGCTGTAATTTGATTTTTCACTTTCAAAACTGTTTCCCAAAAGGCAAATGTTTTAAGTGGTTCCAATTTATCAATTTTCTTTCTTCTATGATTAACATGTTTTATGTCATGTCTAATGGCCCTCTATCTGAAAGTCAGCAAGATGACCATATTATCTTCTAGAAACTTTATAATGTTAACTTTTACATTTAGGTTTATGATGCATGTTGAGTTCATTTTTTCTAAATGGTGTGAGATAAGGGTCAGTGTTTTATCTAAAAATACCCAGTTTTCCCAAAACTACTTGTTGGAAAGATGACCATTGCACATTGATAACATTGAATTATCTTGGTACTTTACTCAAAAAGTTGATTTATTATATAGATAGCTCTATAGTGAGCTCTGAAATTTGGTAATGTAAATCTTACAACTTTGTTCTGTTTCTAAATTGTTTTGACATCACAGGTCTGCTGCTTTTTCATACATGGCCCAGAATCAGCTTAAAAATTTCTGCCTGTGCCCAAACCTGGTATTTTTAGTGGGATTATTTTGAAGAACAGACATCTTAATACTGAATCTTCAAATTCATGAATACCAAATATCTTACCATTAATTCATGACTTTTTAACTTTTTCTCTACAATGCTTATAGTTCTCAGTGTCTAGGTCTTGCATATGTTTTGTTAAATTTATCCTTACATAATTCATATTTTCTGAAATATTATAAGATTGGTATTATTTATTTCTAAAAAACTTGACAGAATTTGGCAATGAAAATATTTGGGCCTGAAGTCTTCTTTGTGGAAAATGGTTTCTTATGAATTTAGTTTCTTACAATTCAATAACGCAATTCAGATTTTGTGTGTGACGTGCAACTTTCCTTTTTTTTTTTTTTTTCTTTTTCCATTTTTGAGTTCCCAGTACTCAAAAATGACTCTTTTTCTCTAGTTTTATCATTTTACTTTAGGAAAAGATATTTAAGAGCTCTGGCTGCATTATGAGATTTAACTTACTAATGTCCTATATTAAAAACGGCAAGGTCTGGTAAAATTTTTCTATATGAATGTTAAACTAAATGCCCTTAATCTCTATGACCAGTATCTGACCTACCTTCCCACTCATCCTGGGAGCATCAGCAGCATCAGTTTGTACACTTATTTCTCTGGATTTTGATTCCCTTTAGAGCACATGGTGTTTTGAGTTTTTCTTCTATTGCAAGCCAAGCTCTGAAAATTTTTCTCACATTTTACTCAGCATACTTTTTAAATGAAGGGTTTCCAAGCATTTTAGCTTAATTCATTACAATATTGGTATTGAAAGTCCAGACAGAATAGTAACAAAAGCCTTTTCAGGAGCCATGAAAAAAGCATATGGGTTTTCTCTTTTTATATGATAATGTACTGTTTTATATAAAAACATTTCTTAATTTTGTGACATCTTTGAACTACTGATACAAACCTGATCATAATTTATCACTTTTTTAGAACTTTGCTTCAGTTTGCAAATATATTATCGGTTCATATAGTTACATAGGATAGGCCTATATTTTCCTGTCTTCACATACTATTCTCTCTACAGGGTTATCCAATTCTCTTTAAAGGATTATGGTAAACTCAGAATTCTAATTTTTTAATATAATATTTCTAATATATTGGCACAGATGTTTTAGAAAGTAATGTGGCAATAAGAATCAATGAAATTTAAATTAAAATATGCTTTAATCCAATAAATGCATAAGAAATATAATTAATGGAAATTAGCAGGTGAATGAAAAGCATTTGAGTATATGCATCTTTATTAAAGCACTAATACAAGCAAAAAAAGAAAAACTAAATGTTAAATATATAAATCAATAAATACATTATAGTCTATTCTTAAGATCTGTTATTGTATGGTTGTAAAAAAAGTCACATTTCCAATGATTATTCAAGGACAAAGGAAAGCACATAATACATATTATCTGAAGCATCAGGGTATAAACTGTAGATGCTTTTAGCTATAACCATATATTAGCTTGTTCACTCTGTCATTTTAGTGGGAAAAGAAATTTATTTTCAATCCCTTTCACATGTTGTGTGGAAATACAAAGATCTCTTCATAATTACAGGAAAATACTAGAGACTACATTCATGATTCTAAAGCTTTTATCCTACTTATTGTCTCAATTATATTTGTATGTCTTCTCCCATGGCTATTTTCCTCCATTTGCTACACATACACACACAAGGAATAAATCATATTAAAATTTATCACTGGAATTTAGAAATTTTAAAATTTTTTAAATTTATTTTTATTAGCTTTTTTAAACATTTTAAGACATATTTTAATATATATATAATTGTAAATTAATAACAAAGAAATACTGATAGAAAATATGAAGAAAATAACACAATTGAAAATATTTAGTATTTGATAATTTTATTCACAGTAACCCAGGAATCTAATTCATAATTCACAGGATCTACCAGGCAGATCAATCAGAAAAATAATGAACATAGCAGTAAAATTTACCATTCAGGTGTGACCTAAATCAAATCCCTTATGACTATTTAGTGGGAGTGACAAATAGATTCAAGGGAGTAGATCTGATAGAGTGCCTGAAGAACTAAGGACAGAGGTTAGTAACATTGTACACAGGAGGACATGATCAAGACCATTCCTAAGAAGAAGAACTGGACATGAAACAATAGACAGGTTCCAAATCGGGAAAGGAGTACATCAAGGCTGTATATTGTCACCCTGTGTATTTAACTTATATGCAGAGTATATCATGAGAAACACTGGGCTGGAAGAAACACAAGCTGGAATCAGGATTGTTATGGGAAATACCAATAACCTCAGATATGCAGATGACACCACCCTTATGGCAGAAAGTGAAGAACTAAAGAACCTCTTGATGAAAGTGAAAGAGGAGAGTGAAAAAGCTGGCTTAAAACTCAACATTCATAAAAATAAGATCATGGGGTCTTGTCCCATCACTTCATGGCAAATAGATGGGGAAGCAATGGAAACAGGGACAGACTTTATTTTTGGGGGGCTACAAAATCCCTGCAGATGGTGATTACAGCCATGAAATTAAGAGACGCTTGCTCCTTGGAAGGAAAGTTATGACCAACCTAGACAGCATATTAAAAAGCAGAGACATTACTTTGCCAACAAAGGTCCATCTAGTCAAAGTTATGGTTTTTCCACTAGTCATGTATGGATGTGAGAGTTGGACCATAAAGAAGGCTGGGCACCAAAGAATTGATGCTTTTGAACTGTGGTGTTTGAGAAAACTCTTCTGAGTCCCTTGGACTGCATGGAGATCCAACCAGTTCATCATAAAGGAAATTAGTCCTGAATATTCATTGGAAGGACTGATGCTGAAGCTGAAACTCCGATACTTTTGTGACCTGATGTGAAGGACTGACTCATTTGAAAAGACCCTGATGGTGGGAAAGATTGAAGGCAGGAGGAGAAGGGGATGACAGAGGATGAGATGGTTGGATGGCATCACTGACTCTATGGACATGAGTTTGGGTAAGCTCTGGGAGATGGTGATGGACAGGGAGACCTAGAGTGCTGTAGTCCATGGGGGCCGCAAAGACTCGGACATGACTGAGCAACTGAATTGAAGGGAAGAAGAAGAAATGCAAAAAGGCAAAATGGTTTTACAAGGAGGCCTTACAAATATCAGAGAAAAGAAGAGAAGTAAAAGGCTATGGAGAAAAGGAAAGATATACCCATCTGAATGCAGAGTTCCAAAGAGTAGAAAGGAGAGATATTAACTTTCCTCAGTGATCAATGCAAACAAATGTAGGAAAACAGTAGAATGGGAAAGACTAGAGATGTCTTGAAAAAAATTAGAGATAACAAGGGAAGATTTCATGCAATGATGGGCACAATAAAGGACAGAAATAGTATGGACCTAACAGAAGCAGAAGATATTAAGAAGAGGTGGCAAGAATAAACAGAAGAATTATACAAAAAGATCTTCATGACCCAGATAACCACGATGGTGTGATCATTCACCTAGAGCCAGACATCCTGGAGTGTGAAGTCAAACAGGCTTTAGGAAGCATCACGATGAACAAAGCTAGTGGAGGTGATGGAATTCCAGTTGAGCTATTTCAAATCGTAAAAGCTGATTCTGTGAAAGTGCTGCAGTCAATATGCCAGCAAATTTTCAAAAGTCAGCAGTGGCCACAAGATTGGAAAACGTCCGTTTTCATTCCAATCCCAAATAAAAACAATGCCAAAGAATCTTTAAACTACTGCACAATTGCACTCGTCTCACACGCTAGCAAAGTAATGAACAAAATTCTCCAAGTGAGGCTTCAACAGTACATGAATTGAGAACTTCCAGATGTTCAAGGTGGACTTAGAAAAGTCAGAAGAACCAGAGATCAAATTGCCAACATCTGTTGGACCGTCAAAAAAGCAAGAGAATTCCAGAGAAACATCTACTTCTGTTTAATTGACTACATCAACTTCTGCTTCAAAAGCCTTTGACTAAAAAAACAAAGAAACAAAAAAACAAAAGCCTTTGACTGTGTGGATCACAACAAACTGAAAAATTCCTCAAGAGATGGGAATACCAGATCACACTATCTGCCTCATGAGAAATCTGTATGCAGGTCAAGAAGCAACAGATAATAACTGGACATGGAACAACAGACTGATTCCCAATTGAGAAAGGAATACATAAAGACTTTATATTAAGTCACCTTGCTTATTTAACTTATATGCAGAGTACATCATATGGAATGCCAGACTGGATGAAGCACAAGCTGGAATCAAGATTGCTGCAGGAAATATCAATAACTTCAGATATGTAGATAGCAGAAAGCGAAGAACTAAAGAGACTCTTGATGAAAGTGAAAGAGGAGAATGAAAAAGCTGGCTTAAAACTCAACATACAGAAAACGAAGATCATGGCATCCGGTCCTATCACTTCATGGCAAATAGATGTGGACACAGTGACAGACTTTATTTTGGGGGCTCCAAAGTCACTGAAGATGGTGACTGCAGCCATGAAATTAAAAGACACTTGTTCCTTGGAAGAAAAGCTATGACAAAACTAGACAGAATATTAAAAAGCAGAGACATTACTTTGCCAGTAAAAGTCCGTGTAGTCAAGGCTGTGGTTTTTCCAGTAATCATGTATGGATGTTAGAGTTGGACTACAAAGAAAGCTGAATGTCAAAGAATTGATTCTTTGAACTGTGGTGTTGGAAAAGATTATTGAGTGTCCCTTGGACTGAAAGGAGATCAAACCAGTCAATCCTAAAGGAAATCAGTCCTGAATATTCATTGGAAGGACTGATGCTGAAGCTGAAACTCCAATACTTTGGTGACCTGATGTGAAGAACTGACTCATTTGAAAAGACCCTGATGATGCTGGGAAAGATTGAAGGCAGGAGCAGAAGGGGACGACAGAGGATGAGATGACTAGATGGCATCACCAATTCAATAGACATGAGTTTGAGAAAGCTCTGGGAGTTGGTGATCAATAGGAAAGTCTGGCATGCTCCAGACCATGGGGTTACAAAGAGTCAGACATGACTGAGCGACTGAACTGAAAGAACTGAAACTTTAATCATGCCTTATCAGTTAGCCAGATAAGGGCTGTGAAATTATACATATACTCAAAATAATCACAATTTAGACAAGCACAAGAAGTGAGGATAAGCACATGTACTTATACATTCACACACATACCTTTCATCAATTAATCGGGTGTGAATGGCTAGTATGTGCACAATTCATATATTTGCCATGATTAATAATGGAAACATATACATATCACACATGTGAAGGCTGCCTGATAAATCTGATTACAGTACATAGTTATTAACTGTTCTAAGGGAACTTCTTCAGTATTTCAGTATAGCTAAATCAGAGATATCAAATTTGATTATGCATCAATAGTTTTGTTTTTAAATTTGACATAAAGTGGGAGCCTCCTAACTTTTCCACATATTAATAGATGCAAGGAACAGTATCTAGAATTACATATGCTGTGAAAAAGAAAGCTACAGACTCTTTTCAGTTACTGAAGAGCTAAAATATTCTTTGGGAATTATACCACAAAAATTATTTTCTTTAATAAGACAACTTGGAAACCATAGTAAATTAGCAATATATAGTACAACCACTTTACATCTCAAAATTCAAAAATAAGGAAATGAGTTATTAAGTGGTGTCATTTTGAAGGCAAGTACTTTTACAGGTCTGCGTATACTTAAATTTTGCAAAGTGGAAGTGACGTATTTTTTTTCATGGAAAGAGAGACAGAATAGGCAAGTTGACTCTCAAGAAAAATTCAGATTCATTTAACTCTCTCAAGTCAGAAAGGCTTTTGCATTCTGCTGACATCAGATATTGAAAACATAAATTATGACATTAAAATTCCATGAGCTTGATGTGATGTATTTGTGAAATGAAAAGCAAGGTAAGGAAATGTATGAAATAATTGTTTGCTATTACTGACTACATACTATATGGTTTGCAGTGTGCTTTTTGTCCCTTGTCTCATTTAATTTCATAAAACCCATACAATTAAGATACTTTAAGTTTATAGTAAAGAAATAAAGGCTCATGAAGTTTCAATTGGGACTTTCCCAAGATCATAGAGTTAAAACTGACAGAGTCTGAACCTCGATATATCTGACTCAAAAGTTGTTCCTGCTATGCGAGTCTGCTTCTGATTTCATATGATATCAGAGAATTATCTTTGTCACCATTTTGTTCCTAAACATAAATAGGGGATATAAATGGAACTGACACCCAATATCCTAAAACACACTACACACAAACACACACAAATTATTCTTTTTCACTCTTCACCTTCCTTTCTCTCAACCTTGTCGATTTGAAAGTAAGATAGTAGATAGACAAATAATAGACAAGAAGAAAGGGGCGGGGGGAGAGGGAAGGAAGAAGCAAAGAAAGAAGACCAGAAAGAGACAAAGACAGAAAGAAATAGACATACTATGAGAAAGAGGCTAGGTTAGATTAGAGTCAGCTTCTTTCTTCCATCCCTGCTAATGTCTCCTCCACAGTAGTCTTGATTCATAGGTACTCAGCACTGGAAGGAACAATTCTCGTGACTTCATGCAGCAGCCTATACCAATGCTGTGCACTATCAGAAAGTTCTTCCTTATAATGAGTAAAAATTCTTTGCTGTAACTTTCACGTCTTAATGCTAGTTATGCCTCTGGGCCTACAGGAAAAGTCTACTCCCTCTTCCATATGACAACTCTTCAAATATTTCAAGACAACTAACATGTCTCCCCTCAGTCTTCTAGTCCCCAGGCTAAACACACAAGGAAGATTATACTGTAGCATTAATATCTCCACCTTGCATTTTCTACACTCCCACGTGTCTTCTCCTTTGTTTCTTCCCCTCACAATGAGAAATTATGTCATTTCTTAACCAAATTACATAATCCCAGTCACCTCCTACTTTACTCCCTGACACAGTTTCATTACAGACCTTTCAGGTAGTGAAGTGTTATAGGATTTAGGGGAAACAAATCATTCAGGAATCATTTTTAAACCAGTAATTTCTTTCTTTTTTTTTTTCAATCCTAAAGGTCATAGAGATTGAAAAGGCAAGCTATTCTAGGATTCATCATCATTCATCGTTGGATTTGAAAACCACAGTAGCAAAAACTAAACACATGTAAAACAGTTGATTTTTAAAAATTAAAATAAATGTACAGTAACAGGAATGAGGAATGTTATTACAAGAACATTTCAGAAGAAGAGGTGTGTTTGAATTTCAGATCTGCCATTGTCTATGTTGTGTGTTCTTCTACAATTTCTAAATACTGTGAATCACAGTTTGATCAAAAAGGAAAAAAAAAAATTCTTAATTCACATGGTTTGTGTATAAGGATGAGAAAGAATCTATGCATAGCAGAATAAAACAGGTTAACTGTATTTGAAAGCATACAAATGATCAAATTCACTCATGTATTGCAAATAAGCAAATGAGTGGACTACGTCACCTTAAAAGTTTAAGCCTAATGTTCAATATAAAGGCTATTCAACATGGGGAGAACTTTTATCATGTCAGAATGACAAACTTTCAGGATACCTCAGAGTCAATCAAAGGCATTTATTTAATTCAATATTTTGGATTTAATCCACAAATTAAACACTATTCACAACAAAAACCCCACTAAAATGACAGTAAAATATTTTAAGTCATAAATCTGTAAGGTCAAAGAAAGAGAAGAAACAACAGATTACAAGAAGTGCAACACAATTTTACAATGTGGAAAACAGATGGACAAGTGGAAAATGACTTAGTAATCCGAAGAAATTTAAGTATCTACAAGGGAAAATGTCAATAAACAAACCAATCTGCTCCGTAGCACCCGAGAAAGAATCATGAACTGCACACATTAGTTGTTAGCTCATTTTTCTGCATTAAAATTTACTTGGCTAAATATCCAAGTTGATCACTTACAAGTTTTACTTTCCAGAAAAGAGAATATAATTCAGCCATATTTTCTATCATTTTATAAAACAGATTATCTCTTTTCACATTTTCAGACAGCATGATCCTCATTTGAGACATAATAGATAAAAAAAGAAAATATTCATTTAACATAGAAGATGGGATTAGTGAAGACACTGAGTGAAAAATATAAAACTTATATAACATAAATAGCAAAACTGCATAAGTCCTTCCTTGTCAGTAAACACATTAAATATAAATGGATTAAACTACACAATTAAAAGTTAGAGACTGAAAGAATGTGTAGAAAGCTAACAGCAAACATGATCCAATTACAAGAAAATCGCTTCACATCCAAAGACAGAAATAGGCTAAATGTAAGAGGATGAAAACAATATATTCCATGAAACAATCAAAAAGAGCTTAAGTGGGTATACTAAAATCTGTTAATAATAATAATAATAACAATAAAGGGAAGATCATTAAAAATAATAAAAGGGACAGTCACACTATCAAGGCATAACAATTATAAACATATAGGTACCTAACAGCAAAGCACCAACTTATTTGAAGCAAATACTGACAGAATTCTAGGGATAAATAGATATTTGAACACTAATAGTTGGCTATATCAATATCCCACTTACAATTACAGCTATGAATACCTATAATAAAAAAGAAGAAAGATGTCAAATCAAAAACCTAACATCTCACCTTAAAAAACTATAAAAAGCTGAAACTAAACCATAATCACTAGAAGAAGTAAATAATAAAAAAATGTAGAGATAAATCAAATAGAGAATAATAGAGTAAATCAAGACAACAAAGTTGGTCTTTTATAAAGATCAAAGTTGACAAATATTTAGGTGAACTTACCATAAAAGAAGGAAGATGAAAAGCAGTAAAATCAGAAATAAAAAATGGAGACGTTACTATCAAACTTAGAGAAATACAAATAATTATAAGACACTACTAGAATCTGCCTGCAATGTGGGAGACCTGGGTTTGATCCCTGGTTTGGGAAGATCCCCTGGAGGAGGGTATGACAACCCACTCCAGTATTCTTGCCTGGAGAATCCCCATGGACAGATGAGCCTGGCAGGCTACAGTCCACAGGGTTACAAAGAGTTGGACACAACTGAGCAACTAAGCACACAGCACTAGGAATGAGTTAGATAACCCAGATAAAACAGACAAGTTACTAGAAAAAAAAACAACAACAACAACAACAACAAAAAAACTATCAAAATAGACTAAAGAAGAAATAGAAATATGAAGTCATGTAACAAGTAATGGGCTTCCCTCATAGCTCAATTGGTAAAGAATCAGCCTGCAATGCAGAAGACTCGAGTTTGGCTCCTGGGTCAGGAAGATCCCCTGGAGAAGGAAATGGCAATCCACTCCAGTATTCTTGCCTGGAAAATCCATGGACAGAGGACCCTGGCAGGCTACAGTCCATGGGGTCACAAGAGTGACCCCACGGAGGTCACTGACCCCCATGGGAACGTGATTTAGCAACTCAACCACCATAACAAGTAAAGAGACTGAATCAGTAATAGAAAACTTCCCTACAAAGGAAAGTGTTGCACCAGATGGTCTTATTGGTAGTCTACCAAATATTTAAAGAATTAAAGCCAAACTTTATAAAATTCTTACAAAATATAAAAGAGAAAGAAACACTTTTAGCTCATTCTATGAGGGCAGTATTACTATGTTAACAAAACAAGAAAAAGACACGAGAAAAAAAAAAAAAAACTATAAGCAATAACCCTAATGTACATAAATGTAAAAATTATCAATAAAATACTAGCAAATTGGATACAGCAACCTATCAATATTTAAGTACTTCAAATTAAACCAATACAATATTGTAAAGTAATTAACCTCCAATTAAAATAAATAAACTTATATTAAAAATTATTTATCAAATTCAAATGATAAATTTCCACCATGACCAGGAAATTAAATCCAGGAACACATGGGTAATACAACACAACAATTGCTCAAGGTAAATTATCAACTCCTTAATGCCAAATTTAGATATAATTTGAAGAAAGTAGGGAAAACCACTAGAGCATTCAGGTATGACCTAAATAAAATCCCTTATGATTATACAGTGGAAGTGACAAATAGATTCAAGGGATTAGATATGATAGATAGAGTGCCTGAAGAACTATGGACTGAGATTTGTGGCATTGTATAGGAGGCAGTCATCAAGACCAACCCCAAGAACAAGAAATGCAGAAAGGCAAAATGATTGTCTAAAAAGTCATACAAATAGCTGCAAAAAGAAGAGCAGCTAAAGGCAAAGGAGAAAAGGAAAGATATACCCATTTGAATGCAGAGTTCCAAAGAATAGCAAGGAGATATTAAAGCTTTCCTCAGTGATCAATGCAAACAAATGGAGGAAAACAGTAGAATGGGAAAGATTAGAGATCTCTTGAAGAAAATTAGAGACACCAAGGGAACATTTCATGCAAAGATGGGCACAATAAAGGACAGAAATGGTATGGACCTAACAGAAGCAGAAGATATTAAGAAGAGGTGGCAAGAATACACAGAACTATACAAAAAAGATCTTCATGACCCAGACAATCACGATGGTGTGATAACTCACCTAGAGCCAGAGATCCTGGAATGTGAAGTCAAGTGGGCCTTAGGAAGCACCACAATGAACAAAGCTAGCAGAGGTGATGAAATTCCAGCTGAGCTATTTCAGATCCTAAAAGATGATTCTGTGAATGTGCTGCACTCAATATGCCAGCAAATTTGGAAAACTCAACAGTGGCCACAGAACTACAAAAGGTCAGTTTTCATTCCAATCCCAAAGACACACAATGCCAAAGAATGTTCAAACTACTGCACAATTGCACTCATCTCATACACTAGCCGGAGAAGGCAATGGCACCCCACTCCAGTACTCTTGCCTGGAAAACCCCATGGATGGAGGAGCCTTGTAGGCTACAGTCCATGGGGTCGCTAAGAGTCAGACACGACTGAGCGACTTCACTTTCACTTTCCACTTTCATGCATTGGAGAAGGAAATGGCAACCCACTCCAGTGTTCTTGCCTGGAAAATCCCAGGGACAGGGGAGCCTGGTTGGCTGACGTTTATGGGGTCACACAAAGTCAGACATGACTGAAGCGACTTAGCAGCAGCAGCAGCAGCAGCAGCAGCAGCATATGCTAGCAAAGTAATGCACAAAATTCTCCAAGTGAGGTTTCAACAGTACGTGAACTGAGAACTTTCAGATGTTCAAGGTGGATTTAGAAAAAGCAGGGAATGTCCCAGTTCACCAGCCCCAAGCATCCAGTATGATGCATCGAACCTGGACTGACGATTTGTTTCATATATGATATATACATGTTTCAATGCTGTTCTCCCAAATCATCCCACCCTCTCCCTCTCCCACAGAGTCCAAAAGACTGTTCTATACATCTGTGTCTCTTTTGCTGTCTCGCATACAGGGTTATCATTACCATCTTTCATGTTGATATATGGCAAAACCAATACAATATTGTAAAGTAATTAACCTCCAATTAAAATAAATAAATCAAAATGAAAAAAATTAAAAGTAAAAAAAAAAGGCAGGGGAACCAGAGATCAAATTGCCAACATCTGTTGGATTATCGAAAAAGCAAGAGAATTCCAGAAAAACATCTACTTCTGCTTTATTGACTATGTCAAAGCCTTTGTTTGGATCACAACAAACTATGGAAAATTCTTAAAGAGATGGGAATACCAGACCACCTGACCTGTCTCCAGAGAAATATGTATGCAGGTCAAGAAGCAACAGTTAGAACTGGACATGGAAAAACAGACTGGTTCCAAACTGGGAAAGGAGTATGTCAAGTCCGTACTTTGTCACTCTGCTTATTTAATTTATATGCAGAGTACATCATGAGAAATGCTGGACTGGATGAAGCACAAGCTGGAATCAAGATTGCTGGGAGAAATACCAATAACCTCACATATGTAGATGACACCACCCTTATGGCAGAAAGCAAAGAACTAAAAAGCCTCTTGATGAAATTGAAAGAGGAGAGTGAAAAAGTTAGCTTAAAATGCAACATTCAGAAAACTAAGGTCATGGCATCTGGTCCCATCACTTTATGGAAAATAGATGGGGAAGCAATGGAAACAGTGACAGACCTTATTTTGAGGGGCTCCAAAATCACAGCAGATGGTGACTGCAGCCATGAAATTAAAAGACACTTGCTTCTTGGAAGAAAAATTATGACCAACTTTGACAGCATATTAAAAAGCAGAGACATTACTTTGCCAACAAGGTCCAACAAGTCAAAGCTATGGTTTTTCCAGTAGTCATGTACTGATGTGAGAGTTGGAGTATAAAGAAAGCAGAGTGCTGAAGAATTGATACTTTTGAACTATGGTGTTGGAGAAGATTCTTGAGAGTTTCTTGGATAGCAAGGAGATCCAACCAGTCCATCCTAAAGGAAATCAGTCCTGAATATTCATTGGAAGGACTGATGCTGAAGCTGAAATCCCAATACTTTGACCACCTGATGCAAAGAACTGACTCCTTGGAAAAGACCCTGATGCTGGGAAAGATTGAAGCCAGGAGGAGAAGGGGATGACAAAGGATGAGGTGGTTGGATGACATCACCGATGCAATGGCATGAGTTTGAGTAAGGTCTGCGAGTTGGTTACGGAAAGGGAAGCCTGGCATGCTCCAGTCCATGGGGTGGCAAAGAGTCAGACACGACTGAGCCACTGAACTGAACTGAACACCTTACACTAATAGGATGAAAAAAAGTGAGTTTTCATGATATAAA
This sequence comes from Bos indicus x Bos taurus, assembly GCF_003369695.1. Taxonomy (NCBI): domain Eukaryota; kingdom Metazoa; phylum Chordata; class Mammalia; order Artiodactyla; family Bovidae; genus Bos; species Bos indicus x Bos taurus. Next base: position 118,510,654 of record NC_040105.1, on the reverse strand, counting down.
CTGATGCATAAAAAGCACCTGAAAAAACCTAACACTAATGATTAAAACTACTCAACAACCTCAAAATATAAGGAAACTCACTCCTCCTGACAAGAGAAATCTATGATAAATCAACAGCTAAAATCCTATTTAATGGTGATCTGGAGTAAGACAAGGATTCCCACTATGGCCACTTCTATTCAACATTGCACTGGAAGTTTCAGCCAGAGCAACTGGGTAAAAAAAGTTGGAAATAAAGTGGTAAAGGTGTATTTTTTGAATGACATGATCTTATATATAGAACATTCTATAGAACAAAAATCTATTATAAGTAATAAAAAAAAGACTCAGCAAAGTTACAAGATACAAGACCAATAGGAAAATAATCAGCTCCCTTTATCTGAAAGTGATGAACAATCCGAAGATGTTAATTAAAAAACAATTCTAACAGTTATAAGACAAAATGCTTATATTTATTTGTTAATTATATCTCAATAAAGCTGAAATTAAAACAAAAATATTTATGAATAACTTTTATTAAGTAGGTTTAAGATTTGTACTCTGAAAATGACAGAACATTATAGAGAGTCATTAAACAGATATACATACTAAAAACATGCATACAAACTAAAAAGACATACTATACTTCATCAAACTAAAAGGCTTCTGTATAGCAAGGGAGACCATCAATGAAATTTAAAGGTTACTCATAGAATGAGAGAAAACATTTGCAAATAATTTATTTGATTATATCTACTTACAATAGTTAAATGTATAAAGAATCCAAACGTCCATCAACTAATGCACATATAAAGTACAGCATTATCCATATGATAGAATATTATTCAGACACTAAAAGGAAAGAACTAGTGATACATGTTACAACATGAAAGTTTAAGACATTACGCTAGGTGAAAGAAAGAATTGAGACATAAAATCCAGACATAAAAAGTCATATTGTATGACCCTATTAACATGAAATATTCACAATATGTTAATCTATAGAAATAAAAAGTAGATTGGTGGTTTCCAGGGGCTAGGAAGAGAGAACGAATGGGAAGTGACAGCTTAATGGGCACAGTGCTACATTTAGGGTACTGAGAATGTTCTAGATTTAGACAGTAGTGATGGCTACACAATAATTTGAATAGATCAAAAGTCACTGAATTGTACACATTATTTTGTCTGTGTGTTTATTGACATATATTTGATATACAATATTATACCAGTTTCATGTGTAAAACACAGTGATTCAACAACTCCAAAGGCATGGGCAAGAAAAGCAAAAATAAATGGGACTACATTAAATTAAATCATTTCTTCACAGCAAAGGAACCATAAACAAAACAAAATGGCAATCTACTGAATGGGAAATAAAAAAAAAATTTGCAAATGATATATCCAATAAGGGAATAATATCCAAAATACAGAAATAACTCATACAACTCAATGGCCAAAAGAAGCCCACCTATCTGATTTTTTAATGTAAACTTTAAAATGGTTAAAATAGTGAATTTTGAATTTTACAACAATAAAAAAGTACATACATAATGAAGAATTTGTATCCAGAAGAATAAAGGACTCTTACAACTCAACAATAAGATGTACCAACATTCAAACAAATAAAGAGTAATGTATTTCAACACAAATTTCACCAAAGAAGATATTCAGAAGTTTAAAAAGTCAAATTTAATGAAAAGATTGTTAGGTACTGGGTTAACACAACTTAAAACCATAGTGTTACCCCTGTATACCAACTAGAACTGCTACAAAATAAAAAACAAGAAACCTGATAACTCTAAGTGTGGGTGATGTTATGGAACACCTGAAACTCACATACATTGCTAGTGGAAATGTAAAATGATAGAGCCATTCTGTAAATCAGTTTGTGGTCTTTGTAAAATGTTAAGCAGATACTACCACCTGATCTAGCAATCCCATTCTGAGCTATTTACTTAAGATAAATGATTCACACAGAGATAGAGCCACACAAAGACTTGGACTTGTATAGTCACAGTAGTTCTTCTCAAAGTGGAAACCAAGTGGAAGCAGTATTCTGCCTATAAGCTAGTGATTGGATACACAAAATGTGGCTCATCCACAGAATGACTTTGATAAATTTATAATATGGAGGGAACTTGAAAGAGGCATACTCTGAGGAAACTAAGTCTTCCTAATGAATAAATTTCTTTTATTTTCTTCTAGAACACCCTCCCCCTGCTCTCCCTTGTCATCCACACAACCTCTCCCTGCTCTCCCTTGTCATCCACACAATCACTCAAGTTGGTTAATCTGAAAACATGAGCCCCGACTCAATCTCAGTCAACCCTATGGCTAGCCTGCAGAGTCCCAGTGTAGGGAAGCCTTGTTTTATAGCAGAGAGCACTTCAAGCCATTAAAGGATATGTTTGTTGGAGAGACAGAAAACTTCAAGTGTATTTGAAAAAGGGAAGAAAATCTTAGGAATTGGAGTAACAAAATCCTGTCCTTTTAATAACCACCTAAGATACCAATATACCATAGTGAGATATGAGAATGATTAATTTAGGGACTATTTAGTAAAGTCCCATATGATGTAGAAACTTATAAGCCAAAAATATAGAAAACAAATGAAACATGATGCCTCTTTTTATGGTTTAGTTGGTCTAGTCAAGTAGATTATAGAATATCAGATCTTAAGGAACACTAAGATACATTCTAGCCCCATGCTTCAAGCCTGCCTGTACACAGAATTATCTGGAAAGTCTTTCTGTCTGTTCTGATGCCTAAGCCCAATTCAGGTCCAGTTAAGTCACAATCTTTGGAGCTGGAGTATCACTGTTTTTTAAAACTCCTTGGAGAATCCCTACATACAAGCAGGATTGCTAACCATTCTAGTCATTTATGTTTACATATAAAGTGAAGGTGCTTGCCTAAAGTCATATGATGGGTAATATCAAAGCTACAAGAAACTAGTTCCTCTTTATACTACTGTACACAATATCCCTCAAGGGAAACGATGTTTTAATCATAAGGGAAAAATGTATTCTGTGAGCACCATTTAGCGTCTTTGTAAGAAAAATGACAATGATCATATTTAAATATTTTTCACTATTAAAGTCATATATCCCCATTATAGAAAACTGGAGAAATATAAAAAGCAGAATATGATAGTATTGGTGTATTAAAATACTTGTATTGTTTTGCAGTCTTTTTTTTTTTTTCTCTCATAGAAAGCTGCTGCTGCTGCTAAGTCGCTTCAGTTGTGTCTGACTCTGTGCGACCCCATAGACAGCAGCCCACCAGGCTCCCCCATCCCTGGGATTCTCCAGGCAAGAACACTGGAGTGGGTTACCATTTCCTTCTCCAATGCATGAAAGTGAAAAGTGAGAGTGAAGTCACTCAGTCGTGTCCGACTCTTTGCAACCCCATGGACTGCAGCCTGGGATTTTCCAGGCAAGAGTACTGGAGTGGGGTGCCATTGCCTTCTCCAACAGAAAGCTACACATGTTATTTTAGAAGATTTAGAAAAGACTGTAGTATATATAAAGAAGATAAAAATTACCGTGGTTTAACTATTTTTTACAGGTTATTGAGAATACCCACAATCATTCTAACAGTTATTGAGACATTATCATGACTTTCTCACTGTTTTGTGAACACGGGATACATCAGGAAATAAAAGAAAGATCTCTGCTATCATGAAGCCTATGATGATAATTGTGTGGATGCTAAAGTAACAGTTATATACTTAACTCAGCTGAGAAATAAATTTTAAATTATTTTTCACTCAAATAGTCATCCAGAAGCAGCAAAAATTAACATATGTGCACATTCAAATGAAAAAGCCTACACATCACTAAACCATCTGTTTCTAAGAAATTAAAATCATCCTCAAGTACCAGTGCACAACTATGATTTACAGGGCCATCAATGGTCTGGTTCATTCTGACCATCTTAGTCTAAACTGTCATTCCCAATGCATCTCCCCATACTCTTTTACGAATCTAGTCTCTTTACAAATCATCTTACCCTCCACTCTCTTACATGGTTTTGTCAAATTCAATGTGTTTTTTCTGCCTGAACTGCCCCTCATGCCCTCATACTGGAACTCTTCATCTTGGGATATTCAGCTTCAGTATTTGTCTATGATGTCCTCTTTCTCATTAAGCTACAGCTGAAAAATTCCTAGCTCCTTTACACTGTTATTGCTATGTATACTTTTATCAAAACAAATGCTAAAGTGCATAGTAATAATTTATTCTAGTCTCAGTCTTTTCTGCTAGACAAGGAACTCTTTAAGGAGGGAATATTTTGTTATTGATTAATAAATACACAGTGAATATAAGAATGTCTGAGTTATAAGAAATATTGAGCAATTGTTTATTAAACAAATTTTTAAAGCATGTTTTGTTACACTTTTTAAAAAGATAGTGCAAATTATTTCCTCATGCATCAAAATCTGGTATTTGTCCATCCCTGGCATAACAGGGATACGTGTCTACTAGACTCTGTCATGTTTTCGGTACACTGCAATGAATTTTGGCTACCTAGTCCAAGTGCTTTAGAACATGTATTGTTTTATGTCCTGTAATAGAGGGATGGAATTAATGAGCATTATGTTTTCTCTAACTGACGCCTCAGTGAACTGGCAGACAACATACATCTCCCATGCCTTGCATATGGAAAGGTAGTTTAGTTATTCCTGGGGGTTGGATGCTTGTTATTTCTTTATTATAAATTATAAAAATAATGACACTATCATAATAATGCTTTCTACAGTGTAGCTTCATTTCATTATTTATTGTCTAATTAGAAATAGTGCCTTCAAAGAGTATATCTGAAGAGTTTTCTAATAGGAAAGTTAGAAAACAAGTAGGATAGTGTAAAGTTTACTGCACAGTGGTAATACAACTCCCAGGTTCAAATCCTGACCTTGCTATTTGCTAGCTGTGACTTCAAGTATCTTTACAAACGCTTTCATACCTCAGTGAGTGGGGCCTATAAATATGATGAAAAAGTAACTCCAGTAATTATGCCACATAAGCTTCTGTTTTAACAGAATGAAGAGTGAAGTTTGAATTAAGATTCCCCTGCTTTCTTTGGACAAGCAAATAACCATAATGGGGACTGCTATAGACAGGCCATGTGGTAAGAACCTGAGAAAAGCCTCTGGCAGCTGACAGCTACCCCTGGTCAACATCCACCAAAGAAATGGAGATGTCAGCACTAAAGGCTCAAGACCCTGAACAGAGAACTGAAAAAGCTGTGTCTAGACTCCTGGCCTATGGAAACTCTTATACTAAATTTGAGTTATTTTAAGCCACTAAGTTCATAGTAATTTGTTACACTGCAATACAAAGTTACCTATGCCACAGCAGTGTTATGAAGACTAAATGAATGTAATATTTAAATCCACATAAGTGCCTGTTAACCGAAAAATGCAAATCTGCAAATCCGTCAAGAAACTAAACCAAAAGCTATCTATATCTGCAGACTCATATAGAGTAGGGAGCTATACTGGGGATATTTCCTCCAAACTCAATCTTTATTTCCATATCTGGGACTCTGTGTTTGTAATTGCACTCCTTACTGCTTTCAACTTGGAGTCCATTGTGACTACCTCCACAGAGCTGGACTATAATTTATTCGACATCAACCTAACATATATAATAATCTCAGAAACTTATTTAAATATATTTCTTCTTCGTCTAGTAACCACTTAATAACAGTCAAATTCTCTTACGATCTCTCTAAGTATAGCAGCTCTATGAAACTGATGAGATGAAAAATATTTAAATTAATCAAACACATGCAGCCAAGATGAATTAGTTTTTCACAAATTAGTCTCAGTTTCTGCAGGATGATGCAAATGGAACTTCAGTTCTTTAAAAATTCATTTAGGTTCTTTTTCACCCTCACATTATACTTAAAATAAAACATCTGTAGTGGTTTAGAAAGCTTAGACTATTAAAACAAAATAATCGACATTTTAGCACTGATCTCAAGCTGTTCCATGAACAATGAATCATCAAAGTTGTCAATTTTACACTATGAAATAAAAATGTTTCATACAATAAAAGTTTATGTTCTTGGTGGCAGCCAATTTATTATTTTATTTAGAAAGATCCATTTAACATCCAACTGTGGTATACTAGGTATATTTTGGAGTAAGTTTGTCACTTAGATATTGATTTACATACATTAAAATCATTAAAACAGGCTGATTTTCTTCTTTTAATAGATTGTTACAGAACCAGGTTGAAACATTTTGCACTCATATTCATTGCTATATCATATATATATATAAAATTGAAATTTTACCTGCTGACAAAATAATTTGTTCACTAAGACTCATTATATTCCTATGCTGCAGATTCTATTGGAAAATAATTATTCAATAAAAGAATTTCAATCCCACTCTATTTTCTATGTTTAGAACATGTCCTACTTCCTATCTTGTATTGTGTAATATAACCTTCACCATGTACTCTGCAAGTACTGACACACCTGCATTTGATGGGCCTGAGCACCACCACGAGAAATGCTTTCTTCCTGTGTGTGGCTGTGGGCCACATGGAGAGTTCTCCAAAGCAGGAATCCTCCCCTGCTCAAATAAAACAATTCTTACATATATTGGGTTGGTCAAAAAGTTTGTTCAGGTTTTAAAATATTATAGAAAACCCCAAATGAACCTTTTGGCCAACCCAAGAGTTTATGATTTTTAAATGTCATAGGCTTGCATATGTCATAGGCTTTCCTGGAGAAGGAAATGGCAACCCACTCCAGTATTCTTGCCTGAAGAATCCCATAGACAGAGGAGCCTGGCAGGCTACAGTCCTCGGGGTCGCAAGATTTGGACACAACTTAGTGCACTGTCTGTCTCAGGCTTGCATTTATTCCACCACATCTGGTAGAGAGACAAGAAAATCTTAGATGACTTTTCTTTGACAGAATGTGACAAATGCAAACTTATTTTGGGAGGCTCCAGCCTTCCAGAATGTTCGAGAGTAGAGAGGAGTACTTGATGTACAAAACTCAAGAAAAAGGTCTCTCATCTTTAACATGTCACATAAACTGCTTAAGTTCATACTATCAAAGTCTCTTGGGAAATTCACTCCCTCCAGGCTAAGTGTGGATACAGGGTTCTTTGACCAAGAAACCCAAGGCTATATTATTAGTTACTGGTATTCAATTCCCCCAGCACACCCATGAATCAGAGTTGCTGCCAATGACAAGGGTGCTGCATGGCAGTGTGGAGCACGCCTTGTGCACTTGTAGACCCAAATCTCTTGCTCCCCAAAGGGAGAAACTGTTCTGACTGTCACTCCCGTGATGTCTCCATACATCCCTTATATTCCCGTAACAAATGCCTTGGCAGGGCTTTATTTTCCAGTAACTTACATGCTTTAATATTAAAAGTATTAAATATTTATAGTTTTGAAGTAATTATAGATTGACAGTAAAGTTTTGAAAACACAGATAGTTTCTGTACACCTTTAATTCAATTTCCCCTCCTGTTAATATATTACTTTAGTACATTTGTCAAAATTAAGAAGACAATTTAATTTTATTAAGTAAACTCCAGAATTTTCTCAGATTTCACCAGTTTTTTCATTAACTTCCTTTCTTTGTTCCAGAACCCAATCCAGGATACCACATTTCATTTAGCACGATTTGGCTTTGGCTCAGCAACAAAAAATAAAATCAAGGTCCTACAAAGACATAAGAAGTTTAGATTCCTCTTTTTAAAATTTATTTATTTTTAATTGAAGGATAATTTCTTTACAATATTGTGTCTGTTTCTGCCATACATTAACATGAATCAGCTATAGGTATACATATGTCCCCTCCCTCTTGAATCTGCATCTCACCTGCCATTCCATCCCACCCCTGTAGGCGATCACTGAGCACTGGATTTGAATTTTCTCTATTATACAGCAAATTTCCACTGGAAATCTAATTTTACATATGGTGATGTATATGTTTTAATGTTACTCTCTCTATTCATTCCCTCTCTCCTTTGCCCATATATATGCAATGCAATATTACTCATCCATAAAAAAGAAAACATTATAATCAGATCTAATGAGGGGGATGAACTTAGAGCCTGATAAACATAATGAAGTAAGTCAGAAAGAGAAAGACAAATGCTGTATCAGTTCAGTTCAGTCGCTCAGTCGTGACTCTTTGTGACCCCATGAATCGAGCACACCAGGCCTCCCTATCCATCACCAACTCCCGGAGTTCACTCAGACTCACGTCCATCGAGTCAGTGATGCGATCCAGCTATCTCATTCTCTGTCATCCCCTTCTCCTCCTGCCCCCAATCCCTCCCAGCATCAGAGTCTTTTCCAATGAGGCAACTCTTCGCATGACATGGCCAAAGTACTGGATTTCAGCTTTAGCATCATTCCTTCCAAAGAAATCCCAGGGTTGATCTCCTTCAGAATGGACTGGTTGGATCTCCTTGCAGTCCAAGGGACTCTCAAGAGTCTTCTCCAACACCACAGTTCAAAAGCATCAATTCTTCGGTGCTCAGCTTTCTTCAGAGTCCAACTCTCACATCCCTACATGACCACTGGAAAAACCATAGCCTTGACTAAACAGACCTTTGTTGGCAAAGTCATGTCTCTGCTTTTCAATATGCTATCTAGGTTGGTCATAACTTTCCTTCCAAGGAGTAAGCATCTTTTAAATTCATGGCTGCACTCACCATCTGCAATGATTTTGGAGCCCAAGAAAATAAAGTCTGACACTGTTTCCCCTGTTTCCCCATCTATTTCCCATGAAGTGATGGGACCAGATGTAATGATCTTCATTTTCTGAATGCTGAGCTTTAAGCCAACTTTTTCATTCTCCATTTTCACTTTCATCAAGAGGCTTTTTAGTTCCTCTTCACTTTCTGCCCTAAGGGTGGTGTCATCTGCATATCTGACGTTATTGATATTTCTCCGAGCAATCTTGATTCCAGCTTGTGCTTCTTCCAGCCCAGCATTTCTCATGATGTACTCTGCATGTAATTTAAATAAGCACGGTGACAATATACATCCTTGATGTACTCCTTTTCCTATTTGGAACCAGTCTGTTGTTCCATGTCCAGTTCTAACTGTTGCTTCCTGACCTGCATACACGTTTCTCAAGAGGCAGGTCAGGTGGTCTGGTATTCACATCTCTTAAAAAATTTTCCACAGTTTATTGTGATCCATGCAGTCAAAGGTTTTGGCATAGTCAATAAAGCAGAAATAGATGTTTTTCTGGAACTCTCTTGCTTTTTCCATGATCCAGTGGATGTTGGCAATTTGATCTCTGGTTCCTCTGCCTTTTCTAAAACCAGCTTGAACATCTGGAAGTTCATGGTTCACGTATTGCTGAAGCCTGGCTTGGAGAATTTTGAGCATTACTTTACTAGTGTGTGAGATGAGTGCAATTGTGTGGTACTTTGAGCATTCTTTGCCATTGCCTTTCTTTGGGATTGGAATGAAACTGACCTTTTCCAGTCTTGTGACCACTGCTGAGTTTTCCAGATTTGCTGGCATATTGATTTCAGGACTTTCACAGCATCATCTTTCAGGATTTGAAATAACTCAACTGGAATTCCATCACCTTCACTAGCTTTGTTGATAGTGATGCTTTCTAAGGCCCACTTGACTCACATTCCAGGATGTCTGGCTCTAGGTGAGTGCTAACACCATCGTGATTACCTTGATCGTGAAGATCTTTTTTGTAGTTTTTCTGTGTATTCCTGCCACCTCTTAATATCTACTGCTTCTGTTAGGTCCGTACCATTTCTGTCCTTTATCGAGCTCATCTTTGCATTAAATGTTCCCTTGGTATCTCTAATTTTCTTGAAGAGATCTCTAGTCTTTCCCATTCTGTTGTTTTCCTGTATTTCTTTGCATTGGTTGCTGAGGAAGGGTTTCTTATCTCTTCTTGCGATTCTTTGGAACTCTGCGTTCAGATGCTTATATCTTTCATTTTCTCTTTTGCTTTTCACTTCTCTTCTTTTCACAGCTATTTGTAAGGCCTCCTCAGACCGCCATTTCGATTTTTTGCATTTCTTTTCCATGGGGATGGTCTTGATCCCTGTCTCCTGTACAATGTCACGAACCTCCATCCATAGTTCATCAGGCACTCTATCTATCAGATCTAGTCCCTTAAATCTATTTCTCACTTCCACTGTATAATCACAAGGGATTTGATTTAGGTCATACCTGAATGGTCTAGTGGTTTTCCCTACTTTCTTTAATTTAAGTCTGAATTTGGCAATAAGGAATTCATGATCTGAGCCACAATCAGCTCCTGGTCTTGTTTTTGTTGACTATATAGAGCTTCTTCATCTTGGCTGCAAATAATATAATCAGTCTGATTTTCGTGTTGACCATCTGGTGATGTCCATGTGTAGAGTCTTCTCTTGTGTTGTTGGAAGAGGGTGTTTGCTATGACAAGTGCATTTTCTTGGCAAAAGTCTATTAGCCTTTGCCCTGCTTCATTCCGTATTCCAAGGCCAAATTTGCCTGTTACTCCAGGTGTTTCTTGACTTCCTACTTTTGCATTCAAGTCCCCTATAATGAAAAGGACATTTTTTTTTTTTTTGGTGTTAGTTCTAAAAGGTCTTGTAGGTCTTCATAGAACTGTTCAACTTCAGCTTCTTCAGCGTTACTGGTTGGGGCATAGGCTTGGATTACTGTGATATTGAATGGTTTGCCTTGGAAACAAACAAAGATCATTCTGTTGTTTTTGAGATTGCATCCAAGTACTGCATTTCAGACTCTTTTGTTGACCTTGATGGCTACTCCATTTCTTCTAAGGGATTCCTGCCCACAGTAGTAGTTATAATGGTCATCTGAGTTAAATTCATCCATTCCAGTCCATTTTAGCTCTCTGATTCCTAGAATGTTGACGTTCACTCTTGCCATCTTCTGTTTGACCACTTCCAATTTGCCTTGATTCATGGACCCGACATTCCAGGTTCCTATGCAATATTGCTCTTTACAGCATCGGAACTTGCTTCTATCACCAGTCACATCCACAACGGGGTATTGTTTTTGCTTTGGCTCCATTCCTTCATTCTTTCTGGAGTTATTTCTCCACTGATCTCCAGTAGCATATTGGGCCCATACTGACTTGGGGAGTTCCTCTTTCAGTATCCTTTCATTTTGTGTTTTCATACTGTTTATTGGGTTCTCAAGGCAAGAATACTGAAGTGTTTTGCCATTCCCTTCTCCAGTGGACCACATTCTGTCAGACCTCTCCACCATGACCAGCCCGTCTTGGGTGGCCCCATGGGCATGGCTTAGTTTCATTGAGTTTGATAAGGTGTGATCCTAGTGTGATTAGATTGACTAGTTTTCTGTGATTATGGTTTCAGTGTGTCTGACCTCTGATGCCCTCTTGCAACACCTACCGTCTTACTTGGGTTTCTCTTACCTTGGATGAGGGGTATCTCCTCACCGCCACCCCTCCTGACTTTGAATGTGGAATAGCTCCTCTAGGCCCTCCTGTGCCAGCAAAGCCACCGCTCCTTGGGGACCGTATAGTAACACATATATATGGAATCTAGAAAGATGGTACTGATGAACCTATTTGTTGGGCAACAAGGGAAACACAGACAGAGAGAACAGAAGTTCAGATTCTTAATACAAAACTTTTAAGGATAGGCCAGGTTCCCTTCCCAATCTTACACAGTAGCAAGATGAAAATCAGTATTTTAGTCAATTATGCTGCAACAACAGTTGACAAAAACTTTTCTCATGTGATAATACACTTTTAACCATAAACATATTTTTGTAGAGGGAATCGATTTTCAGAAAAATGGATGTGATTTTCCAAACTGACCCAATTTTATTGGCTATAATCCTGGGAATCTTTCCACAATACCCACCTCTTCACTGATACGTGAGAGGCTCACAAAACTGAGACAATTTTGCCACTAAAACATCATTCTAGTAGCTAATGTAGTGAAAAGATAAGATATGATTTTTTAAAAATTAGCTGTTTTTTGCATAGGTGTGAGTATTATGTTAGGTAATAGCTGATAGGGACCAAAATCATACCAGTATTCTGAAACTAGTGATGACTGTCAACATTCAACCAAATCTAGTCATAATAGATATAAAGGGACAGTGCAAATTCCTTTATTATACTACATTTTTGCACCCAATATTGTTTGAAATTTCTCAACTGTCATCTGTGTTGCTGATCATTTTTGTGTGAATATTTACACACCAGTGACATTAGGACTGATGGTAAAATGCACAAGTAAGACTGTCTTTGAGGGCCTTTAATTCTACTTCCAATTTTCTTGTTTTAAATGAAATCATGCCATCTTTGTGGGATTACATAACTGAGAGGGTCTGAATAATTTATGCCCCCCTCAGGTGGCACAGTGGTAGAGAATCTGCCTACCAATGCAGGAGATGCAAGAGACCTGGGTTCAATTGCTTGGTCATGAAGATCTCATGGAGGAGTAAATGGCAACCCACGCCAGTATTCTCCCTGGAGAATCCCATGGACAGAGGAGCCTGGCAAGCTATAGTCTATGGGGTCACAAAGAGTCATGCACAACTGAAGCGACTTAGTATGGATAACTGGTGGATATATACTCACATGATCATAGCAATATGTTACCATTAAACACAGTGATACAGACAAGTTTGTTGAAAAATAAGAATGCAGTGGTAAACTACAAATTCAGAAATATGATTATTTTAATCCCAGAATCAGCCTATTTCCAAGGGCCCATTGCATTAGAAACTCACAAATTTTAAAGCTGTTGATTGAAGAAGCAAAAAAGCCAAATCCTGTAATTCACAGAATATCCACTACTAGACATTGCTTAAACTAATTTTATTTCTAAGTAAAGAAAAGGTTCTACCTAAAGTGACTATTAAACATAAGATTATGTTTAATCCTATGATTGGTAACTGGTCACATGGTTGGTAACTGGTCACATTTTAGAAGTATCTGGAATGACAAGTAGAAATCTTTTTCTCTTTTAGAATCCTCTTATAACATATCAATGTTTCTTTATAAATAGATTTCCACTGTGACAAAAAAAAAAAAATTCAAAGGACGATTCCATGAAAACATATTCTTTGCTTGTTTAATGAGCCACATTTTCTGTGAATCTTTACGCATTTTTCCCCCATCTTTGCTGAGAGGGAACAAAAGGCATAGTGCTTTGTCTTCATTTAAAACAACAAAAAATGTTTTCTAACCAAATATAAAACTATACTATTACCTCTCTTCTCTTACTCAGACTGGTTATTCCCACTTTAAATTGTACAGTAAGTTCCATCTTCATTATGGAGGCTTCCTGGATTGATCAAAAGACATTTTGCTTTCTTTCAGATCTCCCACAGACTTTCCACCAATTATATTTTTCTTTCTCGCTTCACCTCCCAAAACTACTTGGTCCCGACAAGTAAAATATTAGTTTGCCCATTCATATTTAATTCAGTGCTTCTATTATGTGTGCTATTATATTTGTGTGTGCTACTTCCATATCTCTTGAATATGAGAAAAGATTTCAAAAATTATGTCTAGGAAGAGAAAGATGGGACAAAGCTCATGTAGCAAATCAAAGACAGAATTGTTGATTACTTTTTCGCTTCAGCTCCCTGATGAGAGACACTTCAATATATTTCTTAGCATAATTCTATGTGCAATTGTGCTTTTAAGAAGTGCAAACTAGTACAGCCACTAAGTTGAACAGTGTGGATAATCCTTAAAAAACTGGAAATAGAAATGCCATATGACCCAGCAATCCCACTGCTGGGCATGCACACCGAGGAAGCCAGAATTCAAAGAGACACGTGTATCCCAATGTTCATCCCAGCACTTTGTATGATAGCTAGGACATGGAAGCAACAAATGGATAAGAAAGCTGTGGTACATATCCACAATGGAGTATTACTCAGCCATTTAAAATAATACATTTGAATCAGTTCTAATGAAGTGAATGAAACTAGAGCTTATTATACAGAGTGAAGTAAGCCAGAAAGAAAAACACCAATACAGTATAATAATGCATATGTATGAAATTTAGAAAGATAGTAATGATAATCTTGTATGCAAGACATCAAAAGAGACACAGATGTATAAAATAGTCTTTTGGACTCTGTGGGAGAGGGCAAGGGTGGGATGATTTGGGAGAATGGCATTGAAACATGTATATTATCATATGTGAATGAATCGCCCGTCCAGGTTCAATGCATGATACAGGGTGTTTGGGGCTGGTGCACTGTGATGACCCAGAGGGATGGGATGGGGAGGGATCTGGGAGGGGGGTTCAGGATGGAGAACACATGTACACCCTTGGCAGATTCATGTCAATGTAGGGCAAAACCACCACAATATTGTAAAGTAATTAGCCTCCAATTAAAATAAGTAAATTTATATTAAAAATAATTTAAAAAAAAAAGAAATGCAGTTTAGGAAAAAAAAAAAAAAGAAGAAGTGCTAAGTTTGATTACCAGACACCGAGTGGAATGTTTTTGTCCTCTTGTATACTTTATCCCTCCTCTAAACTAGCTTCACTATACATCTACTCTGCCTCATGGGTTTTCTGAACTCATTTTCCTGCTAAATTTATATTCCACAAATTCAACTTCATTATACAAATGAGCTGAGAATAACTCAGTGGTGAGTGGGTGAGGAAAAGAGATGCAAAGTTTTACTTCCTTCAATTCAGTATAATTCAGTCGCTCAGTCGTGTCTGACTCTGCGACCACATGAATTGCAGCACGCCAGGCCTCCCTGTCCATCACCAACTCCCAGAGTTCACTCAGACTCATGTCCATCGAGTCAGTGATGCCATCCAGCCATCTCATCCTCTGTCGTCTCCTTCTCCTCCTGCCCCCAATCCCTCCCAACATCAGAGTCTTCCAATGAGTCAACTCTTCGCATGAGGTGGCCAAAGTACTGGAGTTTCAGCTTTAGCCTCATTCCTTCCAAAGAAATCTCAGGGCTGATCTCCTTCAGAATGGACTGGTTAGATCTCCTTGCAGTCCAAGTGACTCTCAAGAGTCTTCTCCAACACCACAGTTCAAAAGCATCAATTTTTACTTTCTTACCTGTCTTTCATTCCAACTGTAACAAGCAGTTATTTGGTTAATTGAAAGTTGGTTGAAACAGCACTGTTTTATCAATATGGTTATGTACTTATGTCAAACATTGAAAAAAACTTATAAATGCTTATTAATCTGTCAAACATTTGCTGTAGGCAAAGGGCTCTTTTGGAAATGGTATCAGGTCTCATTTTTTTTTTTCATACATCACATTCATAATGCAAAAAGGCTATCATTTTCAGTTTCTGCTTCTTTAAAGAAAAACTAGGGAATGATGTAGCAACCTGGAGAGAAGACTTCAATGGTTTTTAAAAATTTCCCCAATATTTTATACTTTACTCCTCTCATGGCTGATTTGATTTAAGGACTCACTGTCATAGTTTTTTCAATATATTCACCTTGTTTTTATAGAAACAAGAATTTTTTTTCAAATTTATTTTCATTAACAAACAATATTTTATTAAATTAGCTCATAATAATACAAAGTTGAAGTGGTATAATCAGGAGGTAGAGGGAAAGAAGAAAATTCTTCAGCAAGTGAGAGGAGAGTTTATATAAATATATACATAAACATGTATTACTTTATATTTGTAAGAGTATCCAATCAAGTGTAATCCCAAAATATCTGTTCTCAGACAGGATGTACTCTGAAGGAATTCTTCCCTGAGAAATAATATTCCTGATGGATTCATTTTCTCATTTGAACTTGAATTAATTACCTTAAGCAATTTCAGAAATGCCCCTGAAATATCTTTTTGGCA
Organism: Bos indicus x Bos taurus; assembly: GCF_003369695.1. NCBI lineage: Eukaryota > Metazoa > Chordata > Mammalia > Artiodactyla > Bovidae > Bos > Bos indicus x Bos taurus. Next base: position 118,494,864 of record NC_040105.1, on the reverse strand, counting down.
AGATGTTATTGAACTTGTGGAACATAACTAAGGCTAAATATAGAAGACTGACAACTTTACTTTCTCCACTGCTTTGTCTTTCACGTGGATTCCCAAATCCAGATATAGAAATAATGAAACCGGTAACACTTTGTTCAACAAAAGGTAAGATACACTGAACGAAATCCTGGAAAAGTTTTTTTTAGGGGTAAGAATTATTCTTGCATTTTCCCTACCTAATAGAATTAATGCTTGGGGATTCTTCTCAGAATTAAAGACTCTTGAAAATTTCCCTTCATTAAAATACTGCTTTCAAGTTCCCCATTAGTCAACTTATCATACAGTGTACTAAAAATACACCAATAGAAATTATATTCAGTGTGACGCTTTCTTGATAGGAGTCCCTATTTTTAGGAAGCAGGTGACTGTTTTGAAATTAAAGATTGCTTCTATTACATAAAATGCTCATGCCTTAAAATATTCAGTTCTTTTAAAATGCCATCAGTCTTTTCACAATGTTCTACTACAGAGGCATTCTCCCTACTACCAGGAATTAGGAAAGGTCAACTTTATTTGGAGGGACAGTAATGTGAGATCACAGAGATCAGAAACTAAAACTTCTTTTCACCTGGGTTGTATACCAGCGTGCTACTTATTCTCAGTGGTCAAGGTAGCAATGCCTAGTTCCACCTTTTGCTAAAACTAGTTTTCTATCTTATAGCTGTCAGCTGCTGTGATTCTTTCTGTGGTCTCCTTACCATGGTCATGAGAGAATTTGCAAATGAACCTGATTTATTTATTTTTCCTGGAGATATAACTTGCCTTTGCAATGTCATTGGAATTTTTAAAGAATATACGTTTGCATTTGTAAATTAGGAAGACAAGGTCCGGCAATAGATTTAACGGGCCTTCATTCTCATTTACCTTCAGTTCACTCCAAACCTGAGAGGAGGTTTGGCAGATGCTGATACCAGCTCATTCCTAATAAATGATTTGTAAGCCTGTATATTGGATAGTAGATTCATTCTCATTAAGACACCTTTGTGTAAAATTTTTAAATTGAATGCAACTTTTTCTCAGGGAAATACAATTTCTGTTCTATTGTCAGTGTTATCATCACAGCTGCATAAGTCTTGAAATAGTCCCTGATGGCTTAAGTCCCTGGTAGTGTGCCAGTAAGAGCATTAAGGTTGCTTTTCTACGGGCCAAGAAAATCTGATGGCTATTTTCAGAGTTGTGTGTGTGGGGATGTGTATATACATATTTTTTCCTTTGGAGTAGATATATGATGTTTTACTTTCAAATCATATTCAAAGCCCCCAGATATATTTCGTGTTAACATTTTTTTTTAAAAGCTACTAACTTTAAAATAAAGCTTCTGTGTGATACATACACACACATTATTATGAAAATGAAATTTGGATAGTCTTATTACTTGCAACCTCTGCAAAATTACTGATAATTTCAGCTACCATTCTTATTTTTGATTACCTTGGATGTCAAACAATTTGCGCTTATTCAACTGTAGGAGGTAATTGGTGAGTTTGATTATTATAGTAGTCACAACTGAGAAACACAAAACTACTTCTTTTTTAAATATGTGAACCTGACTTTTATTTGACCTTATTGAATCTATGTTTCTGTGAGCAAATGCTTATATATGATTTGGAATAAAAGATTAGATACTAAGCTCACAAAATATTTAATAGTCTTAAAGAAGCTTAATTGTTAAATACTCAATGTTAAAATCATGAAACATGACCACATACAGAAAATATATCAATATATACAATAAAGGGTAACCTCAGTTAAGAAATAATAACAGGATCCAGATACCCAATATGTATATCCCATATCTCAAAATTTGTGCATCCCTTAAAAATATTTCTAGATTTGTTTGATTTTGAATTTTGTGTATATATAAACATATATGTCGGAGAAGGCAATGGTGCCCCACTCCAGTACTGTTGCCCGGGAAATCCCATGGACGGAGGAGCCTGGTAGGCTGCAGTCCATGGGGTCGCTAAGAGTCAGACCCGACTGAGCGACTTCACTTTCACTTTCCACTTTCATGCATTGGAGAAGGAAATGGCAACCCACTCCAGTGTTCGTGCCTGGAGAATCCCATGGATGGAGAAGCCTGATGGGCTGCAGTCCATGGGGTCCCACAGAGTCGGACATGACTGAAGCGACTTAGCAACAGCAGCAGCAGCAAACATATATGTAAATGAAATTAGTGGAATTATACTATAAATACCTAAAGTGTCTATTAAGCAGGTTAAAATCCACAATGCCAGGGCATTTATTTTCATTGCTGATAGTACTGTATTATATGGCACGCTCAGCCCATTCTACTGTTTGTGAACATTTAGTTTTTTTTTTTTTTTTTCTGTTTGCAACCACTAAAAATTATACTGATATGAACATTCATATATATATATATATATATATATATATATATATATATATACAAAAAAACCCCACATATACAGATAGTCACCCTGCTTATTTAACTTATATGCAGAGTACATCATGAGAAATGCTGGGCTGGAAGAAGTAGAAGCTGGAACAAAGATTGCTGGGAGAAATATAAAAAACCTCAGATATGCAGATGACACCACCCTTATGGCAGAAAGTGAAGAGGAACTAAAAAGCCTCTTGATGAAAGTTAAAGAGGAGAGTGAAAAAGTTGGCTTAAAGCTCAACATTCAGAAAATGAAGATCATGGCATCTGGTCCCATCACTTCATGGGAAATAGATGGGAAACAGTGGAAACAGTGTCAGACTTTATTTTGGGGGGCTCCAAAATCACTGCAGATGGTGATTGCAGCCATGAAATTCAGCCATGAAATAATTCCACTAATTTCATTTACTCCTTGGAAAAAAAGTTATGACCAACCTAGATAGCATATTCAAAAGCAGAGACATTACTTTGCCAACAAAGGTCCTTCTAGTCAAAGCTATGGTTTTTCCGGTGGTCTTGTATGGATGTGAGAGTTGGACTGTGAAGAAAGCTGAGCACCGAAGAATTGATGCTTTTGAACTGTGGTGTTGGAGAAGACTCTTGAGAGTCCCTTGGGCTGCAAGGAGATCCAACCAGTGCATTCTAAAGGAGATCAGTCCTGGGTGTTCTTTGGAAGGAGTGATGCTAAAGCCGAAACTCCAGTACTTTGGTCAACTCATGGGAAGAGTTGACTCGTTGGAAAAGACCCTGATGCTGGGAGGGATTGGGGGCAGGAGGAGAAGGGGATCACAGAATATGAGATGGTTGGATGGCATCACTGACTCGATGGACATGAGTTTGAGTAACTTTGGAGTTGGTGATGTACAGGGAGGTCTGGCATGCTGCAATTGATGGGGTCGCAAAAAGGACAGTCCGACTCTTTGTGACTCCATGGACTACACAGTCCATGGAATTCTCCAGGCCCAAATATTGGAGAGAGTAGGCTTTCCCTTCTCCAGGGGATCTTCCCAACTCAGGAATCAAACCCAGGTCTCCTGCATTGCAGGAGGATTCTTTACCACAAGGGAAGCCCATATTTGACACATATTTGTATTAGATTGTTTTTGCTTTGGCTTCTTCCCTTCATTCTTTCTGGAGTTATTTCTCCACTGATCTCCAGTATTGGCTATGCCAAAGTCTTTGACTATGTGGATCACAATAAACTGTGGAAAATTCTGAAAGAGCTGGGAATACCAGACCACCTGACCTGCCTCTTGAGAAATCTGTATGCAGGTCAGGAAGCAACAGTTAGAACTGGACATGGAACAACAGACTGGTTCCAAAAAGGAAAAGGAGTACGTCAAGGCTGTATATTATCACTCTGCTTATTTAACTTATATGCAGAGTACAACATGAGAAACCCTGGACTGGAAGAAGCACAAGGTGGATTGCTGGGAGAAATATCAATAACCTCAGATATGCAGATGCCACCACCCTTATGGCAGAAAGTGAAGAAGAACTCAAAAGCCTCTTGATGAAAGTGAAAGAGGAGAGTGAAAAAGTTGACTTAAAGCTCAACATTCAGAAAACGAAGATCATGGCATCTGGTTCCATCACTTCATGGGAAATAGATGGGGAAACAGTGTCAAACTTTATTTTTTTTGGCTCCAAAATCACTGCAGATGGTGACTGCAGCCATGAAATTAAAAGACGCTTACTCCTTGGAAGAAAAGTTATGACCAACCTAGATAGCATATTGAAAAGCAGAGACATTACTTTGCCAACAAAGGTCCGTCTAGTCAAGGCTATGGTTTTTCCTTTGGTCATGTATGGATGTGAGAGTTGGACTGTGAAGAAGGCTGAGCGCCAAAGAATTGATGCTTTTGAACTGTGGTGTTGGAGAAGACTCTTGAGAGTTCCTTGGACTGCAAGGAGATCCAAGCAGTCCATTCTGAAGGAGATCAGCCCTGGGATTTCTTTGTAGGGAATGATGCTGGAGCTGAAACTCCAGTACTTTGGTCACCTCATGGGAAGAGTTGACTCATTGGAAAAGATTCTGATGCTTGGAGGGATTGGGGGCAGGAGGAGAAGGGGACCACAGAGGATGAGATGGCTGGATGGCATCACTGACTCGATGGACGTGAGTCTGAGTGAACTCCGGGAGTTGGTGATGGACAGGGAGGCCTGGCGTGCTGGAATTCATGGGGTCGCGAAGAGTCGGACATGACTGAGCGACTGAACTGAACTGAACTAAACTGTATTAGATTACCCAAGGCCTACAGCTACAAGTGGAACTTTTGGTCAGAGTATATGTTTATCTTGAATTTTAGTACATAATGCTAAACGATATTCCTAACTGACTGGAACAGTTTATCATATTAACAACAGTGTTAAGAAATTTTTGTTTGCTCTATATCTGGGATGACTTTGATTATTTTAAATTTTGCCAATCCAAGGGATATTTGAATGATTTAATTTCACTTTCTATGCTTATTAATGATGAGAAGAATACATGCCTGTATTTGTTAATATTTCAGCTTTCCTTGCTCATAACATGCCCACTCAAAAATTTCAGCCATTTTTAACTGGATTGTTTTTTTTCTTACTGAATTGTGTATTTTTCTCTACATATTTTGGATAAGAGGTCTTTTTTTTTTTATTATTATATGTAATGACCCATATGGAGAAGGAATCTAAAAAAAATCAGTGGATATATGTAGAACTGATGCACTTTGCTGAGAGGCGGAAACTAATACAACATTGTAAAGCAACTAGACTCCAATAAAAATGTTTTAAAATACTTTAAAAAATTACAATTATATTTTCAAAAACAATAGTACAGGTTTTATTGTGACCACACTGACTATAGATTAATTTGGAGAAAACTGACTTCTTAATAACAGGTCTTTACAATGAGAATTATTTATCTCCATTTATTTAGGCCTTCTTTAATTTCACTCCAAAAAGGTTTAATATATTGCCCTTAAAAGTTTTAAAATTTTATTTAAATTTACTCTAAAATATCATGCTTATAAAATTAAAGCTTTATATTAATTTTTTATTCTTAGTTTTTAATCTTTAAAGACATTTTAAATAGCAGTTTTAGGTTTAAAACAAAATTAAGAGGGTAATGCAGAGATTTCCCACATACGTCATTTCCCTCTCATTATCAACATCACTAACCAAATGGTACATTTTACCAAGGATGAACCTATACTGACACATCATAATCACACAATGTTCATAGTTTACATTACAGTTCACTTGATTTTATACATTCTGTGGGTTTGAACACATGCATAATGGCATGTGTCCATCATTATAAGAGCATACAGAGTATTTTAAGTGACCTAAAAATCCTCTGTGCTCTGCATATTCAAACCTCTCCATTCTACTTCTGTACCTGTGACCACTGATCTATTTACTCTCTCTATACTTTTGCCTTTTCCAGAACATCATACAGTTAGACTCATATAAATTGAGCTCATTTCTTTTTCGCTCTGAATAAGTTCCCATTGTCTGGATGTATCATGGTGTATTAAACAATTCACCTATTGAAAGGCATCCTGGTTACTTTCAAGTTTTGGCAAAGTTAAATGTAGCTGCTATAAACATCTGTGTGCAGGTTTCTTATTAATACCTCCTGCATTTCAAGTCAATGATAAGATGGTCAAGTTACTTTTCACATATTAATATTTTCCTAGTAGGTGGGCCCACAGCTGTAAGCAAAGTCTTCTTAAATACTCTTCTCTATCATCCTCGACTCTGGTTGATTTCCTATCACTCAGCCCTAGAGATGGGCTTCCATAGTGGCTAAGTGGTAAAGAATCTGCCTGTCAATGCAAGAGATTCAGGAGGCTCGAGTTCAGTCCCTGGGTCAGGAATATCCACTGGAGATGGAAATGGCAACCTACAGAGGAGCCTGGTAGGCTACAGTCCACAAGGTCACAAAGAGTCAGACATGACTGACCACACACACACCTAGAGATATCAAAGACTCAGGAAAACATAAATGCAGTTCTCCAAAGAGAAAAGATTTTAGTCTAGTGATCAAGAAATAATGTAACATAACAGGGTCAGAAATCAAGGCATAATGCTATGATTATCTTTATGACTTTGTATAAAAATCCTCCTCTAATTCTGGTTTCCATGGGGAAAATGTTTATTATGTCTACACAAAAATAATCTAATAATCATTTTTTGAGGACCAATTAAAATGTATGTTAAGAACACTGTAAAATGTTCTACAATTTTTAATTATCACTATTATTTCTGAATTAAATAGTTACAGAACTACATTATAATCCTTAGAGAAAATAAAATGACTCTTGGAAAACCAGATACATAGTTGGATGATAGCACAATTTCCTGTGTCTGGCAGAGAACATTTACATGGTGAGGCAACTATCAACAATGTGATATTTTCCAGGTGATTCTTTCACTTTAACGTGCATCTGTCTTTGAATCCAGTCCTGTTATTCACCACAGTTTCATAGTAAGTAGTATATGTCTTGATACAAATGTCATACCCAAAATAAGATAGAAATGTAAAAAGGAAAAAAAAAAAAAAGAAAAAGAAAAGGGGAAGGCATCTGTATGTTTTACAAGGACTTCCATAAACAGCATTAGCTGTTCAGAGTGAAGGATGCATAAAGGAGATTCTATCATTGTAAATGAGGTACCTTGTAATGAATAAAAGAACACATGACAATAAAGCATCTGTATTTCACAAATCGAAACTGTTTGACAAAGTACTTCTGGTAGAAAAATATTTTGCAATATTTTCTCAATTAGATACAATTGAAAAACTGAATTTATCATTGCCAAGTCACCCAGCAGAAAGCTTTCGTGATCACGAATACTACTAAAATATATATACTAAGATATCCTTTAAGGCCATAAAAATAACAACCATTATGAATCTCCTCAAACATGTTTTCTCTAGGACAATTTCTCTGCATGTTGGTAGAATGTTTCAAATACAACTTTTGGAAAATCAAAATGCTTGATCGGTAGGCAATACCTTAGGTAGCCCCTCTCTACCAGACTATACCTAGAGATAAGACGGTTGTTAGTCTGTGCATCCACAGAGGATATGTCCTCCAAATTCCACAATTATGCCCAAAAAACACTGTAATTTTCTAGAAGTCAATTCTTCTTCATTTAGCTTTTTGGACAAATAAGTGAAACCATTTTAATTATAATGACTTTATCTCCATCTATATCTATACAGTATAATTTCTGTTTGGCCATCCACATGTACATTTTATTATTCTCTTTATTCTTCTCTGAACTCCAGGAGACTAACCTATATGGACTGCTTCTACACATTCTCTTGCACTCTGGCTTCTGCTTTGGCTTGGCTGCCAATCACTGGCAAATGAGAGGGCAGAAACGATACTGAGTTTGAAATATTATTCATCTGATTTCCTCCACTTAGAGTCACTTCAGACTGGCTGTGTCGCTCACTTAAATATCTCTCATCCCCGTTTTCCTGGGTTACTGCTTACAGGTAGTAATGATCCCCACTATTAGTAGCCCTGTAGTACTACACTATCCTCTGGTGCATTTATTTTATTTTTTTTATATGATATTATACATGTTTCAGTGCAATTCCTCCAAATCGTCCCACCCTCTCCCTCTCCCACAGAGTCCAAAAATTGTGCTATACATCTGTGTCTCTTTTGCTGTCTCATGTACAGGGTTATTGTTACCATCTTTCTAAATTCCATATATATGCGTTAATATACTATATTGGTGTTTTTCTTTCTGGCTTACTTCACTCTGTATAATAGACTCCAGTTTCATCCACCTCATTAGAACTGATTCAAATGTATTCTTTTTAATGGTTAAGTAATATTCCACTGTGTATATGTACCACAGCTTTCTTACCCATTCCTCTGCTGATGGACATCTAGGTTGCTTCCATGCCCTGGCTATTATAAACAGTGCTGCGATGAACACTGGGGTACATGTGTTTCTTTCAATTTTTGTTTCTTTGGTGTGTATGCCCAGCAGTTTAGCCCTGCAAACACTGTGTAAAAATTCCTTCATTTAAATCTCTTCAAATTATCTTAATTTGGTTGTGCCACCTCTATACTACCAAAACTACCTTATACAGTGCTTCATAATATTTTTATCAAGCAAAAAGTTTGAATACATTAATATTCCCATTTGAAGAGTGTTGGCAAATGTGTGTGTTGTGTGCATGTGTGCTCAGTCATGTCCAACTCTGTGATACCATGGACTCTAGCCCACCAGGCTCCTCTGTCTGTGAGACTTCCCAGGCAAGAGTACTGGAGCGGGTTGCCATTTCCTCCTCCAGGGGATTTTCCTGACCCAGGGATAGAACCAGCATCTCCCACATCTCCTGCATTTGGAGGCAGATTTTTTACCCAAAGCACCACTTGTAGCTCCTGAAGGAGCTATCCCCCGCCTGAGGACAGGAGCGGCGGCCAGGAGGAGCAAGCCCACGTTCAAGGAGCTGTGGCTGCGTGGGTTCAGGAGGGCCTAGAGAGGTATTCCATGTTCAAGGTCAGGAGGGGCAGTGGTGAGGAGATACCCCTCATCCAAGGTAAGGAGCAGTGGCTGTGCTTTGCTGGAGCAGCCGTGAAGAGATACCCCATGTCCAAGGTAAGAGAAACCCAAGTAAGACAGTAGGTGTTTCAAGTGGGCATCAGAGGTCAGACACACTGAAACCATAATCACAGAAAACTAGTCAATCTAATCACACTAGAACCACAGCCTTGTCTAATTCAATGAAACTAAGCCATGCCCATGAGGGCACCCAAGACGGGCAGGTCATGGTGGAAAGGTCTGACAGAATGTGGTCCACTGGAGAGGAAATGGCAAACAACTTCAGTATTCTTGCCTTGAGAACCCCATGAACAGTATGGAAAGGCAAAATGATAGGATACTGAGGAGGAACTTCCCAGGTCAGTGAAGTGAAGTGAAGTGAAGTCGCTCAGTCGTGTCCGACTCTTTGCGACCCCATAAACTGTAGCCTACCAGGCTCCTCTGTCCATGGGATTTTATAGGCAATAGTACCAGAGTGGATTGCCATTTCCTTCTCCAGGGGATCTTCCCAACCCAGGGCTCGAACCCGGGTCTCCCACATTGTAGACAGACGCTTTACTGTCTCAGCTACCAGGGTCAGTAGGGGCCCAATATGCTACTGGAGATCAGTGGAGAAATAACTCCAGAAAGAATGAAGGGATGGAGCCAAAGCAAAAACAACACTCAGCTGTGGATGTGACTGGTGATAGAAGCAAGGTCCGATGCTGTAAGACCAATATTGCACAGGAACCTGGAATGTCAGGTCCATGAATCAAGGCAAATTGGAAGTGGTCAAACAGAAGATGGCAAGAGTGAACGTCAACATTCTAGGAATCAGCGAACTGAAGTGGACTGGAATGGATGAATTTAACTCAGATGACCATTATATCTACTACTGTGGGCAGGAATCCCTTAGAAGAAATGGAGTAGCCATCATGGTAACAAAAGAGTCCGAAATGTAGTACTTGGATGCAATCTCAAAAACGACAGAATGATCTCTGTTCATTTCCAAGGCAAACAATTCCATATCATGGTAATCCAAGCCTATGCCCCAACCAGTAACACTGAAGAAACTGAAATTGAATGGTTCTATTAAGACCTACAAGACCTTTTAGAACTAACATCCAAAAAAGATGTCCTTTTCATTATAGGGGACTGGAATGCAAAAGTAGGAAGTCAAGAAACACCTGGAGTAACAGGCAAATTTGGCCTTGGAATATGGAATGAAGCAGGGCAAAGACTAATAGAGTTTTGCCAAGAAAATGCACTTGTCATAGCAAACACCCTCTTCCAACAACACAAGAGAAGACTCTACACATGGACATCACCAGATGGTCAAAACCAAAATCAGATTGATTATATTTTTTGCAGCCAAAGATGGAGAAGCTCTATACAGTCAACAAAAAAAGACCAGGAGCTGACTGTTGCTCAGATCATGAACTCCTTATTGACAAATTCAGACTCAAATTGAAGAAAGTAGGGAAAACCACTAGACCATTCAGGTATGACCTAAATCAAATCCCTTATGATTATATAGTGGAAGTGAGAAATATATTTAAGGGCCTAGATTTGATAGAGTGCCTGATGAACTATGGATGGAGGTTCGTGACATTGTACAGAGACACGAATCAAGACCATCCCCATGGAAAAGAAATGCAAAAAAGCAAGATGGCTGTCTGAGGAGGCCTTACAAATAGCTGTGAAAAGAAGAGAAGCGAAAAGCAAAAGAGAAAAGGAAAGATATAAGCATCTTAATGCAGAGTTCCAAAGAATAGCAAGGAGAGAAAAGAAAGCCTTCCTCAGAGATCAATGCAAAGAAATAGAGGAAGACATCAGAATGGGAAAGACTAGAGATCTCTTCAAGAAAATTAGAGATACCAAAGGAATATTTCATGCAAAGATAGGCTCGATAAAGGACAGAAATTGTACGGACCTAATAGAAGCAGTCGATATTAAGAAGAGGTGGCAGGAATACACAAAAGAACTGTACAAAAAAGATCTTCATGACCAAGATAATCATGATGGTGTGTTCACTCACCTAGAGCCAGACATCCTGGAATGTGAAGTCAAGTGGGCCTTAGAAAGCATCAATACGAACAAAGCCAGTGGAAGTGATGGAATTCCAGTTGAGCTAATTCAAATCCTGAAAGATGATGCTGTGAAAGTGCTGCACTCAATATGCCAACAAATCTGGAAAACTCAGAAGTGGCCACAGGACTGGAAAAGGTCAGTTTTCATTCCAATCCCAAAGAAAGGCAATGCCAAAGAATGCTCAAACTACCACACAGTTGCACTCATCTCACACACTAGTAAAGTAAAGCTCAAAATTCTCCAAGCCAGGCTTCAGCAATACATGAACCATGAACTTCCAGATGTTCAAGCTGGTTTTAGAAAAGGCAGAGGAACCAGAGATCAAATTGCCAACATGCGCTGGATCATGGAAAAAGCAAGAGAGTTCCAGAAAAACATCTATTTCTGCTTTATTGACTATGCCAAAGCCTTTGACTGTGTGGATCACAATAAACTGTGGAAAATTCTGAAAGAGATGGGAATACCAGACCACCTGACCTGCCTTTTGAGAAACGTGTATGCAGGTCAGGAAGCAACAGTTAGAACTGGACATGGAACAATAGACTGGTTCCAAATAGGAAAAGGAGCACGTCAAGGCTGTATATTGTCACCCTGCTTATTTTACTTATATGCAGAGTACATCATGAGAAACACTGGGCTGGAAGAAGCACAAACTGGAATCAAGATTGCCGGGAGAAATATCAATAACCTCAGATATGCAGATGACACCAGTCTTATGGCAGTAAGTGAAGAGGAACTAAAAAGCGTCTTGATGAAAGTGAAAGAGGAGAGTTAAAAAGTTGGCTTAAAGCTCAACATTCAGAAAATGAAGATCATGGCATCTGGTCCCATCCCTTCATGGGAAATAGATGGGGAAACAGTGGAAACAGTGTCAGACTTTATTTTTGGGGGCTCCAAAATCATTTCAGATGGTGACTGCAGCCATGAAATTAAAAGACGCTTACCTCTTGGAAGGAAAGTTACGACCAACCTAGATAGCATATTGAAAAGCAGAGACGTTACTTTGCCAACAAATGTCCATCTAGAGAAGGCTATGGTTTTTCCAGTGGTCATGTATGGATGGGAGAGTTGGACTGTGAAGAAAGCTGAGTGCAGAAGAATTTATGCTTTTGAACTGTGGTGTTGGAGAAGACTCTTGAGAGTCCCTTGGACTGCAAGGAGATCCAACCATTCCATTCTTAAGGAAATCAGCCCTGGGATTTTTTGGAAGGAATGATGCTAAAGCTGAAACTCCACTACTTTGGCCACCTCATGCAAAGAATTGACTCATTGGAAAAGACTGATGCTGGGAGGGAATGAGGGCAGGAGGAGAAGGGGTTGGCAGAGGATGAGATGGCAGAATGGCATCACTGACTCGATGGATGTGAATCTGAGTGAACTCTGTGAGTTGATGATGGACAGGGAGGCCTGGCATGCTGCAATTCATGGGGTCGCAAAGAGTCGGACATGACTGAGCAACTGAACTGAACTCAACTAAGCACCACTTGAGAAGCCCAAATGTACATTCCCATAAATCTAATACCACAATCAAGATACTCATCATACACACTGTTCTGATTTCCATTCCATAGATGAGACAGGACTGTTCTTTAACTTCTTATAAAGGTAAACCTATACTAAGTATTATTTTGTTTCTGGCTGCTTAGTTCAATAAAATGTTTTTAGGATGTATCCAGTCGTGGGGCCACAAAGTTAGACACGACTGAGTGACTAAGCTCACATAGCACAGTGATTTTAATAGCAGGTAGCAGTAATGGCAACCCACTCCGGTATTCTTGCCTGGAGAATCCCAGGGATGGGGGAGCCTGATGGGCTGCCGTCTATGGGGTCACACAGAGTTGGACACGACTGACGCTACTTAGCAGCAGCAGCAGCAGTATACTGTTTGACTATATAACAATTTGGTTATTTATGAACCAAATGGACGTTTTAGTCATTTTAAATTTTCACTTATAACCTTTCTGCAAAAGTATTTTCTTATGTTTTCATTTCCCTTGGATGAGTACCTAGAAGTGTAATTCCTTGGTCATAAAGTAGTATTATGCTTACTTTTATTGGAAATTATCCAAAAGTTTTTCAAAATAGCTGTTCTATCCTATACTCCCAACAAACAATTTAAGAGCAGTCCAATGTCTCCACATGCTTGCCAACACTGGGTATGGTTGGTCTTTTTATTATTTTTTATTTTAAAGGGCATGAAGTCATATTTCACTGCAGTTTTCATTTGCATTTCTTTCAAGGTTAAATATGTTTAGCACATTTGCATGTACTTATCGCTGACTCGATGGACGTGAGTCTCAGTGAACTCCGGGAGTTGGTGATGGACAGGGAGGCCTGGCGTGCTGCGATTCATGGGGTCGCAAAGAGTTGGACACGACTGAGCGACTGATCTGATCTGATTTGCCTGTATACAGTTTCTTTAGTGAAGTTTCACTTGAAGCCTTTTGTCAGTTTTTATCAGGTTGTTTTATTATTGAGTTGTTAAACTTCTTTGTATGTTACAGATATATATCCTTTGTCAAATACATCTTACAGCAGATATTTTGCCCCAGGCTGTAGTGTCCCTTTTCATGTATTTTTTTTAACTTTTAGTAATTTTATTCACTTCATATTTTACAGGTTTACAGTATTAGTAAAAATAATGGTCATTATGTGAAAGTGTTAGTTGCTCAGTTGTGTCCAACTCTCCGACCCCATGGGCTGTAGCCCACTAGGCTCCTCTTTCTGTGAAACTTTCCAGGCAGAAATACTGGAGTGGGTAGCCATTCCCTTCTCTAGGGGATCTTCCTGACCCAGGGATCAAACCTGGGTCTCCCACATATGGGCAGATTCCTGACCATCTGAGCCACCAGGGAAGCCCCTTTATTATGTAGCTTTATAATAGATCTTGAAATTAGGTAGTGTGAGTCTACTAAATTTGCACACTTTTTTCAAGATTACTTTGACCATTCTCTAGCTTTCATTTCCATATAGATGTTAAAATCCATTTGTCAAAATCTACCCGAAAAATTTTTAAGATTTTGACTGAGATTTCACTGAATCTACAGATTTCCCATGAAAAGTTAACATCTTAATTTTGACTGTTCTTTTCCATGAACACATGTAATACTCTATTAATTTAGGTCTTCTTTCTCTCAGCAACAAGATAGGAATCTTGGTATACAAATCTTTATGTCATTCGAGTTTGTTCCTGAGTATTTTATGTTTATGCTATTGCAACTGGAATGTAATTTCTTAAATTTCATTATCCAATTATTCATTGTTAGCATATGTAAATACAGTTGGCTTTCTATATTAAACTTGTATATTGCTACTCTGCTATATACTAATTTCAGTCCTTTTTACTCATGGTACATCCCTTCAGTTCAGTTCAGTTGCTCAGTAGTGTCCGACTCTTTGCAACCCCATGAATCGCAGCATGCCAGGCCTCCCTGTCCATCACCAACTCCCGGAGTTCACTCAGACTTATGTCCATCAAGTCAGTGATGCCATACAGCCATCTCATCCTCTGTCCTCCCCTTCTCCTCCTGCCCCCAATCCCTCCTAGCATCAGAGTCTTTTCCAATGAGGCAACTCTTCACATGAGGTGGCCAAAGTAGTGGAGTTTCAGCTTTAGCATCATTCCTTCCAAAGAAATCTCAAGGCTGATCTCCTTCAGAATGGACTGGTTGGATCTCCTTGCAGTCCAAAGGACTCTCAAGTGTCTCCTCCAACACCACAGTTCAAAAGCATCAATTCTTTTGCACTCAGCCTTCTTCACAGTCCAACTCTCACATACACACATGACCATAGCCTTGACAAGATGGACCTTTGTTGGCAAAGTAATGTCTCTGCTTTTCAATATGCTATCTAGGTTGGTCATAACCTTCCTTCCAAGGAGTAAGCATCTTTTAATTTCATGGCTGAAGTCAACATCTGCAGTGATTTTGGAGCCCCAAAAAATAAAGTCTGACACTGTTTCCCCATCTATTTGCCATGAAATGATGGGACTGGATGCTATGATCTTAGTTTTCTGAATGTTGAGCTTTAAGCCAACTTTTTAACTCTCCTCTTTCACTTTCATCAAGACGCTTTTTAGTTCCTCTTCACTTTCTGCCATAAGACTGGTGTCATCTGCATATCTGAGGTTATTGATATTTCTCCCGGCAACCTTGATTCTGGCTTGTGCTTCTTCCAGCCCAGTGTTTCTCATGATGTACTCTGCATATAAGTAAAATAAGCAGGGTGACAATATACAGCCTTGACGTGCTCCTTTTCCTATTTGGAACCAGTCTGTTGTTCCATGTCCAGTTCTAACTGTTGCTTCCTGACCTGCATACACGTTTCTCAAAAGGCAGGTCAGGTGGTCTGGTATTCCCATCTCTTTCAGAATTTTCCACAGTTTATTGTGATCCACACAGTCAAAGGCTTTGGCATAGTCAAGAAAGCAGAAATAGATGTTTTTCTGGAACTCTCTTGCCTTTTCCATGATCCAGCACATGTTGGCAATTTGATCTCTGGTTCCTCTGCCTTTTCTAAAACCAGCTTGAACATCTGGAAGTTCATGGTTCATGTATTGCTGAAGCCTGGCTTGGAGAATTTTGAGCTTTACTTTACTAGTGTGTAAGATGAGTGCAACTGTGTGGTAGTTTGAGCATTCTTTGGCATTGCCTTTCTTTGGGATTGGAATGAAAACTGACCTTTTCCAGTCCTGTGGCCACTTCTGAGTTTTCCAGATTTGTTGGCATATTGAGTGCAACACTTTAACAGCATCATCTTTCAGGACTTGAAATAGCTCAACTGGAATTCCATCACTTCCACTGGCTTTGTTCGTATTGATGCTTTCTAAGGCCCACTTGACTTCACATTCCAGGATGTCTTGCTCTAGGTGAGTGATCACACCATTGTGATTATGTTTGTCATGAGTTCTTCTGTGTATTCTCGGACCTGTTCTTAATATATTCTGCTTCTTTTAGGTCCATACCGTTTCTGTCCTTTATCAAGCCCATCTCTGCATGAAATGTTCCCTTGGTATCTTTAATTTTCTTGAAGAGATCTCTAGTCTTTCCCATTCTGTTGTTTTCTCTATTTCTTTGCATTGATCGCTGAGGAAGGCTTCTTTTCTCTTCTTGCTGTTCTTTGAAACTCTGCATTCAGATGCTTATATCTTTCCTTTTCTCCTTTGCTTTTTGCTTCTCTTCTTTTCACAGCTATTTGTAAGGCCTCCTCAGACCGCCATTTTGCTTTTTTGTATTTCTTTTCCGTGGGGATGGTTGGACCACTTCCAATTTGCCTTGATTCATGGACCTGACATTCCAGGTTCCTATGCAATATTGCTCTTTACAGCATCGGACCTTGCTTCTATCACCAGTCACATCCACAACTGGGTATTGTTTTTGCTTTGGCTCCATCCCTTCATGCTTTCTGGAGTTATTTCTCCACTGATCTCCAGTAGCATATTGGGCACCTACCGACCTGGGGAGTTCCTCTTTCAGTATCCTATCATTTTGCCTTTTCATACTTTTCATGGGGTTCTCAAGGCAAGAATACTCAAGTGTTTAACATACCATACCCTTCTCCAGTGGACCACATTCTGTCAGACATCGCCACCATGATCCGTCTCTTGGGTGGCCCCACACGGCATGGCTTAGTTTCATTGAGTTAGACAAGGCTATGGTCCATGTGATCATATTGACTATTTTTCTGTGATTATGGTTGCAGTGGGTCTGCCCTCTGATGCACTCTCACAACACCTACCATCTTACTTGGGTTTCCCCTGAAAAGCACAGCCGATGCTCCTTACCTCAAGGCCGCTCCTACAGACCTTGAATGTGGAGTAGCTCCTCTCAGCCCTCCTGAGCCCCATGTAGCCGCTGCTCCTTGGTCCTGGGGTTGCTCATCTCAGCCCCGCCCCTGACCTCGGGGGTGGGGTAGCTCCTCTAAATGGTTTTATTTTCTTTTGCATATAATGAAAAGATACTATTATTTTAATCTGATCTCTTTGGTCACTATGATAAACTAACTTGATTGATTTAGCATAAAAAATGTAATGTTTGTTTCACATGGATGTCTGTATTTGTACGTATATACATATATATTACCTAGCTCTGTCTACAGACAGGATTTAGAAGCAGTGACACTTCAGTAGCAATCAGCACATCTAGTACCCATGTCTCAGTTTTCTGATACTATTCACCAAAAAAAAAAAAAAAAAAAGAGAGAGAGAGAGAGAGAGAGAGATCCTTGTAGAAATAGCTATTCCATACCTAAAACAAAGAAACTACAAGTTGAACTTGGAATATCCCAAAATAACAGAAATGCTCAAAAGTGCTCAAATGAACATAGGATTCAGTATGATGGGACTCCTTCTAGATAAGTTGGTCGGAATTTACATCTAAAGTTAAATAATGATATTAACGGATATGCCTCACAGAACAAGATATCAATCCATGTTTCAAGGCTTACATTAATAAATATATGAGTAAACGTTTTAATGATGCAATTCATAGAAAACTGTACTATCACTTCTTCCAAAAATGAATGGCCTGAATGGTAACATGATTAAATGTTGGATATATCAAGGTAAAAACACATCTTACAGAATTTTAAGACCTGAATTCTTCAACAAAAAACTGTCAAGAGAGTGGAAAATGGTGTGAAAATGAATTGTTACAGATTGAAGAAATCTAAAAGTATGTGACAACTAAATGCACTGTAAGATATTCTAGATCAGAAAGTAAAAGAGACACTGTTGGGGAACTTGGCAAATTCTGAATGAGGCCTGAGTACGATATAATTTTTAATGTCTTAATTTAAATGACTGTAATGGGGCTTCCCTGCTGGCTCAGATGGTTAAGAATCTGCCTGCTATACAAGAGACCCAGGTTTGATTACTGGTTCAAGAAGATTCCCCTGGAGAAAGGCATGGCAACCCACTCCAGTATGCTTGCCTGGAGAACTCCATGGACAGAGGAGCCTGGCAGACTACAGTCCATAGGGTCATAAAGAGTCGGACACGACTGAGCGACTAACACTTTCATATATCACTGAGTTTCCATTTCAGCCAAATCTTTATCTTTTTCTTTTCTTAATAATGAATAATTTCTATTGCTCAATCTTTAGGCTCACTTACTTTTTTTTTTTCCTGTAGTCTTCAACCTGTTGTTAAGATTTTGCTTTTTAGATATTGTAATTTTCAGTTCCAGATTTTCTATCTGATTCTTTTGTATATTTTCCTTTTCACTGTTGAGATAATCCATCTAGTCATTTATTATGATCTTCTTTTCCCTTAACATGCATAACTGCTTGTTTCAATATCAGAGTAATCTCTGGGCCTGTTTCTTTAAATTAGGACCATACTTCTCTGCTTTATGGTAGGTCTCATAAATTTTCTGTTATGCAGAAATTGTGACTGATACTGTAAGTGGTCTGTAATATGTTGTCTTCTTCTAAAGGATACTGAGTTTTGACTTGTAAGACAGCTCCAATGTCTTCCAACACTGTATTAACTCTGCTATCACCATTCAACTTCTATCTACACATTGGGCACTTGTATTAAGCCTGTGTATCCTTGTCTTACATGTGTGTATCCCAGCCCTTGGCCAAAGACACATCATGAATAATATCAGATTTCTGAAAGTCCACTTGTAGATATTATCCCCTTTTCCAGGACTCTGAAAATTTTGTAAATATCCCTCTTCAACATTTGCTCCTAGAACAATAAACATTTTTCAAACATTTGTGAAAATTCCCTAGTGAAGAGTTGAGAGATTTAGGTTTGAAGACTGGTTCTGCCATTTTACTGCTATATAATTTGAGACAAATTCCTGAGTCAAAATTGCTTCACCTGAAAAATAACACCATCTATCTCTTATACTTGTGACAATTCTAATATATCAAAATGTCTAGGACAGTGCTCAAATTGAATGGTGTTCAATAAACAGTAGCACTAAAAACAGTATTAGAAGGGACATCAGTATTCATAATAAAACCAAATGACTGAAATATGGCCCTAACCACAACTTCTAGAAATAGAAAATTGAATATTTTATGTTGATATGGAAATTATATTTGATAACTTTAAAATTCTTGCATCTCAATAGGTTCTTTTAAAACAAAAAATAATAATACCTTATTATATCATGTAAAAATGCATTCACAGGTAGGTAAAAATAAGCTCTAAATTTGGCTATGTCTGTGCTTTAAATTTTAAAATAACATTGATATTTAAACAGTTTGTAACTTTCTATTCATCCAGAAAACAGGTAACAACATGAGGGGTAAAAATATATATATATGAGGGGCAAAAAGTGAACACTTGAATCTATGATTCACAACATTCAATATGCACAGAAATCAATTAGTGATATTGGGAAATATAGAAAAATAATTGCTAAAGACAAATTAATAATACTATGATATGTGCTTGAAAATAATTGGGCAGATGATTCCTGTGTACTAAGTGACTCAGTCATGTGTGACTCTTTGCAACCCTGTGGACTGTAGCCTACCAGGCTCATCTGTCCATGGAATCATCCAGGCAAGAATACTAGAGTGGGTTGCCATTCCCTTCTCCAGGGGATCTTCTCTACCCAGTGATTGAACCCAAGTCTCTTATGTTTCCTGCATTGGCAAGCAGGTTGTTTACCACTAGTGCCACACCTCTTTTCTGGTAGCTAAAGTCTTCTATAAACATTGTCTTTCTCTTAATTTAATGTTGATTTTTAAATCTGAATGGATAGCCTGTGACCTTAACTTCTCTGGCTTCTTCTGGAATCTGAAAATGAAGTTTGGGCTTTATATTTAAGGTAGGATACAGTTCTTTTCTAGAATTTTTTCTTGATAGAAATAATAACTGAAATAATCAATCTACATACTCTTAAATCTCTACTATCTTTCTTATGGTGTGTGGTTTACAAATGTATAAGTTATCTGGATAGAAAACTTAGATGCTCTCCATCAGCAGATTTAATTTAATAACTTATGAGGTTTAAGCTAAATTTGTTTAGCTCTTTTGATTAGGATATATTTATCATGGAAATCTAAGTCTGTCAGTCCATTACTTTGAATAGTTTCACAGTCACTCTTTTCACAATTCCATACTCATAACCTGAAATATCCTTCATGTACCACACTATGAATTTCATGTGACACCCTTTGAAATCCCTACTAAATTTTCATGAAGGATACAGAGCCAGACAGCATGAGAAACAGTATGCTTCCATAAATCTTGAATGGAGTCAGGAGTAGGGCAGTGGAAACAATGACCTGAAGTAGAATTTTATAAATTACTTCTGTTGTATAACACTGACTTACAGTTGTGTATTATATTAATATGAAGCCTAAAATTATTACTGGAGTATTGATTTCTAGTCAATATAAATGACTTAGGAAGATTGCTATTCTTAAAAAAAAAGTAGCTTGGCTGAAAATCTCTTGTAACAGAGAGCATTTTCTTTGGAATTGATTTCAAGGTGCAATAAATACTGATATAATTTTTTAAGTTTGTACATATTTTAAAGATACTACTTGAGTAATTTCTTCCATGATTATTTCCAGTTTTCAGAAGTTTGCAAGAGCAATATGGAGAGTGGATATTTTATTCATTCTCAGAATTGCCATAATTCTCCATTAATGGAAAAGAAAGATTTTTTAAGAGCAGAGAATACATGAAATTAATTTTTAAAATTTTCCTGGTGCCTAACACAGTGTATTACATTTGATAGGTACAGAGTAACTGTTCCCCAAATTGAATTGAGACTCATGCAGCTTCCACTGTGAATGGCTTTTGCTTTTTGGAAATTAAGTCTGTAACCCAGAACTTCACTCTGCCTGAGGACCAAGCTCTGTTTTCCAATTACACACAGAAGCTCATTGTCTCTCTCAAGCCACTGGCATGTCATTCGGTGAATTCTAACTGCAGAGTTATAGCTGGTTTTGTCATGGACCAAAGGCAAGTAAGAGAGCTAACCCTAAGTTAATTACTTGTAGAAGATGATTCTTAAAAGGCACCTCAGTTTCTTGGGAAGCTCTGTTCACTGTATATACCTTGGTGGTGGTTCTTTTTGTTTAGTCGTTAAGTCACGTCTGACTCTTTCACCCCATGGACTGTAGCCCAGCAGGCTCCTCGGTCCATGAGAACTTCCAGGGCAAGAACACTGGAGTGGGTTGCCATTCCCTTCTGTAGGGGATCTTCCCAAATGAGGGACCTAACCCACATCTCCTGCATTGGCAGATGGGTGCTTTACCACTGAGTCACCAGGGAAGCCCCCATATACCTTGGTTGTTCAGTCACTAAGTTGTGTCCGATTCTGTGATCCCATGAACTGCAGCATGCCAGGCTCCTCTGTCCTCCACTGTCTCTCAGAGTTTGCTCAAATTCATGTCCCTTGAGTCACTGTTGCTATCTAACCATCTCATCCTCTGCTTTGATACCTTTAAGTAAACTGTACCCATTGAGTACTAAACAAGATATTTCAGTAGCTAATATATTGAATTTCAAGAACCATATTAAAATAGTTGTCACACACTTTTAAAATATATATAGCTGATAATTCCATGTTTCACAAAATTAAAATTATAATAGGAAAAAAACAATGAATCCTTCAAAATAGACATATACAAATAAATAAAGCCATTCATAACTCTGGACTGAAGAGGCCTTAGCCTAACCTTTGCTATTTCTGTGATAAAATAAGTAATGATCAGAGCAATTTTATTTAGAATTATTTTAATCAGAAAAGAACACCTCATAAACACCTACAAATCAGATATCTAACCAATTGTTTCCCTTAAAATATCTACTACAATTTAAGAAAATTCATTGGTATTTCTGACAAAGTCAAGTACATATTTTAAAATGTATACATTTGTTTAAAATTTATTTTGAATAAACATAATTGTTTGAGGTAATTCACTATTATTGAGTTATTTCAGAAGCAATAATTTGCTATTTAGATTAGATTAAAATCTATTTATTTCTACCACCTCTACTTACTTATTATCAAGACTAAATTTAAAATAACAGCTTGAGATTTTTTCATACTTTTAATGATTGATAATTCACCAAGAGGACACAGATTTTGTGAATCACCAATTAACCAGAAAGAATACACCTAATTAGATATAAATATAAGATCCAAAATGTGCAAACTAATTGCAAGGATCTATTACACTGGCACTTATACATGTGGTAGATGCTGGTATAAGATGCTGGCTTCTTGGAAACTCACATTACCATATGTAAAATAGATAGCCAATGGGAATTTGCTGTATGATTCAGGGAACTCAAACCAGGGCTCTGTAACAACCTAGAGGGGTGGGATGGGGAGGGAGGTGGGAGGGAGGTTCAAGAGGGAGGGGACATAGGTATACCTATGGCTGATTCATGCTGATGTTTGGCAGAAATCGACACACACAAAAATAAATAAACTTTATTTAAAAAAAGATGTTGTCTGCTTTATACAGTACAATACAAATATTAATCCTTCGGGGGTACCAATTAAGTTTGATAAAGGAATTAGTGAAGCAGCCTATTCTGAAAACTTAGGACTAAAGAGGCAAACTGATGAGAAATCACCCCTTTTCTCATTCCAGAATTGTTGGAAGAAAAAATAAAAGACCCAAAAATTTAGTATGAGAATATCAATATAAGAAAGTTCTATGAAAACAAATAAAATTTAAATGAAGCTGATTTACATTTCATTGAGTCTTATTGGTACAATCAAGCCATATCTTCTTTTCTGTCATAGGGAAAGATAGACCATTTTTCTGGAAAGAGATAGCTTGGTATAATATAAAGTGCATGAAATCTGAAATCAAATATATGTAGGTTCTATGTACTGATCTACAACTTACTGGCTGTGAACCATCAGACATTTTAACATTTATGAAATTTAGGCCCTCATATGTAAAATGAGGATATCTTATTAATATAGAGATTATATAATACAAAGCATGAAAATAACCTAGCAGAGTGCTTAGACATAGTTGGAATACAACAGATGGCGATTTCTTTTCCCTTTCTATATGCACAGTCAACAGTTAAATGGTTCATGAAACACTTCTGAGATAATCTCTTAACTAACTCCTATCAGAACTGAAATACCACCTTCAAAATACATAGCCTACCTGGAAAGCATAATCAATTCAGTTCAGTCACTCAGTCGTGTCCGACTCTTTGCGACCCCGTGAATCGCAGCATGCCAGGCCTCACTATCCATCACCAACTCCCGGAGTTCACCGAGACTCATGTCCTTCGAGTCAGTGATGCCATCCAGCCATCTCATCCTCTGTCGTCCCCTTCTCCTCCTGCCCCCAATCCCTCCCAGCATCAGAGTCTTTTCCAATGAGTCAACTCTTCGCATGAGGTGGCCAAAGTACTGGAGTTTCAGCTTTAGGATTGTTCCTTCCAAAGAAGGAAAGCATAATAGACTTTGTCTTTATGTGTTTTCATGATCTTTCATGATTATTAGTTTTGTAGAGATCATTTATTTATATAGTCTCACCACAATTTCTCCTGGAGTCATTACTACGACCATGTTTTTCATGCTAGACTTACCATTCCTGACCCAAGTACACCACAAAATTCAAATGTAAAAGGGAACACAGCAAACTTTTTGAAGAACTCAAATACATCACAATGGCTGAGGAACTGAAAGTCTTCTATCTTCCTCAAATGTGAATTTGATTTAAAAATGAAAACAAAGCACAGTCATTAATCATTATTTTTTCATGTTTGCAATTTGGAGAAAATCTCTTTGTACAATTTCTAAAATGAATGGAGTTCTTATAAGCACAGATTTTTGGCCTATTAAGCTAATAAGAAATAATTTAGTTTTCTAGTAATTAGAATTGCTTAGAGACCACACAATGGCTTTTGTGTTTTTCACTTTAAGCAAATCACTTGCATGCATCATCTTCTTTATAGGCTTTCAAATTAATGCAAACCCACTCAAATTCAAACTTTACTGCACTTGTTTTTTTTTTTTCCCCATCAGTATGTTCTTCACACTGGACTAGACAACAATGAAAGTACAATATATGTGTAAGAGCATACTTAAAATCTATTTTATTAAGGACTGGTTGTTAATTAAATGTGTTATCTACTCTTAGGGGCTTCCCTGGTGACTCGGATGGTAAGAAATCTGCCTGCAATGCAGGAGACCTGGGTTTGATCCCTGGGTGGGGAAGATCCCCTGGAGAAGGAAATGGCTACCCACTCCAGTGTCTACTCTTAAGAAGAGCCGCAGGGCTTTCCAGGTGGTGTGAGTGGTAAATAACCTGCCTGTAATACAAGAGACTTGGGTTCAATCCCTGGGTTGGGAAGATCTCCTGGAGAAGGGCATGGCTACTCACTCTAGTATTCTTGACTGGAGAATTCCATGAGAGGATCCTGGTGGGCTACAGTCCATGGGGTGATAAAGAGTAGGACATAACTGAGCAACTAACACTTTCACTTTCAAGAAGAGCCATAGTGACCAAAAGCACATTAGGGTTTATTATTACTACTACTACTAACAATAAATGATGATAACCACAGCAGGCTCTAAATTTAAATAACAACTTAATAGTATTCAAGACTTTTACCCTATCTGATGCCATTCTGACACTGTCAGCATAATAAATGTGGAATATGCAATGAAATTCATATTAAATAAGATGAGCACATGACTTTGGAATGGCTCACTATTGCTTTCCAAGCAAAGTCCAAATGTCCTGGCATGCAAGACTTCTATCTGATTGCAGCTCTTCATATAACCACAGACAATTCAATATGCTACAAAGGAACCAGGTACTTTCTGATGTTTGTATCATTACACATGTGTTTCCTTTACTCGCAGCAAGGCTGCCTTCGTGTGTGTAAATCAGCCCAAATAGCATGATCATCTGCTCCCATGGAAAGCACTCCCTTCCTCCTTTCCCAGTTCATAGATAGTTCAAGTGTATGCTCAATTGCTAAGTCATGTCCAACTCTTTTGCAACCCCACAGACTGTAGCCTACCAGGCTCCTCTGTCCATGGGATTTTCCAGGCAAGAATACTGGAGTAGGTTGCTATTTCCTTCCCCAGGGGATTTTCCCGACCCAGGGATCAAACCTACGTCTCCCGAGGCTCCTGCATTGCAGGTGGATTCTTTACTGTCTGAACCACCAGGGAAGCCCAGCGTCTGTCCCCAAGTGCCTGCTTCTAAGCTTGCATAGGACTTTGTTGCAGCAGTTTTTAAGGCACTTCTCATGAGAGAATATGTCTCTTTTCCCAGGATTGTTGCAGTATCTTTTAAGTTGTCTCTCTGCTCCCTACTTTGTCCCTTACACTCCAGGTGGCCATTACTGCAATCATTTTCTTCAGGATGAAACCTACTGATATCTCTGTTCCATCAAGTGATATGGATCAAACAACCAAGTTTGAGGGAAAGTGAAATTAACTGCAGGAGGAAAGGATGAGGCAAACATTCATAACCTTCCATCCCCTCTTTCCTCTCATTTGCTGTAAATCCAACTAACACTTTACTGTCTCTACTACCCTCTCTAATCAGGGCATTTGCAACTTTCTCTTTCTATCCTGGCTGACCCACCTGTGATATCTTTTACAGACAATGTATTATCAGGACCAGGCTGCTCTAATGTCCCACAATCCAGGCAGTGGCCATGTTTATTATCCAAGCTTATCTGCTGCCTCATTTAAACATAGTGTTTTCATTCAATTTTTTTTTACTTTTTTTTTTTTCACTTAAAGTCATTAAAATCAGACTTTAGACACTGGCGTGACATGTTGGGGCTGATGCTTTGCCCTAGGGTAAAAGAATAGTCAAATACATCTAAGAATCTTTGGAAATAGCTAGTATATGGAATTTAAAGTCATTTAACTTTAAGACAGGACAATATCTTAATAAAATAAAGAGTATATATACCCACAGTACACAAAAATCTATGCTGTCCTCTTCCTGGGGGTTACCCCCATGATTAGGTTAGGTAGCAAGGGTGAAGGGATTTTCAGACAAAATTACAGACCCAAGTAAGTTGACTTTAAGTAAGAAGTAGATAATCCTGAGTGGCCCTGTCTTAACAGTTGAAAGCCCTTTAAAAACATTGAGGCCTTCCCTCAAGATCATAGATGCTTTCCTGACAGCCACGTAGCATCATATCACTGTGAATAACACAGTTGCAAGGAAGTAAAATGTGCCAACAACCAAGTGAGCTTGGAAATGAACCTGAGCCTCACGTGAGACCCCAGCCCTGGCCAAGACCTTAATTGTAAACCCTGAGCACAGATCTAGCTAAGTCCAGGCCAGACTCCTGATCTACAAAAACTGAAATAATAAATGGTTGTTTAAGCAATAAAGTTTGTGATAATTTGCAAAGTTGAGTGTGATATTCCTCAAGGAAACTATTCAGTGTTCTTTTCCCAAAATTCTATATTCATATGTGCTGTGTGTATATCAACAAACATACATATTGATATTTCCATATCTTAACCCCTAGAAGCTATTAACATGACCTTATTTGGGAAAAGGCCCTTTATAGGTATAATTAAATTGCAATATAATTAAATTAAGGATCTTGAGAGTAGATCATTCTAGATTTAGGATAAACCCTAAATCCAATGACTGGTACAGTGTGGGGAAGGCCTTGGGGTGATGGAGACAGAGGTTGGGACACCACAACCTATGGAGGCTCCGGGAGAGTATTTTTTCCTGCCTCTTTGAGTTCTGGTTGGCCCAGGTACTCCTAGTCTTTTGGTGCCTCTGCTGACACCTTTATTTTGGACTACTGACTTCCATAACTGGGAAAGAATATATTTCTGCTGCTTGAAGCCACTAAATTTCTGGTAATTTGTTAAGGTAACCCCAAAAAACTAACATGCGATGTGAGTAACAATGGGAGGGGGGGTGGTCTGGAAAGAAAAACTGGATGCAAATTCTACCTGCCCAGGAATTGATAATCTAGTATGAAATCTATGATAGACATTCAAATCAAGAAAATTATACAGTAACATATGCAAAAAGAGAGGTAAAGGAAAAACAAACAAACAAACAAAATGGTTCCAGTGTGGGGGAGTGTGCGGGGTGGGAAACGTGAAAGATCTATTTCTGGCTGGGGCAATTGGTAAGGTTTCCTAGGGTGAAAAAAATAAAACAACAACTGCTAATGGGAGTAATGACCTGGGCATGAAGATATGTGACAAGAACACTGTAGACAGAAGAGCAATAAGCAGCTGTGAAATCTTGGTTTTTCTGTCAGAGTAGCTTACCGCCCAACTTCCACTCTACATTAGTTGTATCCAGCATGTCCGCAGTAAAAGTTTCAACATTTAATATGTTCTAATTTAAGAGTTCCGATGTTCTATGTAAATTCAAATGAGTAGACAGGCGTACCTCGTGGATACTATGGGTTTAGTTACAGACCGTCACAGTAATACAAACATAGCAATAAAATCAGTCGCATATTTTTTTTTGGTTCCCCAGTGCATATTAAGCTTACATTTACACTGTAATTTAGTCTACTAAGTCTGCAACAGTATTATGTCTAAAAAACAACCTACATACCTCAATTGAAAAATAGTGCTGCAATACCACATTGTCGATCAACCATACTTCAATGAAAAGAAAATAAAACTAGTGCTGTTGGAAGATGGTGCCCATATACATTTGCTGGGTAACAGGGTTGCCACAAACCTTCAATTTGAGGTGGTGGTTTAGTTGTTAAGTCGTTTCCAACTCTTGCAATCCCATGGACTGTAGCCCACCAGGCTCCTCTGTCAATGGGATTTTCCAGGCAAGAATACTGGAGTGGTTTGCCATTTCCTTCTCCAGGGGATCTTCCTGACCCAGGGATTGAACCCAGATCTCCTGCACTGCAGGCAAATTCTTTACCGATCGAGCTACCAGGTAATCAATTTTTAAGAACAAACAAACAAACAACAATGGTATCTGCAAAGCACAATGAAGTACAATAAAATGAGGTATGCCTATATTCAGATTAGCTATATGATTACATACAAATCTCAGAAAGCCAATTCGTCTCTTTTAAAAAGTAGAAAATAACGAGAACCATTAGGCAAAATGGTACAAAAAGGGAAACTTTAAGCCATATAGCAATGATAACATAGTAAAGAAGAGAAATGTATGTATGTGACATTGGTCATATTCCAGTTATGATACCAATCCAATGTCTACTGAACTATGTACAATCAATATTAGTTTTTTACATAATTCAAAACAGCAATTTTCAACACTGCCATGACATTTCATTTTATAAGTTAGACTCAAGAAGGAATTTGAGAATTCATTTTTATTATTGTAGCCACTCCCAATTTAAAATTAGGAAACTAATATTCCCTTGAAGATTGAATTCTAAAAATTATTATTGCTGTAGTAACCAATAGGAAAGAGAAAACATATTGCTTGGAGCTTTGTAAAATACACAGGTGTTAGAATTAAAATAGAACTAGTCAGGAAAAGATCTAATATAATTATTGGTTGGATCAGTAAATGAAAACCCATTTTATGATTGTATACTGGATGAAGGTGAAACTTTGATTAGACAAGAAAATTTACATGTGTTAAAGGAGTAATCAGCTCAATTGGTAAAGAAAAACATGAACTGTGTATAACAAGTACCTCTCTCTCTCTCTTACACACACACACACAGCAGGTGATTCTAAATATACTTTTAGTATCAAGCCACTAAACTTCTCTTACCTTCATTTGCTTCATCAATAAAATGATGATTAAACACACACACACATAAACACAGAGTTCTGTCTTTGTTATCCCATAGAAAAAGAGTGAAGAGGAAATGAGATAATGTGTATACAAATGCTTTGCAAACTCACCACTGCATCTAATGATGATAAAGATGAGTCCCATAAAGAAACCCATTAAAACCCCAACAATGTTGACACATTTGCACCCTGAACATCTTCCTGGAACAGGAAATAAGTACCAAATCTTAAGATTCAAATCTCACATCAAATATATTCCTCCTTTATTGTTAACTGAAGTCCTAATCTACAGTAACATAGCTCTAGGAAGGAAGTCGGTGAAGGCAAGGAAAATAGCCAAGAGCATAATCCAGATAACACAGAGCATTTTCATCCCCACTTTAAAGCTTGTTTAAAGCGTGTTGAAACTCAAATTGGACTCCAAAACTCCTCTAAGAGTAACATACATCTTTATAGATGGCTTCATGAGGATACAAGGAAAGGAATTAGCGGTGATCACAAAGTCAAACTTCCTAATTTTTTTTCACTCCTCCTTTACGCTAAATTCTAAACTCCATACTCAACCAGGGTACTCTGGTGGGACTTCCCTTGTGGCTCAGAGGTTAAAGCATCTGCCTGCAATATGGGAGACCTGGGTTCGATCCCTGGGTCGGGGAGATCCCCTGGAGAAGGAAATGGCAACCCACTCCAGTATTCTTGCCTGGAGAATCCCATGGACAAAGAAGCCTGGTGGGCTACAGTCCACGGGGTTGCAAAGAGTCAGACGCGACTGAGCGAGTGAAGTTGAAGAAGTTACACTAAATTCTAAACTCCATACTCAACTACTCTTTTTCATTCTCTCCCTTCAAACCTCGCTGTTTTCCTTCAGTGGTTCTCACTTCATCATCTTGCTTCCTGCCATCTTTTATTTTTCTCAACCTCTCCATGTACAAATTACTGGGAACATTCTCAGTGTCTAAGATTTTTCAATTTTGCATTTCAAAAAATTAATGATGCTCAGCACAAAAAGGGATAATTCAGAAGCACTAAGTTTCTTCTTTCTTTAAAGCAAAAAATGCAACATGTTTATACTATAATACATATATATTTTCCCTGAAACATACAGTCTTCCTGTGAAGATGATTTATCTGTGTCAACTTCAATTTCCGAAAATCCAATTGATGGCATTGGTGTTGTTCAGTTGCTAAGTCATGTCCAGTTCTTTGTGACTCCATGGACTGCAGCAAGCCAGGCTCCTCTGTCCACCACTATCTCCTGGAATTTGTTCAAGCTCATGTCCATTGAGTTGGTGATGCTATCTAACCATTTCATCCTCTGTCACCCCCTTGTCCTTTGGCTTTCAATCTTTCCCAGCATCAGGGTCTTTTCCAATGAGTCGACTCTTCACATCAGGTGGCCAAAGTATTGGAGCTTCAGTTTCAGCATAAGTCCTTCAGTGAATATTCAGGACTGATTTCCTTTAGGATGGACTGGTTTGATTTCCTTGCTGTCCACAGGATTCTCAAGAGTCTTCTCCAAAACCACAGTTTTAAAGTATCAATTTTTCAGTGCTCAGCCTTATTTATGGTCCACTTCTCACATCTGTACATGATTACTGGAAAAACCATAGCTTTGACTAGATGGACCTTTGTTGTATATTGATGATATACAGGTCAGCAAAACAAGGCCTTGCAGCTGCAGGTCACAAAGTTCATGCACTGAAGGAGACACATTTCCTATAACACCATTCCCCCTACACACAGGAAGAGATATTGGTTTCTTCTCTGGAGGCTACATTCTACAATTTTAACAAAGTTAAGAAGCTGAGGAATGTATGTATATAGGTTCAAAATAATTTTATGTGTTATTGTAAATGAATGGGTGTGTGCTTAGTTGCTCAGTCATGTCTGACTCTTTGCAATCCCATGGACTGTAGCCTGCGAGGCTCCTCTGTCCACGGAGATTCTCCAAGAAAGAATACTGGAGTGGGTTCCCATGCCCTCCTCCAGGGGATCTTCCCAACCCAGGGATTGAACCCAGGTCTCCCTCATTGCAGGTGGATTCTTTACCATCTGAGCCACCAGGGAAGCGCAAGTATACTGGAGTGGGTAGCCTATCCCTTTTCCAGGGGGACTTCTCAACCCAGAAATCAAGCAGGGGTCTCTTGCATTGCAGGCAGATTCTTTACCAGCTGAGCTACTTGGGAAGTCCAAATTAATGTATAACGTGTTATATATTATACGTGATATATAAAGTCATTTTTATATATAAAAACTTTTTTACATATATAAAGTTTATATACATAAACTGAACTGATAAAGTAGTTGTAACTAAAATGGAATAGATACAGGATAAGAATGACAACTCGATCAGGAAGGAGAAAATATTTTAAAATAGAGTCAAATATGCCTATAACCTGAATAATATCATAAGAGTAGTGTGTCAAATACGTGGGAAAGATGAATTTTAATTCAATTACTCTGGAATATTTTTGGAATGAAATGAAACTCCTTTATTTATTCATATAAAATAAATGTATTTCAGAGACTTAAAATATTAAAGGACTGGAAGAATATTTCCCCAAATTCCACATATATAAATATGGAATGAATGGTAGAGAACCAAAAGAAAAAAAATGTTTTTGAGAACATAAAATATAAAAATAAGTCAATATTATGAAGGGCATTGTCAACCAAGTGCAAGTGCAAGTTGTTAACTAAGTAGCATTTTCTCCAGGTTGACAAAGTACTGATCCATTTCAGTACATAAAAAGCTTCCATAATCCAGCAGAAAGACAATCCAAATGACAAAAGAAGTGGAATGAATGTGCTAGGTATCTCCTATTTGCTCTCCCTTATCCATTCCCTGTTCTTTTTAGATTCTATATGTGGGGAAGTTGACCCCTATGAATGACATCAACTGGCTCCAGTGCCCCTTAGCTTCTGGTGGAGTTTGGCCGATGGTAGATACTATGAGGATGGGAGGAAAGGAGAATAATCAGGGGAGGTTCATTTCTCCCCAGTTTTGTCCCTTCCAGCTCACTATTGGTTAGCTGTTGTCTCTCCATCAAAGAACAAAGATCCTGTCAGGCACTTCTTCCAATCAGTAAGCCGCCCATGCCCATCTGGCCTAGTGGTGGTAAGAGATCCTTCCCTCTGGAATACTGCAATAATCCTTGTTTTCTTAAAACAGGGGTACTCAAAGCATAGTTCAGGCCCCAGGGGCCCTACACCACTTTCAGGGACTGTATGAGGTCAAATTTATCATCCTTCAACATGAGGATAAGATGTTAGTTACCTTTTCCACAATGAATGGAATGCACAAGTAAATATGCAGTTATACTCATTAAATCAGACATTAAAGAGATTTGCAAAACATGCAACAGTGCAACTCTCTCACAAATTATGTTTTGGAAAACATAATTGTTTCCCATAAATTATGTGTATATGTTAACATATGGATTTATTACTATTTTTCAATTAAATGTATGTTATTAAAATATTTAAGTTTAAAGTCAAATATACTTGGTAAATTCAAAAAAATAGAAATCATTCCAAGCATATTTTCTGACCACAATGCAGTAAGATTAGATCTCAATTACAGGAGAAAAACTATTAAAAATTCCAACATATGGAGACTGAACAACACGCTGCTGAATAACCAACAAATCACAGAAGAAATCAAAAAAGAAATCAAAATTTGCATAAAAACGTATGAAAATGAAACACAACAACCCAAAACCTGTGGGACACGGTAAAAGCAGTCCTAAGGGGAAAGTTCATAGCAATACAGGCACACCTCAAGAAACAAGAAAAAAGTCAAATAAATAACCTAACTCTACACCTAAAGCAACTAGAAAAGGAAGAAATGAAGAACCCCAGGGTTAGTAGAAGGAAAGAAATCTTAAAAATTAGAGCAGAAATAAATGCAAAAGAAACAAAAGAGACCATAGCAAAAATCAACAAAACCAAAAGCTGGTTCTTTGAAAGGATAAATAAAATTGACAAACCATTAGCCAGACTCATCAAGAAACAAAGGGAGAAAAATCAAATCAACAAAATTAGAAACGAAAATGGAGAGATCACAACAGACAACACAGAAATACAAAGGATCATAAGAGACTACTATCAACAATTATATGCCAATAAAATGGACAACGTGGAAGAAATGGACAAATTCTTAGAAAAGTACAACTTTCCAAAACTGGACCAGGAAGCAATAGAAAATCTTAACAGACCCATCACAAGCACGGAAATTGAAACTGTAATCAAAAATCTTCCAGCAAACAAAAGCCCCGGTCCAGACGGCTTCACAGCTGAATTCTACCAAAAATTTAGAGAAGAGCTAACACCTATCCTGCTCAAACTCTTCCAGAAAATTGCAGAGGAAGGTAAACTTCCAAACTCATTCTATGAGGCCACCATCACCCTAATACCAAAACCTGACAAAGATCCCACAAAAAAAGAAAACTACAGGCCAATATCACTGATGAACATAGATGCAAAAATCCTTAACAAAATTCTAGCAATCAGAATCCAACAACACATTAAAAAGATCATACACCATGACCAAGTGGGCTTTATCCCAGGGATGCAAGGATTCTTCAATATCCACAAATCAATCAATGTAATACACCACATTAACAAATTGAAAAATAAAAACCATATGATTATCTCAATAGATGCAGAGAAAGCCTTTGACAAAATTCAACATCCATTTATGATAAAAACTCTCCAGAAAGCAGGAATAGAAGGAACATACCTCAACATAATAAAAGCTATATATGACAAACCCACAGCAAACATTATCCTCAATGGTGAAAAATTGAAAGCATTTCCTCTAAAGTCAGGAACAAGACAAGGGTGCCCACTTTCACCATTACTATTCAACATAGTTTTGGAAGTTTTGGCCACAGCAATCAGAGCAGAAAAAGAAATAAAAGGAGTCCAAATTGGAAAAGAAGGAGTAAAACTCTCACTATTTGCAGATGACATGATCCTCTACATAAAAAACCCTAAAGACTCCACCAGAAAATTACTAGAAATAATCAATGACTATAGTAAAGTTGCAGGATATAAAATAAACACACAGAAATCCCTTGCATTCCTATACACTAATAATGAGAAAACAGAAAGAGAAATTAAGGAAACAATTCCATTCACCATTGCAACGGAAAGAATAAAATACTTAGGAATATATCTACCTAAAGAAACTAAAGACCTATATATAGAAAACTATAAAACACTGGTAAAAGAAATCAAAGAGGACACTAATAGATGGAGAAATATACCATGTTCATGGATTGGAAGAATCAATATAGTGAAAATGAGTATACCACCCAAAGCAATTTATAGATTCAATGCAATCCCTATCAAGCTACCAACAGTATTCTTCACCGAACTAGAACAAATAATTTCACAATTTGTATGGAAATACAAAAAACCTCGAATAGCCAAAGCGATCTTGAGAAAGAAGAATGGAACTGGAGGAATCAACCTACCTGAGTTCAGGCTCTACTACAAAGCCACAGTTATCAAGACAGTATGGTACTGGCACAAAGACAGATATATAGATCAATGGAACAAAATAGAAAGCCCAGAGATAAATCCACGCACATATGGACACCTTATCTTTGACAAAGGAGGCAAGAATATACAATGGATTAAAGACAATCTCTTTAACAAGTGGTGCTGGGAAATCTGGTCGACCACTTTCTAACACCATACACAAAAATAAACTCAAAATGGATTAAAGATCTAAACGTAAGACCAGAAACTATAAAACTCCTAGAGGAGAACATAGGCAAAACACTCTCTGACATACATCACAGCAGGATCCTCCATGACCCACCTCCCAGAATATTGGAAATAAAAGCAAAAATAAACAAATGGGACCTAATTAAACTTAAAAGCTTCTGCACATCAAAGGAAACTATTAGCAAGGTGAAAAGACAGCCTTCAGAATGGGAGAAAATAATAGCAAATGAAGCAACTGACAAACAACTAATCTCAAAAATATACAAGCAACTCCTACAGCTCAACACCAGAAAAATAAATGACCAAATCAAAAAAATGGGCCAAAGAACTAAATAGACATTTCTCCAAAGAAGACATACAGATGGCTAACAAACACATGAAAAGATGCTCAACATCACTCATTATCAGAGAAATGCAAATCAAAACCACTATGAGGTACCATTTCACACCAGTCAGAATGGCTGTGATCCAAAAGTCTACAAATAATAAATGCTGGAGAGGGTGTGGAGAAAAGGGAACCCTCTTATACTGTTGGTGGGAATGCAAACTAGTACAGCCACTATGGAGAACAGTGTGGAGATTCCTTAAAAAACTGGAAATAGAACTGCCTTATGATCCAGCAATCCCACTGCTGGGCATACACACTGAGGAAACCAGAAGGGAAAGAGACACGTGTACCCCAATGTTCATCGCAGCACTGTTTATAATAGCCAGGACATGGAAGCAACCTAGATGTCCATCAGCAGATGAATGGATAAGAAAGCTGTGGTACATATACACAATGGAGTATTACTCAGCCATTAAAAAGAATACATTTGAATCAGTTCTAATGAGGTGGATGAAACTGGAGCCTATTATACAGAGTGAAGTAAGCCAGAAGGAAAAACATCAATACAGTATACTAACGCATGTATATGGAATTTAGAAAGATGGTAACAATAACCTGGTGTACGAGACAGCAAAAGAGACACTGATGTATAGAACAGTCTTATGGACTCTGTGGGAGAGGGAGAGGGTGGGAAGATTTGGGAGAATGACATTGAAACATGTAAAATATCGTGTAAGAAACAAGTTGCCAGTCCAGGTTCGATGCACGATACTGGATGCTTGGGGCTAGTGCAGTGGGATGACCCAGAGGGATGCTATGGGGAGGGAGGAGGGAGGAGGGTTCAGGATGGGGAACGCATGTATACCTGTGGCAGATTCATTTTGATATTTGGCAAAACTAATACAACTATGTAAAGTTTAAAAATAAAATAAAATTTAAAAAAATAAAAAAAAATAAAGTCAAATATATTAAGTAATGATAGTTAACACACACAAATAAAAAATATGTTATGGTCCAGTATGGGATCATTTATGTTTATAAATAAATGTATATTTTACTGTTAAACTTTTTTGAAAGTATAAAATGGTATGGAGTCCAAAAATTTTTATAACTACTGTACTTCCTATTTGGTCCCTTTTATTTAACCCTCCTATATTTGCCTCAGTTGAGTATGTCATATATTATTAGCCAGAACCATGAGTGATACACTGGAAATTCACAGAAGAGGTTATAAATTGCCCACAAACCTCACAAATAGTTAAAGAAAAATTAATACAATGATAGATCATTTTGCACCTGACACATTTTTCCAGAAAGATTTGGAAGATCCAATGCTTTCTGAAAGTAAAAGGAAGTGAGCATTTTCATTCATTTATTTTTTTAGAGTGTAAAGTAGTACAAGTTTTTGGAGGGCAATTTTTCAGTCTCTTTTAAAAATGGAAATGTGAATGTTTTATGACCAATCCAACATTTCAAATTCTATGAATCTATCCTTTAGAAATACAGTTGTGAGTACTTAGAAATAGCATTACAATGATATTCACTACAGCAATGTTTTCAATAGCAAAAAGGAAGCAAAAGTGTAAAGAAAAGGTCTGAATCCTCATCAAAAGAAAATTAGCTAAAATATATTACAGCCATACAATTAAATACTGTGCACATGTTTAAAAACCAAATACAAGTTATATCTATATGTACTTAGCCTAGAATTATCACTGTAATATTTTCAGAGGAAAAGCTAAGTTACAAAATAATACATATATAGCACAGACCATTTTCATGTGCATGCATATATATATGCATACATGTATATCTTTCTGGGTAAGTATGAGAATATCTGGAGTGAATTACTTAATAGATGCGATGAGAGGACTGAAGGTAGAAACTTTCTCAAAAAGCAGTTTTTAAAAAGAAAATGTAAGAACTGGAATAAAACAAAAATGTAGTCTGAGGTTACTTAACATGAACAAATAGCCCAGCAGTACTCAATCTGAGATATTATTATATTGTTGATATTCATTGATATTCATAATAATGATTATGGCTTCATAAAATAATTTTATGGTCAGCTTTATCTTTGTACAGATTTATAGCATTCTTGTCTGTAGCAAAGACAAACACACACACACACATTTTATTATGATCATAAAATAAGTAAACTTTGCCAGAGCTTTTTTACCCTTCCAGAACATTCTGTTCCTAGCTCCCTGTGCCCTCCTGATAATTAACTCCCTCTCAGCCTAGCAGCAAGCAGTTCTGATACCACATATTTTGAAATTCATTCAATGTATTAACTCTGCCAGCTCTTGCTCTGTTAACCTTGTGTCCCTTGCAGAAAAGACTCACAGAATAAAACAAATAAACAATACCCCCGTGACTTAATAGCAGTTATGCAGGATGTGGATTTAAGTCCTTTCTATGTTTTGTATAACAAGAACATAAGCAAGATCTAATGTCACTGGGTTCCAGTTTCTCATCTGTAAAATAGAAATCCTATGTTTTCCTAACATTATTTTGAGTTTCAAATCAGGTGAAGGACATAAAAGTGCCTAATATTTTTGATATGTGAGTAGAATTTGAATAAAAAGCTTTTTTTCACTAGAAAAACTGTTAAATAATGAAGAGAGAGTGGGGATAAAATCTGGAGTGTCTGGGATGTTTTCTTTCTCCTGAAATATGTGCATGATTATAAATGGTCCTTTAGTGATTTATGTGTATCTGGTCCACTGCAAGATGAGTAATAACCTTGTAAGGCAAATGACAGGAATTGCATTGTCAAATTTCTTTTCAAGTCCCCTTAGGCAGGGAGAGCAAGGGGGAGAGAGAATACCTGAGCCACAACAAGGAGAGGGTATTTCATTCCACATATATTTATTGAACAACTTCTTAGACACAAAGGAATTAACAAAACAGCTAACTTATCTGTCCTCTTTGGGGTGACACCTTAGTGTGAGGGAAAAAAATAAACAAAAATGTTTAAAAATACAGTTTCTTGTATAAATAAGTGTCAGGAAGAAAGCAGCAGCTGAGGAAAGAAACTGTGATGAGCAGAAGCAAAAAGAGCCTTCCAGCAAAGCATATAGAGAGAAGGGTCTGAGGTTTGTCTGAGGAAAAGCAGGCTGCCTGATATAACAGGAGCCAAGCAGAGAGAGGAAATACTGCACTTCACAGAGACAAAAGGAGGCCAGAATACAAAAGGAATTAAAGGGCCTCATTTGTAGGTTGACTTTTACTCAGATCTGTCTTAACTTTTAACAAATCCCCATAGGCTGTAGAGTTGAAGAGATGTTATGGGGATTCCAAACTCAGAATATATATTGGAGGCAGAGCTGACAGAAATTCCAGGACAGGAAGTGAGACAACTAGCATCAAGTCCAGGAACAAAGGGACTACGACAAAGATGAAAAAGATTGGGGAGACGTGTAGTACTGAATGGTGGCTATAGTTTTCTCTTAGAGATGTTAAAAACATCTTAAATTTCCAAGTTTAAAGATGTTAAAAGTCTCTTAGATTTCCAAGTATAGAGGGTATGGGTGCTGTTGGATGCTGAGTCTGGATATCAAAAGTCACCAGAATATAAATTGCATATGAAGCCAAGGTAAAGGGTGAGGTTACTGAGAAGAAGTGTAAATACAGAGAAAAGAAGAGAGAGAAGGATGGATCATTAAATATGTTCCAATATTTAGAAAATGGAGGAGGAGAGACATTGAGACAATGAGGTGACACAATATGTTAGAATGAAGGCATGCTCAACTGTGTCCACTGCTGCTGACAAAAAAAAAAAAAAAAGAAAGAAAAAAAAAAGACACACCACTGGGAAGGAAGGAGGTGGTTGGTGATCTTCAAAGGAGCCATTTCAGTGGAGTGGTCACAAAGAAGGTCACGAGAAGGTCATGGGCAGGACAGGAGTTTTGAAATATTTTGGTTAGTTTCCAAGGCAAACCATTCAAAATCACAGTAATTCAAGTCTATGTCCCAACTACCGATGCTGAAGAAGCTGAAGTTGATTAGTTCTATGAAGCCCTACAAGACTTCCAAGAACTACCACCAAAAAAAAAAAAAAAAAGATATTCTATTCCTCTATAAAAAAGATATTCTATTCCTCTATTCTTCATATGGGATTAGAATGCAAAAGTAGGAAGTCAAGAGATGCCTGGAGTAACAGGTAAGTCTGGCCTTGGAGTACAAAATGAAGTACGACAAAGACTAACAGAATTCTGACAAGAGAATGCACTGGTCATAGCAAACATCCTTTTTCAGCAACATAAGTGATAACTTTACAAATGGACATCATTAGATGGCCAATACTGAAATCAAATTGATAATATAGTTTGCAGCCAAAGATGGAGAAGCTGTATACAGATACCAAAAACAAGACCTGGAGCTGATTGTGACTCAGATCATCAGCTCCTTACTATAAAATCCAGATGTAAATTGAATAAAGTAGGGAAAACCACTAGGCCATTCAGGTAACACTTAAATCAAATTCCTTGTGATTATACAGTGGAAGTAACAAATAGATTCAAGGGATCACAAGTAGTAAACAGAGTAACTGAAGCATTATGGAGAGATGTTTGTAACATTGTACAGGAGGTGGTGATCAAAACCATCACAAAGAAAAAGAAATGCAAGAAGGCAAACTGGTTGTCTAAGGAGGCCTTATAAATAGATGAGAAACAAAGAGAAGCAAAAGGCAAAGGAGAAAGGGAAAGATATACTCAACTGAATGCAGAGTTCCAGGGAATACCAAAGAGAGATAAGAAAGCCTTCTTAAGTGAACAATGCAAAGAAATAGAGAAAAACAATAGAATGAAAAAGACCAAAGAACTTAAAAACAAACAAACAAACAAAAAAACTGGAGATACAAAGGGAAATTTCCATGCAAAGATGGGCACAATAAAGGACAGAAACAGTGAGGACCTAACTGAAGCAGAAGAGATTAAAAAGAGGTGGGAAGAATACACAGAAGAATTGTATAAAAAAGGTCTTAATGACCTAGATAACCTCAATGGTGTGGTCACTCACCTAGAGCAAGACATCCTGGAGTGTGAAGTCAAGTGAGCCTTAGGAAGCATTACTACCAACAAAGCTAATGGAGGTGATGGAATTCCAGTTGACCTATTTCAAATCCTAAAAACGATGAGGCTGTGAAAGTGCTGCAATATGCCAGCAAATTTGAAAAACTCAGCAGTGGCCACAGGACTGGAAAAGGTCAGTTTTCATTCCAATTCCAAAGAAGGGCAATGCCAAAGAATGTTCAAACTACCGCACAGTTGCACTCATCTCACACGCTAGCAAAGCAATGCTCAAAATTCTCCAAGCCAGGCTTCCACAGTATGTGGCCCATGAACTTCCAGATGTTCAAGCTGGATTTAGAAAAGGCAGAGTAACCAGCGATCAAATTGCCAACATCCACTGGATCATAGAAAAAGCAAGGGAATTCCAAAATACATCTACTTCTGTTTCATTGACAATGCTAAAGCCTTTAACCGTGTGGATCACAAAAAACGGTGAAAAATTCTTAAAGAGATGGGAGTACCAGACCACTTTACCTGTCTCCTGAGAAACCTGTATGCAGGTCAAGAAGCAAAAGTTAGAATCAAACATGGAACAACTGACGAGTTCAAAACTGGGAAAGGAGTACATCAAGGCTATATATTGTCATCCTGCTTGTTTTACTTCTATGCAGAGTATATCATATGGAATGCTAGGAGGGATGAATTCCAAGCTGGAATCAAGACTGCCAGGTGAAATAGCAACAACTTCAGATATGTAGATTATATCACTTTAATGGCAAAAAGTGAAGAGGAACCAAGGAGCCTCTTGATGAGCATGAGAGAGGAGAGTGAAAAAGCTGGCTTAAAACTCAACATTCAGAAAATGAAGATCATGGCATCTGGTCCCAACACTTCATGGTAAATGGAGAAAAGTGGAAACAGTGATACATTTTCTTTTCTTGGGCTCC
Source organism: Bos indicus x Bos taurus (assembly GCF_003369695.1). NCBI lineage: Eukaryota > Metazoa > Chordata > Mammalia > Artiodactyla > Bovidae > Bos > Bos indicus x Bos taurus. The sequence goes on along the minus strand of NC_040105.1, from coordinate 118,454,066 downwards.
AAAATAACTGGGGACAGGAATGAAATTAAAAAGCACTTGCTACTTGGAAGAAAAGCTATGACAAACCTAAACATCATACTAAAAAGCAGTGACATCACTTTACTCACAAAGGTCTGGATAGTCAAAGCTATGGTTTTTTACAGTCATCATGTACGGATGTAAGAATTGGACCATAAAGAAGGCTGGATGCTAAAGAATTGATGCTTTTGAACTGTGGTATTGGAGAAGACTCATGAGAGTCCCTGGGACAACAAGGAGATCAAGTCAATCAGTCCTAAAGGAAAACCCTGAATATTCATTGGAAGGACTGATGCTGAAGCTGAGAACTTTGGCTCCCTTATGCAAAGTGCCAACTCATTGGAAAAGACCCTGATGCAGGGAAAGATTGAAGGCAGGAGGAGAAGAGGGTGACAGAGATGAAGTGGTTGGAAGGCATCACGGACTCAATGAACATGAGTTTGAACAATCTCCAGGAGTTGGTAATGGACAGGGAAGCCTGGTATGCTGCAGCCCATGGGGTCACAAAGAGTCAGATAGGACTTAGCAATTGAATAGCAACAGCATTAAATCTGGTATAACAATTTCAAAGAATAGAATATATGGGTACAGATGTTAGGTTCCTAGCCTTGGTAATAGGAAAAAAGTGAGAGCTTATTCTCATCTGCTTCTAGTTTCTCAGTGAAACAAAATGTAAATCTTACAAGGGGGAATAGTATGGGATGCTTGTTAAGACCAGAGAAATCTTATGCACTCTTCTTGAAGAGTGTGAGAGTGAAAATACTGGAAAGTAGCAAGACTGTCAGGCAGCACCAAGGGTCCAGCCATGGGTTTTCCTTTAGCCACAGGGAGCTGCTCAGGGGTGGGGGCAGAGTCTATCAATGATGGGCAAGTAGGACAGAAGAGTGGTGCCAGGGAGCTAGGGGCACATGCAATACAGTGATTTTAATGATGGAGCATGGGATATAAACTAGTAATGGAAACAGTGTCATGGGCCTGAGAATGAGCAGTAAAAATGTGGTACAGTCAAATCCTAACAGGTCTCAATGGGGTAAAAGAACTGGCGTTGAAGATATTCCAAATGAGCTCACTGGACAGGTTTCATTGTTCAGAAAGTGGTACCCCAAATGGATACAGACTGTGAAGCTCTTATTGCTAATGACAAGGTCTAGGGTGTGTTGAGTGATGGGTCATTGGAGTGGGATGGAAGAGAAGCCTACTAGATAGACTCTTGGTAAGAGAGAGGTACTATCTGTAGTAAGAATGCTGATGGAATTAGTGGTGGACAAAAGACCCCAGAAATTAGAATGTTGAGATCAACAGTGTGGAAGCAAGTGACAGAGAGAAAGCAAAATTCTGCTCAGCATTTCATAATGCTGTGGAAAAGTCTCTATCAGCAACAGAATGCCAGCTTTCAGTTGGAACCTGAACATGAAGTAAACACTGAAAGAGTTGATATATTGAGGGATGTGCTGAGGACTATGTGTTCCAGAGTGCACAAAAGAACATTCTGGAAAATCAATTAAGGATGAGCAATGGGATTTTCCAGAATGTTCTTTTGTGCGCTCTGGAGCACATAGTCCTCAGCACATCCCTCAATATATCAACTCTTTCAGTGTTTACTTCATGTTCAGGTTCCAACTGAAAGCTGGTATGGGGAGGGAGGAGGGTTCAGGATGGGGAACACATGTATACCTGTGGTGGATTCATTTTGATATTTGGCAAAACTAATACAATTATGTAAAGTTTAAAAATTAAATAAAATTTAAAAAAAAGAAAGAAAGAAAGCTATGTGAAGATGAGTAGGTAATTTGGGTACCCACTGGTGAGTGGGGTAAATAGGGATTAGGGGGAATGATAGGATCAGTACACAGTATATCTTTTAGGAAGTCATATCTCAGCCATTGAAGAAAAGATAAATTATGTCTGCTGCATGCTCTTAAGGAAAGTTAAGAAACATGTTCTGGGTACATCCAAAATGGCTACACATAAAGACATTACTTCTATGAGAGGCAGTGCAGCATGGAGAAAAGCTGGACACAGATTCAATGCCAACTCTTAGTACAGACAGTGAAGAAGAGATCTAAACACTGTGTTCCTCAGTTTTCTCATCTGTAAAATGGGGAGAGTGACATTACTTATCTCATAAAAATTAAATAAGTATAGATGATCTTTACCACAGTACCACACAGTAAGAGAGCAAAATGCTAATGTTGTTATTATGATTAAAGTATGGTTTAACTTTCATGGAAAATGCCTGTATAGGCTACTTCTCCCCCCTCCCCAAATTCTGCACCAGTGAACACTCTGTCTCCCGTGCATGAATTAAATTACCTGAAACAGGTCCAACTCCCCCAAACAAGCCATGTTTATCCCTCTGAGCACTTTCACTTTTTTCTCTTTACTCTTCATTTGTGGATCATTTTATTGCACCAAAGGGAATTTCCTTTCAACTTCTATTAGCAAGTGTTTATATTTTTCAGCCCAGTAACTTTCCTGAAAGTGGATGTTGGTATTATTGTAGAAGTGATGGGCTGCTCCTAGCTTATCAGGGACTTTCGCCAGTTTGAGTTGAAAAGTTATTTGTGAGTTGAGAGTGGTAAAGATTCTGACACCCTCCATTACAATTCACATATATTTTGCCTAGAAAAATAGCTATTTAAAAGGGTTAGTGCACTAAAGCGTACTGGAGTACTAAAATCTAGCACTCAGAAAGTGTAGCATGACAGCTTGAAAAGTCTATTTTGCTCCATAAAAAAATAGCTTCTTTAACCTTTAATAGCCCTAGTCAAATAAGTTTTCCAAGAGTAGAGGGATTTTAAACCTTTAGAATTTACCCTAAAGCATTTAATATGGTGTGTCATTAACAGTTTCTAAATCTCTTACTCATTTATGTGACAGACTTAAGGTATTTGGTTCTATGTGTTTCCTCCATAATTATCCAACATTTATAACCCTAAAAGATAGTAGATTCACCCCTGAATTGCAACCCCTGTTCTGGTAGTATCCCCAACAGGTGACAATTATGTAAAAGTCCATAAAATAGAAACTTGGTGCTACAGAAGACAATGAAAGCCATTAGATGGAGAAAACACAGTCATTCCCAGATTTTAATGCATGTTTTAAATCATTTCCATGGGAACCAACATTTGGCACAAGGGCGTCTGTTATGAAAAACAGTTAGAAGGCAGCTTCTACCAAGCCAGATGGTTAATTTTTAACAGGGGAGTATAACAAGGAGGAACTGGGTTATATAACCCCCAAATACCCTTGATAATGGATTCAAGTGGACTAAATCACTGGGCTTTCTTCCAGCTCTCTGTCAATGCTATTATCTGTGGCAACAATATTATCAACCACAGGAAGAAACACTACTAATTGCAAGGTACATAAAAAGGTAAACACCACAGCCAAGAAATATAAGTAAATATTTCTAAGACTGGTCAGTAAAGTTAGGGTCAAGAACCCTGAGGTTTTCTAAAGACCTCTAAAGTTTTCTAAAGTATTACGGAGCACTTTAGAGAGACCCCTAAAGTATAAGAGCAGGCGGCAAGGCAGAGGGAGAACCTGTGTAGGCTTAAGTTCCCAAAGCCGTTATAATACAACTAATTATTCAGATTAACTGTCTGCACACCTTCAAGCCAGCACTGTGTAATGTCACTGTGCATGGCATAGAATCTGCACATTCTCTGATTTTAGGGCTAAAATAGGCCTTAGATATTGTCATTCATAGTTCACACAGCAAGCTGTCGGAAGCTGGGATCCCCTGGGACTAAGACTTAAGATAATCAGTCCAATGAGATTTATCCCGGTATAGTGCTCCCTTGAGGAAGTACTAGACCCCCACCTTAAAGGAAATACTTGGAACCATTACTTTCCAGGATCTTTTGACAACCTCTTAGGAGACTAACTGTTCTTACCATACCTGTAGCCACATACCCAGTGTCACAATTTAAACTGAGATGAGACATTGTCTTTCCTTGCCCTGGCTAAACTTAGTTATAGGGTTTATATGAGAAATTAAGTAGCACAGTGGCAAAAAGTCCGTGTACGAATGCAGGTGTTGCAAGAGACGTGGGTTTGATTCCTGAGTTGGGAAGATATCCAGGATAAGGAAATAGCAATCCACTTCAGTGTTCTTGCCTGGGAAATCCTATGGACAAAGGAGCTTGATGGGCTTACAGTGCATGGGGTTGCAAAGAGTTGGACACAACTGAGCATACACACGCATGCATGCACACACACAAGCACGTACCATGGTGTACTGCTATATATAAGCAAGATATCAATATCCTGAGGTTTAATTCTTGAAGTTACAACTTTAAATTGGCTGTGACCTTGAGAAAAGTCAGTTTCTTCATATCTCAATTCTCCTAGGTATAAAATGGGTTTAATGCTGACTGTCTCAAAAGGGCATTATGAATCTAATTAATCCCTTAATTATGAGAAAGCATATAACAACCAAACCAATTTCATAAGAAGGAACACATTGCCTGTAAGGCTTCATTAACTGGTCTATGATTTTGTCCTCTTTCTTTTCTTATTTCATGTAATTTATTGATTTTATAAAACTAGTATAGCAATAACATTTTAGTAAAAACCTAAAAGGAAATGATTTTAGTATATAAATGAAACATGCTTTTTGGACCATAAAACACAACAGGGCTCTGCAAATTCTGTATCAGGCCAAAAATATTTTTAGAAATAGGTAAAATGTTAGCACTCTAACATGTGTGACTCAAATTTATTTACTCCTACTAGGTATTGAAGAATAGATACTGTTTTTATTTTTCTTCTCACTGGTGACAGAATTATCTATAAATGTCATCCAAATTCTCATTATCTTACTTTGAATGACTAATCCATAATATAAAAGATAAGACCCACTTTGCCTTAGTTTGGCTATTAGAGAAGATATTTAAATTGATAATGACTTTTTATGAATCTTAATTGTAAGAAAATACTTTTAATCACTCCCTATACTCATTCAAAATGACAACCAGACAACTTTATCCCTGTGACTGTCTACAGAGTGCAACAGAACTGGCCCAAATACCAGTGCTTGTTCATTACCAATGCTCTCAGTGGGCTCTCCTGCAACATTCCAGCACAGCAGACATTGTTTTGTGCCTCCAGCCATAATTTAATAGAAAAAGCTGTCATAATAGACTCTACTTGGGAAAAAGCATCAATGTGGTTCAAAGGTGGCTCCTAATGCCTGTGCAAACACATCTGGGAAGCCAGATGCCTTGTCTTCGCTCTATGGACTCATTAAGACCTAAAAGGCCATATTTGGTTTCAGAATCCTCAGTCTCTATATGTTGGCTACAAAGAGGGCTGCCTTAGTCATTATGTATGGAGACCTTAGTCTCAATGAAGAAACGCTTCAAGCATCCTTCTCTTGGTCTTGGTGTTTTCTTGGACTGTGTTTACAGATATTGATAGGATGTCAGATGACAGGTTTGAGTGGGATCCTCAAGGCCAGCTGCAAAGATGGGTGAAACCTCAAGGGGTGAAGGGCCTCAGAGCTGGCTGGAAATGACACAGGTCCAGTCTCCCAGAGCATTCCTATTGCTCCTCCAAGGATGCACAGGAGAATCTTCACTCCTGCCCAGTGCTCTTTGTGAGTCATCAACAATGCTAACACAATATTATTGTGTTTTTCTGCACAAAAATTCTGGGACGTTCTCTCCCCTGAAGCATACATCTTCCTGACCCCCATACAGGGCATCCCTCTCTCAAAGCCCATTCCTCTCCCTTGTCATGGGATCTGACTCATCCTCCTCAAGCCCTATCCATTGGAATTCCCTGCCTGGATCAATCAGGGGCTAGATGTTTGCCTCTCACTTCTGTGTCTGTTAAAGCAGCAATCTTTACAGTACTCGTCCCTACCCCTGACCACACAGTGTTCCTTAAATATGATGTTGACTCAACCACAGTCCCCTGCTCCAACTAGAACCTTATCTAGAGTTCAAGCTTGAGATCCCAGTCCCTCTCTCTCTAACTCAAAAATAATATTGCTGCTCACAGGTGAGAGATAATCCAGTGACTCTGCTGAGATATAATGGTTGTGTGCATAAGGGTAGTAACAGTGGAGATGGGGAGAAGGTCTGTAATTTCGGATATAGGTAAGGGGAGAGCCAGAAAGATATGGGATGGGAGGCATGACTGGAAGAGAGGAATCCAAGGACAGTCCCCAGGTACATGGCCTGAGCTATTGGAAGAACAGATTTGCCATATGTTGACATAAAGGAGAATGGGAGTAGCACTGTGGGGTACAAACCAAGATTTTAGCCTTGATAAAATTTCAGGTCAAGCTATGAGATATCTAATTTATCTCCTAAGACTACGTGAGATCACCAAGCAGCCTAATGAGAATTGAAGACCAAGGACAGAGATCTGAGACCAAGGACTGTTAAATTGAAAAGCTGAAGACACATAATTTATGATACACATGGCATGGAAACAACCTAAGTGTCCATTAATGGAGAAATAGATAAAGAAAATGTTTTCTGAAGATGGCGGAGGAAAAGGATGGAGAGACCACTTTATCCCCCACAAATTCATCAAAAGAACATTTAAACCCTGAGTAAATTCCACAAAACAACTTCTGAATGCTGGCAGAAGACATCAGGCACCCAGAAGAGCAGCCCATTGTCTTTGAAAAGAGGTAGGAAAAAATATAAAAGACAAAAAAAGAGACAAAAGAGGTAGGGATGGAGCTCCATCCCGGGAAGGGAGTCTTAAAAAGAGAAGTTTCCAAACACCAGGAAACACTCTCACTGCTGAGTCTGTGGTGAGCCTTGCAAAGACAGAGGGCAACATAACAGGGAGGAAAAATAAATAAATAATTAAACCCCACAGATTATGAGCCCAACGGTAACTCCCCCAGTGGAGAAGCAGCGCAGACGTCTGCACTGGCCACGAGCAAGCAGGGGCTGGGCAGGGAGGCGCGGGATGAATTGTTTAGAGTAAGGACCCGGCCTGAATGTCCCAAGGGCAATCTGAGGGAACTAACTTGGGCTAGCAAACCAGACTGTGGGATAGCTACCACGTGAAAAGCCCTAACCTAAGAAACCTCCAGGCCTGCACACAGAACAAAGGACTGAACAGAACTAGCAGGTGGCAGACCATCCCCATCCTGTGACAGGCAGCCAGAGCCAGAAGGGGGCAATCACAGCTCCAGAGAGACATTATCTACCAAACTGCAAGCAGGCTTCTTTGCTAACTAAGACTTCTTGGGGTTCTGGACAGTCAACATCTGCCTGAGAAGGTGCACTGGATGTACACCCAGAAAATCAAGTGGCAGGGATGGGGGAGGCGATAAGTTGCAGCAACCACACTTGCCAAACACCTTATCACTTGAGCTGCTTGGACCTGGGAAGGGCACAAAACGCAGGCCCAACCGAATCTGCACCTCTGAGGACTACCCGAGTGCCTGAACCTGAGAGGCTTAGACCTGGGAGGCGCATGCAGCCCAGGGCAGGCCTCAGATGGTTCCTGGCAGAGCAACCTAGAGCCTGAGCAGTGTGGGCAAGGAGGGCACATGTGCTATGAGCGGGGGCAGGCCCAGTGTGGCTGAGATACTGCGAGCACATGCCAGTGTTATTTGTTCGCAGCGTCCCTCCCTCACCACAGCGCAACTGAACAAGTGAGCCTAAAAATAGTATCCAGCATGGCCCCCCTTGTGTCAGGGCAGAAATCAGACACTGAAGAAACCACCAAAAAGAAGAAGCTAAAACAGAGGGAACTGCCATGGAAGTGACAGGTGCAATAGGTTAAAACCCTGTAGTTAGTACGGACTACATAGGAAGGAGCCCATAGATCTTGAGAAATATGAGTCGGAACAAGAAACTATCTGAAAATGAACTGACCCCACACTGCCCACAACAACACCAGAGAAAGTTCTAGATACACTTTTACTATTTTTACAATCATTCTTTTTTTTTAATTTTTCAAAAATTTTAAGTCCTCTATTACTCCTTTAATTTTCATTTTTATAACCTACTGTTACTTTGCAAAAAAAAAAAAGATGCTATTTTTTACAGCAAACTTCATATACATATTTTTATATAATTTTTGTGACTTTTTTTTCTTCTTCTTTTCTTTAATATTGTATTTTTGAAAATCCAACCTCTACTCTAGATTAATCTTCACTTTTTGGTATTTGTTATCAATTTTGTACCTTTAATAACCTAATTTTCAGTACCCATTTTTACTTGGGAGTGAGATTACTGGCTTCACTGCTCTCTCCCCCTTTGGACTCTCCTTTTTCTCCACCAGGTCGCCTCTGTCTCCTCCCTCCCCCTTCTTTTTTCTACCCAACTCTGTGAATCTCTGTGTTCCAGATGGTGGAGAACACTTAGTGAACTGATTACTGGCTGGATCTGTCTCTCTCCTTTTGATTCCTCCCTTTTATCCTCCTAGCCACCTCTGTCTCCTTCCTCCCTCTTCTCTTCTCTATATAACTCCATGAACATCTCTGACTGGTCCAGACTGTGGAGCACACACAAGGAAGTGATAACTGGCTAACATGCTCTCTCCTCTTTTGATTCCACCTCATCTCATCCTGGTCACCTCTATCTCCCTCCTCCCTCTTCTCTTCTACATGCAACTCTGTGAACCTCTCTGGGTGTCCCTCACTGTGGAGAAACTTTTCATCTTTAACCTAGATGTTTTATCAATGGTGCTGTGTAGAAGGAGAAGTCTTGAGACTACTGTTAAATTAAGACTGAAAGCCAGAAGCAGGAGGCTTAAGTCCAAATCCTGAGACCACCAGAGAACTCCTGACTCCAAGGAACATTAATCGACAAGAGCTTATCAAGCGCCTCCATACCTACACTGAAATTAAGCACCAACCAAGGGCCAACAAGTTCCAGAGCAAGACATACTACACAAATTCTCCAGCAACACAGGAACACAGCCCTGAGCTTCAATATAGAGGCTGCCCAAAGTTACTCCAAACCCACTGACATCTCATAACTCATTACTGGACACTTCATTGTACTCCAGAGAGAAGAAATCCAGCTCTACCCACCAGAACACCGACAAAAGATTCCCTAACCAATAAACCATGAAAAGCCTCCTGTACAAACTCACCCACGGCAAGGAAACTCCACAATAAAGAAAACCCCACAAACTGCCAGAATACAGAAAGGACACCCCAAACTCAGCAATATAAACAAGATGAAGAGACAGAGGAATACCCACCAGGTAAAGGAACAAGATAAATGCCCACCAAACCAACAAAAGAAGAAGAGATAGGGAATCTACCTGATAAAGAATTTCGAATAATAATAGTGAAAATGATCCAAAATCTTAAAATCAAAATGGAATCACAGATAAATAGCCTGGAGACAAGGATTGAGAAGATGCAAGAAAGGTTTAACAAGGACCTAGAAGAAATAAAAAAGAGTCAACATATAATGAATAATGCAATAAATAAGATCAAAAACACTCTGGAGGCAACAAATAGTAAAATAACAGAGGCAGAAGATAGGATTAGTGAAGTAGAAGATAGAATGGTAGAGATTAATTAATCAGAGAGGAAAAAAGAAAAATGAATTAAAAGAAATGAGGACAATCTCAGAGACCTCTGGGACAATATTAAATGCCACAACATTTGAATCATAGGAGTCCCAGAAGAAGAAGACAAAAGGAAAGACCATGAGAAAATACATGAGGAGATAATAGTTGAAAATTTCCCTAAAATGGGGAAGGAAATAATCACCCAAGTCCAAGAAACCCAGAGAGTCCAAAACAGGATAAACCCAAGGCAAAACACCCCAAGACACATATTAATCAAATTAACAAAGATCAAACACAAAGAACAAATATTAAAAGCAGCAAGGGAAAATCAACAAATAACACACAAGGAGATTCCCATAAGGATAAAAGCTGATCTTTCAATAGAAACTTTTCAGGCCAGGAGGGAATGGCAAGACATACTTAAAGTGATGAAAGAAAATAACCTACAGCCCAGATTACTGTACCCAGGATGGATCTCATTCAAATATGCAGGAGAAATCAAAAGCTTTACAGACAAGCACAAGCTGAGAGAATTCAGCACCACCAAACCAGCTCTCCAACAAATGCTAAAGGATCTTCTCTAGACAGGAAACACAAAAAAAGTGTATAAATTCGAACCCAAAACATTAGAGTAAATGGCAACGGGATCATACTTATCAATAATTACCTTAAACATAAATGGGTTGAATGTCCCAACCAAAAGACAAAGACTGGCTGAATGGATACAAAAACAAGACCCCTATATATGTTGTCTACAAGAGACCCACCTCAAGACAGGGGACACATACTGACTGAAAGTGAAGGGCTGGAAAAATATATTCCATGCAAATAGAGACTAAAAGAAAGCAGGAGTAGCAATACTCATATCAGATAAAATAGACTTTAAAACAAAGACTGTGAAAAGAGACAAAGAAGGACACTACATAATGATCAAAGGATCAATTCAAGAAGAAGAGATAACAATTATAAATATATATGCCCCAACATAAGAGCACCACAATATGTAAGACAAATGCTAACAAGTATGAAAGGGGAAATTAACAATAACACAATAAGAGTGGGAGACTTTAATACCCACTCACACCTATGGATAGATCAGCTAAACAGAAAATTAACAAGGAAACACAAACTTTAAATGATACAATAGAGCAGATAGACCTAATTGATATTTATAGGACATTTCACCCCAAAACAATTAAATTCACCTTTTTCTCAAGTGCACACAGAACCTTCTCCAGGATAGATTACATCCTGTGTCATAAGTCTAGCCTTGGTAAATTCAAAAAAATTGAAATCATTCCAAGTATCTTTTCTGACCACAATGCAGTAAGATTAGTTCTCAATTACAGGAGAAAAACTAATAAAAATTCCAACATATGGAGGCTGAAAAACACGCTGCTGAATAACCAACAAACCACAGAAGAAATCAAAAAAAGAAATCAAAATATGCATAGAAACGAATGACAATGAAAACACAACAACCCAAAACCTGTGGGAGCACTGTAAAAGCAGTGCTAAGGGGAAAAATCATAGCTATACAGGCATACCTCAAGACACAAGAAAAAAGTCAAATAAATAACCTAACTCTACATCTAAAGCAACTAGAAAAGGAAGAAACGAGGAACCCCAGCATTAGTAGAAGGAAAGAAATCTTAAAAATTAGGACAGAAATAAATGCAAAAGAAACAAAAGAGACCATAGCAAAAATCAACAAAGCCAAAAGCTGGTTCTTTGAAAGAATAAATAAAATTGACAAACCATTAGCCAGACTAATCAAGAAACAAGGAAGAAAAATCAAATCAATAAAATTAGAAATGAAAATGGAGAGATCACAATAAACAATACAGAAATACAAAGGTTCATAAGAGACTACTATCATCAGTTTTATGCCAATAAAATGGACAACTTGGAAGAAATGGACAAATTCTTAGAAAAGTACAACTTTCCAAAACTTAACCAGGAAGAAATAGAAAATGTTAACAGACCCATCACAAGCACAGAAATTGAAACTGTAATCAGAAATTTTTCAGCAAACAAAAGCCCAGGTCCAGACAGCTTCACAGCTGAATTCTACCAAAAATTTAGAGAAGAGCTAACACCTGTCCTACTCAAACTCTTCCAGAAAATTGCAGAGTAGGGTAAACATCCAAACTCAGTCTATGAGGCCATGATCACTCTAATACCAAAACCTGACAAAGATGCCACAAAAAAAGAAAACTATGGGCCAATATCACTGATGAACATAGATGCAAAAATCCTTAACAAAATTCTAGCAATCAGAATCCAACAACACATTAAAAAGATCATACATCATGAGTGGGCTTTATCCCAGGGATGCAAGGATTCTTCAATATCTACAAATCAATCAATGTAATACACCACATTAGCAAATTGAAAAATAAAAGCCATATGATTATCTCAATAGATACAGAGAAAGCCTTTGACATAATTCAACATCCATTTATGAAAAAAACTCTCCAGAAAGCAGGAATAGGAAGAACATAACTCAGCATAATAAAAGCTACATATGACAAACCCACAGCAAACTTTATCCTCAGTGGTGAAAAATTGAAAGCATTTCCCCTAAAGTCAGGAAGAAGACAAGGGTGCCCACTTTCACTAATACTATTCAACATAGTTTTGGAAGTTTGGGCCACAGTCATCAGAGCAGAAAAAAATAAAAGGAATTCAAATTGGGAAAGAAGAAGTAAAACTCTCACTATTTGCAGATGACATGATCCTCTACATAGAAAACCCTAAAGACTCCACCAGAAAATTAGTACAGCTAATCAATGAATTTAGTAAAGTTGCAGGATATAAGATCAACACACAGAAATCCCTTGCATTCCTATACACTAATAATGAGAAAATAGAAAGAGAAATTAAGGAAACAATTCCATTCACCATTGCAACGAAAAGAATAAAATACTTAGGGATGTATCTACCTAAAGAAACAAAAGAACTATATATAGAAAACTACAAAACACTTGTGAAAGAAATCAAAGGGGACACTAATAGATGGAGAAATATACCATGTTCATGGATCGGCAGAATCAATATAGTGAAAATGAGTACACTACCCAAAGCAATCTATAGATTCAATGCAATCCCTATCAAGCTACCAATGTTATTTTTCACAGAGCTAGAACAAATAATTTCACAATTTGTGTGGAAATACAAAAATCCTCGAATAGCCAAAGCAATCCTGAGAAAAAGAATGGAACTGGAGGAATCAACCTGCCTGACTTCAGGCTCTGCTACAAAGGCACAGTCATCACTATAGTATGGTACTGGCACAAAGACAGAAATATAGATCAATGGAACAAAATAGAAAGCCCAGAGATAAATCCACGCACCTATGGACACCTTATCTTTGACAAAGGAGGCAAGAATATACAATGGAGAAAAGACAATCCCTTTAATAAGTGGTACTGGGAAAACTGGTCAACCACTTGTAAAAGAATGAAACTAGAACACTTTCTAACACCATACACAAAAATAAACTCAGAATGGATTAAATATCTAAACATAAGAACAGAAACTATAAAATTCCTAGAGGAGAACATAGGCAAAACACTCTCCGACATAAATCACGGCAGGATCCTCTATGACCCACCTCCCAGAATATTGGAAATAAAAGCAAAAATAAACAAATGGGACCTAATTAAACTTAAAAGCTTCTGTGCAACAAAGAAAACTATAAGCAAGGTGAAAAGACAGCCTTCAGAATGGGAGAAATAATAGCAAATGAAGCAACTAACAAACGACTAATCTCAAAAATATACAAGCAACTCCTACAGCTCAGTTCCAGAAAAATAAATGACCCAATTTAAAAAATGGGCCAAAGGACTAAATAGACATTTCTCCAAAGAAGACATACAGATGGTTAACAAACACATGAAAAGATGCTCAACATCACTCATTATCAGAGAAATGCAAATCAAAACCACTATGAAGTTCCATTTCACACCAGTCAGAATGGCTGCGATCCAAAAGTCTACAAATAATAAATGCTGGAGAGGGTGTGGAGAAAAGGGAACCCTCTTACATTGTTGGTGGGAATGCAAACTAGTACAGCCACTATGGAGAACTGTGTGGAGATTCCTTAAAAAACTGGAAGTAGAACTGCCTTATGATCCAGCAATCCCACTGCTGGGCATACACACTGAGGAAACCAGAATTGAAAGAGATACGTGTACCCCAATGTTCATCACAGCACTGTTTATAATAACCAGGACATGAAAGTAACCTAGATGGCCATCAGCAGATGAATGGATAAGAAAGCTTTGGTACAATTACGCAATGGAGTATTACTCAGCCATTAAAAAGAATACATTTAATCAGTTCTAATGAGATGCATATAACTGGAGCCTATTATACAGAGTGAAGTAAGCCAGAAAGAAAAACACCAATACAGTATCCTAAAACATATATATGGAATTTAGAAAGATGGTAATTATAGCCCTATATTCGAGACAGCAAAAGAGACACAGATGTGTAGAACAGTCTTTTGGACTCTGTGGGAAAGGGAGAGGTGGGGATGATTTGGGAGAATGGCATTGAAACATGTATAATATCATATGTGAAATGAATTGCCAGTCCAGGTTCAACGCAGGATATAGGATGCTCGGGGCTGGTGCACTGGGATGACCCAGAGGGATGGTATGGGGAAGGATGTGGGAGGGGGGTTCAGGATGGGGAAAACATGTACACCTGTGGTTGATTCATGATGATGTATGGCAAAACCAATACAATATTGTAAAGTAATTAGCCTCCAATTAAAATAAATAAATTTAAATTTAAAAAAATAAAAAATAAATGAAAGCCTATGCTACAGAAAAAAAAAAAAGAAAATGTTTTCTGTCAATAATGGAATATTATTCAGCCATGAAAAATGAGGAAATCCTACCATTTTCAAGAACATGGATGGTTCTTGAAGGCATTATGCTAAGTACACAAAATCAGATAAAGACAAATACTGTTTAATCCCACATGTAGAATCTATAAAACAAAAACAGAATACCAAACTCACAGAAAAAAGATAGCAGATTTGTAGCTACCAGATGTGGAGGTGGTTCAAAGGAACAAGCTTCCAGTTTTAAGATAAACAAGTACTAGGGATATAATATACGACACAGTGCATCTGTAGAAAGTGAATTACCAACGGTGTGCTGGTGGAAAATACTTGGCATCTAGTACCCAAGAGGCAGAATATATAATGTTGCAGAAATTCCCTCACAGTCAACAGGCAAGAAGGCTATTTCCTTGCACATGGGTAGACATGGTGGAGTGAGTCTATAGATGTTCTTTTCTGCCTACTTCAGTTTTCTCAAGGAGGTAGGTAGTAAAGTCATCACCTGAACATGAAGGTAGTTCAAAAGGAAATTTCAGAGCTGTGAGTAGAGAGAAGGTAGTATGAAAGAGTCATACAGAAGAAGGGGGCAGTGAATCGTCCTGGGAAGTCAGTATGACTGCTTTCTTGAGTAAGAGAGAAACATGTGAATTTAGAGCTAGTCAGTCAGAATAGCTTTGCTCACTGGATATAAAGAAATGACTCATTGGAAAAGACCCTGGTGCTGTGAAAGATTGAAGGCAGAAGGAGAAGGGAATACAGAGGATGAGGTGGTTGGATGGCATCACCGAATCAATGGACATGAGTTTTAGCAAGCTCCAGGAGTTGGCGATGGACAGGGAAGCCTGGCGTGCTGCAGTCTATGGGATCACAAAGACTCAGACATGACTGAAAGACTGAACTGAGTCAGAATAGGCTATAATCTGGAATATCCTTATGGGGACATGTGTGGGATGATAGCCTTGCTTATATGTGCTTCCAAAAAACAGGTAATTGAGAAAACAGACTGTGGAAATGGTCATTCATAAAATGTTTATAAACAGTGTGTAATAACATGGAAACTGTTAGCACTCTAATGCTTAGTGGAAAGGGAAGACACAAAATCAAGCTAGCTATAGGAACAAAAGTATGGCGAGAAAATAAAAAAAAATGAAAAATTTGAAGGAAGTATTCCCAAACCTAACTAGTGACTATTTTGAGTGATAGGAATATATTCCATTTTCCCTACACTTTGCTATACTGAGCTTATTTTCCTGTATAAGGAAAATAACTGATCAAAATATATTTTAAGGAAAACAAATCAAAATTCTCTCAAAGAATTGCTGTACCTAATTGAAGTTAAAATAGTGCCTACAGAGCAAGCATTTGGGTCTAAATTTGTGAATTAGTGTTTATCAAAGATAGTTCTTGACTTGTATCTGAAATATTCTGGGTACTTTTTACCTAAAAATTTATTGAATGAAGGATTCCTTAAATTCTATAATGATTTGCAATTTTCAAAGTTTCACACACACAATTTCATATAATTTCATAATAACCCCTTTTTTCTATCCCTATGTTGCCCCTCCCCACTTCCCTCTTATTGGTAATCACTAGTTTGTCTTCTCTATCTGTGAATCTGCTTCTTTTTTGTTTTATTCACTAGTTTATTTTTTAGATTCCACATATAAGTGATATCATAGGATATTTGTCTTTCTGTCTGGCCTACGTCACAGTATTATAATCTCTAGGGGTCCATCCATGTTGCTGCAAATTGCATTACTTCATGCCTTTTTATGGCCAAGTAGTATTCCATTGGGTATATATAGCACACCTTCTTTTATCCACTCATCTGTTGGACACTTAGGTTGCTTCCATGTATTGGCTATTGTAAATAATGCTGCTATGAACACAGGGGTGCATCTTTTTGAATTAGTGTTTTCATTTTTTTTTTCCCGGATATATACCAAGGAGTGGAATTGCTGGGAATTGTGATAGCTCTATTTTTTAGTTTTTCTAGAAACGTCCATACTGTTTTCCACAATGGTTGCACCAATTTACATTCCCACCAACAGTGTACAAGGGTTCCCTTTTCTCCACATCCTCACCAACTTTGTTATTTGTGGACTTATTGATAGCCATTTTGGCAGGTGAGGTGATATCTCACGGTTTTAATTTGCATTTCCCTGATATTTAGTGATACTGAGCATATTTTCATGTGCTTGTTGGCCATCTGCATTTTCTCTTTGGAGAAAATATCTATTTGTTTCTTCAGCCCATTTTTTCATTGGGTTGGGTTTTTTATGTTTAGTTGTATGAGCTGCTTGTATATGTTGAACCACTTGTTCCTGAAACACTCTGAGTACTTTTTAAATAGCAGATTCCTGGGCTTCAACCAAGAACTACTGACTCAGAATTTCTGGATGTGAAGCTCAGGAGTCTGTATTTGAAATAAATGTTCACTGTGAGATCCTTTGTCCTTTCCAAGGGAATCCTTTCCTCTGAATCTCTTCCCTCTCCTCAGGAACTTACCACTGTTAACTATCCCTTCTCTCCCCTCAGACTGGTGACAGCATGTGAGGCACATAAAACTTGAGAATCCTTATTGAGACCTGGGTTCAATCCCTAGGTTGAAAAGATCCCCTGGAGAAGAAAGTGGCTACCCACTCCAGTATTCTTGCCTAGGAAATCTCATGGACAGAGGAGCCTGGTGGGCTACAATCCACTGGGGTCACAGACAGTCGGACAAGACTGAGCAACTATCAACTATAAAATAAACAGTATTCTTTTTTTTTGCTTCCATACTCCTTAGGACACCTTACACTAGTAATGTCTCTTCTACATTCAGGCCTGTTCTACTTCATAAACCTAACATATACAGAAGCAAAATCTATATTAAGATATCTATCAATATCAAATGTTGAAGTGAATGGGGGGCCACAAGAAGTTGCAAGTACTGCTGACTGGAGTTAAATGGGTATAACTACTTTCAAAACTGTATGACATTTTTATGATCCTAACAACTCCCATGTGAGTCCAATTATTCCAGGTTAAAAATGTCTACACTAGAGAAATGTGACCATACACCCAACATGAGAAGTGCAGAGGTACATGAAAAGCAGCATCACTCATATGAGTCAAAAATCTTAAGCAATTCAAATGTTATCAACTGTTGAAATGATAAATTGTAGGATATACTAGCAGAGAAGGCAATGGCACCCCACTCCAGTACTCTTGCCTGGAAAATCCCATGGAGGGTTGCAGTCCATGGGGTCGCCAAGAGTCGGACACGACTGAGCGACTTCACTTTCACTTTTCACTTTCAAGCATGGGAGAAGGAAATGGCAACCCACTCCAGTGTTCTTGCCTGGAGAATCCCAGGGATGGGGGAGCCTGGTGGGCTGCCGTCTATGGGGTTGCACAGAGTCGGACACGACTGAAGCGACTTAGCAGCAGCAGAATATACTAGATAATGACATATCACTTAGGAATAAAAACACACAAAGTAAAGCTGTATAATGAATCACACAAATATAACTTCAAAATCAGATCCATATCACAAGATACTACATACAGAATGAGTTAATTCTTGAATTCCAAAAGTAGAAAATGCTAAATCACAGTATCTAGGGACACAAGCTTAAGTAGTAGAATTGTAAAACAAAGAATATTATCACAAAAGTCATGATACAATTAGCTGTACAATTTAGATCTTAAGGGAAAAGATCTCAAGAACCATAAAGATATTGGTACTTTGTATTTACTATTTGGGGCTTGAGCCAGAATAGTAGGCTCAGCCCTAAGCTTATTAATTGGCACCAAGTTAGGTCAACCTAGGCCTTACTGAGTACTTAAATCTTTAAATAATGCATTGATCAGAAAAAAACTATGCCCATAGCTTTACTATCTGCTTGTACTCACCGTAATTAATTCAGAGTCCAAGAGCATGGATTTAGCAACCTTCTCAAGCCTATTGAACTCTTTTGAAAACTCTAAGCCGTTTTGCTGTCATTTATTCATTTATCTGGCTATTTATTTATCCTTGGGCTTTTAGAAATAAGAGGACCATTGAGGACTATTCAGTATGATCCCTTTAGTTTGCAGTCAGGGGAATCAAAATAAAATTGGCTTTCCCAAGGTCAAACAGGAACTTTGTGGAAAAGCAAGACGTCTGACAGCAGTGACTTGCAGCTACTGCAAAGAGCTATTGATACTAACAGCTTAACAGCCTTTCCCTGATATCCATTTCTTCTCCATAATAAGAGTTTTTATCTGAGAACATGGCTACTCACATAGAAAGTAAATTTTCCAATCTCCCTTACAGTTAGATGTGACCATATGATGAAGTTCTGGACAAAAGTAAGTACACGGAAATGTCCTATCTTTGTGGCTGCTTCTAAGAATTTCCCACATAAGACAACTTTGACTTTTTTTGTTCTCATTCTTCTTTGCTCCCTGGAACGTTTTTACCTAAAAAGACACAGGAAGGAAGCATAATGAGCTGGAGGAAGACTAAGTTCCTGAGGACTTCATGGAGCAGAGCTGCCCAGTCAAGCCAGGCCTGCCTGGCAGTGGAATTTTACATAGAAATGAAGTTCTCTAGCATTTGTCACACTGGTCCCTTGGTTTCCTATTATTTGAAGTCAACCTATTCCTTCTTGATAAGACACTAAATACATATTTATGAAATTAAGTCAGCTAATTTTTTGGCACATGGGACCATGTTCTGTCTACCATGCCACAAGACAGTTTTTCCACTCTAGCTCCTAAAATCCCTGTTATGTCACCTCTGGGTTTTGAACATGTGCTGTAGTTCTGTTGTCAGCATCGGATATAGAAAGAATAAGATTCTTTAATTTAAAAAGATGGTCCAAACCTTGTTCCCAACTCATAAATAACTTCATTGTGGACATGGAGGGTATGCTGCTGATTCAGAGATAGGAGCTACATTACTCAGATTCAGAAAGTTCCACTGATAGTTCCTCAGATATTGTTTTCAATAAAGTTGTTCCAAGTGAAAATATATTTTAGAGGCTGCAGCAGTGATGTATCATATGTTTGTCTTCCAGGGGCATGGGGAGGTTGTTCGTTTCTTATATGCTTTAAATTTTTAGGAGTAAAAATGCAATATAAATGTAAAGTGTTATCAGGATCACTACAAAGTGAAACATGAAGAATGAATGCACATAAACATCTCTCTCAGGCATTGTTGAGTAAATTCAGGCTGAAAAGCAAACCTCAATTGTATAAACTATAAAAGTATTCAAGGATCCTGATGAAAGCTAAGCGACTGGAGAAATACGAGGTACAGCGTCAAACAGGGGGACTTCACAGTTTGGAGACACTGGATGGGCTCCCAGTTTTGGACTCTTTGGGTTTCGTGGACTTCCCTGCAAGACAGCTGTATGTCCCAGTAGAGACAAAGCTCACAATGAGACACAGAAATGCATGCAGGACCGAGATGTGTTTCAAGCACCTCGCACCTCAGCTGCTAGTCACTCTGGCCAAGGATTGCAGGGTGATGAAGCTGGGTGAGCTGAGGATGTTGCAGAGAACCAATGCTCAGTGGACCAGCAGCAGGTGTTGTGAGAAGCTGCCTGATGGCTGATTGTCAACGGGACCTTTCAGAAGCAATGGGGTCTAGAAGAAGACCTGGCTGAACCTGTCAAGCAGGAAGGGGAGACCAACAGGACAGGAAAGCGGGATGGTATGGTGCTGCTGGCCTACATTCCCAATGCTGCTGTGGGAATGATCCCTGCTGTCTGAAAAGGGTCTGACCCAGATGCATGTAGCCATCCTGTGGAGCTTGAAACCTAACTAAAGTCACCAGGCCCCTCATCTTTGCTGAGTCATACCCTGCTCCAAAGGCAAGGCCCATTGATATCCCATCCTCTTCTCCCAAATCCACTGTGCCTTTCCATCCCCCATGGCTGACCTCAGCTTTCTTTTTTCCAAAGCCATTCCTCCGGGCTCTTGATATATTCCACTACAGGTTTAAACTCTGAATTGTGTATTTCCTTTATCTTCCACATTAACAGGAACTCCTGTGTCCAGTGAGTCCACTGGTCAGTTGAATAGCATCAAGTGCCACTAGGTCACCCAGGAATATCTGCATCTACCTCTATTTCTAGGGCTATTTTATCCAGTGGAAAAATCTCCTGCCAGCTAGATATGCCCATTCCTGTTATTTGCCTGGATAGTTAAATCCCCACATTTTTCTACCTCTTCAGCTCTGATGGAAGCTAAAATTCACGACTGCCTAGATTTTTGACATCGCAGTTTATTTTGTCCTCTTATCTGTTGTCCACTTTATTTCGGATGCAGTCTGTCTCCAGACCTATACTCTTAACTTGAAATCCCTAAGCTCTTGAACTTGAATCCAGTTTGCAACAGAATTTACTTTTACCCAAACATCTCTAAGATTGACACTTATTTTAGTGGAGAGAACATTATGTAGAGGCTGATGCCATAAATACATCTTCATGTTAAATAATGCGTCTCATAACCTGATCTCTTCACAAGAAACTTTTTTACATCAAATCTCAATGGAAAGAACAATTATGAATCTTTCTGATTTCAGGACCCCAAATGAGAAAGAGTCTCAAACCCTGCCAAGGTTACTGAATCTCCAAAAGATCCCATCTGGGAACCCTGAGGGTTTTAGATATAATATGTGTTATCCTCCTGTGTGCTAAGGGAATCACAGTTGGTACTGGCATGGCTCTTAGAGCAAACTAGAGAATTCCTGAGCAACCTGCATCTACTACTGAAGATGTAGTCTCCAGGGACTTGCGTAGCTATTGCTAAAGATCTTAGTTCAAATCTTTCTGTTATACTTGATTCTGTCTTGAATCTTGCTTACATGACCAAGATTCCAGTCTGCCTCAGAGATCATCCTTAAATTGGATCAGCCACTAATTCCTTTGGCAGTCAACTTGAGGCTGTCACACCTTGTAGGTTGCTCACATGTAGGACTTAGCCATAATCTGCCAGCTCATAGGAGAGAGGAGCAAAAGCCAAAGAGGCAATAGAGAAGTTAGTTCACTATGACTATGTCTGCAACAAGTCATGTTCTAGCAAGCTACCGCAGAGAAGGAAATGTGAAGGGAAGTGGATTTGAGATACTAAGTATTCTAATCACTAAAAATTGAGACTGAAAAGCTAGGGAAAGCCAAATGAAAATCACAAAGGAGGTTTACTGATTAAATCTTTTTAAACAGTACCTAACTCTATTTTTTTAATAGCAGTGACTTTGATAGCTCATCAGAATTATCTGTGAGATTTTTAAGAATACAAGTAGATGGATTACATCCAACCCTTAGGGGGAGTCTCTTTCATTAGATCAAGTTCAGAGGTTTGGAGTCAAATTCTGAAGTAGGGGCAGTGTGGTAGAGTACTAAGATGACAGGGACTGGAATCAGACACATTTGCCTTTGAACATCAGGTTGGTTATCTATTACATGATGTGATCTTGGACAAGTCATTTGATTTCAATAAACTTTAAATACATCATCTGTACAATTACAAATATTACTACCTACTTCATAGGACAAAGAGGAGACCCAGCAGCTTAAAGAAAACAGAAGTATATTTCTCTCTCCTCTCGCTCCTGTTTATTTCTATGGCCATCCAAGGCTGATGGAGCAGTTCTGAGCTACAAAACTATTCAGGAACCCAGATACTGGAAGCATTTTCTAATGTTCACTGGACCACTGTTTCTTAACCTGGGTGATACTGACATATAGGGCAGGGGAAATGAGGGGCCATCCTGTGCCTTGGAGGATGTTTAGCCCCTTCTGGCCTACCTACTAGATGCCAGGAGCCAATCATCCCTCAGTTGTGACACCCAAAGGTGTCCCTGGATATTCCCAAATGTCCCCTTGAGAGCAAACTATCCCTGACTGAAAAATACTGCCTGAGAGTAATGTCTCTGGTCATGCCTGGTTGAAGCCATGAATCTGTGTTCTGGCACAAAGGAAAGAAAAAGAGAACTCAGGCAAATATGCATACTGTTTCAATAGAGACCAGGAAATATTGTTATTAGATGGGGTATAATATATAGGGGAAGAAGGGAAAAATAAATTTTGGTAGGTGGCAGCAGTGACTAGCAGACTGCTCCAGGTATATAGTGAAACTAACAGTAGTGTGCTACCCTCCGTCCTTCATAGCTATCATGCCTTTTAAGGAGGCCACATGTTAAATTAAACTCACTCACCAATATTTTATGCATCAAGTGGTTACTCAAATATCACAGAAACTTATAGAAGAGCTATGAGTAACTAGATAAGGCACTGATTTTCAATTCACTTTTTCTTTAGAAGGAAAATATTAGTTGTAGGTATAATGAATAAAAAAAGAACATAGGGAGGAAAGAGAGACCAGGACCAACCAATGAGGCAACCACAGTATAATTCAAGACTGAGAACATCTTTCATAATTATATTTTATAACTTCAATTTTCCCTAGATTATTTTCTTCAGTGTCATGCTATATCTAAGTAATTTAAACCATACCAATCTCCAAAAACATTTAGCCTTTTCCTTGCAGATTTTATTGAAAATTGCTGATCAAATTGCCAATCTGCACTATTAAAGCACATTTACTTAAAATATATGTCAAGGCACAGTTCATTATCTCCTGATTAAATCTGCAGTGACTACTGTTATTTATATTTAAATTATCCAAAGATAATTTTCCAATGAATGTATAGTATACACAACATACTTGCATGGAAAAATAGTAAGTTCACAGGCTAGATATTCATAGAGGCTCTAAGATAAGAAACCTTCTCCAAATTTCTATCCCAGCCCATCCCTCCCTGCTCCCATCTCTGCTAAACAGCAAGGTAATTCTAACTGGATGAATGGATGTACCTCAGTAACCTTCTAGTATAATAAGTACTAGAGACTCTGCACTGACTGCTAGCACTTTGAGTAATGTTAAAAACCAGCACAGTGATGTATTAACAAAATGATAGCTTTTCACTGTTGCTGTTTCACAGTTGAAGAAACTAACTCATATAAGATTAGGTAGGGCACAGGCATGTAATGCCATGAAAGCAGCAGCATGCATGTAACACCAGTTTGCCTGGAGGATCTCTGGAAGGTTTCCAGGAAAAGCAAAAGGGCACTGCTGACCCTGGGATCAGCACATACAATGACAGTGGAGTGACAGTCCAACACAATATGTGCAATATGAAGGCAGTGGATGTGGAGGAGTGGAAAGCTGAAATTCAGCCCATGTTCTGCTCACCATGGATTCTCCTTTAGGGCTGGATATGCCCAGCATGTGACACCTTTCGCCTAGTTTGTTAGACTAGGGAGCATGCAGTTTTCTTATTCAAACAAAAGCCTTGTGAAGGCTTCTGGATAATGTATTATATATAATGCATAATGCTCTAGAGGTATGAAACCATCTAATACATTTCAGGAATAGTTATTAGACTGGCAGAGTAGAGAGAGAGTGTGAGGAAGGAGGAGACAAAGCTGGCAAGGCAGTTTGCAGTCATATTTGAAGCACAGATTTTTATCACACAGGTCAAGGGGTCCCATGGAGGGATTTTTAAACAGAGTGCTAAAATGATGAGCTTTCCATCCTGGGTGTACTACTTTCTACTGCTAAGACTCTGCTTTAAAACAGGGAGAGTGATAGTATGCATTTCATAGGGTTTGGGGGAATAACAATGTTTAAACAGTGTTTAAAACTGTTAAAAGCAGTGTCTGGAACTCAGTAAAGGCTCACAGAAATGGTAGCAAAATAAATTTTTAGCATTTCTGAAGATGTGTTTGATGACAGTACAAAAGACAGATTAAAACTGTGTAAGGCCAGAGGCTGGGGCAATAGGCCAGGACAGAGGCAGTGATGAAGTAAGGGTAGTAAGTGTGGAGAAGGGAGGAAAGTGGTCGGTGGGTTGGAGAGAGATTAGGAAACCTACATGAGTGAGTGACGTTAACAAATCCCATTTAAATGCCAAAAGCAGTACTCCATAAAATGCAATAGTCATCCATGATTGAAAAACATCTTTGCATAATTGGTACACAGAGTCAAACTGAACAAGGCCTTAAAAGTCAGATTAAAGAGGTGGACATACATCCTGAAGATCACTATTTTCAAAAGTGTAGTTTTAAATCACCAGCATCAAAAATCAGCAGGGTCCTAAAATATAGATAACTAATAAGGACCCCTGGTAGCTCAGCTGGTAAAGAATCTGCCTGCAATGCAGAAGACCCCGGTTCAATTCCTGGGTCAGGAAGATCCACTGGAAAATGGATAGGCTACCCACTCCAATATTCTTGGGCTTCCCTGGTGGCTCAGCTGGTAAAGAATCTGCCTGCTATGCAAGAGACCCTGGTTTGATTCCTGGGTCAGGAAGACCCGCTGCAGAAAGGATAGGCTACCCACTCCAGTATTCTTGGGCTTCCATGGTGGCTTAGCTGGTAAAGAATCCACCTGCAAAGCGGGAGACTTGGGTTTGATCCCTGGGTTGGGAAGATCCCCCTGGGGAAGGGAAAGGCTACCCACCACAGTATTCTGGCCTGGAGAATTCCACGGACTCTATAGTCCATGGGGTTGCAAAGAGTAGGACACAACTGAGCCACTTTCACTTTTCACTACAGACCTATTGTATAGCACAGGGAACTCTACTCAATGCTCTGTAATAGCCTATATGGGAAAAGAATCTAAGGAAAAAATGAGTATATGTATAACTGATTCACTTTGTTGTGCACCTAAAACTAACACAATATTATCAACTATACTGCAATAAAAATTAATTTAAAAAATCACCAGCGTCTTACGTTTAGATCTTTAGTCCATTTTGAGTTTATTTTTGTGTATGGTGTTAGAAAGTGGTCTAGTTTCATTCTTTTACAAGTGGTTGACCAGATTTCCCAGCACCACTTGTTAAAGAGATTGTCTTTAATCCATTGTATATTCTTGCCTCCTTTGTCAAAGATAAGGTGTCCATATGTGCGTGGATTTATCTAAACGTAAGACCAGAAACTATAAAACTCCTAGAGGAGAACATAGGCAAAACACTCTCTGACATACATCACAGCAGGATCCTCTATGACCCACCTCCCAGAATATTGGAAATAAAAGCAAAAATAAACAAATGGGACCTAATTAAACTTAAAAGCTTCTGCACATCAAAGGAAACTATTAGCAAGGTGAAAAGACAGCCTTCAGAATGGGAGAAAATAATAGCAAATGAAGCAACTGACAAACAACTAATCTCAAAAATATACAAGCAACTCCTACAGCTCAACACCAGAAAAATAAATGACCAAATCAAAAAATGGGCCAAAGAACTAAATAGACATTTCTCCAAAGAAGACATACAGATGGCTAACAAACACATGAAAAGATGCTCAACATCACTCATTATCAGAGAAATGCAAATCAAAACCACTATGAGGTACCATTTCACACCAGTCAGAATGGCTGTGATCCAAAAGTCTACAAATAATAAATGCTGGAGAGGGTGTGGAGAAAAGCGAACCCTCTTACACTATTGGTGGGAATGCAAACTAGTACAGCCACTATGGAGAACTGTGTGGAGATTCCTTAAAAAACTGGAAATAGAACTGCCTTATGATCCAGCAATCCCACTGCTGGGCATCCACACTGAGGAAACCAGAAGGGAAAGAGACACGTGTACCCCAATGTTCATCGCAGCACTGTTTATAATAGCCAGGACATGGAAGCAACCTAGATGCCCATCAGCAGATGAATGGATAAGAAAGCTGTGGTACATATACACAATGGAGTATTACTCAGCCATTAAAAAGAATTCATTTGAATCAGTTCTAATGAGGTGGATGAAACTGGAGCCTATTATACAGAGTGAAGTAAGCCAGAAAGAAAAACATCAATACAGTATACTAACACATATATATGGAATTTAGAAAGATGGTAACAATAACCCGGTGAACAAGACAGCAAAAGAGACACTGATGTATAGAACAGTCTTATGGACTCTGTGGGAGAGGGAGAGGGTGGGAAGATTTGGGAGAATGACATTGAAACATGTAAAATATCGTGTAAGAAACAAGTTGCCAGTCCAGGTTCGATGCACGATACTGGATGCTTGGGGCTAGTGCAGTGGGATGACCCAGAGGGATGCTATGGGGAGGGAGGAGGGAGGAGGGTTCAGGATGGGGAACGCATGTATACCTGTGGCAGATTCATTTTGATATTTGGCAAAACTAATACAACTATGTAAAGTTTAAAAATAAAATAAAATTTAAAAAAATTAAATAAAATAAAAAATCACCAGGGTATACAGCAAACATGCAGATTTCTCAGTTTCACTCTAGGTCTTCAGAATTGGAGTCTTTGTTATGTTTCTGCTTATCAAAAAGCACCCACAAGTGGTCCCAAACCACAACAAAGCTTGACCATTAGAGGAGATATTCATGCTTCCTAAACAATGAGATAATATTCTCATTTGTTTTAGAATGGTTACCATGGTGACTGAGGAGGGAAGAGAGTGAAGGATGGGAGGAATGCTGGAAAAATTAAGGGTAGAATCTGCCGTTACCAGTATACTGCATTCCTAAAGACAGCCTCTAAGAGACACATTGTCATTTCTAATTCAGAGTTATTATGATTCTAATGATGGAACTTAATTCACAAAATTCACTGCAAGCATTGGTGGGGTTTCTATAGCCTTTTTCTTAGGACATCTGGGAATGCAAGGATGAAGCTATAGACAAATACCATCCAAGCATGTTTTTATTTTTCCTGCAAATATGGTTCATCTTTCATTTGAAAAGAGCAAATAATTATGTTTGGAGCATCATCTGAATTAGCCAGTAGGCATTCTATGCCAAAATATGATGCCAACCACAATCAAAATACTTCTTAACCCTTTCCTGCCTCATACAGTTAAAAATGCAAATATTCACTAATATCTGTATCTCCTTTTAAGAAATAAACCAATTGATCCTGGCCAATGTGACCAAGAGCAATTCCCAGAAAACTCTAGAGCTGCAGAAAGTGAAACTTGTAGTTTTTAACCCTAAGGTAAATGGGGTCCCTGGTGTTTCTCTTGGTTTATCAGTCTGAGCGTTGCAGAGTTGTTAAGAGCCTCATAGTCAGGAGACTTGATTTTGGCTCCATGCTGTGACTTCAGTCAAGTCACTCAAAATCTCCCAGTCTCAGTTTCTCATTTATAAATTGCAAGTAATTTTATAACAGAAAAAAAAAAATTGTAAACACTCACAATGGAATATCAATGACAACTCCCTTTTGTGGATTACATGATATAACCCAGACAAAATGTCAGTGCTCAGAGTAATTATTAAAAAATAAATTAGTCTATAAGATTATTAAAATCTGTGTCTATATAGTACCTAGCAGATGGATGGCATGAGGTAAGAATGCACTATTTAGTTGTTCTTATTACTGATCCAATTACTCCCAATAAGTATACTACTAGTAACAGTGACCATTAACACTACATGGGGCTTAGCTTCCTGTAGAGCATTGCATTTCTATAGACTTATCTTCCTGCCTTGAAAAATGCTAGGAAGCCTTCACCATTTGGCTAATACCTTTTCTTGTGATAGCTAACTCCATCGATGGATCCCCTGAACTATGAGACTTAGAGGGAAGGAAAAGAAAATGCTGCTGTTAGATTTGGAACTTATTGAAAGTCTCCTGTGTTCCAGGTTCAATGCAGAAGATACACATGGGTAAAGATGCATTTGCTTTCCTAAAGGCACTCAGTCAAAAGCAAAGACAGACTTATGTGAGATCTGGGATCCATAGAAGATCAGGGGCGTCAACCAACTCTCTGAAATTGCAGGAAAAAAGGCTGCATTCATATGTATTCATTCATTCATTCATATTTACTATGAGTTAGGCCCTGTTTCGGAGAAGGCAATGGCACCCCACTCCAGCACTCTTGCCTGGAAAATCCCATGGATGAAGGAGTCTGGTGGGCCACAGTCCATGGGGTCGATAAGAGTCAGACAAGACTCAGCGACTTCACTTTCACTTTTCACTTTCATGCATTGGAGAAGGAAATGGCAACCCACTCCAGTGTTCTTGCCTGGAGAATCCCAGGGGCGGGGGAGCCTCGTGGGCTGCCATCTATGGGGTTGCACAGAGTTGGACACAACTGAAGCGACTCATCAGCAGCAGCAGTAGCAGGCCCTGTTTAGGAATCAGTGAACTAAAATGGACGGAAATGGGCAAATTTAATTGAGATGACTACTATATCTACTACTGTGGGCAAGAATCCCATAGAAAAAATGGAATAGTCCTCATAATCAACAAAAGAGTTTGAAAGTTTGAAATGCAGTACTTGGGTGCAACCTCAAAAATGACAGGATGATCTCGGGTTGTTTCCAAGGCAAGTCATTCAGCATCACAGTAATTCAAGTCTATTTTCCATAAAGACCAACAAGACCTCCTAGAAGGACAAAAAATGATGTTCTGTTCACCATTGGGGATTAGAATGCAAAATAGGAAGTCAAGAGATACTTGGAGTAACAGGCAAATTTGGCCTTGGAGAACAAAATGAAGCTGGGCAAAAGCTAATTTAATTCTGTGAAGAGAACACACTGGTCATAGCAAACACCCTTTTTCAACAACACAAGAGACAACTTTACATGTGGACATCACCAGATGGTCAATACCAAAATCAAATTGATTACATTCTTTGTAGCTGAAGGTAGAGAAGCTGCATACAGTGAGCAAAAAAAAAAAAAAAAAAAAAAAGACCTGGAGCTGACTGTGACTCAGATCATCAGCTTCTCATAGCAAAATTCAGGCTTAAACTAAAGAAAGAGGGGAAAATCACTAGGCCAGCCAGGTATGACTTAAATCAAATCCCCTATGAATATGCAGTGGAGGTGTCAAATAGATTCAGGGGATTAGAACTTGTAAACAGTGTACTTGAAGAACTATGGACGGAGGTCTGTAATATTGTACAGGAGGCAGCCGACAAAACCATCCCAAAGAGAAAGAAAAGGAGGAATGCAAAGTGGTTATCTGAGGAGTCTTTGCAAATAGCTGAAGAAAAAAGAGAAGTGAAAAGCAAAGGAGAAAGGGAAAGTCACGTCCAATTAAATGCAGAGTTCCACAGAACAGAAAGGAGAGACAAGAAGACCTTATTCAATGAACGTGAAAATATAGGAACATCACAGAAGGGGAAAGACTAAATATCTCTTCATGAAAATTGGAAATATCAAGGGACTATTTCCCCCCAAAATGGGCACCATAAAAGACAGAAATGGTAGAGACCTAGTAGATACAGAAGAGATCAAGAAGAGATAGAAAGAATACATAGAAGAACTGCACCAAAAAAAAAAAAAAAAAAAAATCTTAATGAACCGGATAAGTACAATGGTGTTGTCTCTCACCCTGAGCCAGACATTCTGGAGTGTGAAGTCAAGTGGGCCTTAGAAAACACTGCTGTCAATAAAGCTAGTGGTTAAGATGGAATTCCAGTAGAGCTATTCAAAACCCTAAAAACTGATGCCATCAAGGTATTGCATTCAATATGTCAGTAAATCTGGAAGACTCAGCAGTGGCTACAAGACTAGAAAAGATCAATCTTCATCCCAATTCCCAAGAAGGGTAGTTCTAAAGAGTGTGCTGAACACTGAACAGCTGCACTCATCTTCCATGCTAGTAAGGTCATGCTTAAAATCTTGCATGCTAGGCTTCAGCATTATGTGAACCAAGAACTTCCAGATGTTCAAGCTTGGCTTGGAAAAAGAAGAGGAACCAGAGATCAAATTACCAACATTCACTGGATCTAGAAAAAGCAAGGGAATTCTAGAAAAAACATCTATCTCTGTTTCATCGACTAGCAATGCTAAAGCCTTTGACTGTGTGGATCATAACCAGCTGTGAAAATCTCGTAAAGAGAGGGGAATAACAGACCATCTTACCTGTCTCCTGAGAAACTTGTATGTGGGTCAAAAGCAACAGTTATAACTCTGTATGGAACAACTGATTAGTTTGGGATTGAGAAAGGAGTACGACAGGGCTGTCTGTTGTCATCCTCTTTATTTAACCTATATTCTGAGTACATCATGGGAAATGCCAGGCTGGATGAGCTGCAAGATGGGATTAAGATAGGTGGGAAAAGCATCAACAACCTCAGAAATATGGATGATACTTCTCTAATGGCAGAAAGTGAATAGGAAATAAAGAGCCTCTTTATGAGGGTGAAGGAGGAGAGTGAAAGAGCCAGCTTGAAACTAAATATTAAAAAAAAAAAAAACACTAAGATTATGGCATCTGGCCCCATT
This sequence comes from Bos indicus x Bos taurus, assembly GCF_003369695.1. Taxonomy (NCBI): domain Eukaryota; kingdom Metazoa; phylum Chordata; class Mammalia; order Artiodactyla; family Bovidae; genus Bos; species Bos indicus x Bos taurus. The sequence continues at coordinate 118,423,442 of NC_040105.1, read as the reverse complement.
GCTTTACAACAAAGGGAAGGGGAATAGGTGGAAGTAGTGACAGATTTCCTCTTTTTGGGCTCTAACATCACTATGGATGGTGACTGCAGCCATGAAATCAGAAGATGATTGCTTCTGGGCAGGAAAGCGATGACAAACCTAGACAGTGTGTTGAAAAGCAGAGACGTTATTCTGCCAACAAAGGTCCGTATAGTCAAGGCTATGGTCTTCCCAATGGTTGCATACAGTTTTGAGAGCTGGACCATAAAGAAGGCAGAGTGTCAAAGAATTGATGCCTTCAAACTGTGGTGCTGGAGAAGATTCCCGAGATTCCCTTGGACAGCAAGATCAAACCAGTCAGTCTTAAGGGGGATCAATGCTAAATACTCATTTCAAGGACTGATGCTGAAGCTCCAGTATCTTGGTCATCTGATGCAAATAGCCAACTCATTGGAAAAGTCCGTGATGCTGGAAAAGATTGTGGGCAGAAGGAGAAGAGGGTGACAGAGGATGAGATGCCTGGATGGCATCACAATGCAACAGACATGAATTTGGGCAAACTCCAGGAGATGGTGAGGTACAGGAAAGCCTGGTGTGCTGCAGTCCATGGAGTTTCCAAGAGTCTGATATGACTGGGCTACTGAACAACAACAAGGCCCTGTTTAAGTGATTTATATTAACTCATTTCAAACTGACAAAAACTCTACCGAGTGTTTCCTATTCTCATCATGCACATATTGCAGGTGAGAGACCTGAAGCAAAGAGAGGTTAAGCAACTTTTCCAAGATCACACAGTCACAAAGTGGCAGAGTTTTGATTCAAACTTAAGCAGTATCTCCAGTCTAAATGCATAAATGATTGCTATATGCTGCTACTTGTCCTATGGCTTGAATCTAGGGCTTTGACTAGATGTTTTAAAGTTTACCTGATACAAAATAAGGTTAAGAACTCAGTTCTGGGAAAAGAAAACACAGAAACTAGTAAGTACAGCAACATGACACATGCTATTATAAAGATTTATGGCGGGTGCTGGGTGAGAGAACACAGGTGGAAAATACCCGAGTATCACTGAATGATTTTGTCCTTGTGGTTTAGCTAGCAGGGCAGTGCAAACATGGCTGTCATTTGATCCTGATTTTCTAAACGTCAGTGACGTTCACAGACCATTGTGGTGTTAGTAGTTTAATGCTGGAATGGCTAGAGTTGGGACACCTGTGGTATTAGAGACTAAAGTGGGCTATCAAACCACATGATCATCTTTGGTCTCAAGTTTAACCCTGGCAGCAGGCCGAGAAGCCTTTCCTAACCCAGGGTCTTGGCACATGCCAACCCCTTACTATTTACGGTCGTTGCTGTGTTAGACATTTTCATCAGTGTATATTTATGCTGTCCTTGTATTCTACACAATTGCTTCAAATTTCCACATTTCGGGTGTAAAGAATCCCCAAATACAAAAATAAGGTAAAGGTGCTTTGCAAGGTTTTTGTCACTTAATTATGGTGCTCACCCCAAATCAGGGTATAGTTTACATTCCAAATTAGCCTTTGTCATGTATGAATCTGTAGCCTTATATGGCTACAGTTATATTAATATATCAAATGAACAGAAATATACCCAGATTTTTAAATTTGGTAGCTCAGTGAAATAATTGTGTGTTCATGAAAGAACAGAAAGATTAACCTTATTCCCAACTGAAATCAATAAATGAGTAGATATCACTATGAACTTGCAAATTTTTGTCTATTTGTCATTCTTAGATCTTGCTTGGTAATAAGTAATTTCAAAGGCTGTGTTACAAAGTGCAGAGAGTTATCACTTTTAAAACACATATTCCACAATAACTTACTTTATAGCATAGGGAACTCTGCTTGATATTCTGCAATAACCTAAATGGGAAAAGAATTTGAAAAAGAATAGATACACGTGTATGTATAACTGCATGACTGTGCTGTACACCTGAAACTAGCACAACACTGCTAATCAACGATACTCCTATATAAAATAAAATTATAAATAAATAAAAACACCTCAAATACTTAAAACCAAAAAAAAAAAAAAAGAGTAGAGAGAGTTTGGTAGATTCCTCAATCTAGAAATATGTTATCAAATAGAATATTTAGGCTTAGGATTAATACAGGTCTTATATTCTGGGACTTCCCTGTAACTCAGATGGTAAAAAATCTGCCTGCAATGCAAGAGAACTGGATTCAATCCATCCATCAGGAAGATCCCCCGGAGAAGGAAATGGCTTGGAGAATTCCATGGACAGAAGAGCCTGGTGGGCTACAGTCCATGGGGTCACAAAGACTCAGACAAGACTGTGCAACTAACATATATTCTGGCATACAGTTCACTCATTCAAAAAAGGCATATCCTAAGTATCTCATGTTTAGGGAATTAAGAATAGAGAAGACCCTTTAAGTCTCAGACGCTCACAATCAAAATGTGCTGGCAAGACGTAGTTAAACTAAAACACTTCAAGACTCAGCTAATAAGGCATGTGATTAAATGTAGCAAACAAGTGTAAGAGCCATAAATGAGTGATCTGGGTTTTCAGAGAGTGTGAAAGTATTCAAGAAACACTGAGCAGAAGAGGTAGAATTTGACTCAACACAGATAAGAGGTGGGATCCAGACATGGAGAGAGCACAGGGGCAAATTATTAATATATTCTAAGTGTGGGGTCAAGGCACAGAGCTGCTCCTGTGTTCTCAGTTGGCCCTTTCACACACAACCATGGCTAGATGCAGGCATCTGACAAGAACAACCCTGAACTCTTACATATTAATTACTATGTGCCAAGCATTTTTCAAGGTACTTTATATACATGAACTCACTGAATTTGAATGTTCTGATGAGGTTTTCCCCACTTTACTGATTAAGAAACTGATAGACATAGAGGCTTAGTACTTGTCCAACTCACAACTAGAAGCTGGTGGAGGCGGGAAGGGAGCCCTTGTATTCTGTGCTCCCAACCATGACCCTGGTACCTGTCAAACATTTTCATCTTAGGATCTCTTACACTCTTAAAAATTACTGCACATGCCAAAGACCTCTTGTAATTGTGAGTTATACCTATCAGAATGTTCTGTATAAATAACTAAAATCAATTTTAAAAGGTTAATGTATTTATGTATTAATTCATTTAACTAACAGATTGTAAGAGTTGAGAACAGATTCTTGGTTACCAGGAGCTATGGTGGGGGATGGTGAGTGTGGCTAATAAAGGGCCATAACCTCCCAAGGATGGAATTGTTCCCTCTGTTCTTGATTGGATCAAGGTCAATACCTGGCTGTGCTATGGTACTGCAGTTTTACAAGATGTTGCCCTTGGGGTAAACTTGGCAAAGAATAAAAGTGATCTCTCTATTATTTCTTACCACTGCATGTGAATCAATAATAAATTATTTAAAAGCAAAAAAGTTTAATTAATAGAGCAATACTAAAACCATTACATACAAACACAACATTTTTTATGGAATAATTCCATTTTCCAGAAATACATGAGCGAGGAGGGTAACAGCACTTTATAGTATTAGAAATCTCTTGAAGGGTGGACTTCCATATCTGCTTCTGCATTCAGCCCATTGCAAAATCACCTGTTGTATAGCCTTTGAAAGAGTCCACTATATACTCATGAAAGAAAGAGGACTCCAGACATAGAGAACAAACATGGAAACCAAGGGGGAAACATAGGGGTGAGTTGAAACAGGAGATAAGGATTGACATATATACACAACTATGTATAAAATAGATAACCTACTTTATAGCACAGGGAACACTCCTTAGTGCTCCATGGTGATCTAAATAAGGAAATCTAAAATAAAAAGGGGATATATGTACTGGGTTGGCAAACCCAGTATATATATAACTAACTGATTCACTTTGTGGTAAAACAGAAAGTAACGACATTGTAAAACAACTGTATTTCAATAAAAATAAATAAAATTTTTCAAAAAAAGAATGTAAAAGGCAAAAACTATTTTAGTGTTATGAAAAATTTCTACTTCACTGATACCCTAAAGAAACCTCAGGGGCTCCCAGGGGTCCCTTGGCTACATTTGAAAATTGATGCCCTATGATACCCTGATCTTTACTTTGAATGTTTAATGCTGGCGTCATATTAATTGTGCTAAGATATCAGTTTCAGCTCCAAGGCAATTATTCCTACATCCCTCCCCAAATCAGCAGTGAGATGTTTGAATCCAGAACTTCTTTGGCAGCCTCAAGGATCTAACAGCTCCCCAGTGAGCACAGAGTGAGCAAAAACAAACTGTTCCAACTGCTGCAATGTGCTTGCTCCCTCTCTGCGGAAGACCGCTGGCCACCTGACTTCAAAGGGAACACTGTGTGAGGAGACCATCTGCAGGGAGAAGATAGTAAGGCAACGAGACAACCATTGACTTGAAACTTTTGTGTAAAATATGCAGATGCTTGGGCACTGGGACGCGGTGTCACTGGAAGGGAGAAAAGAAAAAGCCCCACAGCTGGCAGGGATGCTCCACAGCCCCACAGGGCTCTCTCCCACTGCCCTTGACCTCAACGCTCTGGCACCATGCCAGGGGGCCAGGGTGAAGAGAGAACTTGGAACTTCAAGATTGGCATGTTGATCTGATCTAACCCTCACTTAGATCTAAGCCATGGAGTCCAAGCCGTGCAAATATTAATAGATGGTCACACCTAAGCTGAGGAAGTTGTTCTTTGACTCTGGCAGATTCCAACAGCAGGGGACTGAAATTGAATGATGGCTTGAAGGGGCTTAGTGAGCAGACCAGATTTGAAAGAAAACTGGATAAAGTGAACACGAAACTCTGTATGTTAAACATTTAACAGAGCTACTGGGAACAATTCCAACAAGTTGTGTAAGAAATTTAAAGAGGTGAGGAAGGCATTCTCGAAAGTCTAACTTTGGGGATGGAATTAAATGAAGACAGATAAGAAGACAGATGAAGACAGATAAGAATGAGTTCTGCCTTCACCCTTTACAGTCCAAACAATTTCCCAAATTGATTTTATCTTTCTGAAACAGATATATCTATACTTGTGGATTTTTGTTTAACCTAATATTAGCCTTGATGGGGGGTAATATCTGCCAGGAACATTGCAATGTACTGTGTTGTGTTAGCTCAATTTTCATAAAATCTCAGAACAGCAATCTCATTATCCCTATTCTGTGGCTTCATGAATGGAGGCTTAGAGCCATTATCTGCCTTGACCTAGATCACTTCCCTAGGGTGAAGGGAGAGGAACTGAGATTCCATGTTCAAGCCAGGTTTCTTAGCTCCAAAGCCACAGTCTCATGTGCCTACCTCCTCATTTCTGTGCGTTTGATTCTCAAGTGGGTTTTATGTAACTATGTTAATTTATGCTAAAATTCCTATCCCTTTTTGGTTGTAAAGTTATAGACTATGACTGGCAAAATAATTCTTAGGCATTTTTAATGCCTTATGATCTTAGATTTGACCTAGGTTTATTTGAACTTCCCAATGTTTATCCACAGGGGTTCTTCAACAGCATTGGGGGAAGGCCTGGCAAACAGAATTCACCAAAAAGAATCATTTCCAGAAACTTTTAAACATGCAAATGACAGTCACTCTGCCTAGTTTTCTAAGCCAGTCTAGGAATTAACATGGTTAGGAGAAGTGTATCCTTCAAAGGAAGATACTTCCAGGACCTGGGCAAAGTGGGAGTTTCCCAGGCTGCCATAACAAGGTACTACCACCAACTAGATGGTTTAAAACAATAGATAATCATTCTCTCATAGGTTTGAGAGAAGGCTTTAGGGAAGTATTCTTGCCTCTTCCTAGTTCTCATGGTTGCCACCAGTCAATCTGGCTTTCCTTGGCTTGCAGAACTCCCATCTCTGCCTTAGTTGTCACACAACTAACTTTCCTGTGTATGTGTGTATGTGTGTGTGTGTATCCAAACTTCCCTCTTCTTATAAGGATACCAGTCTCCGAACTAGAACCACCCTAATCTTTGACCACCTGATGCAAAGAGCTGACTCATTGGAAAAGACCCTGATGCTGGGAAATATTGAAGGCAGGAGGAGAAGAGGACAACAGAGGATGAGAGGCTGGATGGCATCACCGACTCAGTGGACATGAGTTTGAGCAAACTCCGGGAGATAGTGAAGGACTGGGAAGCCTGGCATGCGACACTCCATGGGGTCACAAAGAATTGGACATGACTTAGCAACTAAATAACAAAAACAATCCAGTATGACCTCACCTTAACTTATTACATCTGCAACAATCTTATTGCCAAATAAGGTCCCATTCTGAGGTTCCAAGTGAGTGAATTTTTGAAGGATACTATTCAATCCACCACAAGCATTTAGTTCATATGATTAAAGAGAAGAGTCTCAAGTTCGAGATTTGTATAGCATTTGTTTTTTTTTGGAAGGCCACAGAGTGGGCTCGAAGATTCTTACTGTCATTTCCCACATATCCTTGGCCACAGAGGAAACTAGTTGCTTAGGAGGCCCCTGGATCAATTTCTGTCACATTAAGATCATCACCCTACAAACACTGTTTTCTTCTTGGGCACATGTCTTTATCTGAAACGGTTTGATTTTTGGCTCATTGTTTTCTCTCTGCACACTAGACTGTAAGTCCTCTAAAGGCAAGGAAACTATCACTCAAATTCCCACTATAAACCTAGTACTCGGCATGTAGGCATCCAGTAAATATTTGGTGGATGATTGGGTGAATATGTAGATGAATCCAGGGCTTCAGTAGCTGACTTTGATTAGGGTTTTTGCCTATGCTGTTTATTCTACCTCCATTCATTCATTGAACATGTACTAAGTGCATACTATTTGCCAGGCACTATATTCAGCATTGAGGATATAACTGCAAACAAAAGCAGCTTATAGTCTCAGACCTCCTAGAACTTTAAACAAGTAATCTTCAAGCCATCTACAATAGAGCAAGAAGTATGCTTCGGTACCATGGGTCTATACATAATCATAGGTCAGTGCCATGGGTCCATACATAATCACAAGTCTTAGTCCTGTTCCTTCTACTGCTTACAGACAACCTTTGTATGCCAGACTAAAATCAGAGTTAAAAGTTATATTTTACGAAATCATGCCTCCATTTAGAAAGCATAAAGGAAAATACAGTCTTTATTAGTTGGTGAAAATAAGACTGTTACTGAATTAGTTGAAGTGTTGTCCTGAAACTTTCATAAGAGCAGCTGGCTTCCATTGAAGGGAAGGGAAGGGGTAGGATTCTGGGCAAGAGCCTTGGTAACAGGACTAGGAGTCAAAATTTTGACCATGCAGGAGGGAAAAGGGTAGATATTTCAGGACAAGTCTGATTTGAGCATTGGGATAAAAACCATACCGAGAAATAAACTTGAGTAAGTCAATACAGTGAGTTTACCTTGACTGGGAAAAATGATATTCAAAAAGGCACTTATTATTCCACAGAGATTCCATAATGGCTTACTGGATAAAGCAATGACACAATCAAGATCCTCAATGATCCTGACTCCCCAGAATGTTAGGCTGAATAAAATCAACAAGATAAACTCTAAGAAAAATAAATCAAAGTCTTACCTTTAGATGGCTGGCATGAAATAGATTTTGATAAATTACAATATGGCAGAATGGGGGAGATTCCTTGCCTGACAGTAGTCTTCCTGAAAAATACCAGAGATGTTACGTGTCACAGGGTCAATCGGAACATCCAGTAATGTTCTCTGTTTAAATTCAGTGTGAACATCCACACCAATGGAAAATAAAATCCCAGATTACCCAACTAATAAACTCACTGTTCTTGGGACTAGTAAGGTCACAGTTACAATACTGTGGCTAAATCAGAGTGCTGCCTTTTAGGAGAGGCATATATATATTGTGGGGCTTCCAAGGAGGTGCTAATTGTAAAGAACCTGCCTGTCAATGCAGGAGATGTAAGAGATTCAGGTTTGATTCCTGGGTCAGGAATATCCCCTGGAAAAGGGCATGGCAACCCACTCCAGCATTGCTTGGAGAGTCCCATGGCAGAAGAGCCTGACGGACTATAGTCCATGCAGTTGCAAAGAGTCTGATATGACTGAGTGATTAAGCATGTACATATACACATTGTAGTTCACTTAAATGAGAAAAACTAGGATCCTACTGCAGGCGAGCAAAATTTGCCACCCCAACTTGGGTCTCTTTAGCCTGAGCATTATTTTAGACTGTGACCTCCCCTCTAACTGCCTGAAGAGTGTAGACAGAGGGCCTGTTCCAGGAAGGGAGCTGTCACCATAAACAACTCTCATATGAACTATATGAACTCATTGGTTCAGAAGGAACCAACACTGCCTCATTTTAGAATTTTATTCTCCAGAAATGTCAAAAAACAAATTTCTAGAATTTAAGCCATCCAATTTGTAATGTTTTATTCTAACCCTAGCGAACTAATACATGGAAAAATATTTAATTTGGGAACCAATCTAATTAATCACTATAATATTTCATAAAAATCCACAGAGCTAATGTTGGTTAAGATAAAATGATAGAGTCCAAGAAAAAAATTTAGTCTTTCGGATGTTTACATGACATTCCAGTCAAAGGCAACATGTCATCGATGAGGTATTGACCTCTAACCTCAGAATCAGCATGGATTACAGCAAAAAGCAGGATACATTTTGGGGTGTGACCAATCTGGGCCCCAATCCAATACTAGCTGTATGACCATGGGAAGGTTACTGAACTTCTATGGGCCTCCATTTTCTCCCTTGTAATGTAAGGATAATAATACATACTTCAATGTAGGCTTTTTTTTTTTTTAAGGTAGAAGTCATCATGAATTTATTATTTACACAGTGGTTAAGGACACGAATTCAATGGTCGTAAAAGTTTCAGTTCAGAGACTGGCCACAATGCACAGGTGGATACAGACATTCCAACTACATTTCCAACAAGTCACGGTGAGGAGTTAAATACGGTGGGGGCAGTGGGGAGAGGGAAGGGACGACAACTGTCCACGATCATACTGCCGAGGACTTGGGGTTGGTGTATGGATTATTTGTTTTAAATGGAAGTTATAACTTTTAGATTTATATTCAGCATAAAATTTGGAGAAGTATTACTGAATTTTGAAGAGGGGCTTTTATAATATGGTTTTGATCAGCACACATTAACTGGAAGGGCAAGAGTCAGCAGGTTAAGATGAACTTTTGTTTACCCAGAGTTAGCTTGAGGAAACAGGAAATGGTTGCTGTTTGCACCCTTTCTTTCACCATGAATCAAATATTGTTTGTAATTCAAGTAGGACAAACATTCCAATATGTTGGATCAAGTGTCTGTGTAAGTGTGTGAATATGTGGGTATATATAGAGTATGTATGTAGCTATCCTGAGTTCCAATAAGTCTCTGTTCATCACAAGTTTTGGCAAGTCACTTGACTTTTTAACTTAAAAAGTCTCAATTTTCTCAACAATAGAATTAATTGATCTAATTATTATCAGTTATCTAAATATTTCTCAGATTCCTTCTTTTCTTAAACATTCCATGATGATATGACTTAGATGAATATGGTGTCTTGAAATGACAAGATTCTATTTTTTTTAATCCAGATGACAATTGCCATTTTAAAGACATAGTACTATACTTTTACCGTTTCTTTCCTCTTTCTCTAGAAATGGTAGTACAGATTCACCTTTAAGAGATGGTAATCCCTTTGTTCTGGGGTTGCAGGGAAAGTTGATGTTCTTTTTAGTTTTAGAAAAGTAAACTAGATTTCATTCTAAAATGGAAAACTTCAAACAAGTGAAAACTAAGTGTTTGAATAATAAAGTAATAGAATAACATATCTGCAGAGAGTAAAATTAAGTTTAGCTAATCTTTAGAATTTGAGATCTGTGTGCCAGAGTAGATAAACTTCTTATGAGACCTGGAGGAAAATTTTGGCAGCTCAAGGCCTAACATGAGAAGAGGAACACAGGAGACCTTGGGTGAATTCTGTGTGTGGATATATCTAATTTGCAATTTTAAGATTGCTTTATGCATAGTAATTCATGTGTCATACCCAAATCTGCAACAAATCTTATTAAATATTATAATCTGGTCTCATCTGAAACAGTGGGAAATTGAGACAAGGGTCTCTGTCCATACAAGTGTCATGTCAGTAAAAGGAACAACAGAAGATGCCAGAAAGAACACTGTAATCAGACAGCTAAAAGTAATATGCAAAGTAAAGCTAAGTAAATTATGACAAAGAAAATCCTAGGTCCAGGAAGTATCTATGGTAAATTTTACCAAAACTAAAATAATTAATACTAATCCTTCGAAAAATATGAGACTACAGAACCTTTGTTAACTCATTCTGTAAGTCCAGCATTACAGCAGCTGTGGCTACTATAAGAAAAATACCACAGATGGGGTAAATTATATTAAACAGAGATTTCTCATAGCTTTGGAGTCAGGAAGTCTGAGATCAGGGTGCCAACACACTTGGTTGCTTCTAGTGAGATCTTTCTTTTGGATTACAAACCACCAGCTTCTCATTGTATCCTCATTTGGCAGAGAGAGACCAAGCAAGGTCTCTAGTGATTCATACAAGGACATAAATCCCATTTATGAGGCTCCCACCCTCATGACTTCATCTAATTTTAATTATCTCCAAAAGGTTCTACCTCTTAATGCCGTCACATGAAGGGGTGATGTTTCAATACAAGACTTTTGGACTTAACATTCAGTCAGTAACACTTACACAATATCAGATACAGACGTCACAAGGAAACAAAATTTCAAACCAATATCCTTTTTGAATATATGGTTAAAAAAATCAAATAGTAAATAGCCATAAACCAAACTGAGCAACAACTAAGAATTAAATACCATGACCAAGTGAGATTTAACCCAGTAATTGAAGAATTTTACTATCCATAAATCAGTGTAATACAACATACTAAAAGAAGAACAGGAGAAGGCAATGGCACCCCACTCCAGTACTCTTGCCTGGAAAATTCCATGGATGGAGGAGCCTGGTAGGCTGTAGTCCATAGGGTTGCTAAGAGTTGGACACGACTGAGTGACTTCCCTTTCACTTTTCACTTTCATGCATTGGAGAAGGAAATGGAAACCCACTCCAGTGTTCTTGCCTGGAGAATCCCAGGGACGGGGGAGCCTAGTGGGCTTCCGTCTGTGGGGTCGCACAGAGTCGGACACGGCTGAAGCGACTTAGCAGCAGCAGCAGCAAAAGAAGAACAATAACTGTATGATAATTTCAATAGATGCAGGAAAAATATTTGACAAAATCCATTGTTTCTCTATAATAAAATACTATACAAAATAGAAATAGAACATCCTCAATCTAATAAAGGTCATTGACAAACAAACAAACAAAAAAACCCAAAGATCACAACACACTAATTGTGGAAGAAGAAAAGCTTTCTTCCTGTGATTAGTAACAAGATAAAGATGTTTGTTCTCACCATTTCTCTTCAACAGTGTATTGTAGGTTATAGCCAGGGAAATTAAGGAAGAAAAAGAAGGTAAAGGCATCCATATTTGAAAGGAGCAATTAAAATTATATTTACAAATGGTATATACTTGTAAATACATAGAAAATCATTAGAGAAAAAAGTTAAAGCTAACAAAAAGAAAACTCAACAAGATTGCAAGAAACAAGATCAATATAAAAAAATCAAATGTATTTCTATAAGTTGGTAAAAAATACAAAAACGAAATTAATAATTCCATTTTAATAGTATAAAACAGAATACTTAAAAATTTAACGAAATAAGTGCAGGACAAAGCACTGATAATTGTAAATCACTGAAAGAAACTGAAGAAGACAGAGAAAAATATTCTACGTTCATGGATCAGAAGACTATATATCGTTAAGACAGCAATACTTCCACAGCTGATTTACAAATTTAACAAACCCTTATCAAAATCTAAGTTAGATTCTTTGTAGAAAGTGACAAGCTGATCGTAAAATTCACATGGAAATGCAAGAAACTCAGAATAGCCAAACAATCTTTAAAAAAGAACAAATGAGAAAACTCACACTTTCCAATTTTGAACCTTCCAACACAAAACTATAGTAGTCAAGATATTATACTATTTGTGTAAAGACATGTATCCATATGTAGGTACGCAGGTAGATATAAATATAAACTGATCAATGTAATGCAATTATAGCCCAGAAATAAACTGTTACATTTATGATAAACTGACTTACAACAATTTCAAGAAAATTCAGTGGGGAAAAAGTAACTGCTTCAACAAATAATGAGGTGATGAATGGATATCGACATGAAAAAGAATGAAGTTGGACTTCACCCTTACCTCACACCATACACAAAAATCTAACTCAAAATGAATCTAAAACTTATTACAAGCAACAAATCTACAAAACTCTTGGAAGTAAACATAGGTCTAAACCTTCATGACCATGGATTGGCAGTGATTTATTAGATATGATCCCAAAAGCACAGTCAAAAAAATCACATAGAATGACATCTAAAAGTCATTAATAAAAAGATGCTCTCTTCCAAGGAGACTATCAAGAAAGTGAAAAGCCAACCTACAGAAAGAGTGAAAATATTTGAAAAAACAACTGAAAAGTGTATAGTACCCAGAATAATTAAAGAACTCATGGCTTGACAGTAAAATTACAAATAACCAATGAGACAATAAGTATTTAATAGATATTTTCCCCCCCAAGATAGCCAATAAACCCATGAAAAGATCTTCCAGATCATTCAGTTCAGTTCAGTTCAGTCACTCAGTTGTGTCCGACTCTTTGCGACCCCATGAACTACAGCATTCCAGGCCTCCCTGTCCATAACCTACTTCCGGAGTCCACCCAAATTCACGTGCATTGAGTCGGTGATGCCATCCAACCATCTCATCCTCTGTTGCCCCTTCTCCTTCTGCCATCAACCTTTCAAAGCATCAGGGTCTTTTCAATTGAGTCAGCTAGTCACATCAGCTGGCCAAAGTATTGGAGTTTCAGCTTCAACATCAGTCCTTCCAATGAACACCCAGGACTGATCTCCTTTAGGATGGATTGGTTGAATCTCCGTGCAGTTCAAGGGACTCTCAAGAGTCTTCTCCAACACCACAATTCAAAAGCATCAGTTCTTCGGTGCTTAGCTTTCTTTATAGACTCACATCCATTCATGATCACTGGAAAAACCATAACCTTGACTAGACGGAACTTTGTTGACAAAGTAATGTCTCTGCTTTTGAATATGCTGTCTAGGTTGGTCATAAATTCCCTTCCAAGGAGTAAGTGTCTTTTAATTTCATGGCTGCAGTCACCATCTGCAGTGATTTTCGAGCCCCCAAAAATAAAGTCAATAAAGTCAGCCACTGTTTCCACTGTTTCCCCATCTATTTGCCATGAAATGATGGAACTGGATGCTATGATCTTAGTTTTCTGAACGTTGAGCTTTAAGCCAACTTTTTCACTCTCCTCTTTCACTTTCATCAAGAGGCTCTAGAGTTCTTCTTCACTTTCTGCCATAAGGGTGGTGTCATCCACATATCTGAGGTTATTGATATTTCTCCCAGCAATCTTGATTCCAGCTTGTGCTTCTTCCAGCCCAGTGTTTCTCATGATGTACTCTGCATATAAGTTAAATAAGCAGGGTGACAATATACAGCCTTGAAGTACTCCTTCTCCTATTTGGAATCAGTCTGTAGCTCCATGTCCAGTTTTAACTGTTACTTCCTGACCTGCATACAGGTTTCTCAAGAGGCAGGTCAGGTGGTCCGGTATTCCCATCTCTTGAAGAATTTTCCACAGTTTGTTGTGATACACACAATCAAAGGCTTTGGCATAATCAATAAAGCAGAAATAGATGTTTTTCTGGAACTCTCTTGCTTTTTCCATGATCCAACGGATGTTGCCAATTTGATCTCTGGTTCCTCTGCCTTTTCTAAAACCAGCTTGAACATCTGGAAGTTCACGGTTCACGTATTGCTGAAGCCTGGCTTGGAGAATTTTGAGCATTACTTTACCAGTGTGTGAAATGAGTGCAATTGTGCAGTAGTTTGAGCATTCTTTGGCATTGCCTTTCCTTGGGATTGGAATGAAAACTGACCTTTTCCAGTCTTGTGGCCAGTTCATTAGCCATTAGACAAATGCACATCAAAATTTCAGTGATATATCACATCACATCTACTAAAATTGTTATAATCTGCTTCCTCTCTACAGACTACATGGTAATTTTTAACAGTAGAAAATTGGGATATTTTATCAAGAACTCTGGGTGTTTTCTTCACTGGCCAAATGAGAGCCAGGGAGCAGGTACAGACATCTGAACCAGCAGCAGCACAGACTGTGTGCTTATCTTATTAGAATACTTCCTTAGGATAGATTAGGGAGTAAAAGTGAAGAAGAACTAAAGAGCCTCTTGATGAAGGTGAAAAAGGAGAGTGAAAAAGTTGGCTTAAAACTCAACATTTAAAAAGTAAGATCATGGCATCCGGTCCCATAACTTCACGGCAAATAGATGGGGAAACAATGGAAACAGTGACAGACTTTATTTTTGGGGGCTCCAAAATCACTGCAGATGGTGACTGCCACCATGAAATTAAAAGGCACTTGCTACTTGGAAGAAAAGCTACAGCCAAACTAGATAGCATATTAAAACCCAGACATTAATTTGCTGACAAAGGTCTATCTAATCAGTGATACTTTTCCCAGTAGTCATGTATGGATGTGAGAGTTGGACTATAAAGGAAGCTGAAGATTTGATGCTTTTAAACTGTGGTGTTGGAGATGTCTCTTGAGAGTCCCTTGGACAGCAAGAAGATCCAACCAGTCCATCCTAAAGGAAATCAGTCCCAAATACTCATTGGAAGGACTGGTGCTGAAGCTGAAACTCCAATACTTTGGCCACCTGATGCAAAGAACTGACTCACAGGAAATGACTCTGATGCTGGGAAGGGTTGAAGGCACCAGGAGAAGGGGCAACAGAGGATAAGATGGTTGGATGGCATTTCTGACTCGATGGACATGAGTTTGAGCAAGTTCTGGGAGTTGATGATGGACAGGGAAGTCTGACATGGGGTCTCAAAGAGTCAGGTATGACTAAGCAACTGAACTGAACTGATGCCTCTGAGGTCCCAACTTTTAATGTCAGCTAAGTGTAGCCTTCTTATTGGGAATGAAAAGGGATGAAGAGTAAGGAATAGGCAAATTACTTTGTAACCACACAGCAGATGTTTTATTTCCAAGCACATCCCTTTACCAGACACTCAGGAATTGGAACATCATTGACAAATTTAGCTCACCAGCCCTCTAAAAACTCAATGCTAGACTCCATCCACCCACTTCCATTATGAATGTAGTGCTATGCCTTGAACTCAAACTGCTTGATTAAAATAAATCACCTCCACCAATTTTATATTTAAAGAATAGATGATTTTACTACTCCAGGAAACATTCTAGTGACCAAAGAATGATGATTTTGACTCCATTTTTCACTTGTTTGACCTTTAGGGCTATTGACCTAAGAAAGGGGGTTTTTCTCAGAGATTCCTCATTAAGAGTTTCAAGCAAGGAGATCCACGAAGGAAAAAAATGATAAAGAACTATGCTATTGTTCAGAGTTATTAATGAAAAGTTTGGGGATTATTTTCATTAATAACTCTGAACAATAGCATAGTTCTTTACCATTTTTTTCCTTCGTGGATCTCCTTGCTTGAAACTCTTAATGAGGAATCTCTGAGAAAAACCCCCTTTCTTAGGTCAATAGCCCTAAAGGTCAAACAAGTGAAAAATGGAGTCAAAATCGTCATTCTTTGGTCACTAGAATGTTTCCTGGAGTAGTAAAATCATCTATTCTTTAAATATAAAATTGGTGGACATGTATACTATCATGTATGAAATGAGTCGCCAGTCCAGGTTCGATGCACGATACTGGATGCTTGGGGCTGGTGCACTGGGACGACCCAGAGGGATGGTATGGGGAGGGAGGAGGGAGGGGGGTTCAGGATGGGGAACACGTGTATACCTGTGGCAGATTCATTTTGATGTTTGGCAAAACCAATACAATATTGTAAAGTTTAAAAATAAAATAAAATTTTAAAAAAATAAAATAAAATATAATCTTATGATAAAGAAATAAATACCCATTGTTTACAGGAGTTATAAATTCTGCCAAGTGACTGAATCTGTGACAAAAAGATTAGAAATATCTAAAATATGACTACATATCTAAACTATTGAGGGCCATTACAAAACTGACACGCCACACTCCCTTTCTTTTATATGGACAACAAAACATAAGCCTGGGTATAAAATTTAAGATTAGGAAATTTCCAAATGATTTATTTGATATCAGTGATCATGAGAAATATCATTAAATATCATGGTATCACTGAAATATCCACACAGAAGTTCCTGAAATGAGTCTTGGTGACACAAAGCTAAGAGGCTATTTGCTACCCTTACTACTGGCTGTATATTTCAGTAATTAAACTGACTGGCTAAATAAGCGTTACCACACAGCTGCAAAAGCCTAAAGAAACTGTAGATAAGCTATTAAACTATGATTTATGAAGTCAGCTTTTGTTCAACCAAGTGATTAGAATTTAATAAGTTAGCCTACTTAGCTCTGAATAGGATAGAACAATTCAGAAGAAAAAAATGTATGAGGAAATAATATTATGAGAAGATTTGTGTCTCATATCCTAATAGTCCATTTATTCAGTTATCAACCAATTCTTCAAAGTTCAGTAAGAGGCACATTAGGGAATATAAAGTGTCAAATATGGCCCTACACTCAGAAGGCTTGAAAAGTGAAGTGAAAGTCATTCAGTCATGTCTGACTCTTTTCGACACCATGGACTATGCAGTCCGTGGAATTCTCCACTTCAGAATACTGAAGTGGGTAGCCTTTCTCTTCTCCAGGGGATTTACACAATCCAGAGATCGAACCCAGGATACTCACATTACAGGACATCATGGTGTCACAAATACAACACTATGGAAATCAGATTTGGGCACAAATACTGCCAGTTAGGGAGCTAAGAAAAGACTTCAAATAAAAGTAGCATTAGTAGGGCTTTGATTGTGTACAGTGTCTGGGTATGAAGGAGACCAGAATTGAACCAAAATGTACATGGAATAGAATGTCATCCAATTTGATCAAAGTGTCTTAAGTGTGAGGTAAACTAGGGTGAAGTAGGAAATATAGCATCAAATAATAAATATCAGAGTTATGATCTCTGAGCTGTGCATAAGGCAATATGTGAAGAACAGTTTTAATTGGACAAAATTAGCCAAATATTTACCATGGGTCCACTGTGTGTCAGACATAGAGAATTATGGGAAAGAGATACATGGAAGGCAATTGTAACAGTCCACTTGTAAGTAATGAGGGCCAGGATCAAGAAGGCAAAGGTACCAGGATCAGGTACCTCACCTGTCTTGTGTACTTTTATATCCTCTGTTCTTAGAACAGTGCACACAAGTGGACGTTGGGTAGACAGAGTTGGTAGTCAATGTGTTCAGTTGCTTCAGTCATGTCCAATTCTTTGTGACCTCATGGATTGTCACCCACCAGGATCCTCTGTCCATGGAATTCTCCAAGCCAAAATACTCCAGGGGGTTTTCATGCCCTCCTCCAGAGGATCTTTCCAACCCAGGGATTGAACTTGTGTCTCTTGCATCTCCTGCACTGGCAGGCGAGTTCTTTACCACTAGCATCACCTGGGAAGGTAATTAATAAACCCTTGTAAATGAGTAAATAAAAAATGAAATAAACAAACCAACCTCAGAGGTTTATGTCTAGGTGACTGGGGTGTTGAAGAGTCCTTTAATAAAAAATTAGAAACTCATTTGAATAAAAAGTACAAAAGTTATGACATACAGATGGCTAACAAACACATGAAAAGATCCTCAACATCACTCATTATCAGAGAAATGCAAATCAAAACCACTATGAGGTACCATTTCACGCCAGTCAGAATGGCTGCAATCCATAAGTCTACAAGCAATAAATGCTGGAGAGGGTGTGGAAAAAAGGGAACTCTCTTACACTGTTGGTGGGAATGCAAACTAGTACAGCCACTATGGAGAACAGTGTGGAGATTCCTTAAAAAACTGGAAATAAAACTGCCTTATGATCCAGCAATCCCACTGCTGGGCATACACACTGAGGAAACCAGAAGGGAAAGAGACACGTGTACCCCAATGTTCATCACAGCACTGTTTATAATAGCCAGGACATGGAAGCAACCTAGATGCCCATCAGCAGATGAATGGATAAGAAAGCTGTGGTACATATACACAATGGAGTATTACTCAGCCATTAAAAAGAATACATTTGAATCAGTTCTAATGAGGTGGATGAAACTGGAACCTATTATACAGAGTGAAGTAAGCCAGAAAGAAAAACACCAATACAGTATACTAACGCATATATATGGAATTTAGAAAGATGGTAACAATAACCCTGTGTACGAGACAGCAAAAGAGACACGGATGTATAAATCAGTCTTATGGACTCTGTGGGAGAGGGAGAGGGTGGGGAGATTTGGGAGAATAGCATTGAAACATGTATAATATCATGTATGAAAAGAGTCGCCAGTCCAGGTTCGATGCAGGGTACTAGATGCTTGGGGCTGGTGCACTGGGACGACCCAGAGGGAGGGGAGGGGAGGGAGGAGGGAGGAGGGTTCAGGATGGGGAACGCGGGTATACCTGTGGCAGATTCATTTCGATATTTGGCAAAACTAATACAATATTGTAAAGTTTAAAAATAAAATAAAATTAAAAAAATAAAAAATAAAAAGTAGAAGAAAAAAAAGTTATCGATGTGGTATCTTCAAGGGACACTTGTGATGAAAATTCTAATTTCTTGTTCACTCATCAAGGGTTCGTGCACCTTGTACTCAGGATTTAGATGGATTCTGTTTTGCAACTGCCTTGTATCTTTATCAATGAAAAATGACTCGAGAATAATAAAAATCATCTCTTCATAGGTACGTGTCAAAAGCAAGGATGATCATTGTCAGTGAGAAGGCCAGCTAAAGAAAAGTAATTATACTGTAAATCGGGAGAAATGTGAAACGGCATTGAAAATTGATTTGTGAATAAAAATTAAATTCAACAATGACAAGAGAAGAAAATCTAATCTATGTGCTAACCAAGAGATAACAGAACCACATGCTTGCTGCCTTACAGGGCCAATCCCAGAAAGATACTGACTAGGGGAACCAGGTTACAACAACGCGAGGCCAAATACTTGCTTTGACTTTGTTCCAGGATGTCGGCCTTTATGAAGGTGTCATTTTGAGGATAAATGTGAAATTTAAATAGGACAATGGGGGATAGCTTTGTTGACACACAAGCAAATACAGTTCCTTAATATGTTGAATAAAATAGAAGCAACATCCCAAATCCATTCATTTTAGTGTTCTAAGTCCATGACACAATGGATAGATGTACTGACTGTCTTTTGCTGTTGTTGTTCAGTTGTCTCTGACTCTTTGTGACCCCATGGATTGTAGCCCTCCAGGCTCCTCTGTCTATGGGATTCTCCAGACAAGAATACTGGAGTGGGTAGCCACTCCCTTCCTCAGGGGATCTTCCCAACCCAAGGATCAAATCTGTACCTCCTGCACCAACAGACAGAGTCTTTACCACTGAGACACCAGGGAAGCCCTCTTTTAGCCAATCATAAAAGAAATATGAGTTTCCATCAATACTTTACTTAGTTATTTTTGCTCTTTAATATAGGAAGTATTTAGTTATTAAAAGGGTAAGGTGAACATAAGGAAAAAAAGTCACGATGAATCTTTGCTGATAGGAAAATTTTAAGTTACTTTATGTATTTCAACAGAGCAAAATAAATCTTAATCTTCAAGTACCTAACACAATAGATAATAAGTAGGTCTCTTTTCTTCACTTCAGAATGGAAGAAGAACATAAAATTAGGGGGAGTACAGTTCAGTTCAGCTCAGTTCAGTTGCTTAGTCGTGTCCAACTCTTTGCAACCCCACGGACTGCAGCATGCCAGACATCCCTGTCCATCACCAATTTCCGGAGTGTATCCAAACTCATGTCCATAGAGTCGGTGATGCCATCCAACCATCACATCCTCTATTGTCCCCGTATCCTCCTGTCCTCAACCTTTCCCAACATCAGGGTCTTTTCAAATGAGTCAGCTCTTTGCATCAGGTGGCCAAAGTATTGAAGCTTCAGCTTCATCATCTTCCTTCCTTCCTTCCATCACCTTCCAGTGAACACCCAGGGCTTATCTCCTTTAGGATGGAATGGTTGGATCTCCTTGCAGTCCAAAGGACTCTCAAGAGTCTTCTCCAACACCACAATTCAAAAGCATCAATTCTTCAGTGCTCAGCTTTCTTCACAGTTCAACTCTCACATCCATACGTAACCACTGGAAAAACCATAGCCTTGACTAGACGGACCTTTGTTGGCAAAGTAATGACTCTGCTTTTGAATATGCTGTGTAGGTTGGTCATAACTTTCCTTCCAAGGAGTAAGCGTCTTTTAATTTCATGGCTGCAATCACCATCTGCAGTGATTTTGGAGCCCCAAAAATAAAGTCAGCCACTATTTCCACTGTTTCCCCATCTATTTGCCATGAAGTGATGGGACCGGATGCCATGATCTTAGCTTTCTGAATGTTGAGCTTTAAGCCAACTTTTTCACTCTCCTCTTTCACTTTCTTCAAGAAGCTCTTTAGTTCTTCTTTGTTTTCTGCCATAAGGGTGGTGGCATCTGTATATCTGAGGTTATTGATGTTTCTCCCAGCAATCTTGATTCCAGCTTGTGCTTCTTCCAGCCCAGTGTTTCTCATGATGTTCTCTGCATATAAGTTAAATAAGCAAGGTGACAATATACAGCCTTGATGAACTCCTTTTCCTATTTGGAACCAGTCTGTTTTTCCATGTCCAGTTCTAACTGCTGCTTCCTGACCAACATAGATTTCTCAAGAGGCAGGTCAGGTGGCCTGGTATTCTCATCTCTTTCGGAATTTTCCACATTTTATTGTGATCCACACAGTCAAAGGCTTTGGCATAGTCAATAAAGCAAAAATAGATGTTTTTCTGGAACTCTCTTGCTTTTCCCATGATCCAGCGGATGTTGGCAATTTGATCTCTGCTTCCTCTGCCTTTTCTAAAAGCAGCTTGAACATCTGGAAAGTTCACTCTTCACGTATTGCTAAAGTCTGGCTTGGAGAATTTTGAGCATTACTTTACTAGCATGTGAGATGAGTGTAATTGTGTATAGTGTAGATATATATCTATAGATATATCTATAGATATGTATCTATATATATATATCTAGCCAGACTAATCCAACAACTGTCCTAAAAACAAAAAAATAAACCTTCACATACTCCCTGTCCTGCATTCAACTTTGCATGTATAGTATGTCTGTTTCTCTTCATTTTTCCCACCTATGTGTTTACAATACTGCCACTCTAACTCATCATCTTGAAAGGTTGTTGCTGAACCATGAAAAGATGCCAGGATTCTTGGCCTCTGGAGAAGAATTCAGTTCAGGGCCAGAGACGAAGCTTGATCACTCAGAGCTTTTGTGTAATAAAGTTTTATTAAAGTATAAAGGAAATAGAGAAAGCTTTTGACATAGGCATCAGAAGGGGGAGAAAGAGTACCCCCTTGCTAGTGTTAGCAGTGGAGTTATACACTCTCCAGTGAATCAAAAGACTCTTTGGAGGTTGTAAAGACCTCACCAGATTTACTCCTATAATTTACATTTTAAGATAACAGGATTAGCCAGAAGGTTTAATCCAGAGACTGTCCTCAGGCAGGATACATTATTATTATATAATCCTAAGGCAGGTAGAGGGGGAAAAAAAAGTTTGTCCTTTCTTCCTCCTTGAGAATTCCAGACCCCTCTCTTCTTGGGGACCCCTAGACTTCTTATCAACCTACCTAGGAAATGACTGTCTCAATGTCTCTCCTTGAATGACTAACCTCTTGAATTATTTGTATGTTTTTGCTTCTCTTGTGGCTTATTCAGCTTTCCCAATGGGTTCAGATTAATATTCTCCAAATATAATTCTGATCATAATGTTAGGTAGGTAGAATAGGGAAAAGGAGTCCAAAATGGCAGTGGCTAAAAGACAAGGAAGGGAAGAGCCCCAGAAAATAGAACAAAAGAAGGTCCAAGGACCAGAGTGAAGACTAGAGGTAGAAAAAACAGCACTCCTGGCTAAGCCCAGTTTGCATAGGGCAGGCCCAGGTGGAGGAAAAAACTTATAAAAGGAGGAGCCAAAGCACTTTCTCGCTCTCTTTCTCTCCATGCCTGTGCTCTTTCTCTCTCTCTCCCTCTCTTACTCTCTCTCTTTCTCCCTCCCCCGCGTGCTCCTCCACTCTCTTCTCTTCGAGTCTTTGGGTTGGCATGCCCTCACGCTTCGAGGATGGACTCTCCTGCTATCTTCTAAATAAAATAGAGCTGTAACACTGATTTGCCTAAGAGCTATAACAAGGTTTGTCCAAGACCCAAGAGCTGTGACGCACCAAGGGCTTTAATGTCCGTTGCTCCAAATCTTTGTTGTGATGAGACAAAGAACCAAGGAACATACACTCGTGTGACAATAATATCTCAAAATCTTTATTGGTTACTGGCATTTATCTGACAGCAATTATGTTTATGTTACTGGACAACCAGTACCACACTTTTCATCAATGGGGGTCAGCTGTCACACTGTTTACCCTCAACTCAGGTGACAACTGATCATGTTCTTTTATTGCAGGGGTTCCACTCTTCACATCTTATAAACATATATATTAGAAAAGAAAGACTTGGGTTTCCCTGGTGGCTCAGTGGTAAAATTCCGCCTGCCAATGCAGGAAACATAGGTTCGATCCCTGGTCTGGGAAGATCCCACATGCCACAGGGCAACTGAGCCTGAGCTCCACAACTACTGAATCTGTGTTCTAGAGCCCAGTAGCCACAACGATTGAGCCCATGTGCCACAATTATTGAGCTTGTGCACCCTAGAGCCTGTGCTCTACAACAAGAGAAGCCACTGCAATGAGGAGCCCGTGCACTACAACTAGAGAAAAGCCCTTGCAGCAATGAAGACCCAGCATAGCCAAAAATAAACAACTTTTTTTTTTTTTTAAAGAAAAGGGTTTAAAGTGAATAATCAAAGTATGATTCTAAGAAGATAGTCAAAAGAGGAAAAAATGAACAAATAAAGTAGGAGGAAAGAAATAACAAAGATAAAAGAAAAAAAAAATATATATCAATAGGAAAATATGTACAAAAGAGAATTGGGAAACTAAAAGTTGATTCCTGGAAAGACTAACACAATTGATAAACATTTCATGACTCCTCAAGAAAAACAGAGAAGGCAAGAATCACCCACATCGAAAATGAAATGAGAGAAATCATTACAGATTCTATAGAAGATAAAAATATATTAGAAATAACTATGAAAACAAATTTGAAAACATTAATGGATATAGACATTTATATTAAATTTATATAATAAAGTATAAGAAACCAAAACAAATAAGAGACAGAAAATGCCAAGCTAAGATGATTTCACTGGTGACTGTTCTATACTTTTATAGAAAAGTAATAACATGAATATTACATACATTCTTTCACAGAATAAGAAAGAAATATTTCCCAGTTTACACAATAAAGTCACCATTACTCTGATACAAGGATATGGCAAAAAAAAAAAAGAGATAATTTACAGGTCTGTCCTTTTCATAAACATAGATGTTAAAATCCTAATTAAAATAGCATATGAAATGCAGTGTCATATGAAAGAGATAAGATACATTTTGATCCAAGTAGAGTTTCTCTAGGGAGGCAAATAGATTTAATATTCGAATGTCAATCAATGTAAATAACTACATTTAACATAAAAAGGAGGAAATTATATGATATCAACATATGCAGAAAAAATATATATTGCAGCAAACTCTAACCTTTTTGGTACCAGGGACTGATTTTGTGGAAGACAGTTTTTCCATGGACTGGGGTGGGGATGGTTTTGGGAAGATTCAAACACATTACATTTACTGTGTACTTTATTTCTATTATTATTACTACACCAGCTCCATCTCAGAGCATCAGGCATTTGATCCTGGAGGCTGGGGAAGCGTGATGTATTAGAATTCAACACTCATCAATCTAAGAACAAAAGGAAGTATCTTTAAGATAATAAAATATCTACAAAGTCCTTCAGCAAACTCTACACATGAGTCAAACATTGAAGGTTTTCCCTCCTGAGATCAGGAATAAGAAAAGATGAATGTAATTGACATTTCTATACAAGATTCCACTAGAAT
The DNA here is from genome assembly GCF_003369695.1 of Bos indicus x Bos taurus. Lineage (NCBI taxonomy): Eukaryota > Metazoa > Chordata > Mammalia > Artiodactyla > Bovidae > Bos > Bos indicus x Bos taurus. Next base: position 118,399,199 of record NC_040105.1, on the reverse strand, counting down.
TCTGGACAGTGCAATATGTAAAAAAGAGAAAAGAAAAAATCCTTAATGATTGAAGTAGAAGGAAGAAAGCTGTCCTTATTGTCAGAGGTTGCGATTATGCAAAATGAAAAGTCAAATGAATCAAACTATTAGAAATAAGCCTATTATACAGAGTGAAGTAAGCCAGAAGGAAAAACATAAATACAGTATACTAACGCATATATATGGAATTTAGAAAGATGGTAACAATAACCCGGTGTACGAGACAGCAAAAGAGACACTGATGTATAGAACGGTCTTATGGATTCTGTGGGAGAGGGAGAGGGTGGGAAGATTTGGGAGAATGGCAATGAAACATGTAAAGTATCATGTGGGAAACGAGTTGCCAGTCCAGGTTCGATGCATGATGCTGGATGCTTGGGGCTGGTGCACTGGGACGGCCCAGAGGGATGGTATGGGGAGGGAGGAGGGAGGAGGGTTCGGGATGGGGAACACATGTATACCTGTGGCGGATTCATTTTGATATTTGGCAAAACTAATACAATTATGTAAAGTTTAAAAATAAAATAAAATTGGAGAAAAAAAAGAAAAAAAAAAAAAAAGAAATAAGAAAGCTTTACAAGTTACTGGATGTAAGATTAATATAAACATATTTTTATTTCTGTATACTAGAACCAAAAAATTTAAGTAAAATACCATAACAAACTGCAAAAAAAAAAAAAATCAAGTATCCAGGAATAAATGTAATAAAACTTATGAATTATGTATACACAGAAAACAATGAACTGCTGCTAAGAGAATATTTTTAAAAACCTAAATAAATATTAAGATACTTGGTGTTTTTAGATTGGAAGACTCAATATTGTGAAAATGTCATTTATCTACAAATTAATCTATAGTTTTCAATACAAATTTTAATCAAAGTTCCCTTGAAAATACTTGCAAAATAGACTAGCTGATTCTACAATTTATATGGATATTCAAAGTAATATGGATAGTCAAGATGAAATTATAAGAAGACAACTACTGGAGGAATTACATTATTGTTTATAGAGACATATTTTGAAACTAGAGTAAGAGAAAGTGCATTTGGCTTAAATAGACAAATAGGAGAGAGATGAGAAGCAAGAAACACACACAGTCATTTGACTTATGACAAAGATATCTGGTTGGTGCAAAAGTAATTTCCATTTTGGGCCATGAATTTTAAATTATTATAACTAGGTTCAAACACACATTTATTAATCAAAATAAGAACCATTACAATCAACACATTTTTGCCGATAAGAAATAAATTTGCTTAAAATTTTAGCATAAAAATCTGTGTTTCGGGATTAGATGAACTCTTGGAGAGCATTTTCTGCATCTTGCTGGTAGTGGAAATCTTTCTCTGCCAAAAGTTGTTGAAGAAGTGGTAGTCAGTTGGCGAGAGGTCAGGTGAAGACAGTGATGAGGCAAAACTTCTTAGCCCAATTGTTCAAATTTGAAGCACTGGCTGTGCAATGTATGGTCGGGAGTTGTTGGTCGTGGAAAAGAATTGGGCCCTTTCTGTTGACCAGTGCTGGCTGCAGGTATTGCAGTTTTTGGTGCATCTTATCGATTTGCTGAGCATACTTCTCAGACGTAATAGTTTTGTTGGGATTCAGAAAGCTGTAGTGGATCAGGTGGGCAGCAGATCACCGAACTGTTACCATAATCTTTTTTAGGTGCAAGTTTGTCTTTGGGAAGTGCTTTGGAGCTCCTTCTCAATCCAACCACTGAGGTGATTATCACCGATTTTCATATAAAATCCATAATCGGACCAAGAAATGGTTCATTGTTGCGTAAAATAAGAGAAGACAACACTTCAAAACAATGATTTTTTTGTTTTTATTTTCAGTCAACTCATGAGGCATGCACTTATCAAGCTTTTTCACCTTTCAATTTGCTTAAAATGCTGAATGACTGTTGAATGAGTGATGTTGAGTTCTTCGGCAACTTCTTGTGTAGTTGTGAGAGGATCAACTTTGATGACCACTCTCAATTGACTGCTGTCAACTTGCAATAGATGACCACTGCACTGCTCATCTTCAAGGCTCTTGTCTCCTTTGCAAAACTTCTTGAACCATCACTGTGCTGTTTGTTCATTAGCAGTTCCTGTGCCAAATGCATTGTTGATGTTGTAAATGTCTCTGCTATTTATGACCCATTTTGAACTCAAATAAATAACAGCTCAAATTTACTTTTTTTCTAGTATCATTTTCATACTCTAAAATAAATATAAAACACACAGCAAGTAATAAGTCAACAAAAATATAAAACAAAAAGTGCACATTAAAATTATGTAGAACATAACCACATTTAAGAATGTATTCCAACACCAAATGACTATGTTCAACAATTCAAAACTGCAATTACTTTTGCACCAACCTAATACCATTGCAAAGCAGTAGTAAAGATGTTTTCAATCCCTAGTTTTGGATAAGTTTGATATGTACATGGAAAACAATGAACTTTTTATCCTTAACTAAGACCATTCAAAACATCAATTCCAAATAGTTTCTAGTGTGAAGACTAAAACAAATCTAAGGGAAAAATATGTATATACACATATATATAGAAAATTCTAGTTTTGACTCTGGAGTACAAGAAGATTTATCTACTGATAAACCATAATTTTTTAATTAAACTTTACCAAAAATTATGAATAAGAGTATGAAAAGGCAAGCTACCACATTGGAAATTATATTTGCAACACTTATCTGACAAAAGATTTGCTTACACAATGTATAAATAACTCTTACAAATCCATAGAAAAAAATAAATTCAATAGAAAAATAAGCAATGAACTGAAAAGGCATTTTACAATATACTCAGATTGACAATAAACATTTGGAAAGCTGTTCAACATCATCTGTTAATAAGAAAAATTAAAATTAAAATTACAGTGGGATATCATCATACAGTTGTCAGAATGGCTATCATTAAAAAGACAACCAATATCAATTATTAGCAACAATATGGAGAATCTTCACACACTGCCATAAGCATGTTAATTGGCATAGTAACTTTGGAAAAATTTTTGTTAAGGTCTACTGGACATGGAACAACAGACTGGTTCCAAATAGGAAAAGGAGTTCGTCAAGGCTGTATATTGTCACCCTGTTTATTTAACTTATATGCAGAGCACATCATGAGAAACGCTGGACTGAAGAAACAAAAGCTGGAATCAAGATTGCCGGGAGAAATATCAATAACCTCAGATATGCAGATTACACCACCCTTATGGCAGAAAGTGAAGCGGAACTCAAAAGCCTCTTGATGAAAGTGAAAGTGGAGAGTGAAAAAGTGGGCTTAAAGCTCAACATTCAGAAAATGAAGATCATGGCATCCGGTCCCACCACTTCATGGGAAATAGATGGGAAACAGTGGAAACAGTGTCAGACTTTATTTCTGGGGCTCCAAAATCACTACAGATGGTGACTGCAGCCATGAAATTAAAAGACACTTACTCCTTGGAAGGAAAGTTATGACCAACCTAGAGAGCATATTCAAAAGCAGACATTACTTTGCCAACAAAGGTCCGGCTAGTCAAGGCTACGGTTTTTCCTGTGGTCATGGATGGATGTGAGAGTTGGACTGTGAAGAAGGCTGAGCACCGAAGAATTGATGCTTTTGAACTGTGGTGTTGGAGAAGACTCTTGAGAGTCCCTTGGACTGCAAGGAGATCCAACCAGTCCATTCTGAAGGTGATCAGCCCTGGGTTTTTTTGGAAGGAATGATGCTAAAGCTGAAACTCCAGTACTTTGGTCACCTCATGCGAAGAGTTGACTCATTGGAAAAGACTCTGATGCTGGGAGGGATTGGGGGCAGGAGGAGAAGGGGACGACAGGGGATGAGATGGCTGGATGGCATCACTGACTGGATGGACGTGAGTCTCAGTGAACTCCGGGAGTTGGTGATGGACAGGGAGGCCTGGCCTGCTGCGATTCATGGGGTTGCAAAGAGTCGGACAGGACTGAGCGACTGATCTGATCTGATCTGACTGAAGACACCCTACCATCTGGCAACTGTATGACTAACTATATATAGCCAAGAGAAATGGATGCACATGTAGAAGAACCTAGGCAGAAGCATTTTCTTGAGCACTTGAAATCATTTACTGAAAGATCACTCTGTTTAGCCTATAGAAGACTTGAGAGCAGATGAACAGAACCACTATTGTGATAGCCACAAACTGGATAAAATTCAAATGGAAAAATAAACTGTATAGAATTCCATTGAATTCTTTACTTTACATGTAAGACCTATTCATTTATTTTTCATTGATGAATTCCATCAATGAAAAATAAACGAATAGGTCTTACATGTAAAGTTTGAATGATTCTTGGAATATATAAGCATGAATAAAGAAAGGTAAGCACAAAATAGTTAATACTGTATGTATATGTAGTAAATATTGGATGAAAATAGACACACACACATAATGTCCAGAATAAGCAAAACTAGTCTATGGTATTAACTATCATAATAATGGTTACTTTTGAAGGAGACTGGTGAATATTGACTAGGAAAGTTAGGAAAGGATCTCATGGGCTTCTGATAATATTCTGTTTCTTGATATTCAGTTATGCAGAGGAATGCGAAGGTGACTTGAACAGGTATATTATCAGTGTGGATTCTTACAAGTGCCCCATCAATTCTTACATGAGAGGTAATGTGTTGAAGAATTCATGAGATCTAGTGGGAGAAATTTCCACTCGTTGGATAATTTTGTTTTCTTTTTATTTATATGCGTATCTTTAGAGAACTCAAATATACTCTCAAATTTCAAACCTTTCTCTGATATATGGCATTACTGAGACTGTTTCCTTTGGAAGACTGAAAATAAAATTTTTTCTAACTTTGAGGATCATCAAACCTCCTTTTCCTTTCCATTTCATATTATAAAAAGTATCAGATTAGTCTATAGATAGGTAACATATAAATGATCATTTTTAAAGCATAATGTTTGAACTGCATATTTATTTATTAAAGATGATGAATGGTACTGTCATTATGGAAAATAAGGTGTAAGTTACTCCAAAAATTAAAAACAGGATTACCATATGCTCCAGCAATCGCATGTCTGAGTGCAGATTCAAAGGAAATGAAATCAATATCTGAGACAGCTATACTGTCAGGTTGATTGCCATGTTATACACAATAGTCAAGATATGTAAACAATCTAAGTAGAAAACATTTTGTATCTTTATAGAAGGTCCAATAACTCATGAAACTAGAATTTGCTTATTGTTTTAAATGTTGGCAAGCAATTATATTTATAAAATAAATTAATAGCACAGAAGCATTCATTCTTTTTTTTTTTTAAATCTGCACCATATGGCTTGAGGGATCTCAGTTACCCTACCAGGGATTGAAACTTGACCCCCTGCAGTGGAAGTGTGTAGCTGTAACCACTGGACCACAAGGAATTTATGGACCAGCATCTTCAAGCATGTGAAACTTAATTCCCACAGCAACCCTGTGAGATAGGTTTTATTATCACAAATGTGTAAATATGAAATTTGAGAATGAGCTTAAGGGACTTGCTCAAGGTCTAGCAGCTTCAGTGTGGAGAACCTATATTTAACTCTCTGCTTTAAGAGACTTTACTCTTCCTCTACAAGGCACTCCAACCTCTGTCTTTATGAGTCCATGGAATAGAGGAATACACCTAAAGGAGAGGTGAACAAGGAAAGCTTAATAGAGTAGGTCACTTAAGGGGAGTATGAAAGGAAGAGTGGAAGTAGGCCAACTGAAGAAGTGAGGAAAGAAGATCCACCTACATCTAGCCATGAACTTGTTCTAGAATGAAAGAAATGGCAATCCACTCCAGTATTCTTGCCTGGGAAATCCCATGGATAGATGAGCCTGGTGAGCTACTACAGTTCATGGGGTTGCAAAGAATCAGACAGGACTGAGTGACATAAAATACTGAGTTAGCAAAAAAAAAGTTTATTTGAATTTTTCCATAAGATGTTACAGGAAAACCTGAAAGAACATTTTGGCCAACCAAATACGAGTAGTATATATTTGTTTCCCCACAAAATGTATGCTTAAATCCTACTTCTCAATGTGATTTCAGGAGATGAAGCCTTTGAGAAGCAATTAGGATTCAATGAGGTCATAAAAGTGAAGCCTCAAGAATGGGGTTAGTGCTGTTTTCAGAGTCATGAGTGGTCTGGTGTCCTCTGCTCCACTCTCTACCTCATAAAGATACAAGAAGTTGTCTGTCTGCAATTCAGATGAAGCCCCTCACCAGATCCCGCCCATGATCTTGGAATTTCAGTTTCTATAAGGGTAAAAAAAATTTTTTTATTTACTGACTCATTGGAAAAGACCTTGATGCTGGGAAAGATTGAAGGCAGGAGGAGAAGGGGATGACAGAGGATGAGATTGCTGGATGGCATCACCAACTCTATGGACATGAGTTTGAGCAAGGTCTGGGAGTTGGTGATGGACAGGGAGGCCTGGCGTGCTGCTGTCCGTGGGGTCACAAAGAGTCGAACACGACTGAGTGACTGAACTGAGGATGTAGACGTTTGTAAAAAGAAAATGACTTTCAACCTAACTAAAAATTTTTAAAAAAGCAACATAAGCTGCAGAAGTACAGTTGAAAAGAACAAAAAGCAAGAAAGCACACAAATAAAGTATCTGAAAGACAGAGATGAAAAAAACTTAAATGAACTTAACTCCAGGACAAGAAAAAGCCATCAAGGGAGAGAAGAGATCCATGAATATGTTTCTCTGTGGTTGAGGAGTGGTGGAAAAAAAGTATTTGCCTTTAACTAGGATAAAAAGAAACTAGCCAAATTTAGTAAGTTATATTGCTTACACACTGGCTGGAGTGATAGATTAAGATTTGATTAAAATTTCAATGAGCTCTCAAACAGTGAGATTGCATCCATCTGCCAAATCTTTCCTAAGGGTCTTCACTGACTACACGGAGGTACTTTCACAAAAGCTTGGGTGACAGCAAGAGAACTGAAAGAAATCCCTTCTAAATACTGGTTCTTCATAAATGGTCAGTTAGCCAATTGCCTTCTGAAGACTGATGGCCAGGCAGCAGGGTAAAGAGAGATAGTCTAAGGTACAGAAAGCATGGAGCAGGAATGCAAAACAAAGAGGATTCTGAAGTTACCTGAAAATCTGGCAGCCATGCTGGAGAGCAGAGAAATGTCTCCCACAGTCTGGAAAGCACAGATCAGACAAACTGTATTCATGGACAGAAAAATTCAACATTATTCAGATGTTCATTCTCCCTGAATATATCCATAGATTCAGTACAATCCCTATAAAAATCCCAGCAGACATTTTTGAAGAAATTGGCAAGGTTATTCAAAACTAAGAAATGCAAAGGACAGAGAATAGCCAAAGAAAAATTGAAAATTAATAACGAAAATGGAGGAATTTCTTGATTTCAAGACTCACTATTATTTTGTTGCTAAGTCCTGTCTGACTCTTTTGTGACCCCATGGACTGTAGCCCCAGGCAAGAATACTGGAATGTATTAGTAATCAAGACACTACAGTACCAGTATAAGAATATAAATATAAGTCAATGTGGTAGAATCCAGGGCACAGAAATTACCCAAAAGAGCAATGTTTGTTCAATCAATGATCCACAGAATTTTAATGGAGAGAGGAAAATCATAGCAAATGGTTAGCTGGCACAGTGGAAAAGAATCTGCCTACCAATGAAAGAGACACGGGTTCCATCCATGGGTCAGGAAGATCCCCTGGAGGAGGGCATGGAAACTAATCCCAGTATTCTTGCCCAGAAAATTCCATGGATAGAGCAGACTGGCAGGTTACACTCCATGGGGTCACAAAGAGTTGGACATGACTGAGCACACATGCACAGTTTAGAACAAGTGGTTATCTGTATGGTAGAAAGTGAACCTTGACCTTATACCATACATCACAGTTCTAAAATAAACCCCAGAATCATAAAGCTTCAAGAAGAAAGCATAAAACACCTTCCTAACCTTCATATAATATTTCCTGACAAGTTAAAAAAAGCACTAGCCATAGAAAATGTTGAGATAAAATGGGTTTTCAAATTTATAGTTTCTACTCAAAGAATGCAATAAAATTAATAGGCAAACCCTGAACTAGTTAAGAATTGTGTGTGTGTGTGTGTGTGGTATCTGAAAAACATTCCTATTCAAAATACATAAGGAACTTTCAGAAATCATCAATAACAAGTCAAATACAACAAAAAATGGGTAAATTATAAGCAGATACTTTTTGTCTGGACAATAAGCATGTTGAAGTGTATCCAACTTCATTAATCATTTGTTTACCTTTATTTTTATAATGTATTTAATGTCAAGTTCATATAACTTAAAGTTCATTAATAATATGGGAAATTCAAATTAAAACTACAAAGAAATGTCACTATATAGTCACTGATATGGCTATAATAAAAATTGCACATAATAGTGAATATTTCTGAGTGTGTAGCTGCTGCTGCTGCTGCTGCTGCTGCTAAGTTGCTTCAGTCGTGTCCAACTCTGTGCGATCCCACAGACAGCAGCCCACCAGGCTCCCCTGTCCCTGGGATTCTCCAGGCAAGAACACTGGAATGGGTTTCCATGTCTTTCTCCAGTGCATGAAAGTGAAAAGTGAAAGTGAAGTCGCTCAGGCATGTCCGACTCTTAGCAACCCCATGGACTACAGCCTATCAGGCTCCTCCATCCATGGGATTTTCCAGGCAAGAGTACTGGAGTGGGCTGCCATTGCCTTCTCCCCTGAGTATGTAGAACCACCAGAAACTCTCATGAATTGCTGATAAGAATGTAAGAAGCTAATTTTGGAAAATTGTCAAATTACATGTCAAGTTAAATATTGACAATTTCAGTTGTGTTTATCAGGAGAAATCAAAACATGTGTCTACAAACTTTGTTTTTTTTTACCATGGTCAACACAATCTTATACATTTGCTGTATGACTCAGAGAATTCAAATGGGGGCTCTGTATCAACCTGGAGGAGTGGTATGTGGAGGGAGATGGGAGGGAGGTTCCAGAGGGAGGGGACATATGTATACCTATGGTTGATTCATATTGATTTTGACAGAAAACAAAAAAAAGTCTGTTATCCTTCAGAAGGATAAAAGTAATTATCATTTAATTAAAAAATAAAGAAATAAAATAATAAAAGCCCAGAAGGGAAATAATCCACATGACCATCAACAGGACAGTAAATTAAAAATTATGAAAAATTCATGTCGGATTCTATCCAGCTATATTAACTCTGGATTGTTACACAATTTGAATGATTCTTACCACCATTATATTAAGCAAAAGTAGACAAGCAAACACACATGCATGCATACACACAGATATACACACACACATACATACTGCACAAGTTTGGTAATATGAAGTCAACAAATAGCCAGAAGTAAGCTCATGAGATAACTCAGAAGTGGCTGCTTATAGGGGTCAAGAGAGGGATTACTGGTATTAGACAAGAGAAAATTTATGCTGACATGGAAATGTTCTCCATCTTGTTTCAGGTACTTGTACCAAGAGCATGCACAATTGTCAAATTCATGACTGTCAAAAATTTATGAGCTATACATTTGTTGTTGTTTAGTCACCAAGTTGTGTCCGACTTTTTGTGACACTATGGACTATAGCCTGCCAGCCTCCTCTGTCCATGGGATTTTTCAGGCAAGAATACTGGAGTGGGTTGCCATTTCCTTCTCCAGGAGACCTTCTCGACCCAGAGATCAAATCCGCATCTTCTGCACTGCAGGTGGATTCTTTACCATTGAGTCACCAGGGAAGCCCACACATGTGATTATTTGTAAGTTAATCTTAATAAAAGTCAACCTTTGATTTTTCTCATTGAACAACTCATTAAAATATCAATGTCAATACACCATAACACCCTCTCCCCAGTTATTTCCTTAGTCCTTCTAGACATTTAACACCCATTCTCCATGAGATGAGGCAGCATTGTTTGCTTTCTTCATTAATATCAGTAGGCCAAAAATACTGCCTTACACATAGTGAGTGCTTAATATTTAATAAATGGATGGGCTTTAAATAAACTGAAATTTATTAGAATATATTCATTACATTGAATCTGTAATGTTATTCCCATGTAGCCAAAGAAAAGGTGCACTTAGAGACACCTAGGTAAAGGGGTTAGTGTGTTACTTTTCATTGGCACATGTGGAATTAGTAGATGGCATTCTCTTTTTCTGATATAAGGGATAACTTTTTTTAAGCATCAGTATCTCAGAATGGCATAACTATTAAACATTTATCTTACAGTGAACTTTAATTGAAGGACATACATCAAAATTATGGGGGTCAATTAAGGAAAATAAGTCAAACTAATCCATGTTATATTTGAATCAACTAACATTATAATTAACATTTAATTAGTCAAACAATGAATCTGTAAATACCAATGTGAGATTTGCTTATAGCTTCAGAGAAAACCAGTGATTAACAACTATGCCAACAGATATGTTTGAATGAGAGAGGTGGGGGGAGGGAGACCTAGGAAATTGTTCCCTCTTAAAGTTTTCCTTTGTTAGATATAAACACAATAGTGTTTTGAGTTCATAAAAGACAGAATATTTGCACATTTTCCATGGATATTAGTATGGAAGTGGTTCAAAACACCTCTGATAGATTCCCTGGAAGTAAATCACAAACTTTGTTTGTAAGATTCACCTGTGATTCTGGGCTTATCACTTAATATATTGATGTATTTCCTGTCAGTCTTTTCACATATGAATTTTTAATAAAAATAAATATGCAGCTATGTGTACAATGACCATGGTTTTAATAATCCAGTTTTGTGACTTAATGTAACTTGATATTTTGGTTTTTTAAATTTAGTCTTTTCATTTATTCATTCATACTTAAGAGATACTATGTTGGGTGGTGTTATAGAACTTGTATACATACAACTTCATGCTCAGCTTAGGATTTGAAGGAGGTCTCAAGCTCTTGTACATGTTTTTGTTTTTGTTTTTGTTTTTTTTAAAACATACCCAGAGGGGTCAGAGAAACTCCTGGAAACACTGGATAGGATTATTCTGGAATATACTGGTAATTCAAAGAGATCATGATGTGCTTCTTTCGAATCTCTGATAATTTTACTGATAATGTTACAAATCCAACCAGTCAATGTTGCCAATAATACTGTATTAATACAAAGAATACAGGCAGTCCTTGTTGAACAAACAACCAAAACCCCACTTCATACACACAGTGACAAAGGTCTTTATTAACAGTGGAACTGAAATGAGGAGTTCAATATGCTTCACTTTGCACGGGAAGTTTTGTGCCTTATATGGTCAATAGATACTTCTTTAAGAGTTTTCTATATCACTACCTCTAGAAAAAAGAATTAGGCTTAAAATTTCTCCTACACGTCTATCATAAATCTTTGCAATTATAAGATGAATTACAATTAAATAATTCACCTAATATCCTGAAACTTCTCAGTTCATTTTTTACCTTCTCTCAACCAATGATCTATTCATCCACACAACCTTACTCACCATGTACCACAGACTTTGCTTAAATCGACAACTAAAATCTCTATAATCCCATTTTTCACTCTATTTTATATATTTCCAGGTTACCTCTTCTAGTATCTTGCTAATGTCTGCTTTCTCATATGACTCTCTTGATGTCCTTTCTGCTCTCCTAATCCAGCTTAATTCATGTAATTTTATGGTGAATCACAAAAATGACACTCATTTCCTAATTCCCTTGTCCCTCCCTTTACTCCTAGTCTTCTTATGGTAGAACTAACAAAACTAGTGAAATCCTGCTTCCTACAAAGTGCAGAAGGATACGGTTGGAGAGAGATCTATGCTGATGTGTTTTTCTTGTAGTACATTGTTTAGTTGCTACTGTGTCTGACTCTTTTGTGACCCCATGGACTGTAGCCTGCCAGGCTCCTCTGTCTATGGGATTTCCCAGGCAAAAATACTGGAGTGGGCTGCCATTTCCTTCTCCAGGGAATCTTCCCAACCTAGGGATCAAATTTGCATCTTCTGCTTGGCAGAGGGATTCTTTACCACTGAGCCACCTGGGAAGCTCATATGCTGATCTCACTTTAAATTCATGTTCATTAATTTCAAATGAGTCTTTATTGCTGCCAAGTAATTGTAATACATTTCCTACTCCATTCTCTCTCAACTCACAGGTTATTTCATACCTTTTCTCCTTCCCTCAAAAACTCCCAATGATTCCTCTCCTATCTTTACAATCAGCTGATGATCTTGCTACCTATTTCACTAATGCTCAAGTGATCAAAAGAAATTCCAAAAAAGAAACTAAGTTCTTTTCCCGCAAACAAAAAGGGAATTCCACGGGACCCCACCATCAAATCTACATAGTTGCCTGCATCTATTCCTATATACTTTCTCATCATAAAAGCCACGTCCATTTCAACATTTTCTGCAGTTCTGTGCTTTTCCCTAATCCCCTAATACATACATATAAATACATTTCCCAGAAAGTTCTCCATAACTGTAGACCAATGTATCCTCATCAACCTCTTGACTTGAGTATCTAACAAAAGTCTTAGCTTGTACAGAAGTGAACTGTTGACCTTCTTGTCAAACCTGCTTAAGCCATAGTCTTTCTCATCTCAGTTTATAGCAACATTGTCTTTCCTAATTGCCATAGCTAAAAACTTCAGAGGCATCTTTGGTCTGTGTTTCCCCCCCTCCATGTCCATTTATGAGAGAATCTTGATGCCAGGGTTTGAATTGTGCCTGCATTCCCCCCAAAATACACTGGAGTTCTCACTCTCAGTACCTAAGAATGTGACCTTGTTTAGAAATAGTGTTATTGGAGATGTAATTACTTAAGATGAGGCCTTACTCATCTTAAGAGTAAGGCTGGTCCCTAATCCAATAGGACCAATATCCTTATACAAAGATAACCACGTAAAGACAGAGACATACAAGGAGACAGCCATATGATGATGAAAGCTGAAACTGGAGGGATACAGGGTGCTTCCCTGGTGGCTCAGTTGGTAAAGGATCTACCTGTGATGCAAGAGATCACCTGCAGTGCAGAAAACGTGGGTTTGATCTCTGGGTCAGGAATATCCTCTAGAGAAGGAAATGGCAATGCACTCCAGTATTCTTGTTTGGGAAATTCCATCGACAGAGGAGCTTGGTGGTTTACAGTCCATGGGGTTGCAAAGAGTTAGACATGACTGAGTGACTAAACCACCACCACTAGCTACAAGCCAAGGGAAATTAAAGATTATTGGCAAACAACCAGAAGCTAGGATGAGGTGAAGAAGGATCCCCTGCATGTTTCATCAGCTCCACTTCTACTTCCCTAATTTAATGGGTCTTGTATGAACTTGTTTAATGAAAGTAATATGCTCCTGGAAACCTTGCCTCTATGTGAGATCTGCCATTAAATTAGCATCGAAACATGTATATTATCATATGTGAAATAGATCACCAGTCCAGGTTCAATGCATGAGACAGGGTGCTCAGGGTTGGTGCACTGGGATGACCCTGAGGGATGGGATGGGGAGGGAGGTGGGAGGGGGATTCAGGATGAGGAACACATGTACACCCATGGCTGATTCATGTCAATGTATGGCAAAAACCACTACAATATTGTAAAGTAATTAGCCTCAAATTAAAATAAATTAATTAATTAAAAAAAGAATATCAATTTTCATACCAATAATTATGAATTCCACACCAGTCAACAATATCTAAACATTTATCACAGATAAGAAAAATAAAGGTTAAACAATGAAAATCAAGCTGACATAAGCAATAAATAAAAATTTCAATTTAATCTGTTTATATACAAAAGTGGAATGTGGTGAATGTTTCTATAGCCGCCAAGGGAAGGAAAAAGAACTTGATAATGGATGGTGTTTGGTGGAGTGGGTGAAAGAGACAAAGATCCTTTGCCAAGTTGTGAAAAATCAGCCATTCAATAATTTATACCCAGCAGGGCAAGCCAATGCAGAAGCTAGGTCAGTATCTTTCACTTTCTCACTCATCTTTATCATACATATTTTTGACTTAATACCTAAAGGTATTCTTTTTTTTTCCTTCTCTCTGCACTATTTTCTTCAAGTTTGCAACCAGTTGGCAGTTCATATTACTCTGGCACTTAAATTGCATTAAAAATAATGTTGTAGCATAGGAAAATATTCAGAAACCTAAGATCATGGCATCCGGTCCCATCACTTCATGGGAAATATATGGGGAAACAGTGGAAACAGTGGCTGAATTAATTTTTTGGGGCTCCGAAATCACTGCATATGGTGATTTGAGCCATGAAATTAAAAGATGCTTACTCCTTGGAAGGAAATTTATGACCAACCTAGAAAGCATATTCAAAAGCAGAGACATTACTTTGCCAACAAAGTTCTATCTAGTCAAGGCTATGGTTTTTCCAGTGGTCATGTATGGATGTGAGAGTTGGACTATAAAGAAAGCTGAGCACCAAAGAATTGATGCTTTTGAACTGTGGTGCTGGAGAAGACTCTTGAGAGTCCCTTGGACTGCAAGGAGATCCAACCAGTCCATTCTAAAAAGATCAGTCCTGTGTGTTTATTGGAAGGACTGATGCTGAAGCTGAAACTCCAATACCTTGGCCATCTGATGCAAAGAGCTGACTGATTGGGAAAGACCCTGATGCTGGGAAAGATTGAAGGCAGGAGGAGAAGGGTACGACAGAGGATAAGATGGTTGGATGGCATCACCAACTCAAAGGACATGGGTCTGGGTGGACTCTGGGAGTTGGTGATGGACAGGGAGGCCTGGCGTGCTGCGGTTGACGGGGTGCAAATAGTCAGACACGACTGAATGACTGAACTGAACTGAACTGATAGGAAAACAACTTAGGGCAAAATAAACATTGAACATGAGAACACTTTTAACTCCATGGAAACAGTTAACAGGCACAGTTGACTGAAGAGCAGTTGTTGTTCAGTCGCTAAATCATATCAGAATCTTTGCAACCCCATGGACTGCAGCACACCAGGCTTCCCTTCCTTCACTGTCTCCTGGAGTTTGCTCAGACTTATGTCCGTTGAGTCGGAGATGTTATCTAACTATCTCATCCTCTGACACCCTCTTCTTTTGCCTTCAATCTTTCTAATGAGTTAGCTCTTCACATCAAGTGGCCAAAGTATTTGAGCTTGAGTTTCAGTATCAGTCCTTCCAATGAATATTCAGAGCTGATGTCCTGTAGTTTTGACTGGTTTGATCTCCTTGCAGCCCATGCGACTCTCAAGAGTATTCTCCAAGATCACAGTTTGAAAACATCAGTTCTTCAGTGCTTGGCCTTCTTTATGGTCCATCCCTCACATCCATACATGACTACTGGAAAAACCATAGCTTTGACTATACAGACCTTTGTTGATAAAGTAATGCCTCTGCTTTGTAATTTGTTGTGTAGGTTTGTCATAGCTTTCCTTCCAAGGAACAAGTGTCTTTTAATTTTATGCCTGCAGTCACCATCAGCAGTGATTTTGGGACCCAAGAAAATAAAATCCATTACTACTTCCTGAATAGCAATAAAATATGCTGTTGTTTTTTAATATCCCATTCATGTGGTATGCACCTACCAAGGAAAATTTTTCATTTGTTCAAGTATTGTACATGACTCAAGTATGTTCCATAGTTTCTGACTAGCAAATCAATATCTCTGTCTGAAAATCTAATGGCAAAATATCATATTATTATATATTTATTTAATGCATTTTTTGGGAAAAAGCCTTTATAGCACCACTGATTCCCCACCCCGGAAAAATGACCTACATTTTCAAGAGTTATTATAGCAAACACATTAACTGACTAGGCATTATGTGAGCTAAGTTTGTTTCATTCAATGTTACTCACATTAGTAAGTCTAAATAGTACTTCTTTCTGACAAGGCCTAGGATTATAACTCGACTCTCTAAAGGGTCTCCCAGTATCAGTCAATAGCTACTTCTTTCAGCAAAGGGTGCTATTCTTTATTGGAGAAGAACTAAATCATATCTGGGGTTTTCACAACTTTTCTTTCTTGTTGCTGCTGCTAAGTCACTTCAGTCTTGTCCGACTCTGTGCGACCCCAGAGACGGCAGCCCACAAGGCTCCCCCGTCCCTGGGATTCTCCAGGCAAGAACACTGGAGTGGGTTGCCATTTCCTTCTCCGATGCATGAAAGTTAAAAGTGAAAGTGAGGTCGCTCAGTCATGTCTGACTCTTCACGACCCCATGGACTGCAGCCTACCAGGCTCCTCCATCCATGGGATTTTCCAGGCAAGAGTACTGGAGTGGGGTGCCATTGCCTTAGCACTTTTAAAAAAGTTTAATCACATGCAATGTAGCAAAGATCACAGATATCAAATCTTTGAATCTACTGGGCTCTATTTACAAATAAACCACATCAACTCATTTGGCTGAAGGCACTACCTCTGGTCACACTCTCCATCCTTACTGAAAAAGTTTTAAGATTGTTAAATAAAAATATATGATGCCAGGCTCAATTTGTATTTCAGATAAACAAAAGAATGGGACACACAATAATTGGGTGCAGTACTTGGGACAGACTTTTACTAAAAAGGTATTTGTGGGTTTAGGGTTTTTTTTTTTCTTTTTATTGCCACACCTCAAGGTACATGGAATCTTAGTTCCCCCATCATGGATCAAACCCACATCCCCTGCATTGGAAGCACAGAGTCTTGACTACTGGTCAACCAGGGAAGTCCCAAAAGGTATTTATTATTTACCTGAAAATCACATTTAAGTAAGTACCCTATATTTTATCTATCAACCTTATTACTAGACAATACATATACTCAAAGGGACTTCCTCAGTCATCAAGGAGTGAAGAATCTGCTGTCCAATGCAGGAGACATGGGTTTTATCTCTGGTCAGGGAACTAAGATCCCAGCTGCTGCAGGGCAACTGAGCCTGTGTGCTGCACCTAGAGAGAAGCCCCTGCGCACCACAACAAAGACCTAGTAGAGCTAAAAACAAAACAAACAAGACACCTACCAAAGATTTACGTTCTACCTCTCACACCACCTCAATTATTGCTCACATCCCTCCCAAGAGGCACTTAATCCCTAAGCACCAGGGGTTCTTTAAGTACATGATTTGCTTAATACACATGTACAGGAACATGTAGATCACTGACTATCCTGGGACCACAGGATAAATAAATCTCATCTCCCAGCCT
Organism: Bos indicus x Bos taurus; assembly: GCF_003369695.1. Classification (NCBI taxonomy): domain Eukaryota; kingdom Metazoa; phylum Chordata; class Mammalia; order Artiodactyla; family Bovidae; genus Bos; species Bos indicus x Bos taurus. The sequence goes on along the minus strand of NC_040105.1, from coordinate 118,382,002 downwards.
AGCAGAGCACACCCTCCAGAGAAGAAGGCAGACATGGAAACAAATACTGATAAAACATTGCACTGAGAATAGCAGCATCAACAGATTATGTGGGAAGCATGGAAGAAAAGAAGTACATAACAAATTATTTCTGAAACCATAACTAAGATTTTCCGAGTTTACAAAAGTCTGTAATAAACAGATGTGTACGACATCTCTTTGGATGATATGCACGTTTAATTGTTAAAGCACCTCTTTGAATCTTTAAATGCTGGGATACTGCTGGAAAACCCAGGCCCTTGACTGAAAAAAATGACATTCGCCTGTGTTAAAGACAGATGGTTAGGGCCTCTTTAAACCATGCAATCTATCTAAATATATCTTTATTTTCAGTGTCTATGCACACTGCTGGTTTATGGTCCTTGGTTGGAATGTTAGCCAAGTCATTTTGTGCAAAAAAGGAACTGCGTAGGCTAAAGCTTGGATGAGCTCACTAGAAATTACTTTCTATTTTGGGTCTCTAAGCGACTGTGGTTTGGGGATCATAAAATAAGATGGCTTTGTCTTTGGTCACAGCCTGTGTAAGTTTTACATACAGAAAAAATAGAGGAGGTTGTAGACAATAGCTTGAGAGAAATAGAAAGAGAGCTATGGAAGAAGGGCCTTGGAATTGCTTTTGCTTCTCTCACTGGCCAGCTGGTAGTAAAACCTTAAATTGACCAATCCCTACTTACACAAGAAAATAGCCTGATTATCATTTATCTAGAGAGTTTGAATTAGACTTCCTATTGTTTCTTTGTACTGGACAAAGAAAGATAAGCTTAAGATAATCTATCAACTTTGATCAAAATATTTCAGCACAACAAATGCTAAAATTATCACAATGTACAGGTTTAAATCCAGTTGTTTCATTTTTTCATTTGCAATAACATGGATCATGTTGAGTAATTAATAATCTATATTCATAAAGTTTCTATTATGAGTTGGGGTCTAGACTATATCATTTTCATCAATCATAGTTAATGTAGTCAAAATAAGCTTCATCATGATTCATTCTACAGAACAAAAGATTTGCTATACTAAATCTGTAAGTCTCTCTCTTGCACATGAGCACACTCTCCCTCTCTCCCTCCTCCCCTTGCCATCTCCCTCAGTGTAAATCTTCTAACAAAGGCACTCAAATCGCAAGGGGTTTAGGTTTGGTCAGGCCACTGAAATCAATTTGGCACCAACTCCCACCTGCAATGTAGGACATTATTCCTTTAGGGACCCCCAAGTGCTCACAGACAGTCTGCTCCCAAGCTGCCAAGGAAAAGTCAGTAACTGTGCAACAGGTACCAATATCCCTTGAATGGATGGCAATTCAATGAATGGCATACTCATTTCACATCTAGGTATGTCAAAGGTCCCCAAAGTCTGTCTCTTTCTCCTTACTGAGACTCAGAAATCAAACTCCAATCTTGATGAGGCTTTCTCCATCAGATCGGCACTTGGGACCAGTGGGATGGTTAAGACTGAGCCCATCACCTGAATTCTAAATTAAAAAAAAAAAATTAGTGTGTGTTTTTGAAGAAACACTTCTTTGAGTAACTGATCTTTGTGGCCTTGGACTCTCATATTCTTTCTGGTACTTTTCTTTTTTATGGATCATATCTATTTTTTTTCTTTTCCATATACAAGAATAAGAGAAGCTGCTCAAATATACCAAATGTCAAGAAAACAACATTGGAGAGACAAGAGTAAATTTAGTTTTTAAATCTTTACTAATAGTCAAGAAAATATTAATGTATCAGGTTCAATTAATTCATTTGTTCATTCTAATATTTATTTAATGCCTGTGAAGCTGCCAGGCATATTTTAGCATCACAGCTGAAAAAAACAGAGAAAGCTTATTTGGTTAATATCAGCAATCTTAAAAGTTACAAGCCATTGAACTCCAAGCCAGGATTCTAAAACATTGGTTTGCTCTAAAAATCAAGTATTTTGATGAGTACAACTTATTAATGTATCTAAGTATATAAAATAGGCTTGGAATTGACCAGATGGGATAGAAGATATTATCCTATGCAAAAAAAAAGACCAGAAAAAAGAAACTATATGGTTTCTTCAGGGGAAAAGAAGTTGATTAGTTTTACTATATAATGTTGCTATATGTAGTATCTCTACTAAGATTCCTCCCAATACCCTGCTCATAACTGACTAATTACTACAAAGATATCTGCAGATTCAACAAACTGCTATTGGAAAATACTCAAGAAAAAAACTCCAGAAAGTCCCCTAAAGCAAAGATTAAATCTGCCATGCATCAGCAACTATTTGTATAGTATGCACACAGTATTTACAAGTTTTGTACACTGTTGGTGAGAATGTAAGTTAGTAAAGCCACTACAGAAAATAGTATGAAGTTTCCTCAAAAAACTAAAGATAGAAACACCTTCAGTTCAGTTCAGTCGCTCAGTCATGTCCGACTCTTTGCGACCCCATGAATTGCAGCACGCCAGGCCTCCCTGTCCATCACCAACTCCCGGAGTTCACTGAGACTCACGTCCATCGAGTCAGTGATGCCATCCAGCCATCTCATCCTCTGTCGTCCGCTTCTCCTCCTGCCCCCAATCCCTCCCAGTATCAGAGTCTTTTCCAATGAGTCAACTCTTCGCATGAGGTGGCCAAAGTACTAGAGTTTCAGCTTTAGCATCATTCCTTCCAAAGAAATCCCAGGGCTGATCTCCTTCAGAATGGACTGGTTGGATCTCCTACCACCCATCAATTCTACTCTGGGGCATGTATCCAGAAAAAATGAAAACATTAATTCAAACAGACACATGCATCCCAATGTTCATAGCAACATTACTTACAATAACTAAGATATGGAGACTCAACAGAGAAGGTTGGATCACACACACACAGGAATTTTATTTCTTTTTAATGTTTTTAATGCCATTAAAAAAAAAGAATGAAATTCTGCCATTTGCAACAATGTGGATGTACCTCAAGGGTATTATGCAAAGTGAAATAATTCAAAGATTAACACTGTTATTACCTATATGTGGAACCTAAAAAGTAAAAAAATGAATGACTTTAACACAACAGAGACAGACTCATGGATATAGGAACTAACTAGTGCTTACCACAAGTGAAGGGAACAGAGGAGGAGTGAGACCGGGGTAGGAGATTAAGACACAAACTGCCATGGATAAAAGAGATAAGCCACAAAGATACATTATACAGCACAGAGAAATACAACCATTATTTTGTAATATCTTTAAGTGGATAATAATTTATAAAAATATTGAATCATTATGCTGCACACCTGAAACTAATATTGTAATCTTATATACCCCAATAAAAATTTTAAAGACAATTCCAGAAAGCTTCAAAGAGCAAAGCTTGACTTTGCCGTGCACCAGCAACTATTTTCACAACATTTACAACTACTTACATAACATTTAGGTTGTGTTGGGTATTATAAGTAATCTACACAAGATTTAAAGTACACAGGAGGGTATGAGTAGATTAAAATATTATGCTATTTTATATAATGTAGGGGTCTCCAACCTCCTGTTAGGAACTGGGCCATACAGCAGATGAGCAGCAGGTGAGCAAGGAGGCTTTATTTGTATTTAGTGCTGTTCCCCAATGAGCTTGGGTCATGCCAAAACCATCCCCCCTCCCTTGGTCCATGAAAAAAATTGTCTTCTACCAAACAGGTCCCTGGTGCCAAAAAGGCTTGGGATCACTGATATAAGGGACCTGAGCATCTGTGACTTTGGTATATGGCTGTGTAGGGGTGGGGGGGGTTGTCCTGGACCCAATCCCTGGTGAAAACTGTCACAGGAGTAGCTTCTGGGGCAAGAATTCTCCATAGCATCTTCAACATATTAGCCTTATTATTTCTTGCCTCAGCTCCCTAATGACCTCCCTCTTCTACTCCTCATCTTTCACTTGGCATTTCCCTCTTCCCAGACTTATGACTTAGGCTTGCAATTGGTCCTTATTGGCTGGGCTTAACCTTTAGAGTTAATCACCATATTGTGTATTACTGAACCTTGTTGACTGACTATTGTGAGCACAGAATCAATGAGAATCAAAGGATCCAGCTCCCCTCCTTCTGCCCTAGAAAACTGAAAATCCTGAGAGGTAATAGTGCAAATATAGTGCAAAAATGGTCCTCTCGAAGGAGATGGCCATCTCAGTGGAATCCCATATCAATGTAGCCAATGTGAACATAGCACTACAGCCAAGATCAAAAAACCCCAGAGGATTCCTTTTCTTTTCATCTGTTATTTCATTTTGTCATTCACTTATTCAGTAAATGCACAGACTACGAGTTATATAACAATGCCAGTGCTACATGATGGAGAGAGGGAACTGGAGTGGATAAAGCATTTCCTGAGGGAACATTCAAGTTAGTAAACACACTTGTAAGTAAATAATTAATATCAGATGTGAAAAATATTACTGTAGGAGAAATACAGGGGACTCTGGAAACACAGAAACAAACAAACAAACAACAATACTTCATCTAGACTAGAGAAGTCGTAGAAAACTTCTCAGAGAAAAGATGGCCCTAGTGGAAATGACATGGGCTATGGGCTAGGAGAGCGGGAAGAAGAGAGCAGCACACAAGCCTGGGGGTAAGGAGGTGCATGGCGCTCATGGGGACAAAGACACCTGGTCCCTTCTTTCCGACTGGAACATAGAGAGCAAGGGAGGAAGTGGTAAGAGATAAGGCTGGAGAATGTGACAGTCCCAGATCATAGGGTTTTAGGACCATGTGTGCCTCAGTAAGCTCCTAGGCAGGAACAGTGACACTATCTAATGGTTTCTGTTTTTTCAGCTGTCTCATATAGAAAGGATTCAATGAAAGAGGAGGTGAATCTACACTGAGGACAGGGAGACAGACGAGATTAATTCACTCACTGCTCGAAAGGATTAGCTCGGCTGCAATGTGATGCTGAAGACCATTTTTCCTACTGTCTCACATTAGAATGGGATGAGTCCACTGAAATGATTCTGTGGATGAAAACCTCAAATGCCCACTGAAATGATTCTGTGGATGAAAACCCTCAAATGCCCTTAGAGGAATCTCTGGCCCAAGGAATAGGTATTCACATCTTAGGCTCCAGACACCTTCCTGTAAGTAGTGGAGCACAGTCTTCAGTCTTCAGGCATTATCTTCTTTCTGTCTTGAACTCTGTCCTTCTCACATTGACCTCTAGGCTCCTTTTCCCTGCAGCAATTCTTGACTATTCTGAATTCAATCTCCCATTAGGTAAAATGCCCGCTGTAATTTCTGAAGGAGTTCAGAACAAGCCTCTCCAAAACGTACCACTGTGGCATGTGCACAATTTTCAGCTAATGGCAATCAGACTTTGTGGGCTCAAAAGAAACTTGTGTCCCTCCCTTAAATACCTAAAAGTATTTCAACTGGGGGGCAGATTTTATCTGAGTGAGCCATGTGTGTGTGGTGGTGGTGGTTGTTCAGTCACTAAGTCGTGTCTGACTCCTTGTGACCCCAAGGACAGCAGCATGCCAGGCTTCCCTGTCCTTCACCATCTCCCAGAGTTTGCTCAAACTCATGTCCATCAAGTTGGTGATGCCATCCAATGGGGAATCATTTAATTACCCAACACCCTCTCTTATTGTTCTGTCCTCAGATGCCGCAGGCCCCTATCTCATTCCTTGGCTTAGGATGGCAAATACACCATCATTTTATCTTTCTGTCTTTGAACTGCTCATGTATATGGGGATCCTGTACATATGAGTTTTAATTTGATTTCCTCCTATTAACCTGTTTCGTGTCTATTTAATTATTAGACCAGGTGAAAGAACCTTTCAAGGGTAGAGGAAAATGACTTCAACTCAGTGCCTGACTGTGATGATAACCCATGCCATGTCCCAGGCTGCCTTGGCTGAGCCTTGACCTGGTCCCCAACACAAGTTAATGAGTTTGAGAAACTCAAGCCTCATGAATACAAAACCTCTGAGTTGGTTTGAGGTATGAAATCACCAACAGGGAATACAAAAGCAAAGGGTGAAGAGTGTTAACATAAAAAATAGCACCTGTTTGGAAGACAAAGAGAGGGGATCACCTTAAGATTTGCTGTTAATTCTCACAACGGGAGAGAGTAAGCTGGGGTGCCAGTTGTACCTCAGCTAAAGAAACACAGTTGTTTCAACGAAAGGTCTCTTAGGAACAACAACAAAAAAGAAAAATCAGGCCTGCCATTTTGATTGGCTCAAGGAACAAAATGTGGAAGGAATACTGGGATTCTATAATGTCTCTTATTTCTACCATTGATTTCAAAACAATAAACTTAAATGAGGTAAAAATTGGCACACACATTTAAAAGTATTTCAGAAAGGTATATTTCATTTTATTTAACTCATGACCACATAGTCTATCCTTGTTCAGAGCTGCTTTATTAAATGATTAAGAGGAATTGATGTTTAACAAAACACAATATTGTGGGCACTGATTTTGTTCTTTCATAAATATGCTATTAAAGTATATTTTGCAGAAAATACTCTTGAATTCAACAGCACAGTCCAGGTGTGCTCTCTCTGCAAGAGAAAAGGCTTCTATTTAATGCCTATTTTTTTGAGAAACCTGGTTTCTAAGGGTGGGAAGAACCTGTGACTGCAAATCAAAGCCCCCTCTTGGACAGCTGCCCGATTCAATTCCCAATGACACAGTTCAAGTTGGAAGCTGCAGATGATGCAAATGAACATCTGTAGTGCATCCTGACAAACCTCTTAGATAATTCTCAGCGAATTTCAGTTTTCAAGTCCTGTTCCCTTCATGTTATTGTCTAAGAACTATCATTTTAGGACTATCAGCTTCAGTACAACATATACTCAAATCAACTTCTGCTGCTGTTGCTGCTGCTAAGTCGCTTCAGTCGTGTCTGACTCTGTGCGACCCCATGGACAGTAGCCCACCAGGCTCCTCTGTCCACAGGATTCTCCAGGCAAGAATACCGGACTGGGTTGTAATTGCCTTCCCCCAAACCAACTTCTACACCATTCTAATATGAAAATTCAATTACCCAAGCATGAGGATCACACAGGCTTCAATATTCTCTTCTTATCATATGTATTTCATGTCAGTGACACTTTTTGTGCTTACCCCTGGTTCATTTTCATATAACAAAAATAAATCGCTGCTTGGAAAATATGGAAAAAAAAAGTTAAAGTGAAGGGTCATATATGACCAAAACCAAAGCAGAATATTGGAAGGCAGAAAACTACAGGTTAGAAAAACTACAGCTACCACAGACATTCCAAAAAGCTAACATTTATTAAAATAAAGCTATCTGGTAGGAAATGTGCAGTGTTGCTTCACACTGTGTAAATATGATTAATTACAGACAGACTCTGCTCTGCACCCCATTGTCAAGTGATGCGCATCAAGCATTTACTGAAGGTGACTTCAAACCCTATCCTAGGTTCCAGGGAGGCAAAAGTGAACATTACACACACAGTTCTTGTTGTTATGGCCCTCAAAGTTTACCAAGGTAGTATTAAAAAATGGGAGCTCACTAATCCTGTGAGAGGAGCTAAGGAAAATGACAATGTTGGGCATAAATTGCCCAGAAATACCTCTGGGCATCTTCTGACCTCACCACTCACCATCCACAGTCATTAACTCAAGAAATTGCACTTACCATTCACCAAAGAAGTCTGAGTCTTCCTATGCTCCATGGTACACAATGAGTAACCCAGTACAGTTAAGAGCAAACAGTAACACATCTGATCAAGACAAGTGAAATACTGAAACAAATCATGGCATTTGCTAAATATTTTTTTCTGTTTACAGTAAGTAGAAGATGCTAATATTTTAATCACATTTGTTCCTGTTTCCAATTACACTGGAACACGTTAGAAAAACTTTCAGATCAGATCAGTCATTCAGTCGTGTCTGACTCTTTGCGACCCCATGAAACGCAGCACGCCAGGCCTCCCTGTCCATCACCAACTCCCGGAGTTCACTGAGACTCACGTCCATCGAGTCAGTGATGCCATCCAGCCATCTCATCCTCTGTCGTCCCCTTCTCCTCTTGCCCCCAATCCCTCCCAGCATCAGAGTCTTTTCCAATGAGTCAACACTTCGCATGAGGTGGCTAAAGTACTGGAGTTTCAGCTTTAGCATCATTCCTTCCAAAGAAATCCCAGGGCTGATCTCCTTCAGAATGGACTGGTTGGATCTCCTTGCAGTCCAAGGGACTCTCAAGAGTCTTCTCCAACACCACAGTTCAAAAGCATCAATTCTTCGGCGCTCAGCCTTCTTCACAGTCCAACTCTCACATCCATACATGACCACAGGAAAAACCATAGCCTTGACTAGACAGACCTTTGTTGGCAAAGTAATGTCTCTGCTTTTGAATATGCTATCAAGGTTGGTCATAACTTTCCTTGCAGGGAGTAAGTGTCTTTTAATTTCATGGCTGCAGTCACCATCTGCAGTGATTTTGGAGCCCAGAAAAATAAAGTTTGACACTGTTTCCCCATCTATTTCCCATGAAGTGATGGGACTGGATGCCATGATCATAGTTTTCTGAATGTTGAGCTTTAAGCCCACTTTTTCACTCTCCACTTTCACTTTCATCAAGAGGCTTTTTAGCTCCTCTTCACTTTCTGCCATAAGAGTGGTGTCATCTGCATATCTGAGGTTATTGATATTTCTCCCGGCCATTTTTTTTTATTTTTTAATTTTATTTTGTTTTTAAACTTTACAATATTGTATTAGTTTTGCCAAATATCGAAATGGATCTGCCACAGGTATACATGTGTTCCCCATCCTGAACCCTCCTCCCTCCTCCCTCCTCATACCATCCCTCTGGGTCGTCCCAGTGCACCAGCCCCAAGCATCCAGTATCATGCATCAAACCTGGACTGGCAACTCGTTTCATACATGATATTATACATGTTTCAATGCCATTCTCCCAAATCTTCCCACCCTCTCCCTCTCCAGCTTGTGTTTCTTCCAGTCCAGCGTTTCTCATGATGTACTCTGCATATAAGTTAAATAAACAGGGTGACAATATACAGCCTTGATGAACTCCTTTTCCTATTTGGAACCAGTCTGTTGTTCCATGTCCAGTTCTAACTGTTGCTTCCTGACCTGCATACACGTTTCTCAAGAGGCAGATCAGGTGGTCTGGTATGCCCATCTCTTTCAGAATTTTCCACAGTTTATTGTGATCCACACAGTCAAAGGCTTTGGCATAGTCAATAAAGCAGAAATAGATGCTTTTCTGGAACTCTTGCTTTTTCCATGATCCAGCACATGTTGGCAATTTGATCTCTGGTTCCTCTGCCTTTTCTAAAACCAGCTTACACATCAGGAAGTTCACGGTTCACATATTGCTGAAGCCTGGCTTGGAGAATTTTGAGCATTACTTTACTAGTGTGTGAGATGAGTGCAATTGTGCGGTAGTTTGAGCATTCTTTGGCATTGCCTTTCTTTGGGATTCGAATGGAAACTGACATTTTCCAGTCCTGTGGCCACTGCTGAGTTTTCCAAATTTGCTGACATATTGAGTGCAGCATTTTCACAGCATCATCTTTCAGGTTTTGGAATAGCTTAACTGGAATTCCATCACCTCCACTAGCTTTGTTTGTAGTAATGCTTTCTAAGGCCCACTTGACTTCACATTCCAGGATGTCTGGCTCTAGGTCAGTGATCACACCATTGTGATTATCTGGGTCATGAAGATCTTTTTTGTACAGTTCTTCTGTGTATTCTTGCCATCTCTTCTTAATATCTTCTGCTTCTGTTAGGTCCATACCATTTCTGTCCTTTATCGAGCCCATATTTGCATGAAATGTTCCTTTGGTATCTCTGATTTTCTTGAAGAGATCCCTAGTCTTTCCCATTCTGTTGTTTTCCTATATTTCTTTGCACTGATCACTGAAGAAGGCTTTCTTATCTCTTCTTGCTATTCTTTGGAGCTCTGCATTCAAATGTTTATATCTTTCCTTTTCTCCTTTGCTTTTCACTTCTCTTCTTTTCACAGCTATTTGTAAGGCCTCCCCAGACAGCCATCTTGCTTTTTTGCATTTCTTTTCCATGGGGATGGTCTTGATCCCTGTCTCCTGTACAATATCACGAACCTCATTCCATAGTTCATCAGGCACTCTATCTATCAGATCTAGGCCCTTAAATCTATTTCTCACTTCTACTGTATAATCACAAGGGATTTGATTTAGTTCATACCTGAATGGTCTAGTGGTTTTCCCTACTTTCTTCAATTTAAGTCTGAATTTGGCAATAAGTGTTCATGGTTTGAGCCACGGTCAACTCCTGGTCCTGTTTTTGCTGACTGTGTAGAACTTCTCCATCTTTGGCTGCAAAGAATATAATCAATCTGATTTCGGTGTTGACCATCTGGTGATGTCCATGTGTAGAGTCTTCTCTTGTGTTGTTGGAGGAGGGTGTTTATTATGACCAGTGCATTTTCTTGGCAAAAATCTATTAGTCTTTGCCCTGCTTCATTTCGTATTCCAAAGCCAAATTTGCCTGTTACTCCAGGTGTTTCTTGACTTCCTACTTTTGCATTCCAGTCCCCTATAATGAAAAGGACATCTTTTTTGGATGTTAGTTCTAAAAGGTCTTGTAGGTCTTCATAGAACCGTTCAACTTCAGCTTCTTCAGTGTTACTGGTTGGGGCATAGATTTGGGTTACTCTGATATTGAATGGTTTGCCTTGGAAACGAACAGAGATCATTCTGTCATTTTTGAGATTGCATCCAAGTACTGCATTTTGGACTCTTTTGTTGACCATGATGGCCACTCCATTTCTTCTGAGGGATTCCTGCCCACAGTAGTAGATATAATGGTCATCTGAGTTAAATTCACCCATTCCAGTCCATTTCAGTTCGATGATTCCTAGAATGTCGACATTCACTCTTGCCATCTCTTGTTTGACCACTTCCAATTTGCCTTGATTCATGGACCTACCATTCCAGGTTCCTATGCAATATTGCTCTTTACAGCATCGGACCTTGCTTCTATCACCAGTCACATCCACAGCTGGGTATTGTTTTTGCTTTGGCTCCATCCCTTCATTCTTTCTGGAGTTATTTCTCCTCTGATCTCCAGTAGCATATTGGGCACCTACTGACCTGGGGAGTTTCTCTTTCAGTATCCTATCATTTTGCCTTTTCATACTGTTCATGGGGTTCTCAAGGCAAGAATACTGAAGTGGTTTGCCATTCCCTTCTCCAGTGGACCACATTCTGTCAAATCTCTCCACCATGACCTGCCTGTCTTGGGTTGCCCCACGGGCATAGCTTAGTTTCATTGAGTTAGACAAAATTGTGGTCCTTGTGTGATTAGATTGACTAGTTTTCTGTGAGTATGATTTCAGTGTGTTTGGCGTCTGATGCCCTCTTGCAACACCTACAGTCTTACTTGGGTTTCTCTTACCTTGGGCGTGGGGTATCTCTTCATGGCTGCTCCAGCAAAGCGCAGCCATTGCTCCTTACCTTGGATGAGGGGTATCTCCTCACAGGTTAAAGCGTCTGCCTGCAATGCAGGAGACCTGGGTTCGATCCTTGGGTCGAGAAGATCCCCTGGAGAAGGAAATGGCAACCCACTCCAGTATTTTCGCCTGGAAAATCCCATAGATGGAAGACTCTGGTGGGCTACAGTCCATGGGGTGGCAAAGAAAACCTTTAGCACTAGACATATAGTCAGTGCTCAATAAAATGGAGGCAATTCCCAGGTGATGCATTGGGAAAGAATCCACCTGTAATGCAGGAGCTTCAGGAGACCTGAGTTCCATCGCTAGGTTGGGAAGGTTCCCTGGAGAATGAAATGGCAATCCACTCCAGTATTTTTTTCTGGAAAATTCCATTGACAGGGGAGCCTGGCAGGCTATGGTCAGTGGGGTTGCAAAGAGTTGGACACAACTTAACAACTAAACAAGAACATCAACAGTATTACCGAACTTTGAACCGTTTTGCCACCATATCCATCACCATAAAACAAGGGACACATGTCAAAGGCCATATAAGCACAGGTGTCTTCTTACTTCATGTTTAGTTCCCATATATTAATATATGAGCTTCCCTTGTGGCTCAGTTGGTAAATAATCTGCCTGCATTGCAGGAGATCTGGGTTTGATCCCTGAGTTGGGAAGATCCCCTGAAGAAGGAAAAGGCTACCCACTCCAGTATTCTGGCCTGGAGAATTCCATGGACTATAGTCCATGGGGTTGCAAAGAGTCAGACATAACTGAGCAACTTTCAATTTCACTTTCATATTAATATATGAAAATATTCATATTCTACATAGATATTATAAACTTGCTTCATTGCACCCACATTTCGTCCAAAGAATGTGGATGAACTGAGTTTATTAAGTGTATTAGTTCCCTATCAATAACTCATAGGACAATTTGAGATTACAGTGAATTATATTCTCATACAAGAACTTTGAGAGAAGTCAAATGGCTTCCGATGTATTTGATTTCTATTTCTAAATAGCTATGGTTAGATCAGTTAGTCAATTGCAAAAGGGCCAGTCATGGATTCAACACAAGACATCCAGCCTACTTCCCAGGCTGTGAAGAGATATTTGAAGGAAATTACGTTGTTACTGTGAGTTAAATATTGCTTAGGACTCAGAACTTAAAGGCTGCATTAAAAATAATAGCTTTTTTATTTTTTCCCCTTAAAGGCACAAAAGCAGGACCAAACCAAAGGAAGTGAATGCAGTGCCAGACACACAAACAAGGGAGCAAACACCAAAAGAAGTCTCTCCAGATCATACTTCTTTTTTTTTAATGTAAATTAATTTTTTTTTCACTTTACAATATTGTATTGGTTTTGCCATACATCAACATGCATCCACCATGGGTGTACACGTGTTCTCCATCCTGAACACCCTTCCCACCTCCCTCCCCATACCATCCCTCTGGGTCATCCCAGTGCACCAGCCCCAAGCTTCCTGTATCCTGCAACAAGGATCATTGCTGCTGCTACGTCACTTCAGTCATTGTCTGACTCTGTGTGACCCCATAGACAGCAGCCCACCAGGCTCCCTATCCCTTGGATTTTCCAGGCAAGAACACTGGAGTGGGTTGCCATTTCCTTCTCCAATGCATGAAAGTGAAAAGTGAAAGTGAATTTGCTCAGTCGTGTCCAACCCTCAGCGACCCCATGGACTGCAGCCTTCCAGGCTCCTCCGTCCATGGGATTTTCCAGACAAGAGTACTGGAGTGGGGTGCCATTGCCTTCTCCATAAGGATTATTAGCCAGCCCTTAATTAAGAGAAGAAATTACAGATGACAAGGAGAAAAACTTCTCCACCCTGTGGAGAGTTTGTGGCATATAAACATCTAGTTTAAAATGAATGGAATTCTCATGATGGTTTACACTGAAGTTGAACTCCTGCACACTATAGGTTTTGGTCACCTTTGTGATGACCCAAGTTTCAAAGGGTCCTGGAAACATGTTATATACAAATGACTAAACTGATAGAGTGAGACTCAGCCTTAGGGCTGAAGACAGAAATTAAGAACCACAGAGAACAAACCAAACTAGCCATGACCCCTTAAGAACTTGTTCTTTCATCAGGGACATAACTGACTATTCAATATTCAGTAGGTGCTAACCAGTGCTTAGTGTAGAGACATACACAGGCTCATCTGGGCCTTTTTATCATTCCTTACTCTTCCAAGCTCTCACATAATATAATGCAAGAGACAACTTGTAATGGAAGCTGAGGTTGGATTCAATGCCTCTTTCTTACTGCCTGAGTTGCTGAGAGACATTTAAGCACAATAAAATAAGGCCACAGTTTTTTTTAACTTCAGCAGCTAATAATAAGAGCTAAGTTTTTATTTAAAAGTAGATTTGAGTAGTAATGTATTGATTAATTAATGATACATTACCTTGAAAAAAGGGAAATGGTTGGATCCCAGGTAACAAATGAGGAGACAGAAATAGATTTAGTGCCTCGCCCAAGACCATTCTCTATGTAACTAACAGCCACAGCTTTTATATTGTCCAAGATGCATTTCTGATCTTTAATAATAGCATAGGTGCTGGAGAAGAAACATTAAGCCTATTTCAAGATACTGAAACAATTACACAGAAACACTTATTTTTTCTAGGTTCTGACATCTCCCTTTAGTACACTCAAACTCATGTTTTTACCCAAAATGTATTGGTCAACATTTAGTGCCATAACATTACCTAATGTGTATGAAAATGGTGGGATCATGCCAAGGGCATGGAATGTATTTTCACAGTAATCACTCAATAGGTGCAGTTAGAATTCTCATTTTAGAGAAGCAGGAAAATACTTTTGGCTGAGTTTTTACTGAAGAGTAAAGTTAGCCCTCAGTATCTGTGGTTTCATAGCTATGGATTCAATGAACCATGGACTGAAAATATTCAGGAAAAAAACAATGTTTCAGAAAGTTCCAAAAAGCAAAACTTGAATTTGCCATGCATCAGCAACTATTTACATAGCATTTACATTGTATTAGGTATTATAAATAATCAAAAGATACTTTAAAGTATGCAGGAGGATGTACGTAGGTTACATCCAAACACTATATCATTTTATATAAGGGACTTGAGCACCTGCAGATTTTGGTACCCATGGAGTCTTGGAACCCATCCCCCAGGGATACTTAGGGATGACTAATTTCATCTAAAGGATTTAGCTCAACAGCTAGATTAAGCTACAAATTAGGCCCATACACTGAGTACAGTCCTTCTAAAGTTCACTTAATGTCACAGTATTTTTGTACTGAAGCATAGCTGATTTACAACATTGTCTTGATTTCAGGTGAACAGCAAAGTGATGCATAGATATGCCCATTCTTTTCCATTATAGATTATTATAAGATATTGAATATAGGCCCTGTGCTATATAGTAAATGCTTGTATCTGTTAATCCCATACTCCTCATTTATCACTCCTGTTGTCATCTTTCCCTTTGCTAAGTTGCTAAATTGCTTCAGTCGTGTCCAACTCTGTGCGACCCCATAGACAGCAGCCCACCAGGCTCCCCCATCTCCAGGCAAGAACACTGGAGTGGATTGCCATTTCCTTCTCCAATGCATGAAAGTGAAAAGTGAAAGTTTAGTCGCTCAGTCATGTCCGACTCTTGGCGACCCCATGGACTGCAGCCTACCAGGCTCCTCCATCCATGGGATTTTTCAGGCAAGAGTACTGGAGTGGGGTGCCATCGCCTTCTCCTGTCTTTCCCCTTAGGTAACCATAAATTTGTTTCCTATGTTGGCAAGTTTGGTTCTGCTTTGTAAATAAGCACATTTGTATCATTTCTTTTTTTTAGATTTCACATATAAGCAATATCACATTCTATTCCTCTGTCTCTGTCTGACTTACTTAGTATGATCATCTCTAGGTCCATCCATATTGTTGTAAATGGCAATATTTCATTCTTTTTTATGGTTGAGTTAACTTTACTATTAACACAAATATCTCACCAAGTCATCTGGGAAGTTTTTAAGGAGTACATTCTCACATGCCATCCTTAACTTATTAAATCTGTATCTCCAGGAGGAAGGGCCTAGGAAACTGCACACTTAACAAAGCACTCCACTAGGCAATGCCCCTACATTCAGATGATGTCCTAGTTTTCAATAAACAGATCCTTAAATGTTTGTGGTTGGCTACAGGGATCCTGCATAGGAGATGTAAACTATGCTTACTACTGACCAGACCACTCAGAGTTAAGTCTGAGGTGGCATATTCATTTTGACTAGGGGAGGAGACTGGGGAAAATCTTCATGGGAAAGGCAAGAAACTTTTTTTCTGTGTATGTTCAAACAGTAGATGCAGCTGTCATAAGCAAAGACTCTAGTGCCAGACTATCTGGGTTCAAATTCTGGCTTTGAACCTTATTAGCTTGACCAAAGGGGTAAGTCGTTTAACCTCTCTCAGCTAGAGTGTCTCCATTTATAAAACTGAGATAATGATAGTATCTATTTCATAGAGTTGTTACATGCCTTAAAAGTTACTTACACATCCTAAGTACTTTAAAAATACGAGGTTTTGTTTGTACAGCAGTCACACTTTCAAAAAGGTTTTGCATATATCCTATGGGATAGGTTGAGTCTGTCAACCCCACCACCACCTATTGAGATGACAGAAACTTACACATAGAGAAAATAATGTTCCCCGTGCTACTCTGAAGATTCATGGAAGATGGTAGTAAACCCAAGGCTCGTACTTTCTAGTCTTTTCCTCATTCTAATATTTAGATGGTTTCCCTTCATTCCCAATTCAATATCCCCTTGGACTGTGAGTTATTAGTATGTACACTACAGTCTGCCTACAAGAATAACAAATTAGGTGTCTTAATACATGTCTTTTTACTACCATGTATGGAAGAAAGCATTTAAAACAAACTCCTGAAACTTAAGAGGGCAACTTTTAATTGTGTGCAGAATTCAGCTATTCACAAATACATGTTGCCAATGTTAGATCCAAGAAATATTTTCAAGCTTCATTACAGAAAAATCACTTTGCTATTGATCTACTTCTGTGTGACATCAACAACCTCTATGACAACAGGTGAGAGACAGCTGGCCAAGGTGATAAGCAAAAGGTCTTATGACTTAAGCCATGTCAAGAAGCTTTGGGACACTTTGGGGAACAGATCTCAAACTTCCCTCTCCCTACAGTGCTGAATTTTGCAAAGAGATGTTTGAGAAAGGAATCTGAGTTAATATCTGTCTTTTAATTACAACATGGCAGTAAGCAGACACTACTGTCTTCAGCATGATTCCTGCTACTACAAACAATGCCACTGTTGTAAATAGGTGCCTGTTTTACACCATCCAGAACCTGGCTAGGTGCCAAAGAACAGCTGAACAGATCAAATTTGTTCCACTGGAATAGAGTCTTAAAGCAGAAGAAGTTAGCCCATTAGAGACATCTCTGAGACTCAGTCTTGTCAACTCAGTGTTCCAGAGGGCACTGAAATCACTGGTTGTGCTACCATACAGACTTCTGCTCAATTAACTGGGGGCCAATGGTTGGCAGCATGCTTCCCTCTGAGGGGCAAGAGGCCAGCATGGGTCTGGGTTGTGTGCTGGGAAGGCTGAGCAATAAAAGGCTCAACAATGCTATTGATTCATTTTTTTTTTAGATACTTTAAAGGCAACTCAATCTAGTTATTTAATATTAATTAATTAAAATG
Organism: Bos indicus x Bos taurus; assembly: GCF_003369695.1. Taxonomy (NCBI): domain Eukaryota; kingdom Metazoa; phylum Chordata; class Mammalia; order Artiodactyla; family Bovidae; genus Bos; species Bos indicus x Bos taurus. Next base: position 118,364,835 of record NC_040105.1, on the reverse strand, counting down.
TTATAATTAGCAAAAACAAACACAGACCAATACGCTTTCCTCCAAGTGCACATGGCATCTATCTAGCCATGAAGAATTAGAATCCTAGTTAACAAAAGAACAACTTTTTAAACTGTGAAGTTTTCCAGTGGAAGTTTCTATACAGGCTAACATTACTACCCTCTTCAATCTTACATACTACCAAAATTATTACAATATATTTTGTTATTGTGGCTCAGAGTTTATAATTATCCAAACAAAATATTATTTCATCTTATATTTAAAATATCAATGCAAAAAACCCTTCATTTACAGGTTGCACACACACACACACACACACATACACACAAATACTTAGAAATGCAGTATTAAAAATGCATCAACATATATGAAGGGGCTTCCCAGGTGGCCCAGTGGTAAAAAACTCACCTGTCAATGAGGGAGACCCAGGTTTGATCCCCGGGTCTGGAAGACCCCCTGGAGGAGTGCATGGCAACCCAGTCCATTATTTTTGCCTAGAGAATCCCATGGACAGAGGAGCCTGGTGGACAACAGTCCATAGAGTCATTAAGAGTCAGACACTACTGAGTGACAGAGCACACGCAAGCAACATATGCAACAGTGAAACAAGCCTAAGGACTGAAAACTGATCAGTGTTAAACAGACATGAAGAGGTGAGAAATATGAAAAAGTCTCATTTGCTAAAGATGAATATGCCTAAAAGATTAATGTCAAAAAATCTAAACCTATCCCCACAGACCACTTTTACACAGAGCTCCACTGACTTTCTTCAAAGGGATAAGGGGATCAAACAGAATATGACTAAAAGGAAATGGAATTCATTATTTTGTTCAAAGGAAATAAAGAGTAAACAATACTAAAGGCAGGCATAAGGGTGATTAGTCTGAAGAGAAAGCAGCATCTAATTATGCCAGTCCAGGTCTGATGGAAAACACGGGGGAAAAAGCAGCCAAGTGTGGGCCATTCCAGCTCTCAGTCAACTCCAGATCCGACAGTGCAGAGAAATGAGGCAGGTATTTACCAGATTTCCTTGCAATAGGGCTGATGGCACCTTTCACATCCCAACTGCAAATAAATTCACACATTGAACAGTGAAGCACAGTGAATTGAATAATCTAGTGCTGCAATAAAAGTTACAGAAAAAGCAACCGTGCCCCTTCAGGCAGCCACATTTCCTTAGGTGAACCTTTTCAAGGACCTCAAGCCAGTCAGCAAAGTATGAGATCTCTGACTGGACACACTAATTTACATCTTGGTTTCTTGTGCCTTGGATCTTCTTTTTGCAAAATACAGTATTAATTAGAGTCAATTCAGTATATCAGTATGACTGCTCCCTTAACTAGTATGCAAACCAAGTATGTTGCAGTATGAGTCCTCAAGAACAAGGCATGTTCAATGAGCTTAGAACAGAGTCCCACTGCAATTCACTTCTAAAATAAGATGGAGCAGAATAAGATGTATGCAAAGCATGCACACCTGCTGAAATGGCAGTAAATATTTGGGAACTGCAGTCACAAATGAGCATAGAAATACACTACCAATCTGACAGAGCCAAAACCAGGTGAAACTCAATTACTTGAGTGGCCAGAAACCACCACTGCACTCTGTGATGGCTTTGAATCACAACTCAAGTCATCAACATTTGTTTAGAACCCATTCTTTATCTTGAATAGTGAAAATTCAATGAATGGTTATTACTATTTCATTATTAACTTCACTATGACATTCTATCCTTATAATCACCTTTATAAAAAGGTAGGTGTGATCATAATAGTCTTGTTTAGCTAGGTAAACTATGGTGACAAGAATTTAAGTGACATATCCAAGTATTACAGCTAGTAAACAGAAAACTCCAGTGCTGTCTGATACCAATGATCTTTAAAATATATCCTGTTACTTCTCCAGCCATATCAACATGTCTCATTATATATCCAGTATAAAACATCAAGGACAGCTGTATAGTAGGCAAATGTCCTACATCCTAATGCTTAGAACCTGTATTGTTTGTTTATGACATAAATGGGGATTAAGGTTATAGAAGAAATTAAGGTTGCTAATCAATTGACATTGAGACGGGGAGACTGTCCTGGATTATCTGGACAATTATTGTAGCCAAAGGCAATCAGAAGGGAAAGGCAAAACAGGAGAACCCTCTGGTACCATTTCTCTAAATGGTAGCAAGAGACTCAACCAGCCGTTGCTAGTTTGAAGATGGAACGGGGCTATCAAGCCAAAGAATGAGGACAGCTTCTAAAGCAAGGAAAGGCCGGGAGACAGATACCCAGTAGTAAGTCAAGAAAAAATGAAGTCCTGATGACAGTCCTGATTTTAGCCCACTGGAATTCATTAGGGAATTCTGCCCACCAGAATTATAGTAAATGTGCATGTTTATTAATCAATGTAAACAGGAAATAAATCCTGAGAAGCTTAAGCATTTATAAATGTGAAAATATTGCCAACCTCATTCATGTTTCAATTTTTGTTTCTCTGAACAAGATTATCTTTGGCCAAATCTCAAGAAAGAAAAGGCTTCCCTGGTGGCTCAGATGGTAAAGTATCTTCCTGAAATACAGGAGACCTGGGTTTGATCCCTGGGTTGGGAAGATGCCCTGGAGAAGGAAATGGCAACCTACTCTAGTAATCTTGCCTGGAGAACTCCATGGACAGAGGAACATGGAGGATTGCAGCCTATGGGGTCACAAAGAGTCTGACACAACTGAGCAACTAAATCTTTCATGTTTCTTTGTCAAGGAAGAAAATGATTAACGTTTGTTAAGCCTAGTCCTGGCAAATTCTAACACAAACTTAGTGTCTTGAACAACACAAATGTATTATCTTACAGTTGGAAGTGGGAAGTTTGAAATGAGTCTTAAGAGGGCTAAAATCAAGCTGTCAGTGGGCTAAATTCCTTCTGGGGAAAGAGAATCCCTTTCCTTGCCTTTTCCAATTTCCAAAGGCCACCCACATCCTTGGGTTCTCAGTCTCTTACTTGCATCACATCTTCACACCTTACTCTGAGCCCAATCTTATCCTTCCTCTTGTTACTTATTTGTATGCTTTCTATATATCCTTGATACATATTTGTATGAGTCTTTTTAATATATTTCTGATATGAATACCTTTTAGGACATATATTGATATCATTTTATCCCAGTGTTTTACATGACTTTTCAATTTCTAAGTGGTACCTTTGATTAACGTAAAGTTTTAGTAAGTCCAGCTAATCATGTTATTCCTCCATTATTATTGCTTTTTTGTATTGTAAAAAATATTTTCTTGTCCAAAATAGCAAAGTTAGTTAGTTATCTTCCCCTAAAGCTTTCTTTTAGGACTTTTATTGATATAACTTTCACCTTTGTAAATGTTTGCAAATAATTTAAATGTTTCTGTATGGTATGGGGTCTAAGTGACTTTTTCTTCTGTATATTCAATTGTTCCTGCATCATTCTTTGAAAATATTTTCCTCTCACTTATGAATTGTATTGGTACCTTTGTTAGAAAGGATTTGACCATACATGAGGGTCTGTTTCTGGACTCTTTCCATTTCACTGATCTATTAATATTTATCATCTATTCCTTATGTCAATACATTACTACTGCTACTGCTGCTGCTTTAACTACCATAAATGTGTACTAAGTCTTAAAATCAGGTAGTATAATTCCTCCAACTTGTAATTTCCCAAGAATGTTTTATCTAGTCTAGATTTTCTACATTCACATATAAGCTTTAGTGTAACCTTGACTATTTCTACATAACTTACTGGGGTCTGAATTATAATTGCAATGAATGTATAGGCCAATTTGGTGAGAATTGACAAGTTAAAAGTAGTTAGTCTCTATTTAATATCTTGTGATAAGCCATAATGGAAAATAATCCGAAAAAGAATATATACATGTGTAATTGAATCACTCTGCTGTTCACCTGAAACTAACACAACATTTTAAATCATGGTACTTTAACAAAATATTTTAAAAAGTAGAAAAGAAAGCCTCATTTATCTCATTAATACCTATCTCCAATAAAACTTTCTTTTACTTAAAATAATTAGTCTCTAGTTTATGAACATCGCATATGTATTTGTAATTTATTTTTCTGTTCAATGTTTTGTAGGCCTAGGGTAGAGGCTTTGCACCTAATTTCTGTCAGATTTATTCCTAAGTATTTGGGGTTTCCATACTATTCTATATTATATTTTAAGATATTATTTCCAGTTATCAATCATGAATAAAAGGAAATAAAATTACTTTTTGTTCAAGTTTGTGTCCTGAAGTCTTGCACAGTTCAAGTGTTAGGTCTACTATTTTGACCTTTCAATAAATACAATCATATTGTCTGTGAATACAAACAGATATACTTTTTTTACCCAACAGTTACACCTTTCATTTTATTATTTCCCTAGTATTTGAGCCAACACCTCCAGTACTATGCTGAATAGAAGTTGTAAGGGTATTCATTAAGAATGCTATTTAAGAATTTTATAGATATCCCCTATCAAGTTGAAAAAATTCCCTCTAGTTTATATATTTTTTATTTTTCAATAAAGGATTTTAGATGTCTTCTTTTTTTTTTTCATATCTGTTGCTCTGACCATGTTATTTTTCTGATTTACTCTGTTAATATGATGAATTAATGCTAATCAAGTCTCATAGGTTAAACTAATCTTAACATTCCTGAGACAAATCTCAGATGGTCATGATGTATTCTGCCTTTTTATATTATTCAACCTGGTTTATTAATATTTTGTTAAAGATTCTTGCATTTATATTCATCAAGGATATAACTAATTCTTTTCCTATAATATTTCATGTTTTGCTATTAAGACTACACTGGGCTATACTAATTTGTTTACTAAAAGAAATTAGAAAACATTCTCTATTTTGTGAAAGAGTTCATGCAAAATGGCATTATTTCTTCCATATGTTTGATAGAATTATGCAGTTATGCCTCTCGGACCAGAGTTATCTGTAGGAAATGTTTTTAATTGTCTATTTCTTCATGTATCAATTTTGGTAAGGAAATAAAAAAAATATGAAACAGGCAAGATAAATGAGAACCACAAAACAGTATTTTATTTTTCTCATGTTATGTGCCTAAGAAAACCTTGAAAGCAAGCTTAAACAATGACATTTAAGAAGTACAAGTATAAGCTAGTCACACTCATGAACTTCAATCTAAAAACCTCTAAAATGAAGCAAACCAATTCCAATAATACATAAAGTGTGTCAAGACCTGGTTGGGTTAATGCCAGGCATGCAAGTTCTGTTTAACATTAGATAATTCATGTTGTTTGCCATAACTAAACACTAAATAAATCAAAATAGAAATGCATGATTATCTCAAAAACATAGAAAAACTTATCAATTTTAACCCATCTGTATTTAAAAACAAAGCATTCAACCTAGGAATGAAAGTGAACTGCGTTAATATGACAAAGATTTCTATAAAAACATTAAAAGTGAACTGCCTTAATATGGCAAAGGTATCTATAAAACCATTAAAGCAAATATATTCAATGGTAAAATGTTGAAAGCTTTCCCTTGGAGAACAAGCATGCCTGCCATAATTCTATTTACCATTGTCTTATTAGAGCTCTTAGCCACTACAGTCAAAGCCAGGGGAAAAAAAGAATAAGAATTAGGAAGTAAAATACCAAGAATTTGGTATTTTAATATTAATTAAATATTTACTGAATTATTAATATTTATTCACTCAATACTCATAAACGGCACTATTGCCTACATAGGAAAGTCAAAACTATCTGATATATTAGTATACATTTAACAGGTACATACAGCAAGTTGAGTAGATGATAAATCAACTTATAAAAATTTATTTTTGTATTGTAGCCATGGATGGTTAGAATAACACTTTGAAAGTTAAATTTTTAAAGGCATAAAAAATATGAAATGCCTAGGAATAAATCTAATAAAGTATGTATAAAACTCTAGGGAAATTATAAATTTTACTTCAACGTACTAAAGACAAGCAAAATAAAGGAGAGTTACACTATATTCCTGGATTAGAATACTCAAGTGTATAAAAATTATCTCCCAAATTATCTGAAAATTTAACACCATCCCAATTAAAACTGTGACACAGTTTCGTGTGTTTGCAATGTGAAAATCTCATTCTCAATGCTTTGGAAAATGCAAAATAGAAATCAAAGTATTAACTTCTGCAAAACTCCCACACATATGCAATCAAATATAGTTGAGTTATAGCCACAGTGTTTATATTCACTCTAATTTGGAAATAACTCCAAAAACCATAATATGGATAAACTGTGACATATTTGCAAAATTGAGATTATTAGATATACAAGTGACTTAACTACAGGTACAAGTATTAACATATTGATCTCACAAAAAAGGAAATGTTAAAGGAAGGACTTAACACAGAATTATTATATTAAACTATATGAATGTATGAAAATACAGTGTCAGGTTAAGCAGGGGTATAATTATCACAAAAGTCAGGATCATGGTTAACACTGGGGCTGAGGGTTAGGCAAAAAAAGTGAAAATAAATGAGACTACATAAAACTAAAAAGCTTCTGCACAGCAGAAGAAAAATATTGGCAAATGAAAAGACAACCTAAGGAATGGGTGAAAATAGTTACAAATCATATGTGATAAGAAGCTAATATATAAGGAACTCATACAATTCAAGAATGAAAAAAAAATCAGCTTAAAAAACGGACAAGGATCTAAAGCAGACATACAAACGGCCACTAAGAATGTGAAAAGATGTTCTATGTTACTAACCATCAGAGAAATGCAAATCAAAACCACAATGAAATATCACCTCATGCCTGACAGAATGGCTATTGCCAAAAATACAAGAGATAACAAGCTCTGTAAAGGATGTGGAGAAACTGTTTTTAATATCAGCACTGCCATTTACTAACTAAGGATTACTGTTAATACATATATAAAATATTTGAAAGAGTGCTGGTGTGTATTAAGGCTACGTAAAGGTTATCAATATCTTATCTATTGTGACTATTATTTCTTTTACTACAAACCAGTAGAGTAAGAATGGATTATTCAACTAGTGCTTTTGCAACGGTTGGCTTTCCACTAATTAGAAATTCAATCCAAATGGATTAAAGAAACTGAAAACAAACTTTAAATAATGAAAGAAAATATAAGGGTTTTTTGATAGGAACAAAAAAAAATGCAAAAAGCATACAGGAAATACTGAGGAAATTTAAGTCTGATATAATCATATTTAATCATATATAAGCATGTATGAAAATCAAGACCATAACAAAGTTAGAAAAGCAATAGCCTTGGAAATGATAATTGTATATTCTAGGAAATGCAATGACTCAAAAATGTTACAAAAATATCTACAAATCACAGAAAAAAAGACAATCAGCTCAATAGAGAAAAGAGTAAAGGATGTGGGCTTGCAATTCATATAACTCACAGACATGGAAATCACAAACAACAGTGATATACTATTTCACACATACTATATTTTGTTTCCAGCATGATGGCTCTTTGATAACTGATGGGGTCATAATGGTATGTTGTCAAGGATATAGGGAAATGATAAAACTCATACTGTCCTGGGTTTTATACTTTAAAGAGGGATTTGGTGATATCCATTAAATTGGAAAACATTCTTACCCCATGACCCAATTTCTCATAGTAGTACACAAGGAAGTATGTAGGAGGATGTTTATTGCCCTACTGTTTACATTAACAAAAAATACTTAAAGTAATACAATGGCCTTAAGTATTTGATAAACAGTTGTATACATTTTAAGTTAATTATACAGCAGTTAAAATGTTAATATATCTCTCTCATATATACATATGTACCCAAATATACAAACATATACAAATGGATATGTATATATATATATGTACATAAGTGTGTTTATGAACACAAATACGCCTGAAAAATATTAAGTGGGACAAGCAGGTTGTGGAAAATGTAATACAATATACATGTTTAAAATAAAAATACTGCATAGAAGAAACCTTCCTCAACATAGTAAAGGCCATATATGATAAGACTACAGCAAACATTATTCTCAATGGTGAAGAACTGAAAGCATTCCCCCTAAGACTGGGAAGAAGACAAGGGTGTCCACTTTCCCCACTCTTATTCAACATAGTTCTGGAAAGCCTAGCTACAGCAATCAGAGAAGAAAAAGAAATAAAAGGAATCCAGATTGGAAAAGAAGAAATAAAGCTCTAACTGTTTACAGATGACATGATACTATATGTAGAAGACCCTAAGGATAGTATCAGAAAATTACTAGAGCTTATCAGTGAATTTAGCAAAGTTGCAGGGTACAAAATCAATACAAATCACTTGCATACTAACAATGAAAAATCAGAAAGAGAAATTAAGGAATCAATCCCATTCACCATTGAAACAAAAAGAATTAAATATCTAGGAATAAAATTACCTAAGGAGACAAAAGAAGTGTACACCAAAAATTATAAGACACTAAAGAAAGATATCAAAGACTACATAAATAGAGGGAAAGATATTCCATGTTCCTGGGTAGGAAGAATTAATATTGTGAAAATGTATATACTACCAAATGCAACTACAGATTCAATGAAATCCCTATCAAATTACCAATGACATTTTTCACAGAACTAGAACAAAAAATTTCACAATTAATATGGAAACATAAAAGACCTTGAATAGCCAAAGCAGTCTTGAGAAAGAAGAATGGAACTGGAGGAATCAACCTTTCTTACTTCAGATTATACTACAAAGCTATAAGTCATCAAGATAATATGGTACTGGCACAAAAACAGAAATATAGACCAATGGAACAATCTAGAAAGCCCAGAAATAAACCCATGCACATAAGGGTACTTTATTTTTGACAAAGGAGGCAAGAATATACAATGGGGCAAAGACAGCTTCTTCAATATATGGTGCTGGGAAAACTGGAAAGCTACATGTAAAAGAATGAAATCAGAACACTTCCTAACACCATACACAAAGATAAACTTAAAATGGATTAAAAACCTAAATGTAAGACCAGAAAAAAACTATAAAACTCTTAGAAGAAAACATAGGCAGAACACTCAATGACATAAATTAAAAAAGCAAGACCCCCTAGGAGCCACCTCCTAGAGTAATCGAAATAAAAACAAAAGTAAACAAGTGGGACCTGATTAAACTTAAAAGCTTTTGCACATCAAAGGAAAATATAAGCAAGGTGAAAAGACAACCCTCAGAATGGGAGAAAATAATAGCAAATGAAACAACTGACAAAGGATTAATTTCCAAAACATACAAGCAGCTCATACAACTCAACGCCAGAAAAACAAACAACCCAATCAAAAACTGGGAAAACCACCAAAACAGGCATTTCTCCAAAGAAGACATACAGATGGCTAACAAACACATGAAAAAATGCTAAACATCACTCATTATTAGAGAAATGTAAGTCAAAACTACAATAAGTTATTATCTCACACCAGTCAGAATGGCCATCATCAAAAAGTCTACAAACAACAAATGCTAGAGAGTGTGTGGAAAAAAGGGAACATTCTTGCACTGTTGATGGGAATGTAAATTGATACAGCCACTATGGAAAACTGTATGGAGATTCCTTAAAAAAAACTAGGAATAAAACCACCATATGATCCAGCAATCCAACTCCCAGGCATATACCCTGAGGAAACCAAAATTGAAAAAGACACATGTATCCCACTGTTCATTGCAGCACTATTTACAACAGCTAGAACATGGAAGCAACCTAGACGTTCATCATCAGATGAATGGATAAGGAAGTTGTGGTACATATACACAATGGAATTTACTCAGCCATAAAAAGGAATACATTTGAGTAAGTTCTGATAAGGTGGATGAACCTAGAACCTATTATATGAAGTGGAGTGAGTCAGAAAGAGAAAGATAAATACATATTCTAACACACATATACGGAATCTAGAAAAGTGGTACTGAAGAATGTATTTACAGGGCAGCAATGGAGAAACATACAGAATAGAATTATGGACATGGGGAGAGGGGAGGAGAGGGTGAGATATATGGAGAGTAACATGGAAACTTACATTACCATATGTAAAATAGTTAGCCAACGGAAGTTTGCTGTATGGCTCAGGAAACTGAAACAGGGGCTCTGTATCAACCTAGAAGGATGGGATGGGGAGGGAGATGGGAGGGAGGTTCAAGAGGGAGGGGATATCTATATACCTATGGCTGATTCATGTTGAGGTTTGACAGAAAACAACAAAATTCTGGAAAGCAATTATCCTTCAATTAAAAAAAAAGAAAACCTTAGGTAACACAAATATTGATTATCTTGATTTTGGTGAACATTTCATGAGTATGTGTATATATATGTCAAAATTCAAAGTGTATACTATAAATTACTGCAATTACATTAATGATACCTCAGTAAAGTCATTTTTATAAAGCTATATGTGGGATGCGGGAAAAAAAAAATAACCCACTTAAGTAACAGAAACTCAGGATTCAAGAAAGAAAAGCATGTGAAGATTATGGAAAAGTTAAAATCTTTCAACAGCAATAATGTACCAGGTGCTGTGTTCTGTGTTTTTCTTAATCATCATATGCTCTTATGAAGTCTTGCTTGTTTCCTGTAAATAACTTACATCTATTCATACTTATACATTTATTAAACAACAGAATTATTATCTGCCACTACCACTGAAAATAACTAGTACTACCTATGAGGGTAAGAATTCTTATTCTCTCATCATTTTTACTATCATTTCTCAGTGCTAATCCACTGACCAGTTATTTTCAGGTATTCAGTAAATATTCACTGAAAGAACACTAGCCTTATGTTCTCAAATACACACACACACACACACACACACATATATATATATATATATTCACTTCAGTTCAGTTCAGTTGCTCAGTCATGTCCGACTCTTTGCGACCCCATGAATCACAGCACGCCAGGCCTCCCTATCCATCACCAGCTTCCGGAGTTCACCCAGACTCACGTCCATTGAGTCAGTGATGCCATCCAGCCATCTCATCCTTTGTCGTCCCCTTCTCCTCCTGCCCCCAATCCCTCCCAGTATCAGAGTCTTTTCCAATGAGTCAACTCTTCGCATGAGGTGGCCAAAGTACTGGAGTTTCAGCTTTAGCATCATTCCTTCCAAAGAAATCCCAGGGCTGATATATTGGACTTCCCAGTAGCTCAGATGGTAAAGAATCTGCCTGCAACACAGAAGACCCAGGTTTGATCCCTGGATTGGAAAGATGCTCTGGAGAAGGAAACAGCAACCCACTCCAGTATTCTTGCCTGGAGAATCCCATGGACAGAGGAGCCTGGCAGGCTACAGTCCATGGGGTTGCAAAGAGTCGGACACAACTGAGTGTCTAATCTGCACTATATATATATATATATATATATATATATATATATATATATAAATGATAGTCCCTAACTTCGAGAAGTTCATAGTCTTAATTGTTAACTTTTAGTAAATCCACTATTAGTAAGTAGAATGAGGTCTAAAAATAGCACTTCAATTCATCAGTAAGTTAGACTTTAATGCTTTTAAAAAAGAATGGTGATGAGATAGAAAATCAGATGGCCCTCAAATGTTTTGTTGTGTGGGTGTTATAGGACTGAAATTAGGTCCCTATCTTAACTTCTGCAAAGCCAAAAAGCTTTCGTATCAATAACACCTTGATAGTTTGACTCGGCTGGTACATGATTTGGACCCAATAATCACAGGTTTGAGAGGTCTGGGGGAACTCATTTTTAACCCTATACAGGCATAACTCAGAGACCCTGCGACTTCTATTCCAAACCACTCTAATAAAGCAAGTCACATGAATTTGTCAGTTTCCCAGTGCACATAAAAGCTATGTTCACACTATATTACCCTAACTGAGTATTATGTCTAAATAAACAGTGTATATACCCTAATTTAAAAATACTTTGTGCATGATAGTCACGAAGGTGGGTCCCACTCTTTGTGACCCCATGGACTGTAGCCCGCAAGGCTCCTCTGTCCATGGAATTCCCCAGGCAAGAGTACTGGAGTGAGTTGCCATGCCCTCCTCCAGGGGATCATCCCAATCCAGGGATGGAATGTGGGTCTCCTGTATTGCAGAAAATAAATGAAAATACTTTATTGCTAACAAAAATGCTAACCATCTTTTGGCAAAGCAGGATTGCCACAAACCTTCAATATCTGCAAATTGTAATAATGCAGGGTATGCCTGTGATTTTTCTGAGGCATCTTCTTAAGGTACTAGTATGGGCTCACAAATATAATTATTAAAATGCTACTGTCAAAATAAAAACCAAGTAGAATAAAACTGCTGTCCTGTATGGTACTGGTCCTATTATCTCTCAAAGAATAATACAGCATAGATCACAAGCATAGGAATACAGTGGACATGTCATTTCATCATGGACTCTTCACCAAAATACTATTTGGTTGGTGCAAATATAATTACGGTTTCAGACTATGAATCATTATAACTAGGCTCAAACACATCTTTATTATTCAAAATAGAAACCATTACAATCAACACATTTTTGCCAATGAGAAATAAGTTGATTCCTATAGCTTAAAAATCCATGCTTCGGGATTACATGAACTCTTGGAGAGCATTTTCTGTGTCCTGCTGGCTGTGGAAGTGCTTTCTCTGCTAAAAGTTGTTGAGATGCTTGAAGAAGTAGTAGTTGGTTAGCGAGATGTCAGGTGAAGATGGTGGATGAGGCAAAACTGGCAGAATTGGCACTGAATTCTTTAAACTTTTGAAGCCCTGGTTGTGTGATGTGCAGTTGGGCATTGTCAATTGTGAGAAGAACTGGGTCGTTTCTGTTGACCAGTGCTGGCTGCAGGCATTGCAGCTTTCAGTGCATCTCATTGATTTGCTGAGCATACTTCTCAGATGTAATGGTTTCGCCAGGATTCAGAAAGCTGTAGAGGATCAGACAGGCACCAAACCACCAAACAGTAACCGTGACCTTTTTCTGGTGGGAATTTGTCTTTGGGAAGTGCTTTGGACCTTCTTCTTGGTTCAACCACTGAGTTAGCCATTGCTGGTTGTCATATAAAATCCATGAAAATCCATATAAAATCCACGAAAATCGCATGTCACAATCCGATTGAGAAATGGTTCACTTTTGTTGTGTAGAATAAGAAGACAACACTTCAAAATGACAACTTCTTTTGATTTTCAGTCAGCTAACATGGCACCTACTTCTTGAGTTTTCTCACCTTTTCACTTTGCTTCAAATGCCGAACAATGACAGAATGGTCAATGTTGAGTTCTTTGACAACTTTTCACATAGCTAAGAGGATCAGCTTCTATGATCCCCCCAATTGGTTGCTTTCAACTTCAGATGGCTGGCCACCACACTCATCTTTAAGGCTTTTTTCTCCTTTGCAAAACTTCTTGAACCACTATCGCACAGTATGTTTGTTCCTGGCCCAAATGCATGGCTGATGTTGCAAGTTGTCTCTGCTGCTTCATGACCCATTTTGAACTCAAGAAAATTGCTCAAATTTGCTTTTTGTCTAACACCATTTCCCTCGTCTAAAGCAAATATAAAATAAACAGCAAGTAATAAGTCATTAGCAAAAAAAAAGCAAGAAATGTACATTAAAATGATGTATAACATAAGCACATTTAATTAGAATGTATTCCAATATCAAACGCCAAAGTGCAACAATGCAAAACTGCAATTACTTTTGCACCAACCTAACAGTTCTGAAATTACATTCTTTCTCTAGAATTGTATAGCCTTTGTGGCACTTCAGCTCATTTCTAACTTTTTTAAACTCTTTTCCAACCTTTCTGGATGTATCCGTGAGGACACATTAGGGTATGGTACAGTAACAAATGCAAAGTTTGTGCAAAGTAACAATGCAAAGTAACAAAAACAAAGTTTAATGGCATAAAACAACAAAAGTTTATTTCTCACACAATTTATTGATAAAAGGTTGGATATGGAGTTCTAATCCTTTGTATCACAGCAATATCCTCACTCAGGGACCTGGCTGATGGCTCAACCACCATCTTGAGCACTGCTTCTCACTACAACAGAGTCAAGGATTTAAGCAAAACCTGTACTGTTTTAAAACTTCTCCATTGAAGGGGCACTCACACTCCACTGGCCAAATGTACTCATATGACCACTCCTGAGTTCATCACAGTTGGCATGTAGAAACCTTCCATAGAGAGACACCCTGGCTATTGGTGAACAGAGATAGCTTACCACACTGAAGTTTCACCATATTTCATTGGATTTGGTTGGCTCATTGAGCAATTATTATAGCAGGGGAACATGAACAAACAGGTTGTGTAGAATAAGAACTTAGATTCTGGAGTATGCCTGCTGAGGGTTTTTTCCTGCCTCTATCACTGATTAGCCTTTTGATTTTGACTAATTACCTTCTCTGTACATCCAATCTTCAATTTTGCAAAATAGGGATGTTGTTGTTTAGTTGCTCAGTCATGTCCGACTCTTTGTGGTTCCATAGACTGTAGCTTGCCAGCTCCTCTGTCCATAAGATTTCCCAGGCAACACTACTGGACTGGGTTACCATTTCCTTTTCCAGGGAATCTTCCTGACCCAGGGATCGAACCCAAGTCTTCTGCTTGGCAGGCAGGTTCTTTACCACTGAGCCACCAGGGAAGCAAAATCGGGATGGTAACAATAATACACACCTTGTAGGACCACTGTGAGTTTTAATGTAGGTAGTATATGTGACTCTCTTAGAGAAATATATGAGATATTGTAAATGCTCAATAAATTCTTGCTGATATTATCATTATTATGGCTACTACTATTACTACTGATACTACAACAACATACTAGATACTAGAACACATTTTATCTAAATTTATTCCAATATTTCTATGACAGAGGTATTCATATATTCATTTGACAAATGAGAGAACAGAAGTTAAAACAGTATTACAAGAAGATCTAAATATAAAGCTCACATTTAGCAAAGCTGCAATTTGAATACAGATCTGCCTGACTCCAAACCCTTTGCTATTCTCTATGGTGTTCATATATTTATTGAATACCTATTGTCCAATACTTTTACATGGAACATAAATTTAATATTTATAATTTCTCCAACTGACTATCATACAGGCACTTTCATACTGTGCAGAACATTCTTTATATCCAAAACTTGCAAGCCCTGCATTTCACAGTTGCCACATACAGTCTTTGGTCATAAACACACAGGACAGACTTTCTTGACTCCAAACCCAAGGAAAGCCTTGACACTGCAGGGATGGAAACTCAAGCACTTCCCTTTATCTCCTCTTAATGCTGCACCCAGTGCTGTAAGGGCTTAAAAGTCTGTGTAACTTTTATTGCCAAGGTTTCACAGAGCTTGATAATCCCTGTTATTAAGTGCCTGATTGGGAAAAAAAATAGGCTTTGCAAATGTCTATTTTTCTTGCTTATATCAACAATACTCATGATGGTGTGCAAAACCATGAATCCATCTCGCACATGACATGTAACATTTATATTTCACTATTAGCTGCAACTCAGTTTTGCTTTGGTTGTTGCCATGTAGTAACTATTAACCTTCATTCAGTCATTCAACAGATAATACAGCAACTAGTCTATATTTACAGTGTTGAGTCAGATATATTCCCTGGTCTCAGAGAGTGTATAGTTCAGGACAGCATGTATAATTGAAGCATTGCAGCATCACAGTGATTCATTAAGATGGACTGTGGGCCTCAGCCAGCCTTACAGACTCATCTCTTCTCAGAATGGGCCTCAAGAACATTGACATGTTGGTAAACCTTTGAAGTGATTTTACAGAATAAGATGCAAAGCCTATGGATTACTGTCAAATTCACAAAATATCAGTACTGGTTGAAATATTCTAGCTTAACATACAATTTCATTTTACACATGAGAAACATAAGATCCACAAAGTGGCTTGGCCAAAGTCATTTGCCCTTTCTCTGGGCATATCCACAACTAAACACTGGGTCTCATCATCCTAGGTTGATACATAATTTATTGTCCAAACTGAGGCAATTTTGAGAGGTAAAAGGTGAACTATTTTTAATAAGTACACTGAGATGATAGATAAAAATTGGAACTTTCCTGGGCAAACCAAGTCTTATGATCATTTTCCCTGCTGCTGCTAAGTCGCCTCAGTCGTGTCTGACTCTATGTGACCCCATAGACGGCAGCCCACCGGCTCCCCTGTCCCTGGGATTCTCCAGGCAAGAACACTGGAGTGGGTTGCCATTTCCTTCTCCAATGCAGGAAAGTGAAAAGTGAAAGCGAAGTCACTGAGTCCTGTCCGACTCTTAGCGACCCCATGGACTGCGGCCCACCAGGCTCCTCCATCCACGGGATTTTCCAGGCAAGAGTACTGGAGTGGGGCGCCATTGCCCTCTCCGTCACCTTCCCTAATCCCCAAATTAATGTTTCATAATTCTACATTCACATACAGGGGATCCCACAACTGAATGGTTTCCTTCTTTTAGAATTAATTTCTCATTTTCCAGCATAGTCACTTTTAAGTTCTCTCACTGGACACTCCCTTTCCACTTGAACTTAGTGGAAATACACTTGCCCTCTTCTAACAAAGAATAAATGCTAACTTGACCTTAACATGTCAATATGGGGTTCATAGTAGATTATAGGTTTTAAGACTTCAAGCTCTGGAATCTTATAGTTTTGAGTCTGGATCATAGCTGAATCAGAAACTAGAAGCGTGACCTTGAGATATCATAATCTTCTTGGGGCTCAGTTTCCCCACTGCAAAAATAAGAGACTTACCAAAATTAATGCAAGTGAAGTGATCAGGAAAAATGGGTGACACATGGTAAGCACTCAAGATATTCCTCCTAATTATTGCTGTTAATAAAACTTGCCAAGTTGACCTTTTAAAACATGTTTTGGACAGGAGATATATGTAGAAAGACTAATAAGAATATCAGACACTTTGTATTCTCTCAAGGGTTTCAAATCAGGCCAACCCAACTTTAAATTCCAACTTAACAATTCCTATGTGCCCTTCATCAAGTTACTTCCAAGCCCTGAAACCTCAGTTTTTCCAACTATAAATAAGTTGTACAGTCGTGTTGTGTCACCTGTCTTACAGTCACGTTGTAACATGTAAAAATCATCACAAGTAATTTCCACAGAACCCTGAAGAGTTGTTGTTGCTCATCTGCTAAGTCATATTTGACTGTTTGTGATCCCATGGATTAAAGCATGCCAGGCTCCTCTGTCCTCCACCATCTCTTGGAGTTTGCTCGAATTCATGTCCACTGAGTCAGTGATGCTGTCTCACCATCTTATCATCTGCTGCCCACTTCTTTTGCCTTCAATCTTTCCCAGCAGCAGAGTCTTTTTTAATGAGTCAGCTCTTTGCATCAGGTGGGCAAAATATTGGAGCTTCAGCATCAGTGCTTCCAAAGAATATTCAGGGATGATTTCCTTTAGGATTGACTGGCTTGATCTCCTTGCAGTCCAATGGACTCTCAAGAGTCTTCTCCAGCACCACAGTTCAAAAGCATCAATACTTTGGTGCTCAGCCTTCTTTATGGTCCAACTCTCCCATCGGTATGAGACAATTTTTGACTATATGGACCTTTGTCAGCAAAGTGATGTCTCTATGTTTTAATGCACCATCTAGGTTTGTTGTAGCTTTCCTTCTAAGAAGCATCTTTTAATTTTGTGGATGCAGTCACCATCCACAGTGATTTTGGAGCCCAAGAAAAGAAAATCTGTCACTGTTTCCCCATCTACTTGCCATGACGTGATGGGACTGGATGCCATGATCTTTGCTTTCTGAATATTGAGTGTTAAGCAGCATTTTCACTGTCTTCTTTCACCCTCATCAAGAGGCTTTTTAGTTCCTCTTCGCTTTCTGCCATTAGAGTGCTGTCATCTGCATATCTGAGGTTATTGATATTTCTCCAGGCAATCTTGATTTTAGCCTGGGATTCATCCAGTCTGGCATTTTGCACAATGTGTGCACTCAATAAATACCAGATCCTGTTATTCTTTTAATATTTTTGTTATTATACATCAATACTTGTCATTCAGCTTTAAAATAAAAGGGAATTATAAACAGCAAAAAGTTTAGAATGTTTGATAAATATCCTTATTTAAAACCTAACTCTTAAGACTGGCAGCTTTTGTATACATATTTATTTTTACTGTTGTATTTTCATAAAACAACTTCTGGCTTGTCCACTCCAATTATTTTTTTAATAAGTGAATTTGAACAAAGACAAAGTTGAGTGTTCAGAAAGTTCCTCAAAATAAATGACCAAATGCTCACCCTCATATGTGCAGCAATATAATTTTTGTTTGTTTTTGGCTTTGGTAAGGATGACACATAATTTAAGTTTCATTTTATAAGTACCAACCAAAAAGCATATTCCTTTGAATACTACTACTAATTGTTTTATAACACTGGATATCAGCATAATCCAATTTGCAAACAACCTTCTATCCTCTAAATATTTTATCACTACTAGTGAGATAATGAGAACTTAACTAGAAATTATAAATTTTTGAAACGAGCATTTTTAAGAACTTGACTACAACTCAAGGTCAATGAATGAGATCATTAACAAGCTCTCATTACTTAGTCGTGACCTCTAATGGTATTCATTTTAACTTTGCCTTTGGGGATTTAATTGTTCTTATGAGGTTGTGGTTTCTCATTATTTGAATATCATACATGTCATTGTAAACATTAAAAATCTCATTCTGAGGAAGATTTCAAGAATGATATTAGAATGAAACTTGACCTTCTAAAGTTATACCATGTACTTGAGGCATTAGAATGATATACTGTTCCCCAAAGAAGGTATGCTTCCATGTTGGCACACAAGAATGCATGTGTGTATCCAATTCCATACTGTATGTAAAAAACATTTTAACCCTAAACATTGAAAAAGCAAAATTATATTCTTTATAACTATATTAGTTTAGCATATGAAAATCTCATAGCTTCTCCATCTTCAGTAATACATGCACTCAGTTGTTTTTCCAAGGATGGGGATGAATTTGCAGAAACAAATCAGGGGTTCGGGCATGAATGCTTTTATGGAAAACATTTCTGGAAAACACCAGGCTCAATTTAGATGTACTGACCCTGGCTCCAGAATAAAGTTTCACAAAGTCAAGGTTAAATGAATATTCCATATGGCAATTTAACTAACTACCATGTTTAAAACATAAGATTTATTACTTCATCAGCCCTAATTTTTATATGCATGAGGGATTTAGAAGAAATGTCCTTTTTGTTTTAGGATTCATGTATGATTCTCTCTTTCCTACACATTTACCCCCAGGTTTGAAAATGTTAGTTGCTCAGTTGTATCCAACTCTTTGCGACCCTATGGAATGTAGCCCACCAGGCTCCTCTGTCCATCAGGTTTTCTAGACAAGAGTACTGAAGTAGGTAGCCATTCCCTTCTCCACAGCATATTCCCAACCCAGGAACTGAACCCAGGTCTCCCACATTTCAGGTGGCTTCTTTATTGTCTGAGCCACTACAGAAGTCCCAGATTTAGGTATTGTTAAATTATAGTTACCTGCTCCCCAAAATTGACTTGATTTCAAAGATTACAGGTATATTTTAAGCAAGCTCTTATAATAATACTAAGTTTAGATACTGGATAAAAATGGTTATTTAAAGAGTATCATTGTTTTTTGTGTCATTTTACCCAAGCAAATATATGCTGTAGCAAGTGCAGAGTTGCACGTCCTTGTCATGACTGTTCTGCTTAAGAAGACTGGAGACATTCATGAATATTTCATATGCACACAGTCTTAGGAATTTCTAATTGCCAACATAATTTTTTAACAGTAGAATATAGAAATGATACATTAGAAGTACAGGGCATTTTTAGAGGTTGCTACAGTACATATCTGCCATTTCTATTCTATAACCTTGAGCCATTAATTGGAATAAACAAGGTTGCCATTCATCCAAAGAATTCCTGAGTACCCACTATGTATCAGGTACTTTTCTGAGAGCTGAGGATAGAAAGGAATGGATAAGTCACAAGCTTTGAGGTTACAGCAGAGTTTAGATTCCATTAGTTTGAAATATTTTTATATGGCTTTTTATAAAACATTTCTAAGTCATAGGATTGTGTGTCAACTGTACTTCCTCTCCACTAGGAGTGGAATTTCCCTTAAGGTTAAGACAATTATCTACAAGGAAATGACATTGTCAACACACAGCATTTCTTTCATTTCTTCAGTTTTAGAGATCTTGGATGGATTTAAAATTGCATTTCCTCATCTGGCTCCTGTTCTCTGCCAGTTCATGTCTTGATGTTATTCCAATCACTATCTGGTTTTTCTCCCTCCCTCACCAATCCTGGTATAAAGCATGGTTTCTAGCCAAATGGCTTTGGCATGCTTTATTCTTGAGAATTGTAACTTGGCCAGATGTTTCCTCAATTTGTCTTTTTTTGTTGTTGTTTTAGACTATGGGTTGGAGTTCAATCCAGATTTTACACTAAGTAATGTCATCCAGAGAATATGTAGAACCCGAGTAGAAAAATGACCAACAGGTCAATGATCAACTAGAAAAGATCAAGGACAACTAGAAAAGATCAAAGATCAACTAGAAAATGCTTATAAATCCCCTCTCCTTATTGTAAAATTTATTTTACTTTTTAATCCTGGCTTGTGTACCATAAGAGAAAGTTTGCATTTGGATTACTGTTTTGTTAGTAAAATTTCAATAGCGTTACCATGGCATTATGTGCTTAATGTATTATATTATTGGGTCATGTAGATCTTCAGATGTTATAAGCAACTATGTAGCCAATGGCAAATAAATAACAAGAAGTAATAAAAGTTGTAGTAAAGATCAAATCTGAAGTATGTCTATAGTTTATTGAAGCAAATATATACATAATTATTTACTTTTGATAACAAGTAAGTGTAAAGACAACACAACTTTCCAAAATTCTTTGACCCAGAAAATAAGCCTTTAAAGAGTCATATTCATTTCAGGTTTAAAATAATAGAAACATCAGTGAAATGAGATATTGCCCTTAGAATCAAGAGTCTAAACTGCTGACAGTGAAGAAGTTTTAAATAATAAAACACCAGTCCAAGTATTTGTTTCCATACTTCTAAACAGAGTGAGGCCTATTCAAGGGCCTTCCTCTTATTTAAGAGAAAGAGGTCTGTAATAATTCTGTAGGTTGCCATATAAAATAAAAGATGTTTTAACATACTAGTTTGGCAAATACTAAAGAAACTGACAAACACAAGATATGCTAATGGGGATTAAATTGGTATAACCCGTATTGAGCTCAATTTACTGTTCACATTATTTAAAGTTTGCATAGATTTTGACCCTGCAACTCAATTTTCAGAATTATATCTAAAGAATTTTAACATAAAATTAACAATAAAAAAGTAAATGAAAAACACAGAGTCATTAAATCCCAAAGGAAAAGAGCAAGAAAGGGGGAAAAAAAAAAAACAAAAAACAGGTTGTACAAAAAAGACAACAACTAGCAAAGGGGCAATTTTAAGCCCCTACCTATAAAAAAATCACTTTAAATGTAAATGGATTAAATTCTCTCATCAAAAGATATATAGTAATCAAAACAATATGCTACTGGCATAGTAACAAATACATAGACCAATACAACAGAATGGGGACTCAGAAATAAATCCACACATGGATGGTCGACTAGTATTTGACAAGGAAGTTAATAACACTCAATAGGGAAATGCTAGTGTTTTCTCTACATGGTTCATGGAAACTGAATATTCACATGCAAAAAAAAAGAAAAAGAAAGAAACTGGACCTCACTTTTACACTACTCACTAAAATAAATGAAAGACTTAGATGTAAGACCTGAAACATAAAACTCTTAGAAGAAAATTTAGGGAAAAAGCTCCATGACATTGGTCTCAGCAATGATTGTTTTATAGTCAAAGCTATGGTTTTTCCAGTAGTCATGTACAGATGTGAGAGTTTGACCATAAAGAAGGCTGAACACGATTGAACGACTTTCACTCTTCATATCAAGTAGTAGATGTGGTAATCACCCTTATTGTGGTAATCATTTCACAATATATACACATATCAAATCATAATGCTATACACCTTAAACTTATATAATAGTAGGTACATCTCAATAAAGCTGGAAAAATTATACTTCAAAATGGTGTTTATTTCCCCCTGAGGCAATTAATCTTAAAACTTCTTTAGGAGTTAGTTTCCTTTCTCTGCACTCTAGGAAGAGTATGACCTTTACAGGAAAAGAGACAAAATGGCATAAATACACTGTAAGCTACTGCCTGGTCCTAGGCTCTCCAGAAGTTCCTGACCTTGACTAAGGATTGTTTTGCTGCCAATGTCATCAGAGAAATTTTGTGCACAGTGAGAATCAATGCAAGCCCATTTGATTCATGCCCTAAAATCAATGTTGAGTTAGTTTATGGCTAGATTTTGAGGAATATTCAGATCCTTCTAATCTAAACTATTTCACTTAATAGTAAAAATCAAGCCTAGAGAAATTTCTTATGCATGAGCACAGAGTAAGTCAATAATTGACCTAAAAAATGAATATATATTTCTGTTTCAATTCTAATTGAGCTCATTCTTCCCCTACAACACCATGTTATCTGTATTTCTCAAAATGAGCTCAATGGTATCTATATTCATTTTTAATTTTAATCATGTATCAACATGTACTCCCCATAAGGGTACACGCCTGGTTATAATACTTTTACATAATGACATTAGAGCACAGGGTGATCGCAAAGCACATGTTTGCCAAGACCAGAGACGTAATAACTAACAGAGGTGATAGAAACAGAAAATCTGAGTTTGAGCCTTGCCTATGTTCCCACTTGTTGAGTAGGCCGAAAAGGAAGAACTAATGAAGTGGCCAAAGAAGGAGAAAAAGTATATCGTGTTCTCAAGGAATCCAAGTCAGGAACCTGAAGAACTAGTTTATACAGCTCTGGAGGGCAGAGGGTCTCTTTTGCAACATCATCACATTTGACTCATATAACCCCTAAGCCTCCCAGAGCCACATCACAGCCACTTATGTTGTAGAGAGAAACTTCTTTTCACAGGCAAATATTTGACCTGTTTAATGACTATCCTAACAAAACTGTAAGTTACAAAGATTTCTTCCAGTGTAAGCAATTCAAAAACTCTATCATGCTGCCAACACCATGAGTGAGCATATGTTTAGTAAGCATTTTTTAACACTGATGAGAAAAATTGTCTTGGAGTATTGTGTGCTCATGCAGACATTACATGAATGAGCCTTAGATATCTGTGCCTAGGATAATAATTGAGGTAGCAGAATCTTCCCTGAAGCTCTGTAGGGTCACACCACACAGATTCCTTATAGGACACATTGGAAAGTGAAAGTGAAAGTCGCTCAGTCCTGTCCGACTCTTTGTGACCTCATGGACTGTAGTCCATGGAATTCTCCAGACTCTTCCCAACCGAGGGATCAAACCCAGGTCTCCCACATTGCAGGAGGATTCTTTACAGATGAGCCACATTGGACGTTGGCCTCAATTACTGTGTAGCACATTATGGGTTGAGTAGTAAGACGAACACTGCTGCTGGTACTCAACCAACAGGAGCTCATTTGTGAATGTAGTATTTCAAGATAGAGTAATTAGATTCTAACTAAACACGACATTTAAGGTTATTATTTCTGGGTTCTAGTCATTTCCCTGTATTTGGAAAACAGATGACTTGCTTCTCAGAAAGCCAGAGTTGAGAAAAATACATTGTTGATCTTCCTCAAAATGTAGGATATCCTTACTTTCTAGTCCCCATTGCTGGTAGCAACCTTTAAGTGTGAGCAGGGACTTCCCCGGTTACTCAGTGGTAAAGAATCCACCTGTCAATGCAGGAGACATGGATTCAACCCCTGGTCTGGGAAGATCACTCATGCTGCGAAGCAACTAAGCCTGTGTGCACAAATATTGAACCTGTTCTTTAGAGCCTAGGAACTGCAACTACAGAGGCCACATGCCACAACTACTGAAGCCCTCTCACCCTAGAGCCTGTGCTCCACAACAACAGAAGCCACTGCAATGAGAAGCCCATGCACTGCTGCTAGAAGGTAGCCACACATTTGCCTCAACTAGAGAAAAACCCATGCAGCAATGAAGAACTAGCATGGTCAAAAGAAAAAAAAAAAAGAAGGAAAGAATTTAAAATATTTTTAAAAAAGAGTAAGCAGATCTCCTGATGCTAATAAAGTAAAAATTAAACACAAAGCCCATCAACTACTGTTTTGATGAATCTAATGCAAGCTACAAGAAACTCAACAATACCTCCTTTAGTGAGCTATCGAATGTAAACAATAGACATCTTTTTTACTATTTTCACTTAAAATCTTTTGCCATCAACCATTTCATTAATACAAGAAATAGATCAACTTATTATACATGGTATAAATTATTTGGATAGAGACATATTATTACCTAAACTAAATTTCCAGTGACAGGCGACTGGTGGAGTAGTGTTTGCAGCAAACATATTCCACAATGATTTGGCACAATTGTATATCATTTGACACTTAGGAAATAAATTTCTTGCTAAGTTGAAAGTGATAAATTTGGTTTATAGTAATTATACATAGACCACATAATCAAAATATAATAACATTTCAAAACTTAAAAATGGGTTCTATTTGAGACTTTTACATAGTGGCAACTTGGAGATAGCATGAAATGTAAACTTATTTTTAATAATTTTCTAAAAATTCTAATTAAGGGAAGAACATGGTTCTGAAGCTAAAATATATCAATAATGCGATGGAAATCTCAGACAACTGAATAGGGCATACAGAACAGAGAGATAAAAGACTTTTTAATACTATGAAAATACCTCATTCTGACCTCAATTACCTGTGTATTACATAGAGGGGAAGAACTGCATAAAGTATAGTTTTGTTTTGTTTTGTTTTAACTAGTAGATAATCCAAAAATAATTCACACTTGCATTCTGGGAAATTCACAACTTTTCAAGTAAAATAGTGAACTATAACTTAAAGAAAAACTTTAGGGACAAAATGTCAATTCATGTTAACAGTTATTGAATGCCTACCAGGATCTCAGAAGGCTCTGGAGGTATAAAGAACAGTTAAGACCAAGATTC
Organism: Bos indicus x Bos taurus; assembly: GCF_003369695.1. Lineage (NCBI taxonomy): Eukaryota > Metazoa > Chordata > Mammalia > Artiodactyla > Bovidae > Bos > Bos indicus x Bos taurus. The sequence goes on along the minus strand of NC_040105.1, from coordinate 118,339,701 downwards.
TTGCCCCTGAAAATGGCAGTCATGAAGGAAGACAGATGCTTTTTATTTTTTTTTTTTTACGACAATGTGATGACTGCTATACTCCTCAGAGGCACATAATATCATGAGGACAGAGATGAGGAATTAATTAATTCAACATGATTTGAGGGATCCAGGGGAAGGTACAGAGAGTGAAGACCAAAGATCAGACTTCAGAAATGAGCTCAGCAGGTGGAGAAGCATGGACAGGACGTTCTAGGAGTAAGACATCATGATCAAAGACATAGGAGGACTCACTGTGCTTGCAGAAGAGCATGGTAGGAGCTGAAGACATTTATTCTCAAAGTGTGTGTGTGTGTGTGTGTGTGCATGTGTGTGTGCGTGTGTGTGTGTGTGTGTGTGTGCGTGCATGCTCTCAGTCATATCCAACTCTATGGGACCCCATGCACTGTAGCCCATCAGGCTCTTCTGTCCATGGGATTTCCCCGGCAAGAATACTGGAGTTGGTTACCATTTCTTCCTCCAGGGGATCTTCCTGACCCAGGGATTGAACCCAGGTCTCTGTGTCTCCTGCATTGGCAGGGAGATTGTTTACTTCTCTGCCACCTGTGAAGCTCTTATTCTCAAACTGGAATATGACAATTAGTCTCATCAGAATCTCCTGTGGAGTTACATGAGAAAATAAAAGATTCTTTGGTCCCACTTCTGAAGTTTGTTTCAGGAAGACTGGGATATGGCTCAAGACCTCTTTAAAATATTCTTAGCTGATGCCCAGTGCTTTTGATTCAGTAGATTTACCTTGGTCTCTGGGATTCCCTGGTGGCTCAGTCATAAAGAATCTGCTTGCAATGTAGGAGATGCAGATTCAATCCCTGGGTCAGCAAGATCTGCTGGAGGAGGGCATGGCAACACACTCCAGTATTCTTGCCTGGGAAATCCCGTGGACCAAGGAGCCTGGCAGTCTACAGTCCATGGGGTCACTAAGAGTCAGACATGACTTAGCTGTTAACACTTTCACTTTTTCACTTTTCTGGACCACATGTCAGTGACTGAGAGTGTTGGCAGTGGAGAGGTGGAGCGTCTGGAAACCGCGATCTTGGCGGGGGGTTGGGGAGTGATGCAGGAAATTTTCTTAATTCACAGTAGAGTCTGGTCTTTATTTTGTGACAATGGGGAGTTACCAAAAAGGAAGTGGCTTAAAAAATGGCCATTTAGCTCAGGATTCTGCATATTGGCTCAGCTGGTGTTTTCTCTGAGCTTGGCTAAGCTCCCAGGCGCATCTGGGTACAGATGTGGGTCAGGTAAGCAGCTTTGCTGATCTCTGCTAGCCCTGAAGCCTCTGGTGCTTAAGCTGGAACAAAGGGGCGGACTCTCCTCTAGTAGGAGGCTAGCCCAGGCTTGTTCCTGTTATAGGGACTGAATTCCGAACAAAGAGAGGAAGCACTCGAGGACTCTTGGAACCTAGGATTGTAACTGTGAAATAAAAATATCTAATGAACAAGAAATGTCACAGCCATCAGTGATTTCTTGCCTCCAAAGGTAGCAGATGCTACCACCCCCCATGGTGATTGCTAAGGAGCTGGGGGAGTGCAAGAAGGAAGGTAAACAAGCAAAGAGGAAGCCTGACTTCCTCTCCTGCCTCTTTGGAGCAGTTTTCTTAGAGCTATTTAGACGCTGTTTCCTGGGCTTGGAGTCTTAAACATTCCCACCAAATAAAATAACTCTCTATTTTCAGGTTGTGACCATATTTTTTAGTCAACATAACTGATATAGCATTCAATGTGCCACATTCTTTTGGTCAAAACAAGCTACAGATCCACCCCAGATTTAAAGGCTGGGGAGTGTGGACTTTAAAATTATTTACAACATAAAAGTTGAGAGTTACGTTAGGACTTCAAGCCTGGGAGGCAGTATCACAAGATACTGAGAGAACTGCTCTAAGGAGCTTCCCTTTGGCTCAGTGGTAAATCATTTGCTTCCACTGCAGGAGACCTGGGTTTGATCTCTGGGTTGGGAAGATCCCCTGGAGAAGTCAATGGCAAGGACTGAGCTATTAACGCTTTCACTTTAGCTGGAAATAGCTAACTTGATTACTGATATGCACAGGAGTGCTATTAAATTTTGAGCTTTTAATTTAATGTCTAGTTGAAAACTCTTATTTCTGGCAGCTTTTCAGTCAGCTTTTTTCCTAGGTCTATAATTACATAATTTGCAACAGTGATGTAATTTTCATATTTTTTCACTGATACATTTTTATTTCTGTTTAATTTTACTGGAACTTCCAAAGTAGTGTTAACATTGTCATAATGGTGAGAGTATTTTTTGCTTTCTTTTTCATCTTAATGGGTGAATTTTACTATTTCACTATTAAAAATAATGTTACTTTTGGTTTGAAATAACTCCTTTAATTTTCACTTCCTTTCTGAGATGTGGAACTCATTGCATTTGTTTTCCTCTTCCTTTGGTTCTTCCAAGTTTTTGCAGCTACAACCTGGGCTTGTGGAATTCATTTTTATAATTTACTTTTATTTTTATTTGTTTTTTTTTAATATAATTTTCTTATTTCTAAGTAAATATAAAATTAATTTAGTAATCCCTCTAAAAGCAATTATTTAAAGTATAAGTATGTGTTTACAGTTATTTAAGAGTATATATATAGCAGCCTGTTCCTTCAAATTTTTCTGAAGTTGCCTTGAATTTTAGTTGGTTATCTCTTGACACTTATTCCCTAAAAAAACATTTTCAAGTAGTTTAATTTGGAAGGACCTTCAAATATTGTATTCATGAAGAGTACCAGGTTAGCATAATTCCTGAGTGGTAGCATGCTTACAAATCTATTCACACATGAACAACAATTTTTTTGTGTAAAACTGCCACAGAAACTTCTGTATCCTTCAGGGGTTTAGTGTTGCAGAGGAGTCTAGAGTGCGACCTAATTCTTTTATGGGCTAACTTTTCTCCTTTTTCCCTTATAGTATTTGCTAGATATTCATGAGATTCTTTCTTTATAATCGAAATTTGAAATTCCACCAAGAAAAGAAAATACACTAAACAGGCAATGCTAAAGAATGCTCAAACTACCACACAATTGCACTCATCTCACACGCTAAGTAATGCTCAAAATTCTCCAAGCCAGGCTTCAGCAATATGTGAACCCTGAACTTCCAGATGTTCAAACTGGTTTTAGAAAAAGGCAGAGGAACCAGAGATCAAATTGCCAACATCCGCTGGATCATCAAAAAAGCAAGAGAATTCCAGAAAAAAAAAAAAAAAAGAACATCTGTTTCTGCTTTACTGACTATGCCAAAGCCTTTGACTGTGTGGGTCACAATAAACTGTGGAAAATTCTGAAAGAGATGGGAATATCAGACCACCTGATCTGCCTCTTGAGAAACCTATATGCAGGTCAGGAAGCAACAGTTAGAACTGGACATGGAACAACAGACTGGTTCCAAACTGGAAAAGGAGTACGTCAAGGCTGTATATTGTCACCCTGCTTATTTAACTTATATGCAGAGTACATCATGAGAAATGCTGAGCTGGAAGAAGCACAAGCTGGAAACAAGATTGCCGGGAGAAATATCAATAACCTCAGATATACAGATTACACCACCCTTATGGCAGAAAATGAAGAGGAACTAAAAAGCCTCTTGATGAAAGTGAAAGAGGAGAGTGAAAAAGTGGGCTTAAAGCTCAACATTCAGAAAACAAAGATCATGGCATCTGGTACCATCACTTCATGGGAAATAGATGGGGAAACAGTGGAAACAGTGTTAGACTTTATTTTGGGGGCTCCAAAATCACTGCAGATGATGACTGCAGCCATGAAATTAAAAGATGCTTACTCCTTGGAAGGGAAGTTATGAGCAACCTAGATAGCATATTCAAAAGCAGAGACATTACTTTGCCAACAAAGGTCCATCTAGTCAAGGCTATGGTTTTTCCAGTAGTCAGGTATGGATGTGAAAGTTGGACTGTGAAGAAGGCTGACTGCCAAAGGATTGATGCTTTTGAACTGTAGTGTTGGAGAAGACTCTTGAGAGTCCCTTGGACTGCATGAAGATCCAACCAGTCCATCCTAAAGGAGATCAGTCCTGGGTGTTCATTGGAAGGACTGATACTAAAGCTGAAACTCCAATATTTTGGCCACCTGATGCGAAGAGCTGTCTCATTGGAAAAGACTCTGATGCTGGGAGGGATTGGGGGCAGGAGGAGAAGGGGACGGCAGAGGATGAGATGGCTGGATGGCATCACCGACTCAATGGACATGAGTTTGAGTGAACTCTGGGAGTTGGTGATGGACAGGGAGGCCTGGCATGCTGCGATTCATGGGGTTGCAAAGAGTTGGACACAACTGAGCAACTGAACGGAATGAAACTGTAGTGTATTTGTAGAGTTAATTTTATTCATTTTTCCTTAATACTTTCTGAGCGCTTTCAGTATGCAGGTCTGCCTTTGCTTATTAACTCTGTTCACTTGGTTTTATACTCTTTTTCAAGATCACCAATTATCTATAGGTTGCACCTCTGGAATATGTCTTCCATATTGATCATGTCTTTATCATAGAATTTGAATCTTTTTATCCTTTTCCTGTATGACCAGGAAGAACTTGTTTAAGTTTCTCATATTTTGGTTATTCTTCAGTGATAGAAGCTCACATATATTACATATGTTAAGTGTTCTATGTGCACAATCTCATTTAATCCTCCCAAGTACCCTGTGAGTGAAGTTCAGTTATCATCTCTGTTTTCACGAATATGATAACTAGTGTTCAGAATATTGAAGTAATCTGTATAAGTTCATACAGGTGGGAAATTTCAACCCCAGGGTCCCATGTTCCTAAGCATGTCATCATACAGTTTCTCCAGAGTGAGTTGGGTATTCATTTTCTCCTTTATAGGTTTTCATTTTGCAGCTGTGATTTCCATCTTTTACTTTACTTATTTTTTTTTTTTTTCCAAATTAACCCCTTATTTGTTATGTTCAATCTGGTACAGTAGAGATATTGTTCACTGAGTCTTGTGAAGAATATGGATTACAGTATTTTTGGAAACAATAGTTTTGCTATGTCCTGTGCTTTTCTTTCTTTTTTTTTAATTTTAGTTTTTAACTGCACTGCATAGCAGGCAGGATCTCAGTTCCCCAGCCAGGGATGGAGCCTGCACCCCCTGCAATAGAAATGTAGAATGCTAACCACTGCACCACCAGGGAAATCCCGTGTCCTTTGCCTTTAACAAGGATTAGAGAAGGCAATGGCACCCCACTCCAGTACTCTTGCCTGGAAAATCCCATGGACGGAGGAGCCTAGTAGGCTCCATGGGGTCGCTAAGAGTCCAACACAACTGAGCGACTTCATTTTCACTTTTCACTTTCATGCATTCGAGAAGGAAATGGCAACCCACTCCAGTGTTCTTGCCTGGAGAATCCCAGGGACGGGGGAGCCTGGTGGGCTGCCATCTATGGGGTCTCCCAGAGTCGGACACGACTGAAATGACTTAGCAGCAGCAGCAGCAGCAGTATTTTTAAAAGCTTTATAAAGTCATTAGTGAATTTTTAAAATGTTGAAGAAATATTATGTTACAAAATAACTGCTATAGGATGCCTTATATGCTGCTGCTGCTGCTAAGTCACTTCAGTCGTGTCCAACTCTGTGCAACACCATAGAAGACAGCCTACCAGGCTCCTCCGTCCCTGGGATTCTCCAGGCAAGAACACTGGAGTGGGTTGCCACTTCCTTCTCCAATGCCTTAAATAAGTATTTAAAAATATAGTTATCTACCCCTTTGATAATAAGATCTTGATAATTTCATCAATTTATTAAAATATATATGTTTTGAACTTATCAGCCTTATCTCAAGCAGGAGGAAAAAAGCTAGAATGTAGCAGGATAATAAATTGTGCTTTTCCAGTTTACTAGAAATTTGGGCTAAAATCCTAAAGCTGAGAACAACAGTGCTAGACATATCTCTTTCTTTTTTATTTATTTATTTGTTTATTATTTTATTTTTTAACTTTACAATACTGTATTGGTTTTGCCATATATCAAAATGAATCCACCACAGGTATACATGTGTTCCCCATCCTGAACCCTCCTCCCTCTTCCCTCCCCATACCATCCCTCTGGGTCGTCCCAGTGCACCAGCCCCAAGCATCCAGTATCGTGCATCAAACCTGGACTGGACTCATTTCATATATGACATTATACATGTTTCAATGCCATTCTCCCAAATAATCCCACCCTCTCCCTCTCCCACAGAGTCCAAAAGACTGTTCTATATATCAGTGTCTCTTTTGCTGTCTCGTATACAGGGTTATTGTTACCATCTTTCTAAATTCCATATATATGCGTTAGTATACTGTATTAGTGTTTTTATTTCTGGCTTACTTCACTCTGTATAATAGGCTCCAGATTCATCCATCTCATTAGAACTGATTCAAATGTATTCTTTTTAATGGCTGAGTAATACTCCATTGTGTATATGTACCACTGCTTTCTTATCCATTCATCTGCTGATGGACATCTAGGTTGCATCCATGTCCTGGCTATTCTAAACAGTGCTGCGATGAACATTGGGGAACACGTGTCTCTTTCCCTTCTGGTTTCCTCAGTGTGTATGCCCAGCAGTGGGATTGCTGGGTCATAAGGCAGTTCTATTTCCAGTTTTTTAAGGAATCTCCACACTGTTCTCCAGAGTAGCTGTACTAGTTTGCATCCCCACCAACAGTGTAAGAGGGTTCCCTTTTCTCCACACCCTTTCCAGCATTTATTGCTTGTAGACTTTTGGATCGCAGCCATTCTGACTGGCATGAAATGGTACCTCATAGTGGTTTTGATTTGCATTTCTCTGATAATGAATGATATTGAGCATCTTTTCATGTGTTTGTTAGCCATCTGTATGTCTTCTTTGGAGAATTGTCTATTTAGTTCTTTGGCCCATTTTTTGATTGGGTCATTTATTTTTCTGGAATTGAGCTGTAGGAGTTGCTTGTATATTTTTGAGATTAGTTTTTTATCAGTTGCTTCATTTGCTATTATTGTCTCCCATTCTGAAGGCTGTCTTTTCACTTTGCTTATAGTTTCCTTTGTTGTGCAGAAGCTTTTAAGTTTAATTAGGTCCCATTTGTTTATTTTTGCTTTTATTTCTAATATTCTGGGAGGTGGGTCATAGAGGATCCTGCTGTGATGTATGTCGGAGAGTGTGTTGCCTATGTTCTCCTCTAGGAGTTTTATAGTTTCTGGTCTTACATTTAGATCTTTAATCCATTTTGAGTTTATTTTTGTGTATGGTGTTAGAAAGTGTTCTAGTTTCATTCTTTTACATGTGGTTGACCAGTTTTCCCAGCACCACTTGTTAAAGACATTGTCTTCAATCCATTTTAAATTCTTGTCTCCTTTGTCAAAGATAAGGTGTCCATAGGTGCATGGGTTTATCCCTGGGCTTTGTATTTTGTTCCATTGATCTATATTTCTGTCTTTGTGCCAGTACCATACTGTCTTGATGACTGTGGCTTTGTAGTAGAGCCTGAAGTCAGGCAGGTTGATTCCTCCTGTTCCATTCTTCTTTCTCAAGATTGCTTTGGTATTCGAGGTTTTTTGTATTTCCATACAAATTGTGAAATTATTTGTTCTAGCTCTGTGAAGTGTACTGTTGGTAGCTTGATAGGGATTGCATTGAATCTATAAATTGCTTTTGGAAGTATACTCATTTTCACTATATTGATTCTTCCAATCCATGAACATGGTATATTTCTCCATGTATTAGTGTCCTCTTTGATTTCTTTCACCAGTGTTTTATAGTTTTCTGTATATAGATGTTTAATTTCTTTGTGTAGATACATTCCTAAGTATTTTATTCTTTTCGTTGCAATGGTGAATGGGATTGTTTCCTTAATTTCTCTTTCTATTTTCTCATTATTAGTGTATAGGAATGCAAAGGATTTCTGTGTGTTGATTTTATATCCTTGAACTTTACTATATTCATTGATTAGTTCTAGGAATTTTCTGGTGGAGTCTTTAGGGTTTTCTATGTAGAGGATCATGTCATCTGCAAACAGTGAGAGTTTTACTTCTTCTTTTCCAATTTGGATTCCTTTTATTTCTTTTTCTGATCTGATGGCTGTGGCCAAAACTTCCAAAACTATGTTGAATAGTAGAGGTGAAAGTGGGCATCCTTGTCTTGTTCCTAAAGGAAATGCTTTCAATTTTTCACCATTGAGGATAATGTTTGCTGTGGGTTTGTCATATATAGCTTTTATTATGTTGAGGTATGTTCCTTCTATTCCTGCTTTCTGGAGAATTTTATCATAAATGGATGCTGAATTTTGTCACAGACTTTCTCCTCATCTACTGAGATAATCATATGGTTTTTTATTTTTCAGTTTGTTAATGTGGTGTATTACATTGATTGATTTGCAGATATTGAAGAATCCTTACATCCCTGGGATAAAGCCCACTTGGTCATGGTGTATGATCTTTTTAATGTGTTGTTGGATTCTGATTGCTAGAATTTTGTTAAGGATTTTTGCATGCATCTATGTTCATCAGTGATATTGGCCTGTAGTTTTCTTTTTTTTTTTTTTTGTGGGGTCTTTGTCAGGTTTTGGTATTAGGGTGATGGTGGCCTCATAGAATGAGTTTGGAAGTTTACCTTCCTCTGCAATTTTCTGGAAGAGTTTGAGTGGGATAGATGTTAGCTCTTCTGTAAATTTTTTGGTAGAATTTTGCTGTGAAGCTGTCTGGACATGGGATTTTGTTTGCTGGAAGATCTCTGATTTCAGTTTCAATTACCATGCTTGTGATGGGTCTGTTAAGATTTTCTATTTCTTCCTCGTCCAGTTTTGGAAAGTTGTAATTTTCTAAGAATTTGTCCATTTCTTCCAAGTTGTCCCTTTTATTGGCATATAATTGCTGATAGTAGTCTCTTATTATCCTTTGTATTTCTGTGTTGTCTGTTGTGATCTCTCCATTTTCATTTCTGATTTTATTGATTTGATTTTTCTCCCTTGTTTCTTGATTAGTCTAGCTAATGGTTTGTCAATTTTATTTATTCTTTCAAAGAACCAGCTTTTGGCTTTGTTGATTTTTGCTATGGTATCTTTTGGTTTTTTTGCATTTATTTCTGCCCTAATTTTTAAGATTTCTTTTCTTCTACTAACCCTGGGGTTCTTCATTTCTTCCTTTTCTAGTTGCTTTAGGTGTAGAGTTAGGTTATTTATTTGACTTTTTCCTTGTTTCTTGAGATATGCCTGTATTGCTATCAACTTTCCCCTTCGGACTGCTTTTACAGTGTCCCACAGGTTTTGGGTTATTGTGTTTTCATTTTCATTCATTTCTATGCAAATATTGATTTCATTTTTGATTTCTTCTGTGATTTGTTGGTTATTCAGCAGCGTGTTGTTCAGCCTCCATATGTTGGAATTTTTAATAGTATTTCTCCTGTAATTGAGATCTAATCTTACTGCATTGTGGTCAGAAAAGATGCTTGGAATGATTTCAGTTTTTTTTAATTTACCAAGGTAGATTTATGGCCCAGGATGTGATCTATCCTGGAGAAGGTTCCGTGTGCGCTTGAGAAAAAGGTGAAATTCATTGTTTTGGGATGAAATGTCCTATAGATATCAATTAGGTCTAACTGGTCTATTGTATCATTTAAAGTTTGTGTTTCCTTGTTAATTTTCCATTTAGTTGATCTATCCATAGGTGTGATTGGGGTATTAAATCCTCCCACTATTATTGTGTTATTGTTAATTTCTCATTTCATACTTGTTAGCATTTGTCTTACATATTGCGGTGCTCCTATGTTGGGTGCATATATATTTATAATTGTTATATCTTCTTCTTGGATTGATCCTTTGATCATTATGTAGTGACCTTCTTTGTATCTTTTCACAGCCTTTGTTTTAAAGTCTATTTTATCTGATATGAGTATTGCTACTCCTGCTTTCTTTTGGTCTCTATTTGCATGGAGTAATATTTTCCAGCCCTTCACTTTCAGTCTGTATGTGTCCCCTGTTTTGAGGTGGGCCTCTTGTAGACAACATATGTAGGGGTCTTGTTTTTGTATCCATTCAGCCAGCCTTTGTCTTTTGGTTGGGGCATTCAACCCATTTACGTTTAAGGTAATTATTGATAAGTATGATCTCGTTGCCATTTACTCTGTTGTTTTGGGTTCGAATTTATACACCCTTTTTGTGTTTCCTGTCTAGAGAATATCCTTTTCTATTTGTTGGAGAGCTGGTTTGGTGGTGCTGAATTCTCTCAGCTTGTGCTTGTCTGGAAAGCTTTTGATTTCTCCTTCATATTTGAATGAGATCCTTGCTGGGTACATTAATCTGGGCTGTAGGTTATTTTCTTTCATCACTTTAAGTATGTTTTGCCATTCCCTCCTGGCTTGAAGTGTTTCCATTGAAAGATCAGCTGTTATCCCTATGGGAATTCCCTTGTGTGTTATTTGTTGTTTTTCTCTTGCTGCTTTTAATATTTGTTCTTTGTGTTTGATCTTTGTTAATTTGATTAATATGTGTCTTGGGGTGTTTTGCCTTGGGTTTATCCTGTTTGGGACTCTCTGGGTTTCTTGGACTTGAGTGATTATTTCCTTCCCCATTTTAGGGAAGTTTTCATCTATTATCTTCTCAAGTATTTTCTCATGGTCTTTCTTTTTGTCTTCTTCTTCTGGGACTCCTATGATTTGAATGCTGTAGCGTTTAATATTGTCCTGGAGGTCTCTGAGATTGTCCTCATTTCTTTTAATTCGTTTTTCTTTTTTCCTTTCTGCTTCATTTATTTCTACCATTCTGTCTTCTAATTCACTAATCCTATCTTCTGCCTCTGTTATTCTACTATTTGTTGCCTCCAGAGTGTTTTTGATCTCATTTATTGCATTATTCATATATATTGACTCTTTTTTATTTCTTCTAGGTCCTTGTTAAACCTTTCTTTCATCTTCTCAATCCTTGTCTCCAGGCTATTTATCTGTGATTCCATTTTGATTTCAAGATTTTGGATCAATTTCACTATCATTATTCGGAATTCTTTTTCAGATAGATTCCCTATCTCTTCCTCTTTTGTTTGGTTTGGTGGGCATTTATCTTGTTCCTTTTCCTGCTGGGTATTCCTCTGTCTCTTCATCTTGTTTATATTGCTGAGTTTGGGGTGTCCTTTCTGTATTCTGGCAGTTTGTGGAGTTCTCTTTATTGTGGAGTTTCCTCGCTGTGTGTGGGTTTGTACAGGTGGCTTGTCAAGGTTTCTTGGTTAAGGAAGCTTGTGTCGGTGTTCTGGTGGGTGGAGCTGGATTTCTTCTCTCTGGAGTGCAATGAATTGTCCAGTAATGAGTTATGAGATGTCTATGGTTTTGTAGTAACTTTGGGCAGCCTGTATATTGGAGCTCAGGGCTGTGTTCCTGGAGAATTTGCTTGGTATGTCTTGCCCTGGAACTTGTTGGCCCTTGTGTGGTGCTTGGTTTCAGTGTAGATATGGAGGTGTTTGATGAGCTCCTGTCAGTTAATGTTCCCTGGAGTCAGGAGTTCCCTTGAGTCAGGGTTTGACTTAAGCCTCCTGCTTCCAGTTATCGGTCTTATTTTTACAGTAGTCTCAAAACTTCTCCTTCTATACAGCACCATCAATAAACATCTCCGTTCGAAGACAATAGGTTGCTTTTCTGGGTGCCTGATGTCCTCTGCCAGCATTCAGAAGTTGTTTTGTGGAATTTACTCGGTTTTTATGTGTTCTTTCGATGAATTTGTGGGGGAGAAGGTGGTCTCCCTGTCCAATTCCTCCGCCATCTTAATTCCTCCCTCCTACATATCTTTCTTAAAGAATACACTGAAAGCTAGAAAAATTGGTCCAGTGACCTCTTCTCCATTTTTCCCTTGTAGGAAAATATGAAACCCTTTAAAGGGAATTACTGAAAGGAATTTTTTGGAATAGAAGTAGAATGGATTTTTAACGTTTTTTCACTAAACTTAATGGAAGAGGGTTCCATGAGAACCACTTGCACAGATTCAGTATGCCTGCAAGGGAAGAGTAGCTGAGAACCACTTGCACAGGTTCAGTATGCCTGCAAGGGAAGAGTAGCAGTACATTCTCAGGATGGAATCGTCCAGAACTACAGAAATTCATATGTCCAGATCACACTCAGATGGAGGTCAGGGCAAGTGTTCTTGGAAGAATTAGACAGTATATTTAAGTGAGGGAGGGGGAATAAATGAACATAGAAATTAAGAGTGGGTCTGAGTAGCTCCAAAAGGCAGTTTGTGGAGAGAGAATCAGCAATTAGGCAAACTGCACCTTGAGCGATTTTCCTTTGGGCCTAGTGGCTAGCTCAGAAGGTAGTCAGCTTGAGTCATCTTGATGTCTGGATGCCCAAGAAAGCTGCTTACCAGAAAAAAAAAAAAAAAAAAGACCCAAAGAGGAAAAAGCTATGGGTCTATTGCCAGAGGTGGAAGCTTTGAGGGTATTGTGAATCATCCAGAGCATGCCTTGCCCGAGTGGAAGAATTTCTTTTTGAAGACATCTGCCAGTGCTCAGAGGACTGACTAATGAGCACCACCCCCCTCCCCACCAAAAGCCAGGCTGTGGACACAGTTTAGGGAGTATAGCCCTAAAGGTGAGACTTGTGAGTACAACAGCCATAAAAGACCTACTGTCTTCTTCTCATCCCCCTAGTTCTTCCTGACCCAGGAGGAAATCATCAGTTATTGACTGACATGTGAAAAATCACCCCCAGAGTCAGTGTCTTAAATACAAGAAAAATGGATTTTTCTCACAGTTTTTTGTGGGTCAGAAATTCCAGAGTGGCTTATTAGGTAGTTCTGATTGAGGACCTTTCCATGAAGTTGTGTTTACACAGGTCAGGCCCCTTCAGTGTGAGAAGGCACAACAAAACAGTGTTGCTACTATAGGGTAAGAATTACTGGAGGTCATTGAGGCTGATTGCCTCTGGCCAGTAAGAGGTGGTAGGGTTGAGGGGAGAGAGAAAGAAGAGACCAAGCACTGCCTGTTCACAACCTCTTACTGATGGCAGATCCCAGAGCCTTGCTCAGGAGACAGGCAGGAGCTCTAAATCAGAGTTAAGGTTGAACTAAATGTGAATCCTAGTTACTAGGACTAGTTACTAAATGACTACCAGTGAGTCCCTGTTTTCCTGGGTGAGCCCTGGTTTACTCCTGGAATCCAGTCAGATTTTGCATTTTTCTGGATATTTCATATTTAGTAAATTATTGGGCTTCCTTGGTGGCTCAGTAGTAAAGAATCTGCCAGCCAATGCAGGAGATTCGGGTTCGATCCCTGGGTTGAGAAGTTCCCCGGGTGGAGGAAATGGCAACCCACTCCAGTGTTCCTGCCTGGAGAATCCTCATGGGCAAAAGAGCCTGGCAGGCTACTGTCCATGGGTTGCAAAGAGTTGGGCACAACTGAGTGACTAAACAACATTAATATTAATAGTTGCATTAAAATATGTCAGGGTAGCTTTGGCAGATTGGCAATGTATATTTCTGCTTTCTGACTTGGTCTCATCGTGTGGTGTGTGAGATATTTGTATAGTGGAAAGTGCTGGACCATATCTTTTTCTTTGATCTTCGCTTTTAAAGTCAGCATCCTAGGTATTTGTGGATACAGTGAAGTGTGTGCTGCCTAGTGCTGGGAATCAGTGCTTCCTTCTAGTCTCAAATGGTGATGGCAGAAGTCATTGGCTCCACTGCCTTACAGGAGCCACTTGTGCCGTGATCTAAGCCAAGAACTGTTAAGTACATGAAGCTATAAGGTAAGGTTGCCACTTGTCATGGTCAGTAGGAATCATGGGACATTACAGGTTGTGTCCAAGAAATATAGGGTGGAAATTGGGGCTGACCAGCCATACTATAGTCTATAGACAGAGTAATCTACATGTGGTTCCTATTTGGACTTCTCATTTTTTACAAAGTAACTTTTTTTAAGTTTTTGTGATTCACCTTTTCTGTAGCTCTGAGTTCCAAAAAATAAAAGTGCATATTAAATGCAAATAGTAAGTACTCAATATTGATCTTGCAAGAAAATTGATGATAAAAATGAAATATCCCTTGATATTACCCACTTCCTCTTTGGGGTGGTAGTGGTACCATTGATCAAGTGAAAATAAGAAATCACCAATCTGCTGAAGAAGCGTCAGCAATCACTTGAAAGTTAATCATCATTTGAGAGTGTTTCAGAGGATGACAGTTTACTACTAACATGTTTCATTGCAAAAAGATGTTTCCATGTTACTCTGTAAAACATGATTGGAGAGTGAAATCCCTATTCTAATTTAATTTTATTCATTTTCAAATTCAAAGTGTTTGTGCATGCAGGAAAAATAAAAGGACAATTTATACTGTGTTGGTTCCACTCGCAGAAGATCTTTGCAGTTGCAGATAAAAGAGTTGAATTTCATATCAGTATTATCAGATGCTTCAAATAAAAAAGAGCTTATTCCAATAATAGTACCATTTTTAAGAAACCAAATTTATGGAGCTTACCTTGGCAAGCCTTTGTGAATAAAACATTGTCAGAGACAGTGTATCTGCCTTTATTATAAATGTTACTGTAAATTCACTTTAGAACTTCAAAACTGAAGGAAAAAACATTTTCTGTTGTAATTAACATTTACCTGTACGTGTATTCACATCTAAATAAATTTAAAATACAAATGCAATTTATTTTGTGGTGAAATGCATATATGGTGATAATAAAAAATACAGGTAGAGCCCAGCATGATGTTAAAAACAATATTCCTACTCAAATAAGAAAGATAGGGAGCAGAAATGTGCTTGGCATTAGTGGTAGTGCATAGATAGTTTATAGTTACATCTATAAAAACAAAGTATTCTACCAATTCAAATAGAAGCTACTGCTAAGTCACTTCAGTCGTGTCCGACTCTGTGCAACCCCATAGACGGCAGCTCACCAGGCTCCACCGTCCCTGGGATTCTCCAGGCAAGAACACTGGAGTGGGTTGCCATTTCCTTCTCCAATGCATGAAAGTGAAAAGTGAAAGTGAAGTCGTTCAGTCGTGTCTGACTCTTCTAGACCTTATGGACTGCAATGCACCAGGCTCCTCTGTCCATGCGATTTCTCAGGCAAGAGTACTGGAGTGGGGTGCCATTGCCTTCTCCAAAATAGAACCTATAGTTCCCCAAATTTAAAAATAGCATTACATATATACACAAAGTATTTGGTTTATAACATTTTTCTGCAAATACTAGTATGGTGTAAACACAATGAAAAACATCAACATGATCATTTAGACATGTTTGCTGCCCGTGGTCAGTCTGAGGTTCAAAATGATATCTTTGAAGGACTGGTAAATCAACCCATGTTATGTTTTTTTTTTTTTAACCTTCTTGGAAGTCTTCTAAATTTGGGGTACATTTTGTTCAAAATCCTAAGATGGTGGGGGAATAGGTTGGGGAGACCATTTTTTTCCTGAAAAATTCATCAAAAGAACATTTGAACGCTGAGTAAATTCCACAAAACAACTTCTGAATGCTGGCAGAGGACATCAGGCACCCAGAAAAGCAGCCCATTGTCTTCGAAAGGAGGTAGGAAAAAATATAAAAGACAAAAAGAGAGATAAAAGAGGTAGGGATGGAGCTCTGTCCCCATGAAGGGAGTCTTAAAAAAGAGAGAAGTTTGCAAACACCAGGAAACACTCCCACTGCCAAGTCTGTGGAGAACCTTGGAACCACAGAGGGCAACATAACTGGGAGGAAAAATAAATAAATAATTAAAACCCACAGATAACGTGCCCAGTGGTAACTCCCCCAGTGGAGAAGCAGTGCATATGCCTGCATCCGACGCTAGCAAGCGGGGGCTGGGCAGGGAGGCACGGGCTGCATTTCTTAGAGTAAGGACCGGGCCTGAATGCCCCGAGGGCAATCTGAGGCAACTAACTTGGGCTAGCAAACCAGATTGTGGGATAGCTACCATGTGAAAAGCCCTAACCTAAGACACCTTCAGGCCTGCTCACAGAACAAAGGACTGAGCAGAGCTGGCCCACTGCAGACCATCCCCCTCCGGTGACAGGCAGCCAGAGCCGGAAGGGGGAAATCATGGCCCCAGAGAAGCATAATCTACCAAACTGCAAGCAGGCTTCGTTGTTAACTAAGACTTCTTGGGATTCTGGATGGTTAACATTCGCCTGAGAAGGTGCGCTGGTTGTACACCCAGAAAACTGAGCGGGAGGGATGGGGAGGCGATAAGTGGCAGCGACCGTGCTCGCCAAACACCTGGTCACCTGAGCTGCTCGGACCTGGGAAGGACACAAAACACAGGCCCAGCCGAGTCTGCACTTCTGAGGACTACCTGAATACCTGAATCTGAGTGACTTAGACCTTGGAAGTGCATACAACCCAGGGCCGGGCTCAGACAGTTCCCAGCGGAGCAACCTAGAACCTAAGCAGTGTAGACAGGGAAAGCGCACATGCTATCAGCGGGGAGCAAACTCAGTGTGGCCAAGACACTGTGAGCACACGCCAGTGTTATTTGTTTGCAGCCTCCCTCCCTCCCCACAGCACAACTGAACAAGTTAGCCTTAAAAAGTGTCCACCACTGCCCCCTTGTGTCAGGGTGGAAATTAGACACTGAAGAGATGAGCAAATAGAAGCTAAAACAGACGGAACCTCCTTGGAAGTGACAGGTGCAATAGATTAAAACCCTGTAGTTAGTACCGAATACATAGAAAGGGCCTATAGATCTTGAGAAATATAAGCTGGATCAAGGAACTATCCAAAAAAGAACTGACCCCACACTGACCACAACACCAGAGAAAGTCCTAGATATATATTTTACTATTTTTACTATCATTCTTTATTTTTTTAATTCCTCTATTATTCCTTTAATTTTCATTTTTATAACCTACTATTACTTTGCAAAAAAAAAGAGAGACCCTATTTCTTAAAGCAAACCTCATATGTGTGTGTGTGTGTGTGTGTGTGTGTGTGTGTGTGTATACATAATAATTTTTGTGACTTTGTTTTTTTTTTTTTCTTTAATATTGTATTTTTGAAAATCCAACCTCTACTCTAGGTTTTTAATCTTTGCTTTTTGGTATTTGTTATCAATTTTGTACCTTTAAGAACCCAATCTTCAGTACCCATTTTTACTTGGGAGCAACATTACTGGCTTGACTGCTCTCTCCCCCTTACTCTCCTTTTTCTCTACCAGGTCGCCTCTACCTCTTCCCTCCCCCTTCTCTTCTCTACCCAACTCTGTGAATCTCTTTGTGTGTTCCAGACATTGGAGAACACTTAGGGAACTGATTACTGGCTGGATTTGTCTCGCTCGTTTTGATTCCCCCCTTTATCTGTCTGATCACCTCTGTCTCCTTCCTCCCTCTTCTCTTCTCTGTATAACTCCATGAACATCTCTGAGTTGTCCAGACTGTGCAGCACACATAAGAGAGTGATTACTGGCTAGCTTGCTCTCTCTTTTGATTCCACCTCATCTCATTCAGGTCACCTCTAAATCCCTCCTCCCTCTTCTCATCTCCATGTAACTCTGTGAACCTCTCTGGGTGTCCCTCACTGTGGAGAAACTTTTCATCTTTAACCTAGATGTTTTATCAACAGTGATGTATAGATGGAGAAGTCTTGAGGCTACTGTAAAAATAAGACTGAAAACCAGAAACAGGAGGCTTAAGTCCAAATCCTGAGAACACCAGAGAACTCCTGACTCCAGGGAACAAAAATTGATATGCTATGCTAAGTCACTTCAGTCGTGTCCGACTCTGGGCGACCCCATAGACGGCAGCCCACCAGGCTCCCCTGTCCCTGGGATTCTCCAGGCAAGAACACTGGATTGGGTTGCCATTTCCTTCTCCAATGCACGAAAGTGAAAAGTGAAAGTGAAGTCGCTCAGTTGTGTCTGACTCT
Source organism: Bos indicus x Bos taurus (assembly GCF_003369695.1). NCBI lineage: Eukaryota > Metazoa > Chordata > Mammalia > Artiodactyla > Bovidae > Bos > Bos indicus x Bos taurus. The sequence goes on along the minus strand of NC_040105.1, from coordinate 118,321,839 downwards.
TAGCGAACCCATGGATTGCAGCCTAACAGGCTCCTCCATCCATGGGATTTTCCAAGCAAGAGTGCTGGAGTGGGGTGCCATTGCCAAAAATTGATAGGAGCTGATCAAACACCTCCATGCCTACACTGAAACCAAGCACCACCCAAGGGCCGACAAGTTCCAGAGCAAGACATACCATGCAAATTATCCAGCAACACAGGAACACAACCCTGAGCTTCAATATACAGGCTGCCCAAAGTCACTCCAAATCCATTGACATCTCATAACTCATTACTAGACACTTCATTGCACTCCAGAGAGAAGAAATCCAGCCCCACCCACCAGAACACCCACACAAGGTTACATAACCAGGAGACCTTGACAAGCCACCCGTACAACCCCACACACAGCGAGGAAACTCCACAATAAAAAGAACTCCACAAACTGCCAGAATATGGAAAGGCCATCCCAAACACAGCAATATAAACAAGATGAAGAGACAGAGGAATACCCACCAGGTAAAGGAACAGGATACATGCCCATCAAACCAAACAAAAGAGGAAGAGATAGGGAATCTACCTGATAAAGAGTTCCAAATAATGATAGTGAAAATGATCCAAAATCTTGAAATCAAAATGGAATCACAGATAAATAGCCCAGAGACAAGGATTGAGAAGATGCAAGAAAGGTTTAACAAGGACCTAGAAGAAAAAAAAAGAGTCACTATATAATGAATAATGCAATAAATGAGATCAGAAATACTCTGGAGGGAACAAATAGTAGAATAATGAAGCCAGAAGATAGGATTAGTGAGGTAGAAGATAGTATGGTAGAAATAAATGAATCAAAGAGGTAAAAAGAAAAACAAATTAAAAGAAATGATGACAATCTCAGAGACCTCTGGGACAATGTTAAAGGCCCCAACATTCAAATCATAGGAGTCCCAGAAGAAGAAGAAGACAAAAAGAAAGACCATGAGAAAATACTTGAGGAGATAATAGGTGAAAACTTCCCTAAAATGGGGAAGGAAGTAATCATCCAAGTCTAAGAAATTCAGAGAATCCCAAACAGGATAAACCCAAGGCAAAACACCCCAAGACACATATTAATCAAATTAACAAATATCAAACACAAAGAACAAATATTAAAAGCAGCAAGGGAAAAAAACAAATAACACACAAGGGGATTCCCATAAGGATAACAGCTGATCTTTCAATAGAAACTCTTCAAGCCAGGAGGGAATGGCAAGACATACTTAAAATGATGAAAGAAAATAACCTACAGCCCAGATTAATGTACCCAGCAATTATCTCATTCAAATATGAAGGAGAAACCAAAAGCTTTCCAGACAAGCACAAGCTGAGAGAATTCAGCACCACCAAAACAGGTCTCCAACAAATGCTAAAGGATCTTCTCTAGACAGGAAACACAAAAAAGGTTTATAAACTGGAACCCCCCCAAAAAAGGAAATGGCAACGGGATCATACTTATCAATAATTACCTTAAACATAAATGGGTTGAATGCCCCAACCAAAAGACAAAGAATGGCTGAATGGATACAAAAACAAGACCCCTATGTATGTTGTCTACAAGAGACCCACCTCAAAACAAGGAAGACATACAAACTGAAAGTAAAGGGCTGGAAAAAATTACTCCATGCAAATAGAGACCAAAAGAAAGCAGGAGTAGCAATACTCATTAAGAAAGGATAGACTTTAAAACAAAGGCTGTGAAAAGATACAAAGAAGGTCACTACATAATGATCAAAGGATCAATCCAATAAGAAAATATAACAATTATAAATATATATGCACTCAACATAGGAGCACCACAATATGTAACACAAATGCTAACAAGTATGAAAGGGGAAATTAACAATAACACAGTAATAGTGGGAGACTTTAATACCCCACACACACCTATGAATAGATCAACTAAATAGAAAATCAACAAGGAAACACAAACTTTAAATGATACAACAGGGCAGATAGACCTAATTCATATCTATAGGACATTTCTCCCCGAAACAATGATTTTCACCTTTTTCTCAAGCGCACACGGAACCTTCTCCAGGATAGATCACATCCTGGGCCATAAATCTAGCCTTGGAAAATTCAAGAAAATTGAAATCATTCCAAGCATCTTTTCTGACCACAATGCAGTAAGATTAGATCTCAATTACAGGAGAAATACTATTAAAAATTCCAACATATGGAGGCTGAAAAACACGCTGCTTAATAACCAACAAATCACAGAAGAAATCAAAAAAGAAATCAAAATATGCATAGAAAGGAATGAAAATGAAAACACAACAACCCAGAACCTTTGGGACACTGTAAAAGCAGTGCTTAGGGGAAGTTTCAGAGCAATACAGGCATACCTCAAGAAACAAGAAAAAAAGTCAAATAAATAACCTAACTCTACACCTAAAGCAACTAGAAAAGGAAGAAATGAAGAACCCCAGGGTTAGTAGAAGGAAAGAAATGTTTAAAAATCAGGGCAGAAAGAAATGCAAAAGAAACTCAGAGACCACAGCAAAAATCAACAAAGCCAAAAACTGGTTCTTTGAGAGGATAAAGAAAATTGACAAATCATTAGCCAGACTCATCAAGAAACAAAAGGAGAAAAAACAAATCAATAAAACTGGAAATGAAAATGGAGAGATCACAACAGACAACACAGAAATACAAAGGATCATAAGAGACTACTGTCAGCAATCATATGCCAATAAAATGGACAACTTGGAAGAAATGGACATATTCTTAGAAAAGTACAACTTTCGAAAACTGAACCAGGAAGAAATAGAAAACCTTAACAGATCCATCACAAGCATGGAAATTGAAACTGAAATCAGAGATCTTCCAGCAAACAAAAGCCCAGGTCCAGAAAGCTTCACAGCTGAATTCTACCAAAAATTTAGAGAAGAGCTAACACCTATCCTACTCAAACTCTTCCAGAAAATTGCAGAGGAAGGTAAACTTCCAAAATCATTCTATGAGGCCACCATCACCCTAATACCAAAACCTGACAAAGATGCCACACACACACACACACACACAAAAACTACAGGCCAATATCATTGATGAACATAGATGCCAAAATCCTTAACAAAATTCTAGCAATCAGAATTCAACAACACATTAAAAAGATCATACATCATGAGTGGGCTTTATCCCAGGGATGCAAGGATTCTTCAATATCCGCAAAACAATCAATGTAATACACCACATTAGCAAATTGAAAAATAAAATCCATATGATTATCTCAATAGATGCAGTGAAAGCCTTTGACAAAATTCAACATCCATTTATGATAAAAACTCTCCAGAAAGCAGGAATAGAAGGAACATACCTGAACATAATAAAAGCTACATATGACAAACTCACAGCAAACTTTATCCTCAATGGTGAAAAAATGAAAGCATTTCCCCTACAGTCAGGAACAAGACAAGGGTGCCCACTTTCACCTCTACTATTCAACATAGTTTTGGAAGTTTTGGCCACAGCCATCAGAGCAGAAAAAGAAATAAAAGGAATACAACTTGGAAAAGAAGAAGTAAAACTCTCACTGTTTGCAGATGACATGATCCTCTACATAGAAAACCTTAAAGACTCCACCAGAAAATTAATAGAACTAATCAATGAATATAGTAAAGTTTCAGGATGTAAAATCAACACACAGAAATCCCTTGCATTCCTATACACTAATAATGAGAAAATAGAAAGAGAAATTAAGGAAACAATCCCATTCACCATTGCAACGAAAAGAATAAAATACTTAGGAATATATCTACCTAACGAAACTAAAGACTTATATATAGAAAACTGTAAAACACTGGTGAAAGAAATCAAAGAGGACACTAATAGGTGGGGAAATATACCATGTTCATGGATCGGAAGAATCAATATAGTGAAAATGAGTATACCACCCAAAGTAATCTATAGATTCAATGCAATCCCTAACAAGCTACCAATGGTATTTTTCACAGAGCCAGAACAAATAATTTCACAATTTGTATGAAAATACAAAAAACCTCGAATAGCCAAAGCAATCTTCAGAAAGAAGAATGGAACAGGAGGAATCAACCTGCCTGACTTCAGGTTCTACTGCAAAGTCACAATCATCAAGACAGCATGGTACTGGCACAAAGACAGAAATATAGATCAATGGAACAAAATAGAAAGCCCAGAGATAAATCCACCGCCTATGAACCTTATCTTTGACAAAGGAGGCAAGAATATACAATGGATAAAAGGCAATGTCTTTAACAAGTGGTGCTGGGAAAACTGGTCAAGCACTTATAAAAGAATGAAACTAGAACACTTTATAACACTGTACACAAAAATAAACTCAAAATGGATTAAAGATCTAAATGTAAGACTAGAAACTATAAAACTCCTTGAGGAGAACATAGGCAAAACACCCTCCGACATAAATCACAGCAGGATCCTCTATGACCCACCTCCCAGAATATTGGAAATAAAAGCAAAAATAAACAAATGGGACCTAATTAAAATTAAAAGCTTCTGCACAACAAAGGAAACTATAAGCAAGGTGAAAAGACAGCCTTCGGAATGGGAGAATATAATAACAAATGAAGCAACTGACAAAGAATTAATCTCAAAAATATCCCAGCAATTCCTGCAGCTCAATTCCAGAAAAATAAATGACCCAATCAAAAAATGGGCCAAAGATCTAAGCAGACATTTCTCCAAAGAAGACATACAGATGGCTAACAAATACATGAAAAGATGCTCAACATCACTCATTATCAGAGAAATGCAAATCAAAACCACAAGGAGGTACCATTTCACGCCAGTCAGAATGGCTGCTATCCAAAAGTCTACAAGCAATAAATGCTGGAGAGGGTTTGGAGAAAAGGGAACCCTCTTACACTGTTGGTGGGAATGCAAACTAGTCCAGCCACTATGGAGAACAATGTGGAAATTCCTTAGAAACTGGAAATAGAACTGCCATATGACCTAGCAATCCCACTTCTGGGCATACACACCGAGGAAACCAGAATTGAAAGAGACATGTGTGCGCTAATGTTCATTGCAGCACTGTTTATAATAGCCAGGACATGGAAGCAACCTAGATGTCCATCAGCAGATGAATGGATAAGAAAGCTGTAGTACATATACACAATAGAGTATTACTCAGCTATTAAAAAGAATACATTTGAATCAGTTCTAATGAGGTGATTGAAACTGGAGCCTATTCTACAGAGTGAAGTAAACCAGAAAGAAAAACACCAATACAGTATATTAACGCATATATATGGAATTTAGATTTTGGTAATGATAACCCTGTATGCGAGACAGCAAAAGAGGCACAGATATATAGAACAGTCTTTTGGACTCTGTGGGAGAGGGCGAGGGTGGGATGATTTGGGAGAATGTCATTGAAACATGTATAATATCATATATGAAATGAATCGCCAGTTCAGTTTCAATGTCTGATGAGGATGCTCGGGGCTGGTGCACTGGGATGACCCAGAGGGATGGTATGGGGAGGGAGGTGGGAGGGGGGTACACGTGTGCACCCTTGGTGGATTCATGTTGATGTATGGCAAAGCCAATGCAATATTGTAAAGTAATTAGCCCCCAATTAAAATAAATGTATTTTTAAAATAAACTAAAAAATCAATAAAAGCATTTCTGTTTGCTACCAGGATGTGGAGGCACTGTAATGTGGCAACCTGGCTAGGCCACACTCGTTTGTCACAGAATTCCCTTCCCTGGACATTTTTGCTCAGTTGGAATAGGAGTTTTGGTGGCTTGAAGACCAGCAGCAGTAAGGGAGATGTTTTCCCCTGGGAGAAGTGGAGACACGTGCTCTTGTAATTCACAGGCCTTTTCACTCATCCATCTGCTGGTTACCTCGAGGATTCAGGGCAGCAGGAGAGGTGGAGCCTGAGGCTGCCCCAGCTTCCCCTGGATCCTGCTCCTTTCACTGCTCCTCCTGGGGTGAGAGCAGATCTTCACAAAGAGCGCCTTTTCCTTCCAAACACTCACTGTATGGAGCTTGGAGGTAACGAGAACTCCAACCACCCCGTCTGCCTTTGTGGATTCCCACTCACACTCATGGGCTGCCACTTCCATTTGTAGGTTTTGTCTTTTTCTTGCCTTCTTTGCTTTACCTCCATCTTCCCTTCCTGCCTTCCTGGTAAATACCACGTTCCTAAATCAGACAGGAAGAACTTACTCTACTCCCACATTTCCCTAGTGTTAAATTCCTGTAACAAGTCATATTAATGCTTTGGTGTATGTGTACTATGTAGCTGAGAAATCACAAAACGATACCCTTATTAGTAAGTTGGAAATAATAATTGTGGTACCTGATGCTGGGGAAGAGTCTGTGTGGTGGGAACTGAAAGAAATGGAGTGTGGTTGGTTGGTGGCAATGGGTGAGATGGTTAGAAAATTTTGGAAAAACAGGTAGGAGCTGGATGTTGGAGTTTTGATTCATTCTCAGTGCACTGCCAAGCTTTGGGACGTTTCAGCAGGAAAGTCATATGATTTGGTTTACATTCAAGAAGATTCCTCTGAGAAGTGATTGAAGGGGTACAAAATGGAAACAAAGAGATAAATTAGGAGGCTCTTGGTATAGACCAGGCAGGAAATGATGAAATCTTGGTCCAAGGGAGATGACAAAGGAGACAGGTCCAAAGATGGATTTCAGATATATATTTGTTTTATAATTGACAAGATTTGCTAATAACAGGTTCAGTGTGGGGCGGGTAGGTGGAGCTCTTAGGTAGGAGAAAGGGGAACCTTAGAGGACAATCCTTAAGTTTTAGAGTTTTGAGTAGTTGGGTAGACACAGATGATGGTTATAACTGAGAAGTAGCAGGTGTGTGTTTGTATGTGTGATACGTTTATGAGCAGACAGGTTTGGAAGAGTTCAGTTTATGCATGTGCAGTAGCTGGTCTCTTTCTGACTTTCTGCTGCCCTCCCTGCTCCTTTGGCAACCAGAAAGCTCACAAGAAATACTTGAGGTTCAACAGAATCAGTCTTTTTAGTCCTTAATCTCTTCATACCTCAGTTCCTCTTCCACTGGTTTTGAATTTTTATTCATCTGTTTCCTTGGTAATGATGATGCTTATATTTTATTTGTATTTTATTGTATGTGTGTTTGCAAGTTGTTTTGAATTCTTCATGAAAGTAAACACCTGTGATTTTCAATGTGGGGCAGCTCCCACCACCCTGCCCCCACAATTGGAAATATATGGAGACATTTGTGGTTGTCATAATTGGTGGGCAGGATGCTACAGGCTTCTAGTGGGTAGGGATCACATGGGCTGTTGGACATCCTGCAGCACACAGGACCACATCCCCACAACCAAAAATTTCCTGGTGTAAAATGTCAATAGTGCTGGATTGAATAATCCTCACGTCGAATATAAATAATTTAACACATACGCTGTGTCTGCTCATTTGCTAAGTTGTGTCTGACTCTTTTGCGACCCCATGAGTTATAGCCCGCCAGGTTCCTCTGTCCATGGGATTTTCCAGGCAAGAATACTGCAGTGGTATTTCCTTCTCCAAGGGATCTTCCCAACCCAGAAATTGAACCCACATCTCCTGCATTGGCAGGCAGGTTCTTTACTGCTGAGCCACCTGGGAAGCACCTCCACCCCCACCCCCCACCACCAAATAATTTAATAGATAAACATATAAATTTTAAAATTTATGAACACTTGGTGATGAAATGTAGACCTTCACTTGAAGGAAGAAGTTATACCATATTGATCTTTCTTTTTCCTCTCCTCTCCCTCTCTCCTTCCTTTCTTTCTTTCTTTTAATCAGCTATACTAACTGGACTTGAGGAGATAAAAATAGGTCCCTTTATCAAGTCCAGCATAGTCACCAATAAACCTGGCACCTAGGCAAGCATGCTACAGTTCTGGAAGTATGCTATAAAGGAAACCGAATTCCACCACAGCTTCCTGGCTCTGAATATAATTTGAGCTAGAAAGTGAGGTTTTCACCTGGTTAGAAAGATGGATCAAAAAGAACTCATTCATGGACCTTCCTGAATGTAAACTTTTCAGTTTTCTATGCTTCCAGGTTTAGTTTGAATAATTACTTGCAGGCTTCAGGAACACAACCCCAAATGATTTACATGGCTGAAAGATACAGTGGAACTCGATATGTCTCCTGTGCTGCGGCATGCCTTTTAGACGTTTTGGTCTTTTTTTTTTTTTTTTTTTTTAATCTACAAAGAAAATGGGTAAGAACCTTTTGATGCCCACTATGTCACCTCATTCAGGCAGCAGCCACTTCTGTCTTGACGTGAAAAGTGTTACACTATGTGGTAATCACACCTGGTACAGATAGCACGGTTTTATTCCCAAGTGTGGACCCAGAGGCCTCCCTAACCTTCCAGATACACACTCTGAGAATTCAATGACCCCTGGAAGCCTTCCACATTTTCCCCCCAGGGGCTTCAGGTTCTCATGGTCGCCTCTGACTCTGAGATACTTTTTTTCACTAGATTGTCCTGTTCGTGGATCATTTCCTTACCCTCCCACCTCTATATTCTGTATATGCCTGGGTGTACCTCAGACCCTTTCTTTGCAGTGCTCGACACCCACCCCACCCATACACACGTGGGCATACGTACACACGCATGCACATAAATTGTAAACAGTATACTGTGTGTTGCTGAGTGTACAACTCTTCACAAAGTGTAAGAGAAGGTAGGTGATGTGGCAGCAGTGTGGCTGAGTTTTTGAGATTAAGTGCCCCAGGTGATTGTCATCTACATCCAAGACAGAGAACCACAGCTTAAAAGTAATTCCAGTATTGCCTCTTAAGGTGTATTTTTTTCCACCTTGGTACATACACTGTAGGCAGCTTGAATCACATTTCATTATATAAACTTCATGAGAGCTGGATTTCTATTTCTTGTTCATTGCTTCCCAGCACCTAAAAACAGGCCCTGGTATATGGTATATATGAAATAAAAATTGTTGAATATATGAGTGAATGGATCAATCAATTGGTATAGCCAAAGCCACAGACTCCAAAGTATTTTCAATCTTATAGTATATATCCTGGGAAGTTACTTTTGCTTCACTTACTACCTTGAGTTTTAATACCTCTAATTATAGAAGAAATTCTTTCTAAAGTCTAAGACTGTGAGGAGGGGTCTTTGAAGTTCCTAAAATTGTATGCAAAGTTTCTCATCTGCCTTGATTTTTCTTTCATGCAGTAAGTTCCATAACTTTCCATATAGTCTCAAAGTAGTCTAATGACCCAGAAAGGTTAAGAATCACAAAGTCAGAGAATGTGTAGTTCTTTCATTGACAGACATTTTCTTCTTAAAGAAGATTTTAATGGGGTTCCTTTATAACATAAACGTGCCTTGCACATTTAAAATAGAGTTTAGTAGGTGAAGATCCATCCATACATTTCACACACCTTTTCAGTAATTCATTTGTTCTATAGTATGATACTCACTTGTGGTGCCTACAAAGTGGAAGGTAAAACTTGTAAGTAAAAGAAGCATTGCAGTGGCCTGAGTTTCTGGTGCTTTCATACCTGCTTCCCTGGACTCCAGGCTGATTTGGCCAACTACAGAAGCAAGGGTTTAAAAGGCATCTGACTCCCCATAGGTGTGACTGATTCTGCAAATGTGCCAATTCCCCTGCTCCCTCTAAGTATCTGAAATGCCAGTTGCTCAGACATGTTAAGCAAATAGCCTATTGTTTGCCTGAAGCTGTAGCAGGTAGGAATTTCGAGCTGGTAAAGGATATATAACATCCTCTGATTATTCCTTACAGCTTTGGGGGATAGTCAGATTTCTGCTCTGTATGGAAATGGTTAAAAATCACTTTAGAAACTGGAAAAAAGAAACCACGAACATATTTATATAGAGACATAATTAACATTCTTGGTTAAATTTTGAATGATACTGATTTTTTAAAACAGTGTGAGTCATAATACTTCCCTAATTTTTTACATAAGCTGAAGTTATACAGGAAAATTTTAAGCTTGTCTGTATTTTGTTTCAGGTGGAACTTGAGATATATAAGAATATTAGTGAGAATTTAGATGGTGTTTTAAGATAAATTTTGTCCCTCTAAACACACATATGACTGTTGTATATTTTAGAATGTCGCAGACTATCAGGTTCTCTTCACTGTGAATTTAAGACTGATAAGCACACTCCAACTTTTAAATAGGGCCCTGGAGTGTTTGATTTTCATAGAAGTTTTGCATCCCTTGCAATTTATAGTAATATTCCATGGCTGTGGCAGTCTTTACAGATTTCCTAACCCATAGGTCTTGAGTATAATCTCATGTCAAACAGAATCATCTTTTATCATCCATTGCCACTGTTTTGTGTGAAAAATAGTATTTTTTTTTAATTTAAGCAGTAATGATATATTTAATTCTAGCAAAAGCTGTTACTTATCAAGTTTTTCAGAGTGGGATTCAGAGCTTAAAATTCTACAGTCAGAACATATTTTCTAAAATTTTATTGAAATATAGTCAACTTACAATGTTGTGTTAATTTCTCCTGTACAGCAAAGTGATTCAGTTATATATATGTATACATTTTTAATGTTATTTTCCATTATAGTTTATCACAGGATGTTGAATATAGTTCCTTTGCTATGCATTAAGGACCTGGTTGTATATCCATTCTATTAGTTTGCATCTGCTAATCCCAAACTCCCAATCCATCCCTCCCCCTTGGCAACCACAGGTCTGTTTTCTGTGTCTGTTGCTGCATTGTATATAAGTTCGTTTGCATTGTTTTTCAGATTCCATATATAAGTGGTACTGTATGGCATTTTGTCCTCTGTCTGACTTATTTCACTTAGGATGATAATCTCTAGGTTCATCCATATTTTTACAAATGGTATTGTTTCATTCTTCTTTATTACAGTCTCAACATTTTAAAAGAAAATGTAAATTGGGTATGGTAAGTTTGTCTCTTAGAATAATAAATATGATATTTGACATGTCAGATTAAAATGGATTACTGAAATGAAGTCATCTTAATAGCAATACTCTTTTCCACTTAAAAAAAATCTCCCTTCTGCAATCAAAAGGGATCATAATATGAAATCACGTCATTTTCAACTGGTTAAAAGCTTATTACTGATCCATATAAAATACATGGGACCCATTACTACACCTTTTAAACCAAAACAGAGAAGAAAGGTAACAAACATTAACTGAGCATCCCCCACGTGCCAGGCCACTACCTAACATCAGATCAGATTACATCAGTCGCTCAGTCATGTCAAACTCTTTGTGACCCCATGAATCGCAGCATGCCAGGCCTCCCTATCCATCACCAACTCCCGGAGTTCACCCAGACTCACGTCCATCGAGTCAGTGATGCCATCCAGCCATCTCACCCTCTGTCGTCCCCTTCTCCACCTGCCCCAATCCCTCCCAGCATCAGAGTCTTTTCCAATGAGTCAACTTTTCGCATGAGGTGGCCAAAGTACTGGAGTTTCAGCTTTAGCATCATTACTTCCAAAGAAATCCTAGGGCTGATCTTCAGAATGGACTGGTTGGATCTCCTTGCAGTCCAAGGGACTCTCAAGAGTCTTCTCCAACACCACAGTTCAAAAGCATCAATTCTTTGGTGCTCAGCCTTCTTCACAGTCCAATTCTCACATCCATACATGACCACAGGAAAAACCATAGCCTTGACTAGACGGACCCTTGTTGGCAAAGTAATGTCTCTGCTTTTGAATATGCTATCTAGGTTGCTCATAACTTTCCTTCCAAGGAGTAAGCATCTTTTAATTTCATGGCTGCAGTCACCATCTCCAGTGATTTTGGAGCCCAGAGAAATAAAGTCTGACACTGTTTCCCCATCTATTTCCCATGAAGTGGTGGGACCGGATGCCATGATCTTCGTTTTCTGAATGTTGAGCTTTAAGCCCACTTTTTCACTCTCCTCTTTCACTTTCATCAAGAGGCTTTTGAGTTCCTCTTCACTTTCTGCCATAAGGGTGGTGTCATCTGCATATCTGAGGTTATTGATATTTCTCCCGGCAATCTTGATTCCAGCTTTTGTTTCTTCCAGTCCAGTGTTTCTCATGATGTACTCTGCATATAAGTTAAATAACCAGGGTGACAATATACAGCCTTGACGAACTCCTTTTCCTATTTGGAACCAGTCTGTTGTTCCATGTCCAGTTCTAACTGTTGCTTCCTGACCTGCATACAAATTTCTCAAAAGGCAGATCAGGTGGTCTGGTATTCCCATCTCTTTCAGAATTTTCCACAGTTTATTGTGATCCACACAGTCGAAGGCTTTGGCATAGTCAATAAAGCAGAAATAGATGTTTTTCTGGAACTCTCTTGCCTTTTCCATGATCCAGCGCATGTTGGCAATTTGATCTCTGGTTCATCTGCCTTTTCTAAAACCAGCTTGAACATCAGGAAGTTCACGGTTCACATATTGCTAAAGCCTGGCTTGGAGAATTTTGAGCATTACTTTACTAGCGTGGTGAGATGAGTGCACTTGTGCAGTAGTTTGGGCATTCTTTGGCATTGCCTTTCTTTGGGATTGGAATAAAAACTGACCTTTTCCAGTCCTGTGGCCACTGCTGAGTTTTCCAAATTTGCTGGCATATTGAGTGCAGCACTTTCACAGCATCATCTTTCAGGATTTGGAATAGCTCAACTGGAATTCCATCACCTCCACTAGCTTTGTTCATAGTGATGCTTTCTTTTTTGGGGGATTATTCATTCCTTTAATTTCTCCTCAAATGCAATTGTAATTCCATATTATTAGATTTTCAATGAATATTAATTTCTTAAGGGAAATACATCTGATTTTCTTTTCCACTCCTAGGTTTATTAGGTGTGATCAACATAAGACATTGTGTAAGTTTAAGTTGTAGAGTGATAAGTTGATACAAGTATATATTGCAAAATGATAAGCACAACTAGCTTAGTTAACACCTCCATAACCTCACAAAATTACCTTTTTCTTTGAGATGAGAGTATTTAAGATCTATTCTCACAGCAATTTTCAAGCATGTGATTCAGTATTAACTATAGTCACCATGCTATATATTGGATCCCCAGAATTAATCTTACAACTGGAAGTTTGTACCCTTTGATCAACATTTCCCTCACCCCCACAGCCCCTGAAAAACTACCATTCTTCTGTGTTTCTGAGTTTGCTTTTTTTATATTCCCCATGTGAGTGAAATCATATAGTATTTATCTTTTTCTGTGGTCATTTTAAACATATTAGTTCTGATCCACAAATGTGGGATTTTTCTCCATTTGAGTATTCTTCAACCTCTTTCATTAATCTCTCATAGTTTTCAGTGTGTAGTTTTCACCTCCTTCTTTAAATTTATTCCTAACTCTTTAATTGCTTTTGATGTTACTGTGAATGTATTTTTTCTTTTTCAGATGTTTCATTGTTTGTGTATAGAAAGGCAACTGTTTTCTGCATGCTGATCATGTACCTTAAATTTCACTGTATATGTTGATTAGTCCTAACAATTTTTTTGGTTGGGTCTCTATATAAGATCATATCACCCACAATAAAAATAATTTTATTTCTACCTTTCTGATTTGGATGACTTACTCCTTTACCTTGCCTGATTCCTCTGGCTGGGACTTCTCGTATTGTGTTGAATAGGAGTGGTGGGCATTCTTGTCTTGTTTCTTACATCAAAGGAAAAAATCTTCAACCTTTTATTTGAGTATGGTGTTAGATGTGAGCATGTTTTATATGGCCTTTATTTTGTTGAGGTATGTTCCTTCTATACCCAATTTGTTGAAGACTTTTTATCATGAAAGGATGTTGTGTTTTTTCAAATGCTCTTCCTGAATCTACCTGAGATGATCATATGATTTTTATTTTTCATTCTATCATGTTGATTGATTTGCAGGTATGTATCAATTCTTGCATCCCAGGGATAAACACCACTTGATTTTGGTGAAATGCAATGCTGAATCCAGTTTGCTAACATTGAAGTGAGAATTTTTGCATCTAAATTCATCAGGGATATTAGCCTGTAGTTTTCTTCTTGTTTTCTTATCTGGTTCTGGTTTTGGTATCAGGGTAATGCTGGCCTCATAAGATGATTTTGGAGTGTTCCTCCACTTTGATTTTTTGGAAGAACTTGAGAAAGATTGACCTTAGTTATTCTTTAAATGATTCACAGAAGTCATCAGTGAGCCATCTGGCTCCAGGGTTTTGTGTGTTGAAAAGTTTTTGATCCTTGGTTCAATAGCCTTACAAGTAATAGGTCTGTTCTTATTTCCTCATGATTCAGTCTTAAAATGTAGATGTTTCTAAAAATTTCCATTTCTTCTAAGTTGTCCAATTAGTTGTCTTATAGTTGTTCATAGTAGTCTCTTATAATCCTTTGTTTGTCTGTGGTATCAGACAAACTTCTCTTCTATCATTTCTGATATTATTTATCTGAGCCCCGATGCTTTCTAAGGCCCACTTGACTTCACATTCCAGGATGTCTGGCTCTAGGTCAGTGATCACACCATCGTGATTATCTGGGTCGTGAAGATCTTTTTTGTACAGTTCTTCTGTGTATTCTTGCCATCTCTTCTTAATATCTTCTGCTTCTGTTAGGTCTATACCATTTCTGTCCTTTATTGAGCTCATCTTTGCATGAAATATTCCTTTGGTGTCTCTGATTTTCTTGAAGAGATCCCTAGTCTTTCCCATTCTGTTGTTTTCCTCTTTTTCTTTGCATTGATCGCTGAAGAAGGCTTTCTTGTCTCTTCTTGCTATTCTTTGGAACTCTGCATTCAGATGCTTATATCTTTCCTTTTCTCCTTTGCTTTTCGCTTCTCTTCTTTTCACAGCTATTTGTAAGGCCTCCCCAGACAGCCATTTTGCTTTTTTGCATTTCTTTTCTATGGGAATGGTCTTGATCCCTGTCTCCTGTACAATGTCACGAACCTCATTCCATAGTTCATCAGGCACTCTATCTATCAGATCTAGGCCCTTAAATCTATTTCTCACTTCCACTGTATAATAATAAGGGGTTTGATTTAGGTCATACCTGAATGGTCTAGTGGTTTTCCCTACTTTCTTCAATTTAAGTCTGAATTTGGCAATGAGGAGTTCATGATCTGAGCCACAGTCAGCTCCTGGTCTTGTTTTTGCTGACTGTATAGAGCTTCTCCATCTTTGGCTGCAAAGAATATAATCAATCTGATTTCGGTGTTGACCATCTGGTGATGTCCATGTATAGAGTCTTCTCTTGTGTTGTTGGAAGAGGGTGTTTGTTATGACCAGTGCATTTTCTTGGCAAAACTCTATCAGTCTTTGCCCTGCTTCATTCCATATTCCAAGGCCAAATTTGCCTGTTACTCCAGGTGTTTCTTGACTTCCTACTTTTGCATTCCAGTCCCCTATAATGAAAAGGACATCTTTTTGGGGTGTTAGTTCTAAAAGGTCTTGTAGGTCTTCATAGAACCGTTCAACTTCAGCTTCTTCAGCATTACTGGTTGGGGCATGGACTTGGATTACTGTGATATTGAATGGTTTGTCTTGGAAATGAACAGAGATCATTCTGTCATTTTTGAGATTGCATCCAAGTACTGCATTTTGGACTCTTTTGTTGACCATGATGGCCACTCCATTTCTTCTGAGGGATTCCTGCCCACAGTAGTAGATATAATGGTCATCTGAGTTAAATTCACCCATTCCAGTCCATTTCAGTTCGATGATTCCTAGAATGTCGACATTCACTCTTGCCATCTCTTGTTTGACCACTTCCAATTTGCCTTGATTCATGGACCTGACATTCCAGGTTCCTATGCAATATTGCTCTTTACAGCATCAGACCTTGCTTCTATCACCAGTCACATCCACAACTGGATATTGTTTTTGCTTTGGCTCCATCCCTTCATTCTTTCTGGAGTTATTTCTCCACTGATCTCCAGTAGCATATTGGGCACCTACTGACCTGGGGAGTTTCTCTTTCAGTATCTTATCATTTTGCCTTTTCATACTGTTCATGGGGTTCTCAAGGCAAGAATACTGAAGTGGTTTGCCATTCCCTTCTCCAGTGGACCACATTCTGTCAAATCTCTCCACCATGATCCGCCCATCTTGGGTTGCCCCACGGGCATGGCTTAGTTTCACTGAGTTAGACAAGGCTGTGGTCCTAGTGTGATTAGATTGACTAGTTTTCTGTGAGTATGATTTCAGTGTGTTTGGCGTCTGATGCCCTCTTGCAACACCTACAGTCTTACTTGGGTTTCTCTTACCTTGGGCATGGGGTATCTCTTCACAGCTGCTCCAGCAAAGTGCAGCCATTGCTCCTTACCTTGGACGAGGGGTATCTCCTCACCGCCTACCTAACATAACTGTTACCTTATAGCAGTAGTGTCAAGGCTGATAACTGTCAGGGATTTGAAGGTGTAAGACATGTAGAAAGCAGCAGAGGGGAAACTCAAAAGTCATATCTTCCTCATTTATCAAGATCATGCTGTAACCCATGGAATTGCTGCCACAGAAAGGGTTCTAATGAGAGGACCCAGCACAGTAATCATGAAAACACCTTATTTATATAAAGTATTTGGCACTTGTTACTCTGCTTTTGCACTTGCTTTTCATTAAGCACCCTTTTATGTGAGTCAGAATGTGAGTCCCCATGATAACCTTTAAAGAGGAATAACTTAAAGATGAACAATATATACTGTCTCCCCTTAAGAGTTTATAATTGAGTGGAAAGTTGAACATGTAAAAAATGTAGTATGAAATCGCATAGTAACAGGTGACTAAGGTGGGCTTCTCTGGTGGCTCAAGTGGTAAAGAATCTGCCTGCAATGAGAGAGACCTGGCTTCGATCCCTGGGTTGGGAAGATCCCCTGGAAGAGGGCATGGCAACCCACTCCAGTATTCTTGCCTGGAGAATCCGCATGGACAGAGGAGCCTGGCAAGCTACAGTCCATGGGGTTGCAAAGAGTCAGACACGACTGAGTGACTTTCACTTTCAGGTGACAAAGTTATCAATAGATTCTGAATCCAGGACTGCCTGACTTCAAAATGCTATAACATAAGTAAAAGAAAAGTGTCCTCAAATACAAATTGAGTGAATGAATGAATGGCATCTTGAGAGGATTCACTTATTCAGTATTTCCTGACTGCCTACCTGTAACGTGTATGAAGCTAGGTGTGGGGGACTAAATATATCCATGATTTTGAGGAAGTTACAATTCTGTATCAGGCAAGTGTGCAAAGAATCATATGTTGATGGTCAGTGAAAAGAAAAGGAGCTAAGAAGTGGGCTCTTTATGGTGACAGGGCTAGTAAAGGACACACCTGGACTTTGAACTTGGATCTAACTCAAAACCCATCAGTCAGTGAAATTACCAAGGGCAATGGGGAGAGAACAGTTAAATAAAGAAGACTTAGGGAGCCTGGAACCCAAGATTAAAGGTCAAGTAGTTCAAGCATCATTGAAGTGGTCCATAGCGTTCGCTCAAGTGGAGGATGAAGGCAACCAGCACAGTACCTCCCCCTCATTCCTCATATGCAAAGAGAATAAAAAGATAGGTCTCAGCCCTTGAAGGCTTTCTCACCTAGTGAGGCATAAAAGAAAACCTACAAAGACAATTGCTGTAGTAGATGGCTCTGAGTGGAACAATAAACTGAAGTTTCCCAGTGGAAGGAAGGAAGGTGGATCTAGGTAGAGAAATTGTGACCCAAAGACCAGAGGCTTGGAAGTCTGTGAATTGTTGGAAATATAGTCCGTAATCCAGCCATCTTCTATCTGCTGACTGGAATCCTCGATGCTATTCATCCAGGCAAGATATGTACAAGAGTGTGAAGACCCTTGTAAGTTAGTTTTATAGAGGTCAGACAAAGAGGAGATGAACAGAATTAAATTAGGCTGGAGATTAAGGGTTGAGGCTATAGTGCACTAATGAAGATTGGAGTTTAAAATTAGATTATGTCCTGTGGGGACGTTTAAAGAATAGGCCAGGTGTCCTAATTGAAAGTGCTATGTATAGAGGCCTATAGACAGCAAACCAGATTCCATAATGGAGATGCTCAAATAGCTTTGCTTTTACTAGGTGGTGATTGCCTAAAACAGTCTGGGAAACCAATTCAAAGGTTCTAGCTCTCCAAAAAAATTGAATAAGACTTTGAATGCACTCATGCAAGCATGATAACAGCTTTTTATAATAAAAAGTGAGTTGGGGACAAACTCACTTTTTAATAAATAGCACATAGTCTTCTGATAAATCATAACATGTTCTGTGTAGACTGGAAATAGGTTTATTTTCTGATCTTTGCAGGTCAGTGAAATAGAGGTGAGATATTTCTAACCTGAAGTAAAGCCATGGGGTAGGCCAACCTGTAATGATAGCACATTGTAATGAGAAATCTATTGCCGTCAACCAAGAGAGGTTTGTGATTGGAAATTGTTAGTGGAAAGGGAGCTTTGGCTGATTGAATGCTTTTAAAATAAGCAAGTCTGAACCACTGTTAGTAATGTGACTGTGGCCTTCCCCCGGCTGTTTGCTCTGGAGTTGTCATGAGGATGAATAATGCTGTCTGGCAATCACTATACTATTTAGGACTCTATTAGCACATTTCTCTCTGGGGAAGATTCTTCCTAAACCGTGTGGGGAATCTTCACAATATCTTATTTTGAAATGCGAATGCAATGGACTTTGATTCCTGTGTTGATCCCCTTAAGCGAGTCTTCTAAAGCATAAAACATGCCTTCTAAACACATTTAGACTGTAAAAGAGTCCTGGCGAGGAAAATTTAAGAAACGCTCACATCTTCAAATGTAGCTATCCATTCTCAAGCATCTGCTCTTCGTCAGGAGCTCTACTCAGGTGTTCACATATATATGATGAGGTATCATTAGAAATCACCTCATGAGAAGGGTTTAATTATCCTATTTTACAGATGAGGAAACTGTTGGTCAAAGAAGTAAGGTGATTTTGTTAAGGTTCACACAGTGATTAAGCTAAAAGTGAACTTTGTACTCTTTCATATAAATATTCTACTTTCCTTAAAATCTCTAGGAATGCTTTGCCTTAAGATACTGTTAACATTAAGAAATGAAGGACAAATTATACATTTAGGTCACATCAACCAAGCAGAAGGAGGAAAAAATTATTAATCTGAGAAAGTAGAAAGAGATCTATTTGTTTATAGTACTTTTATCTTCCATTGATTGAGTTGCTTAATAATATCAATACTAAAGTTCTGAATAAAATGATCAAAAGTCATAGCAGTTATGAGGTAAGGTTTGCAGACACCACATACTTAATTTAGTGGTCCTATAGTCAGCATTTATCAAACTGGTCTACCACAGAGTTGGCTTTTCGGTTCATGGAAACATGTTACCTCACTAAGACTTTTAAGACAAGAAAATCATAACATGTATACAATTTAAATGGAGAAGGAAATGGCAATCCACTCCAGTACTCTTGCTTGGAGAATCCCATGGACAGAGGAGCCTGGCGGGCTATAGTCCATGGGGTCTCAAAGAGTCAGACACAACTGAGCACATGTACAAAGAGTCATACAACTTAAAAGCTAGTAAATTTGCAATTGTGATTCTAATATTCTGTTATATTTTAGTCCCAACTCTGGATATCATAACTTCAAATTGATTTTCTATAACATAATCACAAGACAGACATATCATTAAAGACAGGTTGAGTGAGAAATGAGTATTAAAAGTCCATGTATAAGGAAATTGAAAACAATACAAATTTTAAAATCCTATCACTCTTCTATTACCCTAATATTTTTTAGATAACTGTATCCTTCATAAATCCTACAGAAAGCTTATAAAAAGTTTTAAACATTCTTTGCCTTTCAAATGTGTGTACTTAAGTCACTCCATCACGTTCAGCTGTTTGCAACTCCATGGACTGTAGCTCTCATGGCTCCTCTGACAATGGAGTTTTCCAGGCAAGAATACTGGAATGGGTTGCCATGCCCTCCTCCAGGGGATCTTCCCAACCCAGGGATCCAACCCATGTCTCCCGCAATAACACCTGAGCCACCAGGGAAGTCCTGCTTGCCTTTCAAGTAGGATTTATTTATCATTTAAATTTGCCTATTACTTTAAAGCACATAGATTATGGATTGAGATTTGAGTGAATAAAATTTTTGTGAACAGATATGTGTAGGATATGGTCATTTACTAAGCTATGGCACATGGGTCATACCCAGCCCTCTGTCTCTCTTTATAAACTTCTATTGAAACAGAGCCGTGGCATTTGTTCAGGTATTTTCTGTGGTTGCTTTGTACTTCAAATGCAGGGTTGAGTAGATGCAACAGAGACCATTTGACCTGCTAAGTCTAAAATGTTTATATCTGGCCCTTACAGAAAAAAAGGTTGCTAACCCTTTATCTGAACCAAGCAGTTATCCATATGGATGGAATTTATGGGGCCTTTAATTATCTACTGTGTTGTAATTTTCCAAGAGGATGTGTTTAAATGCATACTATTTTCTAAACATTTTGGTCATACTTTTTTTTTTTTAACTCAAATCTGTCAGCCCCTGGCATGAGTGTCCTGTTACATGCTTTCAGAAATTCTGTTGATTAATTGGAAAAGACCAGCATATACAACTCACAGCTTACTGTAATTTCCAGGTTCATTTAGCCAAGGACACAAAATCCTATAACATATAACAGTGCAGCATCCCTCAGTCTCCAAAGGAGCAGCACCTAACTGATGACACTGTCTGCAAAAGGTTCAGATTTCCCAGAAGAGCAAAGCCTAATATAATTTTACAGTTCTTTTCTGTTTAGGACTCACATTACTACTGAAGGAAAATGTACACATCTCTTTGTTTAGCGTTTCTAAGGAGAGGTTTGTGTTAGGCTTTCTAAGATCTTGGTCCAAACTCGGTATCAGTGAGGTCACATTTCCCCCAGGGAGTAAAGTAGTCTGTGCCCCTAAGTCCCTAATAAGTACCTCTTTCTAGTTTCCCACCATCCTGGAAGGCCCATTTCTCGAAATCTGTGGAAAAAATAAACCTTTTGAAACAATATTTCGAAGATTTTAGTGCAGATAGCACCAGTATATCATATTTTAAGATACACAGCACTTAGGGATATATGCTACTTTTAGTTTACTCTTCTCTTAAAAGAAATCTGGAATTGGTGACAAATGTTACAGGATATCTTTTAGCATCTATCAAGATAACCATATATTTTATCTCATTTGACCTATCAAAAGGGAAATTGCTTCAACTTGATTCCTAATATTGAATAATTGTTTCTTCTGCACGTTTACATACCCAATATTGAACTCATAGTCAAAACTCTTAAAAGATAAAAAAAAAAAAAAAAAAACTCTTTAGTATCAACAGAAACAATCAAGTCCTAAAATGAAACCAAACTACCAAGACTGTGAACACTGGAATTATCAGAAAAAAATAATATACAATGAGTATATTTAACATGTTTAGAGAAATAGAGGGTATTGAAAATTTGGCTAAGAAAAATAAATTATCCAATTGACTAATTTTGTTAGTGAAATTTGAAAAAAAGGGTAAAATTGATCTTCTAAAAATTACAAAACCTTGGTGTATGGTTTTAAAAATGTTAAACATCGCTGAAGAGAATTCATAAACATGACTATACATCAGAAATTACTCAGAATTCAGTACAGAGAAACAGAGATGGAAAATACAAAATCTATGTTGAGAATAATGCATGACAAACTTAGAAGGATTAACGTATCTAGTCAAAATACTAGAGGGATACAATAGGAAGATGGGAAGAGAGGAAATTTTCAATAAGTTTACAGTTAAGTATTTTCCATAGTTTGTGAAAGAAACTCTCAAACTGATCCCAAAAAGAACAAATAAGATTAAACTTACTCACACCTAAGCACATTGATATATAAACTATGGAATACTGAAACAAAGAAATGGAGTTAAAACCAGCCAGAGGGAACATAGTAAGTTGCCTCCAAAGACTGACAGACCTGAGATAGTGACTGCCAAGAGAATGAAAAAGGGTATTCTCTAACTGATTGAATTAGGCTTATGTACCTGATGGAAAAACCAGATAAAGGTAGTAGAAGAAAGGAAAACTGCATGCTAGTCTTGGTCCTGAAAATTGCTACTAAAATACTCTTAAAAATTGCAAACCAGCTCCATATTCTCTCTCACCATATAAATACCATATATGACATATAGATAACATACAGCTTATATACATTTATATACATAGAACATCATGATTGTGTTTATTCCAGGAATGCAAACTTAATTCAACATTAGAAAAATGATTCATCATACTAAGAGATTAAAGATAAAAAAGCTATGTGATGATTTCAGTATATGCAGAAAATCAACATTTTTTTGATTAAAATTTCTATTTCATGAATTACATAATTCATGATAAAATTTTGCAAACAAGAAATAGGGAACTCCTTTACTTGATAAAATTTATTGACAAAAATGAATCAGATACCATACTAAAATATTATCACTTTAAAATCAGGGATAAGACAAAGAGTGTAACCACTACCAGTTTACTAATGCAGTGATTAGTGGTCTGAGCTAGTGCAATAAGATAGAAAAAAGCCACATTTGCTGAGTCAGTGGTTTAACAGCATGAGCTGTGCCACCAAAATGGCCTGGGTACAAGTCTTGGTTGTGGTACCTACTGTCTCTATGCCCTTGGACATAAACTTTGTGCCACAGTTCCCCATATGGAAAATATGGATAATAATTGTATTAGTTTTAGGAATAAGTTACTTAGAAGTAAGAACTAATCCTAGTGCATAAGTGTTATGAAAATGATATAAAAAAAAGTCACAGAATTTTCTGAGGTTGACTCTGGCCTGTAGAAGTCACGTACATCTTCCCCACTCTGCTGTGTGCTGTGTTTAGTCACTCAGTCGCGTCCAACTGTTTGCAATCCCATTGACTCTATAGCCCGTCAGGCTCCTCTGTCCATGGGGATTCTCCAGGCAAGAATAATGGAGTGGTTTCCATGCCCTCCTCCAGGGGATCTTACCAACCCCACTCTGCTACCTGTATATTATTCTATTTGTATCACCATGGGAAAATGACTATTCTTATTTTTCAGTTGCTCAGTTGTGTCCAACTCTTTGCAACTCCATGGACTGTAGCCCATCAGCTCCTCTGTCCATGAGGTTTCCCAGGCAAGAATACTGGAGTGGGTTTCCATGTTCTCCTCCAGGGGATCTTCCTGATCCAGAGATCAAACCCATGTCTTCTGCATTGGCAGGTGGATTTTTTTACCACTGGACCACCAGGGAAGCCCAGGAAAAAGGTTAGGAATTTATTTGACAACATGTACAGACATGTAGTTGGATTTTAGACAGTTCTGAAAGATACAGTGTTAAAACTTAGATAAAAACATAAGACTACATTGTTCATTATAGTAACCACAATACACATCTTGCAATTGAAGTGGATTAAATAATACCAAAAACTCAGTTCTTGATTCAGACCAGCTTTCTGAGGATCATCAGCATTTGTAGTAGGCAGTGGACATATTTTAGATGTATTAATGAAACATGGAAATCCCATTCTTGAGAATTGCACAGCAGCTGTTTTTCAAAGGAGTTTAACCTTTGGATGTATTGTAGTTTTGTTTGCCACTTAGTGTTCCACTGTGTATTTTAAAATCTGTTTCTGGATAATATTAAGAGATGTTGAGTCTTTGTTGTTTATCTCATTGAAATGATTCAGCTCTCAATATTCTTTATTTTTAAATATAAGATACAAACTACATTGAAATTGTAGGTATTTGACATTTTAAATCAATTAAATTAGAAATTATCAGTAAATGAAACTAGAAGTAAAAAAAAAAACTCAGTTCCTCAAACCCATTAAGCACATTTCAGGTACTCAATAGCCACATATGGCTGGCGTCTATCATATGAGACAGCACAGATTATAGAAATTTCTATCACCAAAGAAAGTTCTACTGGTACAATGGTGACACAAAAGATTGTCTTCATGGCCATAGGGCTGGGGTCTGCAAACTTCTATGTAAAGGAACACAAAGCAAATACTTTAGGCTTTACATATTATATGCTATCTCTGTTGCATATTCTTATTGTTCAGTTGTTAAATTGTGTCTGACTCTTTGCAATCCCATTGACGGAAGTACACCAGGCTCCTCCACAATCTCCTGCAGTTTGCTCAAACTCATGTCCATTGAGTCGATGATGCCATCCAGCCATCTCAAAATCCTCTATCACCCCCTACTTCTCCTGCCCTCAATCTTTCCCAGCATCAGGGTCTTTCCAACGAGTCAGCTCTTTGTATCAGTTGGCCAAACTATTGGAGCTTCAGCATCATGTATTTAGTAATGTATTATAAAAGTGTGCCATATATTATTTAGTGACATGGTAAGGTGTCTGCATATTAAGGGAAACATATCTGGATACTTAATAAAATGTGTGCATTGATTCACATTTGGAAAAAGTAGTAAATGAAGAGGAAAGCTATACATACAGGATAATATGCAAAGGGCTAGTGAGTGTAAAGTATTATTAATAGTATTTGAGAAACCTGTGGGATGTGCATATAAATGTGTGTTGTTGGATTTGTTTAGGAATCCTTAACATTTATGTTATCATTTAAACCAGGGGAATGGGTGAGATCATGTTTGGACAGTGTAAAGTGATAAAAGGAGCCTATGTAAGAAACTTCACACAGACTTAGCATTTAAGGAATAGATCAGAGCAGTGAATCTGGCAATAAAGATTGAGAGTTAATTCCCAGATAGGTTGGAAGAAAATAAACAGTGTGTTGTGGATAACAGGAGAATAAAGTATTTCTAGAAGCCAGTTGCATTCAATCAGACCATGGCTGAGGGACTGAGTAAGACAAGGCTGTGAGTGCTCACTGGTTTTAATAATAAGAAAGCCGCTAATCTTGGTTTAAAAAAAAAAAAAAAAAACTCAAATTGTGAGATGGGAAACATGGGGAGATGGAAGTAGCCAATGCAGACCACAATTTCAAGAAGTTTAGAAGTGAAGGAGTGAAGGAATGAAATGGCTAAGGAAAAAGGAAATTGGGTTGGAAGAAGCTTTTCTTAACTAGTCTGTGAGTGGTATGTTTTTAGAATGGAAAAAATTTGCATCTATAATTGTTAGCAAAGAGCTAATAGAGAGAAAATGGTAAGCAGTAGTGGAGAGCACTCAGTCATGTCCGACTCTTTGCAACCCCATGGACTGTAGCCTGCCAGGTTCCTCTGTCCATGGAATTCTCCAGGCAAGAACACTGGAGTGGGTTGCCATTTCCTTCTCCAGGGAACCTTCCTGACCCAGGGATGGAACCCAGATCTCCTGTATTAGCAGGCCGGTTCTTTACCATCTGAGCCACCAGCAGAGCCCAGGAGAAGCAGTGGGATATACAATTGAAAATTCAACTACTTATTGTACAATGAGAAGTGAATACTAATTGCATTGTGTCTGGAAGGATCATGCAAATGTTGGTTAAGGAAGTAGATCAAAGTGGGATGGGGCTGTGTTTTCTCTTAAAAGTATACTGAGGCTGGAGGTAATAGAGGTTTAAGAGTTGAAGTGGTTGCTATGCCTCCTGAAATTATTGAATAACTTTATACCTATAGTATTTGATGTATTCATGTCACTAGTATTTTATTGAGGATTTTAAGAATATATGTTTAATATATTTTTGTTGTTATAGGGAAATATGGTTTAATATATATGCATGTGTATAAATGCATACATTATCAAGCTCTAATGAGCCTGGAACCAACATTTGTTTCTCTTTTGTAAGGAATCTGTTTTGATTTGTTTTTGTTTTTCTGACTAGATGATTGAAAGATGAATTATGCTTAAATTTCAGAAATTTAATCAGGGCATGTGTAGGTGTTCATCTATATTCTCTAATTTTGCCCTTTCAATTTTTAAAGCTGAAGTCTTACTTCATTCAAGAAGGCTGTCTTCATGGATATTTTTGCATATTACTTTTTTATAATTGTTCTGCTGTCTTCTACGGGAATACCAGTTGAGAAGCTTCAGGGATGCAGTTTCTGCAGTAATTCTTTATTAGTGCTAGTATTGTTTAAGACCGCATGCTGGTATTTTATTTTCCTGTAAGGTTTGTTTGCTTTTGATGAAAGGTGTTAGATGGTGACTACAGTGTGATCTCATTTCCTGGAGTAAATATTTTTATAAGCATGCTCCTATTCCCCTTCTTCAGTGCTAGGATAATCTCCTCATTTTATGCAGTATTCTTTTCATAATTCTCTTAAAGTGAATTTCTTCAAAGCTTGTTCATAGGGCCCTCCTCACTTGTCTTCCCAAGCACTCTCAGCCATGCCTGAGATCTCAGTGGAGCACCTGTTGCCTTCCTGTAGAGTTTGTAGTTCTGTGTTCTGTGATAATCTGAATTCTGTCAGTCTCACTTTGAAAGTGATCCTCTCTGACTTTCACTTGGTGAGAATTGCTCAGTTCATGGCAGGTAAGTGGTGACTTTTCTTCCAGTGCTGAGGCAGGTTGCCCTAATTTCTGAGTTCCGTGGCCAGTCCAGCAGGTACAGGAACGGCAGGGGGCAGGCAGCCTCACATACATTAGCTCAAGTCACCTCATTTCCTCAAAGTCCTTTCATGGTATTTGTATCACATGCTTTAGATTCTCTCCAAACACGTTTACATTATGGAGCATAAATAAGCTATAAGATTTGCCACTATTTTAGTATAGTTGAGCCTTGTATTTGCTGTTTAATTCTTGTATAAATGATATATTTAGTCCTCAAGCAATCACTGAGCCTCACCTCCTATGGCCTGTGAAAGTATTCATGAGTTTTACTGGCTTCATGGGAAAGAGAAATCTTAGAGCAGGTGAACAGCCTTGTTTCAAGAGTGAGAGCTGAACTTTGAAAGGCAAAAGGCATCCTCTCAATAGATGAAAGGAAGTGAATAAAGAGTGAAGTAAGTTCAGCTACAAACTCATGCCATCTAATGGAGGTGACTAGGGGACATACTATGGAAATAATGTTATTGAAGAAGCAGATAGTTACAGGAAATATTCTTGTCTCTCTTACTCCTTGTTAGCTATAACTTGAGAGGAATGTTGGTTCATTAAACCATTATGCCATTCATATTTGACTTGGATTTAAGGCATGGGAGAAGGAGGTTTCTATAAATGAGTATGTCTCAATGGGCTCTTAACTATGTGACATTTAGGAGAAAAATAGTTTCACCAATTCTGCTTGAGCACATCATATTTAACTCCTTAAAGCTCCTCAGTCAAAATAGGATCAACATATCCTACTTCATTATACAACATTAATATTAACTGCATGTAACAGGCAAGTGATTTTATGCTCATACTTTCTTTCCCACTTTCAGGCACAAATGGAGATATCAGAAACCACTGTGGACTTTTAGTTTGCAAAGTATTAGGTGATAGACTCATGGGGTCATAAAGCAGAAAGGAGCAAAGAAAGCTGGGGCTCAGGGTCTGTCTCTTTGGACATAGGTTAGAGGAAAATATGTCTGTATTTTTCTTGAAGTGCAAAATAATAGTAGACATTGCTTGTGGTCCTTTCTCAGAGGTTATGCCCATGGAGAGTAGATATGTTTTTATTATATCTTAGTGTTTTTTTTTTTCTTGTACCTTAAAAACAAAGTCTTATTTTTCTACAGAGTTCTTTGGTGAAAGGGACATGTGCTTTGGAATTTGGAAAAAGGTTTCAATGAGACTCCTGACGTTCATCATAGCTGTGTTAGGATGAGAAGCTTCTCATTAGGAGAAGCTTCTTTCTTTTTTAAAACTTTTATTTTATATTGGAGTATAGTTGATTTACAATGTTGTACTAATTTCAGGTGTACAGCAAAGTGAACCTGTTATGCAATGTTTAGTTAGTTTCAGGTGTGCAGCAAAGCAATTCAGTTAATATAACATATACATATATCTATTCTTTTTCAGAGTCTTTTCCCATATAGGGAGTTACAGAGTAATGAGTGGAATTCTCTGTGCTTTGCAGTAGGTCCTTATTAATTATCTATTTTATATATAGTAGCATGTATGTGTCAGTCCCACTCTCCCAATTTATCCTTTCCCCTACTCTTATACGGGAGGCTCCTTAAACAACCCAAACTTCAGTTTTAATATCTTGAAAATGGGCAGCATCTTACTGAACTTGGAATCCTAAACACTTTTCAACTCATTTAAAGCGACTTAACACCTAGAATTTATTTTAGAAGCAGTACAAAGAGTTCCAATCTTTCAAATCGTAAAAGTCTCTGAATGAAATGTTTAAGCCTCCGCAGAGCTGTCTCTGAGGAAGGAAAACAAATGATGGAGGGCCTGGAGTTAGTTCTAATCCCCAAGCTTCTGTTGACTTCACTGCTATTTTTAACGGTGTCTCTCTCATAACATATTGATAAGCCACAAAGAAAGGTAGTTGGCATCCTGACAGCTTGTTGCTTTAATACAGAGGATCCATCAAAATACAAAGGACTATTTCTTGATGAAGAAACATGGTGAATCATTACTTTTTAACATTCTATGCAAGTACTTTGTCCACATATACCTAATTATAGCTTGTGAATTTAGAAAGGGAAGTCAAGTTGCTTTCCATTAACAACCACTTTCAAAAGTGACAGCAGCCCAAGTGTACATCCACCTTGGGAATGAATGCCCCTTCTTGCTAAACTTGAGATTCTTGAATGTTTTATCCTGTTGAGCCTGCTCTGGCTTTTGCATGGCTGCTGCTCTAAATCTTCAAGGACACCGAGTAGCAGAAGAGTCTGTTTTGGGAGACTTCATCTTCAAGCCCTTCCTTTGCCCACCAGGTTTCTGAGCCCTGGTGTGCAGCAGCCCACACATTCATCTGTATTTGTCCCACTGACACAGTCCCCTGGCCTTTCCGTTTTCCATGGCTGCCCATTGTAATGGAACCAAAGGGCACCAAAATCTATCTCTTCAGTAGGTCTAATTATCATCAAGTAGCAGAGAAGCAGACAGAGCCAGATAAAGGAGAGTAGAGAAAGTGTCCTCTGACAGAGTGGAAGTATAAAGATCAAAAAAAGGTAGCATTATTTCCCTGAGGTCAACAACGATCTGAAGGTGAAAATCACACAGTCATATCCAACTCTTTGCAACCCCATGGACTATACAGTCCAAGGAATTCTCCAGACCAGAATACTGGAGTGGGTAGCTGTTCCCTTCTTCAGGGGATCTTTCCAACCCAGGGATCAAACCCAGGTCTTCTGCATTACAGGCAGATTCTTTCATAGCTGAGCCACAAGGAAAGCCCAAGAATACTGGAGAGGGTAACCTTTCTCTTCTCCAGTGGATCTTCCCAACCCAGGAATCGAACCAGGGTCTCCTGAATTGCAGGTGGATTCTCTACCAACTGGGCTATCAGGGAAACCCATATAGATCTGAAGGAAAACAAATTAAATGCACCCAGGAGAAAGAAGTTTTTCTCTTTGGCGAGTCTTCCAGCAGGTTAATCTTTATGCCTGTCGAGAACTTTATACTTCTTGAAACTGTTCTAGTCACCATCTGAACTTAGATTAACAAGTAATGTCCCTGTAGGTAGGAGACAGAATCATATGAATATTTGTAGATTTATAGGCTGGGGTGCAAAATTAGATCACATTCCTAATGTTTTGAAGCTAGTTACTATACATGTTATTTGAATAACCCAGATTAAGCAGAGGATGAGTGTTTATTAAACATAAAAATATTGATCTATAATCAAAGTCTATAATTTGACTGTCAGCACCCAAAGGGCTAGGATGGGGGTGCAAAGAGAAATCAGTAACATGTCAAAACTCAGAAGCGGAAAGATTGAGTCCAAGTGAAATGTGTTAGCTTGAGAGAGGAGCAATTCTTTCATGTATAAAATGTAGTTTGTAACAGTACTTACCTCACACAGTTATTGTGAGTGTTAAATGAAGTAATAAATGTACCTGCAGGTGTTTGTAGCTATATGAAATGTTCCCTGGGTGTAGTATTTTATTGCCATTGTCCGTGTATGTAAACACCCACAAGGACAAGGCTTTCCACCTGGATGGCAGCTTGGCATCTCTCACCTTCATGTCCAACACACATCTTATTTCAGATCCTGGGGGTTTAATGCGTCTGGTACTGTCTTCTGTGTTGGTGTGGGACAAGAGCTGCGAGTTGTATGGTTCAATTTGTGTGTCCATAAGTGTAGACAGATGAACAAAATGAGAAGTAGTGTGTTTCTTCAGCACCAACAGTTTGAATCAGCAGAAGAGCCAAAGGGGTTGATCAGGCCCGTGGTGCCAATTAGGATTAAATGCACACATGGGAGAGCACTTAGTATAATGCCAGGAGTGCACTAGGTGCTCAATAAACAAGACTGTCTTTTCCTGTTGTAAATCATGGTCCCTGCCCAGCCAGGGACCCTGTTTTCTCCTCGAATAGCCACAATTTGTACACTTGGTAGTTGCCTAACAATTAGAGGTACTGTGTCTCCATGTGACAAATGATAGTAGACATTCCAGGAATTTATAAAAGTCTGGGGAGGCATTTTGTTGAGTCAAGTCTGGCGGGATGCCTTAGTGGCATTGAGTCAGTGAAGGCTTGAGGGCATTCCATTGTTTTCTTCCTCAGATGGAAATTTAGCATTGAATTTGTTCTTATTGAAATACAGATTCTTCATTATGACAAATCATCATTTTATTCACTGAATCAATAATAACACTCCCTAGAGGGATGGATATTCACAGATTCATGCAGTACATCAAGGCCACCTGTATGATTGTGTTGGCTTCCCTGTCCAGCTTTGCCTTGTTCACTTCCTGGAAGCCTGGTTCTTCTACCAGAGTTCTAATGTTTCATTCCTTCAGAGACCAGCCTTGGCCATTCCTTTTTCTCAGCCTTTGTGCCAACTATTCCATTCTTTGGTAGCTTCCCATTCCCAGTTTTCTCTTGATTCACATCCCCTGTCCATTCTTTGAAACAGAATTTGTGACCCCTCTCTTCTAGAAGAAGTTTAGATTCTCTGGACCTAGCCATAACACATGCCACTTAATCATATGCTGCCTAAGGAAATATCTGTGATCTTGATTCTGCTCTTTTCCAGTAAATGTCCGTTTCCCTCGATAATCTTCTTGGGGGTTAAACATAGTATTATACTCTTTGTGTCACCCAGAGCACTGGGCATGAGCACAGCCCTACATTTATCATCATAATGATCACTAACATTTACTGAGTGCTTTCTCCATGCCAGGGGCTATTCTATGGCCTTTACTTAAGTTAACTCTAATACGCCCCATACCCAGGGGTGATATCTTTCACAATATCTATTTTGTGAGCTTACTGTAAGAATTAAATGGGTTAGCATATGTTAAAGTGCTTAAAAGTGAAGCACATAGAAAGTGCCCAGTAAGTCTAAGCATTGACTAACATAAGCATAATCTTACAAATTGAAACACAGACTGAGACCAAATCAGTGCTGAAAGTGTCATAGCTTCTAAACAGTGATGCCGGTATTCAAACTCAGGCATTTTAGCTCCAGAGAACATTCACATAAACATCATGAAATACTACCTTTCTTGATACTATTTTGGTGCATGGTCATCTTAAATTCCATGGAAAAAGTGCTGTAGGAAATTCATGGTTAATGTGTGCTAGAGCTGTGAGCTTTTTATGTTACTTACTTTTTGAGTGTGTCTGTGTGTGTGTGTGTGTGTGTGTGTGTGAAGGAGCAGCATTTAACACTGACCATTTTTTTTCCATTAAACATTTTACTTATCAAGGCAAAATGAGTGCAAATTAAAGCAATGATCCATGTGTTAAATTTGTAAAAAGGGAAACAAATGATAGGATCTAGGGTGGTGAACAGACTTTAAGGTGACATTTGTGACTCCTACCTTCCTGTGTCCATGCCACTGTAGAAAACCTCCCAGTAGAGCTTCTCATGGAACACCTGACTCATTTTTAACCTATAGAACATGGTAATGATGATGGGCTGTTACCCCCGCAATTATATACTGTATGTAAGACTCTCTTGTTAGCTGGCTGTATCCTAGGTTGTTGTCCTTGATAAAGTAAGATGTCATGCTATGAACTGATTCTGCAGAGGGCCACATGGTCAGGCACTGTTGGGAGGCCTCTAGGAGCTGAGGGAGGCTTCTAGTTGAAAAGAACAGGTGGTTCTCAGCCTTTGAGCCATGGAGAAATGAATCCTGCTGACAATCTAAGTCTACAAGTGGATTCTTCTTCAGGTAAGAATGCAGCCCAGTTGACATCTTGATTATAGCTGCTGAGAATCTGAAGCAGAGAACATAGCTGAACTGTGTTAAGATGCCTGACAAACAGAAGCCATGACACAGTCAATGTGTGTGTTAAGGCATTATGTTTGTGGCCATGTATTGTTTTAAAAGATGCTTGCTCCTTGGAAGAAAAGCTTTGACAAACCTAGATAGCATATTGAAAATCAGAGACATTACTTTGCTGACAAAGGTCCATCTAGTCAAAGCTATGGTTTTTCCAGGAGTCATGCATGGATGTGAGAATTGGAGTATAAACAAAGCTGAGCACCAAAGAATTGATGCTTTTGAACTGTGGTGTTGGAGAAGATTCTTGAGAATCTCTTGGACTGCAAGGAGATCAAATCAGTTAATCCTAAAGGAAATAAGTCCTGAATATTCATTGGAAGGACTGATACTGAAGCTGAATCTCCAATACTTTGGCCACCTGATGCAGAGAACTGACTCATTGGAAAAGACCCTGATGCTGGGAAAGATTGAAGGCAGGAGGAGAAGGGGATGAAAGATGATGAGAATGTTGGGTGGCATCACCAACTTGATGGATGAGTTTGAGCAAGCTTCAGGAGTTGGTGAAGGACAGGGAAGTCTGGTGTGCTGCAGTCCATGGGGTCACAAAGAGTCAGACATGACTGAGCCATTGAACCGAACAGATTGTGTTCGCAGCCATACACACCTGCTACGTCTAGTGATGGTAAAGACTCCAGGAAGTTGACTCTAACTCCTGACAGGGCTATGAGTCACAAAGCAATTTAGCAGTGTATCTTGCAATTGCCCATACCATGTGACCCCAAAATTTTGCTTCCAAATATTTATTCTCAAGAGTATGTACAGTGCTCTTTATAATAGGGTACAATTGTTAAGATAAAAAACACATAATAAAGCAAACAAAACATTTTTACCAAAGGGGGATTGGTTAAAAAATGGTACTTCTAGTTAACAGAATCTTACGGAGCTCTCAAAAATCATTTGGTAGAAGTGTGTACATGTCAGCATTAACATGTGTTCATGGTACATGGTTGGAAAAACAGTTGTTGAAAATGTATGTCTAGCAGTGTTCCATTTTAAAATGTGTGTGTTGGGGAGGGAAGCTGTTCTCAATGCATTTGGTCTTCTGCCTATTGCTAATATCCATCCCACCCTCGACTAGATTCTGGGTTAGCTGATGTCTAGAGTTGGCTATATGGTCTTCTAGTGGTAGCTGGACAGAGGACATATTATTGAACCATTTTTGTTGTTTTTGAGTTGCTCAGTCATATCCAACTCTTTGCAATGCTATGGACTGCAGCACACTAGGCTTCCCTGTCCATCACCACTCCCAGAGTTTACTCAAATTCATGTCCATCAAGTCGGTGATGTCATCCTACCATCTTTTCCTCTGTTGTCCCCTTCTCCTCCTGCCTTCAATCTTTCCCAGCATCAAGGTCTTTTCCAATGAGTCAGTTCTTCACATCAGGTGGCCAAAATATTGGAGCCTCAGCCTCAGTCCCTCCAGTGAATATTCTTAAACCATGTTGTGGTCATTTCTGCAAATAATGTGGCTTCAACATAGATTGATTTTCTGGAACAGCTTCCATCTTTGCTCCAGATCCTTACATGGAGGATTGTCAAATGGGCAGTGTCTATGAAGCCCTGGTCCTTATCATACACGTGTGGCACCCTCTCTGGTTGCATGTTCCATCAGTCAGTTCAGAGCCTACCTGGTGGGCATGACAGCTCTTGCCCTCAACTGACAAT
Organism: Bos indicus x Bos taurus; assembly: GCF_003369695.1. Lineage (NCBI taxonomy): Eukaryota > Metazoa > Chordata > Mammalia > Artiodactyla > Bovidae > Bos > Bos indicus x Bos taurus. The sequence continues at coordinate 118,287,892 of NC_040105.1, read as the reverse complement.
GTCCTCTGTCTTAGAATTGTGGGAACCTGCCAGACTGTGGGAACCTCGGCTTCCCACAGACAGTGATGAAAACTGTGTGTGTGTGACTCTCCCCATATTCTTCTCTGCACACCCTGCAGTTGCTGGGGAAATTCATGAGGTCTCCTGCCATCAGCCAAATTTAAGCAGAAGCAGGTGCCAATTACTGAATCTCTGGCTGAGTTTCTCTCTCTGAGTTATCTTCCTATTTCAAACTATGTATCCTTTGCTTGAAACCTTAGATTTTGCTGTGTCCCTCACTTCTGTTCTTGGGTCTCTGAAATGGTACAGATTTGGGAAGTGACAGTGTCAGAATGTCAGGGCCATAGGTTGGTAGCATGTACAGTTGGCGAAGGTTCACTCAGGAATTAAATAAGATTTTATTTTGAAGAACCTAGGTACTATTTTTAGCACACCGACTACCTGAAATTCATGTGTGGGTATGAATCTGTTTGCCAACTTGACAGAAACAAGTCTTTTCTCCTTTTTGATCAAATGTCTTTAGATCCTAGGCACTCATCCCACTAATTTGGTGGGAGATTCTGTCACTGGCATTTTGGATGTCCCATCTTCAACCCTGTGTTGGCACTAGATTCTCAGAGAATTTGATGGGAATGAGAAAAATGATGAAGAGGCTCTGACCTCTGCTCCAACATGGTTAGTGCTAATGGGCCTTTGTTCAAGGCTATGGAAGTTCCCGGTGAGTAAGGGATCTCTGTTGTATTGCTGCCATGTCTTTGGAACCTCAGGCCCCGGATCTAGCTTCCTGTACCATGTAACCATTTGCTCTGAGGTCCTGATACATTCCTGAGGTGCAATAAGAGTCAACAGCATGGATCTGCCTTAACTGACACATTGGCTTTTCTCCTTCCTCCATTCCCTGGAGGGAATCATTCTTGTTAGTCGTGGGGAAGACCATGCATCTTCTTCTATACATTTGCTATTCATATCTTCAAGCAGGGAGCCCGACAAGCTGTACCACCTCTCAGCAGAGGCACATCTATTTTCTAAAAACATGAAACCCAGAGTCTATTATCTGCTTGAACTGAGGTTAGTGAGAGGGGGAATATAAGAAGAAAGGCCTATAAATTAATATCTTAAAATTTTCTAGTGGGAAATAGAAGGCATTAATCTTTAAAAAACACTTTGATTCTTCCTTGACTAAAAAAAGATATATATATGAGCCACAGTGAAATATGATGAGAAACCTAGATATGAAATGATCTTGATATAAATACTTGGAGAATCCAAGCCCTCTGTGGCCTGCCTTTCTCTGGCAAGCTAAGTGAGGGAAGGAGAAGGGGAGCACAGATGATTTACCATATAGTGATGGGGAAACACAGAGAACAAAGCACTCCATTGAAGATTAACGAGGTTTGAAGCAAAGGTCTAATTCAAGAATAAGTTTCTTTTGTTTTTACTGCAAAGGTTATTTATAAACAGAAAAATAATAACTTCCACAAGTGAAACCTTTAACCTCAACATATGTGGTGACCACAAAACCCATGCAATATATTTATAATAAGAAGTGACACCCATTTATTCCTTTTAAGGTAGAAAGGATCTTGCTGATCTTATTTGTAATAATACTTCCACTTTGTATATGAACTCATGTGCCTTATGGTATTTAAATTACCTTAGCATATTTCATGTAAATTTTCTCATTAATCATAAACTATCACACTTATTGGTTGAGGTTCTTCATGCAGATAAATATTTAAAAAATTTCCTCCATCACATTCAAATCCAAGCACATTGGAAAGTACAGGACCTTCACCTACTCCACCTCCCCCACCTTCCTAACCAGCCATCCTTCCAGTTTTTTTTTTTTTTTTTGTGATGCAGATAAATAGAAAATAAATGACCATAAGAAAGCAGGGTGTATACCTATTTTGGTGAGAAGATGAAACATACAGAGGCAGTAACTGTGATGCAATAGAAAACTGTGTATTAGAAAGGATCACTGGTTTAAAAGAAAATGTTGAAATATTGCAGTATATGCTTTCCCTAGCGTATATTGCATACTTCTATAGCCCTGGTACCTATCAGGAGGGCTGTTTATCCCTTCCAGTGTCTCTGTTGCTATGGACTTGTGAGATATCCAGGTGGAAATGTCTATACTATTGATATGTGTTCCTCTTCACAGTCACTGATTTTTCCTATTTCCCTAATATCTAGAAATGGCTCTGCCCTGTAGCTAGTCATGCAACTAAGATATCTGAGTCATCCTTAATTGATTCCTTGCTCACATCTGAATTTCAGTCTTCAAGTCTTATGCCAAATTGATGTCCATATCCTGACCTCCATGATATAATTCAGTCATGGTGATTATCAAGGTTCAATTATAGATCACAATGGGACCCCCCTCCAGTACTCTTGCCTGGAAAATCCCATGGACAGAGGAGCCTCGTGGGCTGCAGTCCATGGGGTCTCAAAGAGTCGGACATGACTGCGTGACTTCACTTTCACTTTTCACTTTCATGCATTGGAGAAGGAAATGGCAACCCACTCCAGTGTTCTTGCCTGGAGAATCCCAGGGATGGGGGAGCTTGGTGGGCTGCCGTCTATGGGGTCGCACAGAGTTGGACACGACTGAAGTGACCTAGCAGCAATGATAAGTAAATAATCAAGATAATAAGGCACTACTCTTATTTTTATTTTGTGTGCTATGTGCTTAGTTTCTCAGTTATGTCCAACTCTTTGTTACCCCATGGAGTGCAGCATGCCAGGCTGCTCTGTCCATGGAGTTATCCAGGTGAGAATACTGGAGTGTACAAGAATACATGCCAATGAGGGGCATGGTTGCCATGCCCTTCTCCAGGGTATCTTCCTGACCCAGGGATAGAACCCAGGTCTCCTGCATTGCAGGTGGATTCTTTACCAACTGAGCCACGAGGGAAGCTATTTACATCTTTCAGATAAAGAAATTGGAGGTTGGATAAATTAAATGATTTGGTCAAGGTGACATGGTTAGGATGTGAACTTAGATCTGCCTGAATCTGATGTTCATAGTCTAAGCCACTCTGCTACACTGATCAGCAAGATTTCCCTACAAAATAGTTTTCAACACCATTCTCTCCTTTTCCATCACCATTGCTTTGATCTGCATTATTCTTACCTTTCTCTTGGATTATTGCTAACATGTTAAATAGTTTTCTGTCTCTGGTCTCCATTACTTCTAATTGATTTTCAAAGGCACTGTCAATGGAATCTTCTAGAAACAGTGCTATGCTAACATCTCTGTCCTGTTTAATAAGGGAGAAGAAAAAGTGGCAGCCATATACTGAATTCCTAACTTGTGCCAGAGACCTTGCCAGGGGATTAACATTTGAGAATGAGGAAAAACAGATCAAAAGGACCTGTGGGACCTCAGTGGACAATTGATGGACAATGATGCCTCTGATCAGTTGATCGTCTTAATGCACGCCTCTTTATAATGTAACTTTGCAGTTCCAACTGTAGGGAGGGAAAACAATTTTCTTTCTACCCGTCTAGGTTTGTGACTGTGAGCCCCTGTAATAAAATACAGATTGATAGGGAAGAAACTGAAATTTAATAACATGCGTCCCCACTGTATACATGGGAGAGACTCAGCACAACTGAGTACCTCCTTGAAACTGAGTAATTACCCAGCTACCACCTTAAATACTATTTTCTACAAGGAAAAAATATAAACTTTAGTGAGCAAATTTTTAAAAATCTATATATAAGTGAAGTCATACCATGAGTGGACAAGAGTATAAATAGCAAAGCTCAACTCCTCCCAAATAGATTTATATATTTGATATAAACTTGATAAAAGTATCTACACAATCCAGAAATATTTAAAAATAATTCTTAAGATAAACTGGAGACATCATTTGACAGAAATTGCCAATATTTCTTATTGTTCATTCATTTGTTGTAGTCGCTCAGTCATGTCCGACTCTTTGCGACCCCATGATCTGTCCATGGAATTCTCCAGGCAAGAATGCTGGAGTGGGTTGCCATTCCCTTCTCCATGGGATCTTCCCGATCCAGGGATTGAACCCGGGATCAATCCTGCATTGACCTGATCCAGGGTCTCCTGCATTGCAGGCAGATTCTCTACAGTCTGAGCTACCAGGGAAGCCCCAATATTTCTTATAATTTCATTTATTTGTAGATATTAAGCATATTATAAAAAATCATTGTGTGTGTGCACGTGTATGTATGCATGCATGTGCATGCTCAATCGTGTCCAACTCTTTGCAACCCCATGAACTGTAACCCACCAGGCTCTTCTGTCCATGATATTCTCCATGCAAGAATACTGGAGTGGGTTGCCATTTCCTTTTCCAGGGGATCTTCCTGACCCAGGGATCAATCAAACCCATGTCTTTTACATCTTCTGCATTGGCAGGTGAGTTCTTTACCAACTGAGCCACCAGGGAAGCAAAAAAAAAAAAAAAAAAAATCATTAAACCTAGAAATGGCACAAGAATCAGCAGTCTTATGGAATGGAGTATATAGCCAAAGAACACACTCTAATATATATCAGTTTACTATATGATAAAAGAAGTATCAAAAGAAAAGAAAACAAAGTTATTTTCAAACAGTAATGAGATTCTTTAGTTATTCAAATGGAGCTGAGAGAAGAGGAATACATTAAAAACACCACCTCACAATATATGCAAATATAAATTCCAGAAGAATTTAAGTGTGAAATATTTTTAAAATCACCTCTTTTCAGAAAAAGTAATGAATATTTATCTTACATTTGGGGGAACTTTCTATGCTTAGATTCAGTGCAAGAAACTACAAAGTGGTAAAACAGGAACCTTAAAAATGGATGAATTTAAAACATTTAGTTGAAATCCAAAGAGAAAATGGAAAACTTTAGAAAAAGTTGCCTCATATATGGCAAGTAGTGAATATTTCAATTTGTAACACATCCCTATGATGGAGTATTATGCAACTGATATAGTTATGAATAAAATTTCCCATAGGAAAATACTATTGTTATAATTTTATTTGTAGAATGCTAATTTACATATGTACTCTGATATCAACTGTGTAAAAAATGTATAAAGACTGCATGTACATGTGCCAAACAGCCCAAGGGAATGTGATCAGAAGTAAATTTTCAATTTTGAATACAGGTTTCCCCCACTATCTGAAAGGAGAACATTCCTAAAAAACCTGTGAACTGAAAAGGTATAAAGCAAAGAAGCAATTACTTTAGGCCACATTTTACTAAAGGAGACACAAAATGAATGAAGATAAAACACAGATGCTCACAGACACAGATACTTCAAAGCCATGGAGGCTGTATGCTGAATGTAGTTCCCGGGGAAGGAACTGAGCCATTAAACTCTTGTCAATACTGGATACTTGGGGGTACAGATGGCCTCTATAGATGCTTAGCTCACTGCAAAACAAATACTGATGTTATTATGTTTTTGCCTTTTTTCCCCCAAAAGACAAAAATCCTCTGGATTTCTTTCAGTTACTGAAAACAGGTACTAATGTAGATCTTTCATAAAAGTGGGGGATACATGATTTTCTCTATATTTGTAAAGTTTTATGACTTTCTTTCACAAACCATACAGTGTTAAAGGTGAATATGTTTATCAGCGTATACAGGTCCATGAAAAATACTCAAAATGCAAGCAATAAATGGACAAAGAAAATAAACATACAGTTCACAAATGAGGGTATGCAAATATCTATCGAATATATGGAAAAGTATTCCCCCTACCCCCAGAGACTCAGGATTTCCCCACCATCAAATGAGTAGCGGTTAAAAACTGATGATAGTGGATGCTGGTAAGCACGTGGTGAAACATGTTATCCCAGACACTGCTAGAAGGAATGTGCACCGATGCAACTCTCCCTAACATGTATCAAGACACCTCAAACTCTTTCTGCCCTTCAGCTCTGCAAGGTCTAGTATTTCTGTAGCTCTGTATTTCTGGTCATCTCTTGTGGTAGATAGAATAGCTCCCCAAAGATGTCCATGTCCTAATCCCTGTAAATTGTGCATACACTGCCTTTCAGTGCAAAAGAATTTGCTGATTTAATTAAAATCATGGGCCATAAAATAAGAACATTATCCTAGATTATCCACATGGATCCCATTTAATCCTATAAACCCTTAAAAGCAGAGAATTTTCCTATACTGGTGGCAAAAGAGATGGGGCAGAAGGAGAAGTCAGGAAGGTTCTAAGTATGAAGGCCTGCTTCACTTTGAAGATGTTAGAAGGGGGACTACAAGCCAAGGAATCAATATTGAAATAAATATATGTGTATGGCTATGATTTTTATGTGAAAGTCAGTCAAATATCCAAAACAGTTGGTTTATTATTGCACTTATCTAGGTGTTCTGTTGATGTTTTGACAGTTTTGAAAATGAAAAATAAATGGAATATTCATAATAATTGTTTATTTCATAATATTTCCTTGTCTTTATTTCAGAAAAAAATATGCTGTAATGTATTTACCATATACTTTTGTGTTTTTTTGACAGTATTATCAAGTGAACAATTTTGGTTCTTTAATCATTTTTTATTACAGCTGACCCTTGAAAAGCATGGGTTTGAACTGCACAGGTCCACATATATGGGGAGTTTTCAATAGTACATGATCCGTGGTTGGTTGACTCCATGGATACAGAACTACAGATACAGAGAGCTGACTATAAAATTATACATAAAGTGGATTTATAATGTTAAATAGAAGTGGATTTTCGACTATATGGGGTCAGCACCCCTAACCCCCATGTTGTTCAAGGGGCAACTGTAATTTCATTTTGCAGAAACTTCACACTGCTAAGGGAGTAGTATCTGAAATTATCAACAGTATTATGTAAGCCATACTTAGGTTTGCAAATGAACCATGCTTTTTACCTACAATGTCTAAATATTTTATCAGTGTTGTACATGATAAATCGTTACTATCACAGAAAACTTATAAATATTTTAATTTTATTATATAAACTACTATTGCATATAATGTGATTTTCAAGCAATATCTATATCCAAATTCTATTTCTTTCTTCTTTCAATGAAGAAAGAATTTCATCAAATTCTATATTGTTGATATATTTTATAGGAAGCAAGATAAAAACCCACTACATTTTTCACTTTATTCAATTCTCTCATAAGGTGGAATTATTCTTTGTTCTATAATGGACAGAAAGTAGCATTTTAAGAAATTATTTTGGGGATTACTTTTACCCAAAGCTTCTTCATAGAATTGTAAACATTTTCATTTCCTTGTTCTAATTCCCTTGTGTTATATTGGAATGCCACCTTTGTGGTATTCCATTTCCCATGCATTTTCTTTCAATTAAATGCTTGTCTAAAACTTCTATATTTTCAATCCCTCAAAAATATGTTTATAAGCTTTTGTTAACATTATTAATAATAAACAACTGTTCATACCAAATATCGGATTACCATAAATTCAAAATAACCATTTTCTACCAAAGATATGTAAAAGAGAAGAATTTGCACCACCAAAATATGTCTTTCTCACATATTATTTTAATCTGGTTATTTTCTAGGCAACAGCAGAAAGGGAAAAATTTTGAAAACCAAGTGTGAGTTATACTTTTGTAGGAAACATTTACCTGTGTAATGGAAATGTCCATTTGTAACACTGTCTGCTTCCATTTACCAGAAGAGAATGATGACCAAATCCCTAGAAACTCAATCAATGGAGGACAGCACATTTTTCCTGGTCATGTTCCATAACTGACTCTTCCCATCCCTCAACATCTTCAGATGAGAATGGTATTTAAGGTGAGGGTTTTAGCCATTTGGGAGAGTTACTCAGTTTTCCTGGGTCTCTCCCAGGTATAGATGTTACTAAACTTTGATTTTCTCCTATTAATCTGTCTCATGTCAATTTTACTATTAGGTCAGCCAGAAGAACCTATAAGGGTAGAAGAAAATTTCTTCCTCCCCAACAGACAGAATTTGTTCCTTATAGGAAGATCTCTTATCATTCTAATATATCCTGGAAAATGCCTAAATTAAATTTTATTTGCTTGGATGACATCATTCCCATGGTGTTTGAACATGGTGTTTGAGCAAATCTGATATGGACCCCATCAAGATATCCCATCTGGGGACAGGTCCATAATGATACATAACTTTTGAATTGTTCCAAAGAATGGCATCACTATCAATGGAGTTTATGTCATCTTTCTAAAGAATGAATAAAAATATGTTATACATGTCACAGATACTGCTTCTAGATTTTGACCAAAATTCTGGTTTTCAATTTTTTCCTGCATCAGATTTGTTAGAATTTTTCACACAGGTCTGCTATCAACAATATCTTAAATTATTTAGAAATGGTGATACATCTTTTTTATAAATTTACTTCTAATTAAATATTCTTATAAAACCTAAATTTTAACTTTAAAAGAAAACTCTTACTATCTTGTTGCCAATGTAAAAAATTAATATGTTTTGCATACTTTTTTAAATTTAAATTTATTTATTTTAATTGGAGGCTAAGTATTTTACAATAATGTATTGGTTTTGCCATACATCAACATGAATCTGCCACGGGGGTACACGTGTTCCAAATCCTGAACCCCCCTCCCAACTCTCTCCCCATACCATCCCTGTGGGTCATCCCAGTGCACCAGCCCCAAGCATCCTGCATCCTGCATCGAACCTGGACTGGTGATTCATTTCTTATATGATATTATACATGTTTCAATGCCATTCTCCCAAATCATCTCACCCTCGCCCTCTCCCATAGAGTCCAAAAGACTATTCTAGACATCTGTGTCTCTTTTGGTGTCTTGCATACAGGGTAATCATTATCATCTTTCTAAATTCCATATATATACGTTAGTATACTGTATTGGTGTTTTTCTTTCTGGCTTACTTCGCTCTTTATAATAGGCTCCAGTTTCATCCACCTCGTTAGAATGGACTCAAATGTATTCTTTTTAATGGCTGAGTAATATTCCATTGTGTATACGTACCACAGCTTTCTTATCCATTCGTCTGCTGTTGTACACCTAGGTTGTTTCCATGTCCTGGCTATTATAAACAGTGCTGCGATGAACATTGGGGTACACGTGTCTCTATAAATTCTAGTTTCCTCAGTGTGTATGCCCAGCAGTGGGATTGTTGGGTCATAAGGCAGTTCTACTTCCAGTTTTTTAAGGAATCTCCACACTGTTCTCCATAGTGGCTGTACTAGTTTGCATTCCCACCAACAGTGTAAGAGGGTTCCCTTTTCTCCACACTCTCTCCAGCATTTTTGCTTGTAGACTTTTGGATAGCAGCCATTCTGACTGGCGTGAGATGGTACCTCATTGTGGTTTTGATTTGCATTTCTCTGATAATGAGTGATTCTGAGCATCTTTTTATGTGTTTGTTAGCCATCTGTATGTCTTCTTTGGAGAAATATATATTTAGTTCTTTGGCCCATTTTTTGATTGGGTCATTTATTTATCTGGAATTGAGCTGCAAGAGTTGCTTGGGTATTTTTGAGATTAGTTGTTTGTCAGTTGCTTCATTTGCTATTATGTTCTTCCATTCCGAAGGCTGTCTTTTCACCTTGCTTATAGTTTCCTTTGTTGTGCAGAAGCTTTTAATTTTAATTAGGTCCCATTTGTTTATTTTTGCTTTTATTTCCAATATTCTGGGAGGTGGGTCATAGAGGATCCTGCCGTGATTTATGTCGGAGAGTGTTTTGCCTATGTTCTCCTCTAGAAGTTTTATACTTTCTGGTCTTACCTTTAGATCTTTAATCCATTTTGAGTTTATTTTTGTGTATGGTGTTAGAAAGTGTTCTAGTTTCATTCTTTTACAAGTGGTTGACCAGTTTTCCCAGCACCACTTGTTAAAGAGATTGTCTTTACTCCATTGTATATTTTTGTCTCCTTTGTCAAAGATAAGGTGTCCATAGGTGCATGGGTTTATCCCTGGGCTTTCTATTTTGTTCCATTGGTCTATATTTCTGTCTTTGTGCCAGCACCATACTGTCTTGATGACTGTGGCTTTGTAGTAGAGCCTGAAGTCAGGCAGGTTGATTCCTCCAGTTCCATTCTTCTTTCTCAAGATTGCTTTGGCTATTCGAGGTTTTTCCTATTTCCACACAAATTGTGAAATTATTTGCTCTAGCCCTGTGAAAAATACCGTTGGTAGCTTGGTAGGGATTGCATTGAATCTATAGATTGCTTTGGGTAGTATACTCATTTTCATTATATTGATTCTTCCAATCCATGAACATGGTATATTTCCCCATCTATTAGTGTCCTCTTTGATTTCTCTCACCAGTGTTTTATAATTTTCTATATATAGGTCTTTACCTTCTTTAGGTAGATATATTCCTAAATATTTTATTCTTTTCATTGTAATGATGAATGGGATTCTTCCTTAATTTCTCTTTCTATTTTCTCACTACTAGTGTATAGGAATGCAAGGTTTTTCTGTGTGTTGAATTTATATCCTGCAACTCTACTGTATTCATTGATTAGCTCTAGCAATTTTCTGGTGGAGACTTTAGGGTTTTCTATGTAGAGGATCATGTCATCTGCAAACAGTGAGAGTTTTAATCTTCTTTTCCAATTTGGATTCCTTTTATTTCTGTTTCTGCTCTGATCACTGTGGCCAAAACTTCCAAAACTATGTTGAATAGTAGAGGTGAAAGTGGGCACCCTTGTCTTGTTCCTGACTTTAGGGGAAATGATTTATATCTAGATGTGCAGTTCAGTTCAGTTCAGTCACTCAGTCGTGTCCGACTCTTTGCGACCCCATTAACTGCAGCACGCCAGGCCTCCTTGTCCATTACCAACTCCCAGAGTTCATTCAGAGTCACGTCCATCAAGTTAGTCATGCCATCCAGCCAACTCATCCTCTGTCGTCCCCTTCTCCTCCTGCCCCCATTCCCTCCCAGCATCAGAGTCTTTTCCAATGACTCAATTCTTCACATGAGGTGACCAAAGTACTGGAGTTTCAGCTTTAGCATCATACCTTCCAAAGAAATCTCAGGGCTGATCTCCTTCCATATGGACTGGTTGGATCTCCTTGCAGTCCAAGGGACTCTCAAGAGTCTTCTCCAACACCACACTTCAAAAGCATCAATTCTTCAGAACTCAGATTTCTTCACAGTCCAACTCTCACATCCATACATGACCACTGTAAAAACCATAGTGTTGACTAGATGGACCTTTGTTGGCAAATTAATGTCTCTGATTTTCAATATGCTATCTATGTTGGTCATAATTTTTCTTCCAAGGAGTAAGTGTCTTTTAATTTCATGGCTGCAGCCACCATCTGCAGTGATTTTGGAGCCCAAGAAAATAAAGTCTGACACTGTTTCCACTCTTTCCCCATCTATTTCCCATGAAGTGATGGGGCCAGATGCCATGATCTTCATTTTCTGAATGTTGAGATTTAAGACAAATTTTTCACTCTCCTCTTTCACTTTCATCAAGAGGCTTTTTAGTTCCTCTTCACTTTCTGCCATAAGGGTGGTGTCATCTGCATATCTGAAGTTATTGATATTTCTCCCGGCAATCCTGATTCCAGCTTGTGCCTCTTCCAGCCCAGTGTTTCTCATGATGTACTCTGCAGATAAGTTAAATAAGCAGGGTGACAATAAACAGTCTTGACGTACTCCTTTTCCTATTTGGAACCAGTCTGTTGTTCCATGTCCAGTTCCAACTGTTGCTTCCTGACCTGCATACAGGTTTCTCAAGAGGCAGGTCAGGTGGTCTGATATTCCCATCTCTTTCAGAATTTTCCACAGTTTATTGTGATCCACACAGTCAAAGGCTTTGGCAAGGTCAATAAAGCAGAAATATATGTTTTTCTGGAACTCTCTTGCTTTTTCGATGATCCAGCAGATGTTTGCAATTTTATCTCTGGTTCCTCTGCTTTTTCTAAATCCAGCTTGAACATCTGGAAGTTCACGGTTGATGTATTGCTGAAGCCTTGCTTGGAGAGTTTTGAGCATTGCTTTACTAGTGTGTGAGATGAGTGCAATTGTGCAGTAGTTTGAGCATTCTTTGGCATTGTCTTTCTTTGGGATTGGAATGAAAACTGACCTTTTCCAGTCCTGTTGCCACTGCTGAGTTTTCCAAATTTGCTGGCATATTGAGTGCAGCACTTTCACAGCATCATCTTTCAGGATTTGAAATAGCTCAACTGGAACTCCATCAGGTCCTCTAGCTGTGTTCGTAGTTATGCTTTCTAAGGCCTGCTTGACTTCACATTCCAGGATGTCTGGCTCTAGGTGAGTGATCACACCATCGTGATTATCTTGGTCTTGAAGATCTTTTTTGTACAGTTCTTCTTTGTATTCTCGGACCTGTTCTTAATATCTTCTGCTTCTTTTAGGTCTATACCATTTCTGTCCTTTATCAAGCCCATCTCTGCATGAAATGTTCTCTTAGTGTCTCTAATTTTCTTGAAGAGATCTCTAGTCTTTCCCATTCTGTTGTTTTCTCTATTTCTTTGCACTGATCACTGAGGAAGGCTTTCTTATCTCTTCTTGCTGTTCTTTGAAACCCTGCATTCAGATGCTTATATCTTTCCTTTTCTCCTTTGCTTTTCACTTCTCATCTTTTCACAGCTATTTGTAAGGCCTCCTCAGACAGCCATTTTGCTTTTTTGCATTTCTTTTCCATGGGGATGGTCTTGATCCCTGTCTCCTGTACAATGTCACGAACCTCTGTCCATAGTTCATCAGGCACTCTATCTATCAGATCTAGTCCCTTAAATCTATTTTTCACTTCCACTGTATAATCATAAGGTATTTGATTTAGGCCATACCTGAATTGTCTAGTGGTTTTCCCTACTGTCATCAATTTAAGTCTGAATTTGGCAATAAAGAACTCATGATCTGAGGCACAGTCAGCTCCTGGTCTTGTTTTTGTTGACTGCATAGAGTTTTGGCATCTTTGGTTGCAAAGAATATAATCAGTCTGATTTCGGTGTTGACCATCTGGTGATTTCCATGTTTAGAGTCTTCTCTTGTGTTGTTGGAAGAGGGTGTTTACTATGACCAGTGCATTTTCTTGGCAAAACTCTATTAGTCTTTGCCCTGCTTCATTCCATATTCCAAGGTCAAATTTGCCTTTACTCCAGGTGTTTCTTGACTTCCTACTTTTGCATTCCAGTCCCCTATAATGAAAAGAACATCTTTTTTGGGTGTTAGTCCTAAAAGTTCTTGTAGACCACGATAATCATGATGGTGTGTTCACTCATCCAGAGCCAGACATCCTGGAATGTGAGCCAAGTGGGCCTTAGAAAGCATCACTTCGAACAAAGCTAGTGGAGGTGATGGAATTCCAGTTGAGCTATTTTAAATCCTGAAAGATGATGCTGTGAAAGTGCTGCACTTAATATGCCAGTAAATTTGGTAAACTCAGCAGTGGCCACAGGACTGGAAAAGATCAGTATTCATTCCAATCCCAAAGAAAAGAAATAACAAAGAATTTTCAAAGTACCATACAATTGCACTCATTTCACATGCTACCAAGGTAATGCTCTAAATCCCTCAAGATAGGCTTCAAGGAAGAGGAACCTTGAAGGCAGCCAAACAAGAGATCAAAATGCCAATATCTGCTGAATCACAGAAAAAGCCAGGGAAGTCCAGAAAAACATCTACTTATGCTTCATTGACTAAGCTAAAACCTTGTGTAGATTACAACAGACTGTGGAAAATTCTTAAAGAGATGGGAATACCGGATTATCTGACCCGCCTCCTGAGAAACTCTATGCAGGAAAAGAAGTAACAGTTAGAATCAGACATGGGACAATGGACTGGTTCCAAATTGGGAAAGGAGTGCATCAAGGCTGTATATTGTCACTCTGCTTATTTAACTTACATGCAGAGTACATCATGAGAAATACTGGGCTGGATGATTCACAGCTGTAATCAAGTTTGTCATGAGAAATATCAACAACCTCAGATATACAGATAATACCACTCTAATGGCAGAAAGTGAAGAGGAACTAAAAAGCCTTTTGATGAGGGTGAAATAGGAAAGTGAAAAAGCTGGCTTAAAACTCAACATTCAACAAGCAAAGATCATGACATCTGGCCCCATTACTTCATGGCAAATAGATGCAGGGAAATGTGGAAACAGTGGCAGATTTCATCTTTCTGGGCTCCAAAATCACTGCGGACAGTGACTGCAGCCAGTAAATTAAAAGACATTTGCTCCTTGAAAGAAAAGGTAAGACAAACATAGACAACACATTAAAAAGCAGAGACATCACTTTGCTGACAAAGGTCCGTATAGTCAAAGCTATGGTTTTTCCAGTTGTCATGTATGGGTGTGGGATTTAGACCATAAAGAAGGCTGAGCACCTTCTGAGAAGAACTGATACTTTCAAATTGTGCTGGAGAAGACTCTTGAGAGTCCCTTTGACAGCAAGGAGTTAAAATAAGTTAATCCTAAGGGAAATCAACCCTTGTATACTCATTGGAAGGACAGATACTGAAGCTGAAGCTCCAATGCTTTGGCCACCTGATGCGAAGAGCTGACTCATTGGAAAAGACCCTGATGCTGAGAAAGACTGAGGGCAGGAGGAAAAGGGGGCCACAGAAGATGAGATGGATGGATGACATCAGCCACTGAATGGACATGAGTTTGAGGAAACATTGAAGTGAAGGAGACAATGAAGGAGAGGGAAGTCTGGTGTGCTGCAGTTCATGGGGTCACAGAGTTGGGACACGACTTAGCAACTGAATAGCAACAACAATATAGTGTTGGTTACCTGATTAGGTGATAACCTGGCTTTTTATCAATGTATGCTGATCACTGATATATTAGGTAAGTGAAAGAAAGTGGAACATTTAGGAAAATACTGGGATTTTTAGCAGATGATAAGAATTGATACTTAAAGCCAGTAAGTTTTCTAGAAACTAAATGTTCTATTTAATCACTTTCTCTTAGTCCACTAAATGCTTTCTTAATTTAATCTGAGGAAACAGTATACCACAGGGATGGCTTTAGTAAAATTTTAATGAATGACAGTAGATTCCAATAAAACAAAAAATAAAATAAAATTATACAATAACATCAAATGTTGAAAAGTGCTTGGATAAAAAGGAAATTTTGGGCTGAAATTTTTAATAGAATTGCAGTTAATTTTGACAGCTGTTTCATTACCAGATTTGATTCACTGTAATAAAATATTGTAAAATCATAATACTTCCATCAGTTAAAAAAAGGCTCCTATAATTCAGGTAATAAGATCTCCATATAAATTCTAAAATTTTTTAATATCATTATTTCCTCACTTTTGCAGTGACTTTCATGGAAAATGTCAAGAAAAAATAGATAACTAAAATATGGGAAGAACAAGACAACTTAAATGTGATGAATAACCAAATTATATAATAACTGTGGTGGGAGAATTTTAACTTCTCTGTACTCATTCTAATTTGAGCTGATTTGTTGAATCACACAGGTTTTCCAAGGTAGAATGCAATTAATCTGAATAGTTAACAAAAATCAGATTTAACCTTAAATTCAAGTGAATGTGTAAAGGAATGATACTGGCAACACAGAATTACAATTGAATGGAAATTTTAGAATAAATGCACAGATTTCTACAGTTCAAAAAGCAAATAATTATTCCAGGATCACTGCACAATTGCATTCATCTCACATGCTAGCAAATAATGCTCAAAATTCTTCAAACCAGGCTTCACCAGTAACTGAACCAAGAAATTCCAGATGTTCAAGTTGATAGGAATGGCAGAGGAACCAGAAATCAAATTGGATCATAGAAAAAGTGAGAGTTGCAGAAAAAAATATCTACTTCTGCTTTACTGACTACACCAAAGCCTTTGACTGTGTGGATCACAACAAACTGTGGAAAATTCTTCAAGAGATGGGAATACCAGACTACCTTACCTGCCTCCTGAGAAATCTGTATGCATGTCAAGAAGCAACAGTTAGAACCAGACATGGAACAATGGGCTGATTCCAAATCCAGTCAAGAGTGTATATTGTCAGTCTCCTTATTTAACTTCTATGCAGAGTACATCATGAGGAATGCTGGGCTGGATGAAGTACAAGCTGGAATCAAGATTGCTGGAAGAAATATCAATAACCCCAGATATGCAGATGACACCACCCTTATGGCAGAAAGTGAAGAACTGAAGAGCCTCATGATGAAAGTGAAAGAGGAGAGTGAAAAACTGGCTTAGAACTCAACATTCAAACAATGAAGATCCTGCCATGTGGTCCCATCACTTCATGGCAAACAGATGGGGAAAAAAGTGGAAACAGTGAGAGGCTTTATTTTCTTGGGCTCCAAAATCACTGCAGATGGTGACTTCAGCCATGAAATCAAGACGCTTGATCCTTGGAAGAAAAGCTATGACCAACCTAGACAGCACATTAAAAAGCAGAGATATTGCCTTGCCAACAAAGGTGCAGCTAGTCAAAGCTATGTTTTTTTCCAGTCGTCATGTGTGGATGTGAGAGTTGGACTACAAAGAAAGCTGAGTGACGAAGAATTGATGCTCTGTAACTGTGGTGTTGGAGAAGACTCTTCAGAGTCCCTTGGACTGCAAAGAGATCCAACCAGTCCATCCTAAAGGAAATCAGTCCTCAATATCCATTGGAAGAACTGATGCTGAAGCCAAAACTCCAATACTTTGGCCACCTGATGTGAGGAACTGACTCACTGGAAAAGACCCTGATGCTGAGAAAGATTGAAGGCAGGAGGAGAAGGGGACAACAGAGAATGAGATGGTTGGATGGCATCACCAACTCAATGGACATGAATTTGAGTAAGCTCTGGGAGTTGGTGATGGACAGGAAAGCCTGGCATGCTGTAGTTCATAGGGTTGCAAAGAGCTGGACATGACTGAGCGACTGAACTGAACTGATTCTAGGATCACAGCAATTTAGATATAGAAATACTTTTATGGAGCATAACTTTATAAAATGAGAATGATAACTTACCAGAGACAAAGCATCGGCAAAAATAGTGATGAAAAACAGTCATTAAATGAAAAGAAGAGTTTAAATCTTAATCAATCTAAATATAGTCACACAACTGATAGTATCACAATCAGATGCTTTCTTTAAGGAATTATCTGGAAGACAGCTATGCTGGAATGGATTGAATGGATCCTGGAATAATTATTTGTTATTTGAATTGTAGAAGTATGTGCATTTATTCTAAAATTTCCATTCAGTTGTAATGGAAAAATTATATAAATTTTGTTTTTCAGTCGCCACATTGTGTCTGATTCTTTGCAACCCCAAGGACTGCAACAAACAAGCCTTCCCTGTCCTTCACTATCACACGGAGTTTGCTCAAACTCATGTTCATTGAGTCGGTGATGCCATCAAAGCATCTCATCCTTGGTTGTCCCCCTCTCCTCCTGCCCTCAGTCTTTCCCAGCATCAGGATCTTTTCCAATGAGTTGGTTCTCTACATCAGGTGTGCCAAAGTACTGGTGCTTCATTTTCAGCATTTCCAATGAATATTTGATCTCCTTACCATCCAAGGGATTCTCAAGAGTCTTCTCCAGCACCACAGTTGAAAAACATCAATTCTTCAGTGCTCAGCCTTCTTTATGGTCCAGCTCTCACATCCATACATGACTACTGGAAAAACCATAGCTAAATTACCAACCCAAAATAAAATAAGAAAAAGAGGGATGCCAGGCTATCTGGAGATGACTTTTAAGAACCAGTTAGCAATGTTCTGAGATTCATTTTTGAACAATGAGATATTTTGTATTAAAATCATTTTAATAATTTGTTAAAACTACTCCTAATTCAAGCCATATATTATAGGTCTTACAGAAGTTCACACATTTTCAGTATGCTCAGGGATGTGGTCAACTTCAAAATAACCCATGACGGTTTGAGTTCTTTCCCCCATGCTACTCTGCATTTCAAGAGAGCCCAGAGTAGACCTCTTGCCGTATTTTATCACTGGGGCCAGGAGAGTGACTACTGTGACTCTAGTCATCAACACTGAAAAGCTCTATTTCAGACATTATATAATGAAATCACCAAATAATATCTCCACTCTTAGTTCAGATTTTCATACTTCAGCTAATGGATTAATATCCCAAGATACAAAATAGTGGTGTCAACAACCAGTCAACAATTCTTGGTCAGTGTCATCATCATTCAGCAGTGCTTGGGAAATTTTTTTTCATTTTGTTTTTCAAAAAACTAGAAATAAAAGCACAAGTGTTGGTTAGTAATATGAAACCTAGAGCTTGTGTATGCATGCTAAGTCACTTCAGTCAAGTTTGACTCTTTGCAGCCCCATGGACTGTAGCCTGCCAGGCTCCTCTGTGTGTGGAATTCTCCAGACAAGAATCCTGGAGTGGGTTGCCATTTCCTTCTCCAGGGGATCTTCCCAACCCAGGGATCAAACAAGTGTCTCCTACATTGGCAGGCAAATTCTTTACTGCTGAGCCACCAGGGAAGCCCTGTTAAAAAAGAAACAAATATATAATATTAAGAAATGCAATGCCTTACATAAAAATTAATATAGAATAGATCATAGAAATTTAAACTAATTTTAGAAATTTAAAATTTCTAGAAAAATATGGGCAAAAATATATATGTCCTTCAATTGGGTGATGAGTTTTTAGATGCAACACCAAAATCATGATTCATAAAAATTATATGTTTGACTTTTATTGAATTAAAAATAAAAACTTCTGCATGAAAGACACTATTAAAAGAATGGAAAGAAAAGTCATAGCCTGGTAGAAAGCATCTGCACAACATACAGCTGATAATACATTTATATCAAAAATACACAAAGAACTCCTAAAACTCTATGACAAAGAAATAACTCAATTTTTAAAAAGGCAAAAAACCTTTACAGATACCTTACCATATAAGATATACAAATGGCAAGTAAACATATGAAAATTTGCTCAACATCACTTTTCGTTAAAAAAAATACAAACTAAAACAATAATTAGACACCACTAAGAAGAACTGTACAAAAAAAGATCTTCACGACCAAGTTAATCATGATGGTGTGTTCACTCACCTAGAGCCAGACATCCTGGAATGTGAGTCAAGTGGGCCTTAGGAAGCATCACTATGAACAAAGCTAGTGGAGCTGATGGAATTCCAGTTGAGCTATTTCAAATCCTGAAAGATGATGCTGTGAAAGTGCTGCACTCAATATGCCAGCAAATTTGGAAAACTCAGCAGTGGCCACAGGACTGGAAAAGGTCAGTTTTCATTCCAATACAAAGAAAGGCAATGCCAAAGAATGCTCAAACTACCACACAATTCCACTCATCTCACATGCTAGTAAAGGAATGCTCAAAATTCTCCAAGCAAGGCTTCAGCAATACATGAACCGTGAACTTCCAGATGTTCAAGCTGGTTTTAGAAAAGGCAGAGGAACCAGAGATAAAATTGCCAACATCTGCTGGATCATGGAAAAAGCAAAAGAGTTCCAGAAAAACATTTATTTCTGTTTTATTGACTATGCCAAAGCCTTTGTGTGGATCACAATACGCTGTGGAAAATTCTGAAAGAGATGGGAATACTAGACCACCTGACCTGCCTTTGAGAAACCTATATTCAGGTCAGGAAGCAACAGTTAGAACTGGACATGGAACAACACACTGGTGCCAAATAGGAAAAGGAGTTCATCAAGGCTGTATATTGTCACCCTGCTTATTTAACTTATATGCAGAGTACATCATGAGAAACGCTGGGCTGGGAGAAACACAAGCTGGAATCAAGATTGCCGGGAGAAATATCAATAATCTTAGATATGCAGATGACACCACCCTTATGGCAGAAAGTGAAGAGGAACCAAAAATGCTCTTGATGAAAGTGAAAGAGGAGAGTGAAAAAGTGGGCTTAAAGCTCAACATTCAGCAAACTATGATCATGGCATCTGGTCCCATCCCTTCATGGTAAATAGATGGGGAAACAGTGGAAACAGTGTCAGACTTTATTTTTTGGGCTCCAAAATCACTGCAGATGGTGACTGCAGCCATGAAAGTAAAAGACGCTTACTCCTTGGAAGGAAAGTTATGACCAACCTAGACAGCATATTTCAAAGCAGAGACAATACTTTGCCAACAAAGGTCCGTCTAGTCAAGGCTATGGTTTTTCCTGTGGTCATGTATGGATGTGAGAGTTGGACTGTGAAGAAAGCTGAGCACCGAAGAATTGATGCTTTTGAACTGTGGTGTTGGAGAAGACTCTTGAGAGTCCCTTGGACTGCAAGGAGATCCAACCAGTCCATTCTGAAGGAGATCAGACCTTGGTGTTCTTTGGAAGGAATGATGCTAAAGGTGAAACTCCACTACTTTGGCCACCTCATTTGAAGAGTTGACTCATTGGAAAAGACTGATGCTGGGAGGGATTGGGGGCAGGAGGAGAAGGGACGACAGAGGATTAGATGGCTGAATGGCATCACTGACTTGATGGATGCGAGTCTGAGTGAACTCTGGGAGTTGGTGATGGACAGGGAGGGCTGACGTGCTGCAATTCATGAGGTTGCAAAGAGTCAGACACGACTGAGCAACTGAATTGAACTGAAACACCTGTTAGAATGACTAAACTTCAAAACAACTATATCAATTGCTGTAGAGTCAGTGGAGCAACTGGAACTTCCATTTATTGTTCATGGGAATTTAAAATGGAATAGTCACTTTGGAAGACAGTCTGGCAGATTCTTAAGCTAAACATAGCTTCAATCCACCATTTGTGCTTCTATTTACCCAAATGAGTTGAAAACTTTGTCTACACAAAAAACCTGTACGATGTTTGTATCAGCTTTCATCATAATCACCAATAACTGGAAGCAATCAAAATGCCCTTGGCTAGATGAAAAGATAAAACTGTAGTACAACCATACAACAAAATATTATTCAGCAATATAAAGGAAAGGGCTATCAAGTCAGACAATGTAACTAGAGATGTTAATATTTGGGCTCCTTATAATGAAGACACTTCTTTGGAGAACTCTTGTCCTCCTGAGATTCTCCACTCTCACCTTGGTAAGACTATGCCATGTTCTTGATCTCAAGTTCAGAGACAGCTTCGAGCTTGCCTTATGTGCACTGCCACTGAGGACTACTGGAACAGTGATCTAATTGCTGTTCTTGGAAATCTAGATAGCTATTGGTGAGCTAACTGCTTTTGTGGCAGAACCAGGGAATTGTTACAAATCAGAATCAGCCTACACTATTAGGCTGGGGCAAAAGTTAACCAGCATTCTCTATGTGAAAGAAAATGAGAGGGCAATTACAAACTTCTTGGACTGAAACGGTCATCACTAAATGTCAAAATGAGAACTGAAAAGTATGTCTGAAATGGAAAGAGAAAAAAAATTCTAAGTTATCAGTATAATTTAAAGATCCAAGAGGCTCAGTGAAGTTCAAGCAGGAAAAATATATCAAAAAACACCCAAAAAAGCACATCATATTAAACCTCTGAAAAGCAACCAGAATAAAAAGACATACAGGGAAACAATGATCAAAATGAAGACCTACTCTCATCTGGGAAAAAAAAAAAAATGAAGCCAGAAGAAAATATTGCAATATATTTAAAATCCTAAAGACTACAGAGGAAAAAAAAAAAAAAAAAAAAACTACAGAATTATTTCAGGTTTTCCTAAGGAAAACATTTGATAAAATTTAATACCTCTGAATGAAAGCAAAAGATTCAGAAACTCAAGAAGGGGCTTTCTTAACTTGACTGAAAAGAAAAACTCTCCTGAAGTCCTTCAATAAGCATTTTATTTAATAGAGAAACTATTACCCACTAATTTCAGGATCTAAAACAAGAAGAACACTGTCAATGCTTTACTTAAACATAACACTATAGTTCCTAGTCATCACAGTACAGTAAATAAATGATGTTTATGGATTTTAAGGGCTTCCCTCATAGCTCAGTGGGTAAAGAAGCTTCCTGCACCCAGGTTTGATCCCTAGATCAAGAAGATCCCCTGGAGGAGGAAATGGCAACCCACTCCAGTATTCTTGCCTGGAGAATCCCATGGACAGAGGAGCCTGGAAGGCTATAGTGCATGGTGTTGCAAAGAGTTAGACATGACTTAGCAACAAAACCACCACCATGGATTTTAAATGAAGTGACACAACTTTCATATCTGTCTTGATAGGATGATCTGCACAGAAATGCCACTCAAAAAGTTCACAATTTATTAAAATAAGAAAATTCAGCAGGGTTACCAGATACAATAGTAAATTATACAAATGAATCATCTCCCTTTATAATAGCAATAATAAATTGTAATAAGAAATTAAGGTACCATTCATAATAGTAGAAAATATTACAATGTATCTGAGAATTAACCCAACAATAAGTTCATAAAACTCATTTTCAGAAAGTTGTAAAACTCTAAAAATACCTTAAAAGATGATACAAACAAATTGAAATATATGCAATGATCATGGATTTGATGACTTAATACTGCAACTATGACACTTTCCCCCAAATATTCTATAAATTAAATTCAACACCAGTAAGAATTCCAGCAGAATTTATAGAGGAATCAACAAACTCATTTCTCTCTCTTCTCTAATCTCATATTGTGTTGTCATTATTCACTTGCTAAATTGTGTCTGACTCTTTGCGACCCCATGGACTGCAGCACACCAGGCTTCCCTGCTCTACACTGTCTCCCAGAGTTTGTTCAAACTCGTGTTCATTGAGTTGGTGATGCCATCTAACCATCTCATCCATTGTCACCCCCTTCTGCTCTTGCCCTCAATCTTTCCCAGCATCAGGGTCTTTTCCAATGAGTTGGCTCTTTGCATCAGGTGGCCAAAGTATTGGAGCTTCAGTGTCAGCATCAGTCCATCTGGTGAATATTCAGGGTTGATTTCCTTTGCGACTGATTGGTTGGATCTCCTTGCTGTCCAAGGGACTCTCAAGAATCTTCTCCAGCACCAAAAGCATCAATTCTTTGGTCCTTGGCCTTTCTATGGTCCAAAACTCACATCCATACAGGACTACTGTAAAAACCATAGCTTTTACTAGACAGACCTTTGCCAGCAAAGTGATGTCTCTGCTTTTTAATACACTGTCCAGGTTTCTCATAGCTTTTCTTCCAAGGAGCAAGTGTCTTTTAATTTCATGGCTGTAGTCACAGTCCACAGTGACTTTGGAGCCAAAAAAAATAAAGTCTGTCACTGTTTCCATTTTTTTTCCACATCTGTTTGCCATGAAGTGATGGGACAGGATACCATGATCTTAGTTTTTTTTTTTTTTTTTTTTTTTTTAATTTTACAATATTGTATTGGTTTTGCCATATATCAACATGAATCTGCCACAGGTATACATGTGTTCTCCTTCCTGAACCCTCCTCCCACCTCCCTCCCCGTACCATCCCTCTGGGTCATCCCAGTGCACCAGCCCCAAGCATCCAGTATAAGCCAGCTTTTTCACTCTCCTCCTTCACCTTCATTCAGGGAAGAACCTCTGGGAAAGGGAATGCTACCCACTCCAGTATTCTTGCCTTGAGAATTCCATGGACAGAGGAGCCTGGTAAGCTACAGTCTATGGGGTTGCAAAGAGCCAGACATGATTGACTAACACCATGGTGGCCAAGTAACAAAAATGGTGTAGTCCTGGCAAAGATACACAAAACAACAGATGAAGAGAGAGATCAGAACCAGATATATGATAAAGGCAACATGTTAAATGAACAGGAAAAGGATGTTTAGTACATGGTACTGAGAAAACTGACCTGTAGTATGAATTAAAGACATAAATGTAAAGTTAATATACATTTACTTAAGAATGTGAATGTAAGTAAAGGAAGACTTTTTTACCTTAATGTTAGAGAAAGTCTTCTTAATCAATATCCCAAAAGTGGTAACCATACTGTTGCAATAAAGAGGGACCCTTTCCAGGGCCCTAGAGTGGGCTCTTGTCTAACACTCAGAAGTGAATTGTCCATGGGGACACATGTGCTGACACAGCAAGAGACCTTACTGGGAAGGGGCGCCAGGGCAGAGAGCAGTAGGGTAAAGGAGCCCATGAGAACCGCTCTACCATGTGGCTCACAGTCTCAGGTTTTATGGCAACGGGGTTAGTTTCCAAGTTGTTTCTGGTCAGTCATCATGCTTGGCCCACATCTGGTGACTTGAGGTCCTTCCAGGTGACTCGCACATCTCCCAGCCAAGATAGAGTCCAGCACGAAGGATTCTGGGAGGTTGGTAGGCCAAAACGTATGATCTTCTCCTTCTTCCTTTCAGGCCCTTCTGAATTCTCCTGGTTAGTTTTTCACAGCAGCACCAGGTTCCTTATCAGGAGCTCGTGTTGTCAGACAACTCAGGCAAGCAGTTTATCACTGTGCCTGGCCAAGGTGGGCAGTTTCAGTCAATGGTTCCCTAATATATATAACAGGAGATTTGTTAGAGAAATTTATTCATGATTAGGGAGGCTGAGATATCCCACGGTCTGCCCTCTGCAAGCTAGACAGCCAGGAAAGCCAGTGGTGAGATTCAGTTTGGATCCGAAGGCCTTAAAATCAGGGCAGAGTGAGAGCAGTGGTGTGGATCTCAGTCTGAGTCTGGAGGCCAGAGAATCAGGAGCAACTGTCTCTGAGAGCAGATGAAGAGGGCTGTCTCCGCTCAAGCAGAAAGTGAATTGCCCTTCCTCTGCCCTTTAGGTTCTGTGTGAGTGCTTAGCAGCTGGGAGGCTGCCCTGAACTGTCAGGGCAACCTGCTCTACTCAGTCTACCAATTCAAACACTTACCTCTTCCAAAGACACCCTTGCAGATTAAGCCAAGAAATGATGTGAATGATGTTTCACTTGCTCTCTGGGCATCCCATAACCCTTAAGTAACACATAAAATAAACCAGCATGCTATTTATATACAATGTTTAAAATATAAACAAAGACATATCAAATGATTAAAAATGACTACTCACGTGGAGGAAGGGAATAGGTAGGGGGATCAGAAAGAACGATAAAAAACAAATTAGATTAAATTGAGGGCTTTGCATAGTCCTGTACCCTGAAGTGAGGAATAGGACTGAATCAACTCGCTGCACTTCAAGACAGATATAATTAGCAGATACATTTTTTAACTTTTTGAGAATACCCACAAATATCCTTTACTGCTATTTAGTATCCCACACATTCAAAGTTTCCAGTTATGCTTTATACGCAGAAGCAGAAGCCTGATACCATGTTATTTAATCCTGACACTCCTCCCATAGGTAAATGTTGTTTTATTCTTTTTTTTTTTTAATTGAAGTATGGTTGACTTAACAATACACATGAGATGAATGGTAACAAATTTGAGACTCAGGAAGGTTAAATGATTGCTCCAAGGTCTCTCCAAGAATGAGTGGCAGAACTGAGGCATTAAGCCAGAGCTCTCATGCTTATTATCCATTAAACTGCTTTCTCCCAGCACAAAGAAAGCCTGCTATTATTTACCTATTTATTGGTGATATATTCAGTTTTGTGAATTTACCTTTCCCCATGTGCCTTATGGAGAAGGCAATGGCACCCCACTCCAGTACTCTTGCCCGGAAAATCCCATGGACAGAGGAGCCTGGTAGGCTGAAGTCCATGGGGTCGCTAAGAGTCAGACACGACTGAGCGACTTCCCTTTCACTTTTCACTTTCATGCATTGGAGAAGGAAATGGCAACCCACTCCAGTGTTCTTGCCTGGAAATTCCCAGGGACGGGGGAGCCTGGTGGGCTGCCGTCTATGGGGTCGCACAGAGTTGGACATGACTGAAGCGACTTAGCAGCAGCAGCAAGTGCCTTGTAATAGGCCATCTCTCTTTTCTGAACTGAATCCATTGTCAAACTCTTGCTTTCATAACTACTTAGAGAAATGGCCAAAGTCAGTCTCTGAAATTCTTATTTTACTGTCAAGAGAGCTGACACTAAGGGTTGAAGGAAATGAGGCAGAAGCCCTAATCATATATCCTTTGATGAAGAAAGTCAGGTAAAAGTAATGTTTCACAACAAAAAACATATCTGCTGATGAGTCTAGCACTTGACATGCATATGGCACATAAGATGTCCAAGTTAATCCATCTGCACCATACGTTTGTTAAATTTGATAAATATGGTGTTTCTTATCCTGAGGGAATTTCATTACCAGAAAGTGCCAAGCAGTGAATGTTTGATCAGTACTGCTAAATCCACACCTACAATCAATTCTCCAGATCAGCAGTTTCCAATCAAATTTAATTGTCAAATACAATTCATGTGATCTGTTCAGGTTCATTTCACCACAGATAAATTTCAATAAATGTTTTCTGGTGAGACTAATTGTCCTTTACAGAATCACCCTCTTGACAGACACCATTACACATGCAATTTCATCAGTAACTACTAACATTTGGGCAGTTAACATTTTTCTGTGCTTAAATTTGTACATTTTTCAATATTTTATTACCTACAGTCAGCGAATAGAAAGAGAAATGAACACGTTTGATTATACTTCTGGAGCATATTCCCATGGCATGCCATTTATTCCCATAAATCCTAATAGAACAAGACATTCACATCTCTTGGGCCTGCCTGAACACTTGAATAATATAAAGATGAGGCAAGCTGAAAATAATGCTGAGAATTACCCAGTAAAAGTTGTACTGAATAAAAGTCTGAGTTTTATGAAAAAAATATATTACTAATGAGATCCTCATTCCACACATCATTCCTTCTGATAAAATCGGCACTGATTTACAATTATAAATATTTTCATTCATTTATTTCTTAGAAATTAATTCCTCACATGTTCCCAAGAGAATTAAAGATATTTAAGAATACAGACACACTAGTATAGAGATATCAAATACATGTAAAAATAAGTTGAGACAAAATTAACTGTGTGCAAAAGCAAGTTGAAGCCAAGTCTGGGGTGAGGGCAACACCCAAAATATTATGAAACTACATAACCTAGATGTCTATAGTTCATAGTAGCTGATGTGAAGAGGGAATGAGATTATGTCCAATATTCTCCATATCTACCAAAGAAAAAAACTAGCTTCTCAGAGAAAAATACAACCATGAGTTTTCAAAGAGAAGGCACTGTGCTGCTAACATGTATGTTTTACATATGTAAATCTTATGAGTTAACAATTAAAAAGGCAGTATTTGCCCCAGTTTAAAGTTTCCAGTAGTCCCATAAGGATGTGAGAGTTGGACCATAAAGAAGGCTGAGCACCGAAGACTTAATGCTTTTGAATTGTGGTGTTGGAGAAGACTCTTGAGAGTACCTTGGACTGCAAGGAGATCCAACCAGTCCATCCTAAAGGAAATCAGTCCTGAATATCCATTGGAAGGACTGATGCTGAAGCTGAAGCTCCAATACTTTGGCCACCTGATTCGAAGAGCTAACTCATTGGAAAAGACTTTGGTGCTGGGAAAGATTGAAGGCCAAATGAGAAGGGAGGGACAGAGGATGAGATGGTTTGATGGCATCACCGACTTGATGGGCATGAGTTTGAGCAAACTAGGGAAATAGTGAAGGACAGAGAAGCCTGATGTGCTGCAGTCCATGGGGTTGCAAAGAATCAGATATGAATTAGCAATTGAACAACAACAACAAAACCCAGGCAAAAGGTCACGTAAGTGTCAGAACCAAACTTGAACTCTGGTTTTCTCTTTTCCAGTCCAGTTTCTCTAGCTCTGTAGTACAATGTCAAGCAGGTATGAAAGTCAGACCTTATCTTCTTTATAATATATGGCCTTTTTT
Organism: Bos indicus x Bos taurus; assembly: GCF_003369695.1. Taxonomy (NCBI): domain Eukaryota; kingdom Metazoa; phylum Chordata; class Mammalia; order Artiodactyla; family Bovidae; genus Bos; species Bos indicus x Bos taurus. The sequence continues at coordinate 118,260,207 of NC_040105.1, read as the reverse complement.
CTAAGTGAAAGGTGTGGATTGATAGTTAGATAGCTGATTGACAGTGATTTTTTAATTTAAAGATTTCTCTTTTAGAGCAGATTTAGGTTAACAGAAAAGTTGAACAGAAAGCACAGAGTGTTCCCACATACTTGCTCTCCACCTACTCTATTGTCTACAATTTCCTTTATTATCAGCATCTTGAGTTGGCATGACACATTTGTTACAGCTGATGAACCAACACTGAGACATTATTTATCAACCAAAGTCCAAAGTTTACATGATGGTTCAGCCTTTGTTGCACAGATCTAAGGGTTTTGCGAAATCCATGAGGCAGTATTTTCACCCTGAGGGTATCACCCAGAATAGCTGCTGCTGCTAAGTCGCTTCAGTCGTGTCTGACTCTGTGTGACCCCATAGATGGCAGCCCACCAGGATCCCCCATCCTCGGGATTCTCCAGGCAAGAACACTGGAGTGGGTTGCCATTTCCTTCTCCAATGCATGAAAGTGAAAAGTGAAAGTGAAGTCGCTCAGTCGTGTCCGACTCTTTGAGACCCCGTGGACTGCAGCCCACCAGGCTCCTCCATCCATGGGGTTTTCCAGGCAAGAGTACTGGAGTGGGGTGCTATCGCCTTCTCCGCAGAATAGCTGCACTGTCCTATAAATTCCCAGCAGTCTATCTCTGCATTCCTCCCTCCACAAAGCTCTGGCAACCACTGATCTTTTCTTTTTTTTTTTTTTTCCCTGTCTCTATGGCTTTGTCTTTTCCAACATGTCATATAGTTGGAATCACATAGCGTGTAGCCTTTTGAGGCTGGCTTGCTTCACTTGGTAACGTGCACTTAAGTTTCCTCCGTGTCTTTGCCTGGTTTGATAGCTCATTTCTTTTCATCACTGAATAACATCCGATTGTATAAGATGTAATTTTTCTGAGGTAAGAATATGTGTAGTTTTGTAAGAAACTGTTAAGCTGTCTTCCAAAGTGGCTGCACTATTTTGCATTCCCCCCAGCAATGAATGAGAGTTCATGTGGCTCCACATTCTCACAGCATTTGTTATGTCGCGGTTTTGGGTTTTGGCCATTCTCATAGGTGTGGTGGTATCACACTGTTGTTTTAATGTGCATTTTTCTACTGACAAATATTTCCATATGCTTATTTGCCATCTGTACCCATCTATATATCTTCTGTGGGGAGATGTTTGTTCAGATCTTTGCAGTTTTTTTTCACATTGGGTTGTTTGTTTTCCTGGAGTTTTAATTATCTGGAAAACTTTAGCACAAGTCCATTATCAGATATGTGTTTTGCAAATGCCTCACTCTCTGTGACTTGGTTTTTCATTCTCTGAGCAGTGTTTTTCACACAGAAGAGGTTATTTATTTCAATGAAATTTGATTTATTTACTTTTTCTTTCATTATTCATACTTTTGCTGTTTAAAAACTCATCATCCAATCCAAGGTCACTCAGAGTTTCACTCATGTTTTATTCAAGAAGCTGTATAGTTTTCATTTTACATTTAAGTCTATGACTTACTCTGTACTAATTTTTGTATATTTTTTCACGTTATGAATTTATTTTTTTTAAATTAATACAATGAGCATCTAACTAAAACTTAAGAATCACAGCTTTCAGCAGGCCTGATGGTTTTCTTTACCAATTTTATTAATGATAAGATCTATGCTTCTACTTTTTTAACAAAGTAAGTGTAAATTTAAGTATTTTCAAAAATAATTACACAAACACTGCAGAGGAGACAAAGATGATAACACTTTAGGAGTTGAGTTGTTGGCTGGATGGAGATACCACCATGCCATGATTTGAAATGTAAAATTTTAGCTGAAGTATAAAAATCTGAACTAAGAGTAGAAACATTTTTTGGTTTTTAACTTTAATGAAATGCAACTTATCAATTTTTCTTTCACATATGATGCCTTTGGGACTGTATCTAAGGAGTCATCACTAAACCCAAGGTAACCTAGGTTTTCTCCTATGTTACCTTCTAGAAGTTTTATAGTTTTGTATTTTATATCTAGGTTATGATCCATTTTGAGTTACATTTTATGAAAGGGTTAATGTCAGTGTCTAGAATCAATTTGTTCAATGCAAAAGTTCAGTTATTACAGCACCATTTGTTGGAAAAGCTATCCTTTCTACAGAGAGTAGTTATACAAATTAAATATTTAAATAAAAACTGTATTTTTCAAAAGTCCAGACTAATTAAGTGAGAACCTCAATCGTGTTCTTACCCATAAAATCATTTTATTGAACTTGTCAATTACTTGTTGGTTTCCCACATGAACTCTGAGCTTCTTTAAGAAGTGATCCAATCTTGCTTATCGTGATACCCTACCTACCATTCAGCACGTTGTCTGAAACATAGTAGGAGCTCAGTGCATACTTAAAGAACCCATGAAAGCCACATTCAGAGCTATATAAAAACCATACTAGCTTAAAAATATTGAAGTGATTTAATCAAAATTATTTAACATTTACGGACTTGCCCAGCAATCCAGTGGTTAAGACTCTGTGCTTCCAATGTGGGGCGTGGGGGTGTGGGTTCAATCCTTGATCAAGGAACCAAGATCTCACATGCCACATGGCAAAAAAAAAAAAAAAAAATCAACTTTAGGTATTTCTAAAAGTTCACATGGGATTGTAAGCTGTGATACAACTATCTACTGTCCCTAATTTATCTCCTTCATTCATCCTCCCACTGAAAATATTAAATTCAAAATACCGCATGAAAAATTGCAAAGTTAAAACAAACAGTTTTGTAAACTAAGGTTTTGATAAATAATATGTTAATCTCCAAAAAGAATTACTCCAGAACAGATGGTCCCAACTGAAATAGTACAATTAGAAGCCAACTTATGTCTAACCCTGGCAACAATGACCACATTCAGAGAGCGATAAGGCATCCAGCTACCCACACTGCATGTCCAACTCTCAAAGAACAAGAAGCGTCATCTGAGGACAACGAGTGTGGAATCCCACTCTCCTTGTCCTTGGGAACCTCATTAGCCATTGCAAGTCCTTCCTTTCAACACCAGACCTGCTCCCAGGGCACTGGAGATAGATTAAAAATAACAAACTTGGCAAAGATTTACCAAGCAAACAGAACCCACAGATAGAAGTACTAAAATAATGCAAGACAAAAGGTATTAAATATGGCAAGTAGGGTCATTTTTATAGAATAGCCATGGCTGTTATGTGCCAAACACATAAAACTGGCATCTGTTGAAATTTGAGAAGAAATTGACACAACTGTAACTTCTAAATCTTTTTAAAAACATCTCTATTCCAATAAATAATCAGATAAAAAGGGAAAAAAAAGAGAACAGTGGTCAATAATCTTTTTCTGTAAAAGGCCAATAATAAATATTCTAGGCTTTATGGGCATCATTGTACCATGAAAGAGCTCAGATAATAATGCATAACTGAACAGGACTGTCTGGGCTCCCAAAAAAGTTCATTTACAACACAGGTGGCTATCCAGATTTACCTTATGGGCCCTAATTTGCAGACCTCTGATATAGAATATTAATAATATAATTAATACATATGAATTAATTTAGTACACTGTTAACCTATTTTGTGGAATATAAATATGATATAAATGTTATATTTACATGAATAAAAATATGCTTTTTATAAAAGCATTTATGATATAATTTGACAGGAGATCACTTATTAGGCCCCACCATAAAAGCTCAGTAAACTGGAAGAATGGAAAAATGAATGGGCGGAATTCTTTTACCATAATGCAATTTAAAAAAAGCAGCACATTTAAAACAGAACCTATGCACATTTTTTGGGGAAAAAATACTCCCTAATGAATAAATACTGAGTTAATGAGAAAACCAAATTTAAACTTTCAGAATATTTAAAATATAGTAGAACATGAGTATCTGTTCTCCCATAACTATGCCAGCAATTGGGCATATCAATCTTTTTTAACTTTGCTAAATGACAAGTGAAAAAACTGTATTTGTTTTCATTTTAATTTGCATTACTTTATTTATTCATGAGGTTAAGCATCTTTTATATGTAAAGAAAGCTGAGTGCCAAAGAATTGATGCTTTTAAACTGTGGTGTTGGAGAAGACTCTTGAGAGTCCCTTGGGCTGCAAGGAGATCCAACCAGTCCATTCTAAAGGAGATCAGCCCTGGGTGTTTTTTGGAAGGAATGATGCTAAAGCTGAAATTCCAGTACTTTGGCCACCTCATGCAAAGAGTTGACTCATTGGAAAAGACTTTGATGCTGGGAGGGATTGGGGGAAGGAGGAAAAGGGGATGACAGAAGACGAGATGGCTGGATGGCATCACTGACTGGATGGACGTGAGTTTGAGTGAACTCCGGGAGTTTGTGATAGACAGGGAGGCCTGGCGTGCTGCAATTCATGGGGTTGCAAAGAGTCAGACATGACTGAGCGACTGAACTGAACAGAACTGATATGTTCATTTTGCATGGTTATTAGAGAATGAGATATAGAAGAGGGCTTTCTCTTTGGATGTGAACATTATGCTCAGTGGCAAAAATTAAATCAAAAAGAACAAAAGGATTGCTTTAAAACTGTAATCAAGGCATTAACACATGAAACAGTTAAAATAGAAGTGTAGATATTGAAAAAGAAGATGAGAAATTATTTTAGTTACGGATTTTATGATCATAAGTAGAAAATAAATTGAAAAGCTACTAAACAGTCATTACTATAAGGCTTCACACATTTCAGGACTTACCCAAAGAGATAAAAGATTGTTGCTTTTGATCAAAATTGAAAGAGCAATTATAGAGAACAGAATCAGTTCAGTTCAGTCACTCAGTTGTGTCCGACTCTTTGCGACCCCATGAATCGCAGCATGCTAGGCCTCCCTGTCCATCACCAACTCCTAAGGTTCACTCAAACTCATGTCCATCAAGTTGGTGATGCGATCCAGCCATCTCATCCTCTGTCGTCCCCTTCTCCTAGTGACCCCAATCCCTCCCAGCATCAGAGTCTTTTCCAGTGACTCAATTCTTCACATGAGGTGGCCAAAGTACTGGAGTTTCGGCTTCAGCATCAGTGCTTCCCATGAACACCCAGGACTTATTTCCTTCAGAATGGACTGGTTGGATCTCCTTGCAGTCCAAGGGACTCTCAAGAGTCTTCTCCAACACCACACTTCAAAAGCATCAATTCTTCGGCACTCAGCTTTCTTCACAGTCCAACTCTCACATCCATACACGACTACTGGAAAAACCACAGCCTTGACTAGATGGACCTTTGTTGGCAAAGTAATATCTCTGCTTTTGAATATGCTATCTAGGTTGGTCATAAGTTTCCTTCCAGGGAGTAAGCGTCTTTTAATTTCATGGCTGCAATCACCATCTGCAGTGATTTTGGAGCCCCAAAAAATAAAGTCTGACACTGTTTCCACTGTTTCCCCATCTATTCCCCATGAAGTGGTGGGACCGGATGCCATGATCTTCGTTTTCTGAATGTTGAGCTTTAAGCCAACTTTTTCACTCTCCTTTTTCACTTTCATCTAGAAGCTTTTTAATTCCTCTTCACTTTCTGCCATAAGGGTGGTGTCATCTGCATATCTAAGATTATTGATATTTCTCCCGGCAATCTTGATTCCAGCTTGTGCTTCTTCCAGCCCAGCATTTCTCATGATGTACTCTGAATAGAAGTTAAATAAGCAGGGTGACAATATACAGCCTTGATGAACTCCTTTTCCTATTTGGAACCAGTCTGTTGTTCCATGTCCAGTTCTAACTGTTGCTTCCTGACCTGCATACAGATTTCTCTGGAGGCAGGTCAGGTGGTCTGGTATTCCCATCTCTTTCAGAATTTTCCACAGCTTATTGTGATCCACACAGTCAAAGGCTTTGGCATAGTCAATGAAGCAGAAGTAGATGTTTTTTCTGGAACTCTCTTGCTTTTTCCGTGATCCAGAGGATGTTGGCAATTTGATCTCTGGTTCCTCTCCTTTTCTAAAACCAGCTTGAACATCTGGAAGTTCATGGTTCACATATTGTTGAAGCCTGGCTTGGAGAATTTTGAGCATTACTTTACTAGTGTGTGAGATGAGTGCAATTGTGCGGTAGTTTGAGCATTCTTTGGCATTACCTTTCTTTGGGATTGGAATGAAAACTGACCTTTTCCAGTCCTGTGGCCACTGCTGAGTTTTCCAAATTTCCTGGTATATTGAATGCAGCGCTTTCACAGCATCATCTTTCAGGATTTGAATTAGCTCAACTGGAATTCCATCACCTCCACTAGCTTTGTTCATAGTGATGCTTCCTAAGGCCCACTTGACTTCACATTCCAGGATGTCTGGCTCTAGGTGAGTGATCACACCATCGTGATTATCTGGGTTGTGACGATCTTTTTTGTACAGTTCTTCTGTGTATTCTTGCCACCTCTTCTTAATATCTTCTGCTTCTGTTAGGTCCATACCATTTCTGTCCTTTATCGACAGAGAACAGACATAGAGTCCTGGAGAGAACAGAATAGATGACTGTGAAACATACCAAACTATGTATTCATATGGTCATTCATTCACATGCTATAGGTCAGTCACACTGGGTCCCATTCCAGTCTTCCCCATCCCTACATCAAAGCTTGTTATTCCTCTTTGCTATTTTTCTGGTTTCTTTCTCAAATTTCATGTCTAACGTCATGTTCTCAGAATCTTTTACTAACCTTTTGGTGGAGAACAGCCACTCCTTCCCACCCTGGGACCAACATCATGAGCATGCGTCATCTAGCACTTGGTTAGAAATACCAATTCTCAGGACCAACCCCAAATTTACCAGGAATCTGTGTTTTAACAAACAGTTCAAGGGATGCTGATGCACTTTCCATTTGAGAACCACTGCTCTGTTTTATTGTCCTGTTTTATTCAGAGCACTTGTATTCATGAGAATTTGTTGCTGGGAGATACTGAAGGCAAAAGGAGAAGAGGGTGGCAGAGGATGAGTTGGGTAGATAGCATCATCGACTCAATGGACAGGAGTTTGAGCAAACTCCAGAAGATAATGAAGGACAGGGAAGCCTGGCATGCTACAGTTAATGGGGTTGCAAAGAATCAGACATGACTTGGTGACTGAACAGTAACAACAGTCTTTATTGTCTGTCTCCTACTGGTGGAATATAAACTCCATGACACAGGGATTTTGGCCTCGTTTGTGGCTGTATTCCCAGTACCCAGAACAGGACCTGCCTGATACATGGGAGGTACCAAAAAGTATTTGTTGAAAAGTATATTGAAATATAAGTGACAACAGCCTCTGGGTGTTGAGAATCTAGATGAATTTTTTTTTCTTTACAATTTGTATATATTTTCTAAATTGTAAACCATAAGCATATATCATTTTATAATTACAAAAAACAATTCACATGATAAGATGATATGTACATAAGTCTATATTTCCCATATTGATAGCAACAGAATGATCTACTTTAGCCTCTGCTGGAGTCCTATGATCTCCATGGCAACAAAAGCTGCAATATTATCTTAATATTGAATTTAGCGTTATTATGATAAGCTTCTGAACAGTATCTTCAGGGGTGGGTAATTTAAAACCCAAGACCTAACTTTCAGTAGCACTTGACTGTTTTACAATCAAACAATCTTTTTTTCAAATAACATGCACTTGTTCTTACTCTTCCATGTAGAATTTTCTAAAGTGAAAGTGACGGTCGCTCAATCGTGTTCAACTCTGCGACTCCATGGACTATACAGTCCATCGAATTCTCTAAGCCAGAATACTGGAGTGGGTAGCATTTCCCTTCTCCAGGGGATCTTCCCAACCCAAGGATTGAACCCAGGTCTCCCACATTGCAGGCGAAGTCTTTAACCCAGCTGAGACACAAGGGAAGCCCTTGTAGAATAGGTAGAAAGGGGAAAAGAATAGGAAATAGGTAGAAGGGAATTTTCTAAAGTGTCTCTTTTTGAGATTACTCTGTTTAAGTATATCATCACCCCAATCTAGTCTGCATAAGTAATTCTGAAACCCACCATAACAATAACAATAACACAATCAGTGTATTTAGAAGAACTCCCAATAATAATGTTGTTTGATACAGATTTTTCCCCTATTGAGATACAATAGTTCAGTTTTGAATGGTCACCCAAGAAATTTGCTTAATTGACAGGAAATCTGAACACTTCTCCTAAGAGAGCATGGTTCCAGCAAAATAGAATGTCTTGTTTCATTGTCATGACTGTAGATCTCCACCCTGACTACTATAGATATGTCTAAAATAGTGTTTCTCTGTGGATGAGAAATTTTTTTCTTCAAAGACTTCCTCTATCTTTGAATAAATGATAGACTGGGTCTAGTCCTAACTCCACCATTAATTTCCTGTGTGACCATGGGCAAACCACTTGACTTGCATTTCTCATGGATCAAGAAAGGATTTTATCAAATGACTTTTTAAGCTGTTTCTAGCTCCAAAGCTTATTGGTAACCATGTATTGGGATTTCACTATGGTGGGTGTCACTTGCTCAGGTTTTAGTCAATATCAACTGAAGGAACTAAGGTTTAAATAAAAAATAAGGTAGTACTACTGAACCATGACAAGCCTGGCTTCATTATATACCTTTGATACATACAACTATTTCTGACCTTAAAAGCTGGAGGAAAAAAAAAATCAAGCTTGCTTATAAAGTGCAAACATGCACCAGGCACTGTTTTCTGTTTTAAATCTATTTACCTATGTAACCTCCTCCAGGCATCTGTGAGCTAGGTTTTAGTATTATCTCCAATTTCCTAGTAAAGAAATTGAGGACAAAGTGAAAAATCTCAAAGGTCAAAGGTTACAAAAAGTCAGACTTGGATTCAAACTGAGGTTGGCTGATTCCAGAGCCTACATCCCAGTTACCCACAACTAGTCCCCTCTGCCAGGCCAGCTTGTGGGGTTCCCTGGCCAGGGCCCACAGGTGCCAAGTCAGAAGAGTAGTGATTCTCAGGGTCCCCATCCTGGAGGCAGAGCCCCGAGCAGTTAGGTTCACTACTGCCATGCCAGTGCTTCAGAGGAGGGACACCCTTGAATTTCAGCACTGGCTTGAGTCAACTCCCCGGACCTTGGACTTCAGCCACTTCCCTGAGTCTCTGGCTTGTCTTGGCCCAAGACAGGAGAAAGGGCACAAATACAGACAGACACACTGACATCCCCACTAGAGTTTTGCATATGTTTAGTGACAAAGCACGGATTTCTCTTTTGCAGTTTTGTTCCACATGAGTGTGTTAAGTCTCCTTGAATGGATACTGAGTTCCTCTGAGCATAGATATTCAATAGGACCTCACTTGTAGCCCTTGGAGCCTCAAATGTTTACTGAGCTTCTAGTCAGCACCAGGTGTACTTCCAGGTCCTGGGACTATGTGATGAACACAAGTGGCCTGTCCTCTTGAGAAGCTCATGAATTAGCAAGGAAGACAGGTATGTAATGCAAAATGCAAAATGCCAAGCTGGATGAAGCACAAGCTGGAATCAAGATTGCCAGGAGAAATATCAATAACCACCGATATGTAGATGACAGCACCATTATGGCAGAAAGCTAAGAAAAACTAAACAACCTCTTGATGAAAATGAAAGAGGAGAGTTAAAAAGTTGGCTTAAAACTCAGCATTCAGAAAACTAAGATAATAACATCTGGTCCTATAACTTCATGGCAAATAGATGGGGAAAAAATGGAAACAGTGAGAGATATTATTTTGGGGGGCTCCAAAATCACTGCAGATGGTGACTGAGCCATGAAATTAAAAGATACTTGCTCCTTGGAAGAAAAGCTATGACCAAACTAGACAACATATTAAAAAGCAGAGACATTACTTTGCCAACTAAAGTCCATCTAGTCAAAGCTATGGTATTTCCAGTAGTTATGTATGGATCTGAGAGTTGGACTGTAAAGAAAGCTCAGTGCCAAAGAATTGATGCTTTTGAACTGCGGTGTTTTGAGAAGACTCTAAAGATTCCCTTGGACTGCAAGGAGATCCAACCAATCAATCCTAAATGAAATCAGTCCTGAAAAATCATTGGAAGTACTGAAGGCAGGAGAAGGGGACAACAGAGGATGAGGTGTTTGGATGGCATCACTGACTCAATGGACATGAGTTTGAGCAAGCTCCGGGGGTTGGTGATGGATGGGGAAGCCTGGCGTGCTGCAGTCCATGCTGTTGCAGAGTCGGACACAACTGAGCAACTGAACTGAACTGAACGGGTATACAAACAACCCAAACAGATAAGTGGCATAAAAGTGCAATGACCAAAGGCCTGTACAGGGGGGACAGAGTGCTATGTCTGCATGTGTAGCAGGCAGGCTGATTCAGACTGTGAGTTTTACAGTCAGCCACAACTTGGTTTGAATTCTGACTTTTCTCCTTACAAGCTATGTGATACTAGGAAAGAAACTTCATGTTTCTGAGCCTCAAGGCTCTCATTGGTAGAAAGGGAATAGGAAAGAGACTTAAATAGAAAACTCACTTGGCAAATCCCTGGCATAGAGTGCGGACTGAATCCATAGCAGCTACTCCTATTGGAGAAATCATCAAAGACTTGTGGTAGCCCTTGCAAAAAGGAGAATGAGGGGACCGTATTTCAGTTAGAGAAAAGAGTATGGGTGGGACATGGCATAGAGGGAGGAAAAAGAAGGTTTTTTAGAGGAAAGGAAAGTCACTTGGTATGACTGCTGGTATTATCCAGCTTTGGGAATGGAGTAAAGAAAGGTCAGGAGAGGCTGTCTTCAATTGGATTGATAAGGACCTTGAACATCACAATCAAAGGATTTTGAACTTCAGCCTGTAGTTAAAGAAGAATGATAAAAGGACATTAAATATGGAGTAAAGTAGAAAGATGATGTGTCATTTCATCTACATCTTTAATGCCTCAGGAAGTGAGTGTGATCATCCCTGAGATTACGTGGTAATCCCTAAGTCAATCTCTTTCAGAAAGACTTTAATTCCAAGGGAAGAAACTAATGAGACAGTTGCTGACCAGCAACGATTCATTCTCTAATCACAATTCTCAAAACTGTCCAATAATAGATTTTCTGAAATATTCATAGTCCAGCAGGGAAAATATGCTGCTGGTTGAACAATTTTTATTCCATAAGGTGAAGGAAAAAACACTTAGCTAGTTATCCAATCTTGAGTTTAATTTTTTTTTATTTATATCACGTTAAAACAGAAAAGAAACAAATGAAGACTGTATATTGTCACTCTGCTTATTTAATTTCTATGCAGAGTACATCATGAGAAACACTGGGCTGGATGAAGCATAAGCTGGAATCAAGATTGCTGGGAGAAATATCAACAACCTCAGATATGCAGATGGCACCAACCTAATGGCAGAAAGTGAAGAGGAACTAAAGAGCCTCTTGATTAAAGTGAAAGAGGAGAGTGAAAAAGGTGGCTTGAAACTCAACATTCAAAAAACTAAGATCATGGCATCTGGTCCCATCACTTCATGGCAAATAGATGGGAAAAAGTAGAAACTGTGACAGATTTTATTTGCTTGAGCTCCAAAATCACTGCAGACGGTGACTGCAGCCAAGAAATTAAAAGGCATTTGCTCCTTGGAAGAAAAGCTATGACCAACCTAGATTACATATTAAAAAGCAAAGACATTTTGCCGACAAAGGTCTATATAGTCAAAGCTATGGTCTTTCCCATAGTCATGTATGGATTTGAGAGTTGGACCATAAAGAAGGCTGAGCATTGAAGAACTGATGCTCTTGAACTGTGCTGTTGGAGAAAACTCTTGAGAGTCCCTTGTACTGCAAGGAGGGCCAACCAGTCCATCCTAAAGGAAATCAGTCCTGAATATTCATTGGAAGGACTGATGCTGAAGCTGAAACTCCAAAACTTTGGCCACCTGATGTGAAGAACTGATTCATTTGAAAAGACCCTGATGCTGGGAAAGATTGTAGGCGGGAGGAGAAGGGGAAGACAGAGGATGAGACGGTTGGATGGCATCACAGACTCAATGGACATGAGTATGAGTAAACTCTGGGAGTTGGTGATGGACAGGGATACCTTACGTGCTTCAGTCCATGGGTCACAAAGAGTTGGACAAGACTGAGTGACTGAAATGAATTGAACTGAACTGGACTGCAAGGAGATCAAATCAGTCAATCCTAAAAGAAATCAACCATAAATACTCATTGAAAGGACTGATGCTGAAGCTGAAGCCCCAATATTTTATCCACCTGATGGGAAAATCTGACTCACTGGAAAGGACCCTGATGCTTGGAAAGACTGAGGGCAGGAGGAAAAGGTATTACAGAGAATGAAAGTGTTGGATGCCATCATTGACTCAATGGACATAAGTTTGAGCAAACTCTGGGAGGTAGTGAAGGACAGGGAAGCCTGGCATGCTGCAGTCCATGGGGTCACAAAGAATTGGACATGACTTAGAGACTGAACAACAGTAACAGTAAAGGCCCATATTTTCCAAGAATGGAACCACCCAAAAATTTCCTGAAAGATTCCCAAAGGCAGTTCAACCAGGTCACAGAGCCTGGGGAAGGTCTATGCTGGATGCTGACTTCATTTTTACATCTGTCTCTCCTACTCCTGGGTTGAGAATGCCAGCAGCTGTTGGACGATTTTGTAACATTCATCTTAAAGGCCTGTTGGTACTGTTTCTGCCCCCAGAATCCATTGGCCATAGCTTAAGAATTTTTGTTTCCATTTTTCAAAATGTGTTTTACTCTTTCCAGATGAAGTCTGGATCCTAAGCCTGGTCATTCTCTGGTGATACTGAGAAGTATATTCACAATTACAAATGCCACATAGCACTGCCTCCCTTGGCCTTTGGGACAGAATCCCCAAAGAAATTCCTTGGTTGACAATCATAGAATGGAAAATCTTGAGATTTCTCCCGTGGCCAATGTCCTAAAGTCTGTTTCAGAGCAGTAGGTTTTGCTTCCACAGCTGCCAACTTTGCCATCCCCTAACTCCCTTGACTATGGCTTCAAAGAGCATCACCATGAACCCCCATCCTCGGCATTAGGACTGTGGGCAGGTAAAAAATGCCCTAAGCACAGCCAACTTCCAGGTGTGACACCACTCTAAAGAGACTCGCAGAAAAACCATTGAGTCCCATCTTTATTCTAAAACCCTGTGTGAGATTCCTCGAGACAATTTTAACTCTACAGGTGACTCTACAAGAGTAACAGGAGACGACAGCTTCTTCCTGCTTTGCACAGACATTCACTTGACTACTGGTCTGACTTCTGTGGGGAACTAGAAAGAATGCATCACCTGAAAACAGAAAAGACCTGGGGTTTAGTCCCCAGTGAGAACAGGAATGTACCATGTTGAATATGATCATGATTATGCAGGTGCCCAGGCGTCAGTTTCTTCACCTATAAATTGACAAGTCTAGACTGTGGAGTCTTCAATGCTCCTTCTGGCTCGAACAGGTTATGATTCTCAAGCAGATTTCTCTTCCCGTTCTTCTCCATGTGTCATACATCTGTGGCTCTCAGAAACTCTGTATTTCATTTCAAAGAGCTTTTAATATTAATTTATAAGATGTAGACTTTTTAATTAATCAAAATGTTCAATGTACTATTTTGACATTTACAAAGATGGACATAATTTTAAACTATTTTATTTTGTGTCTGATTATTCTATAAAGCATTCCAAAGCTCATGGCCATGTAGGAAATGAAAGATACAAGCATGCATTAATGAGCAACATATCAGGCAGTCTGGAGACTCTTCAATTAATCTGTTTTCCAGACTGTTCTCTCAGGTTTCACCCTATTAAAAATCTGCCATCTTTCTTCCAACGAGACAACTTCCTCACACTCCACTAATAAATCACCTAAGCATTTCACCTTGACTAGAAGAGAATAATTCACCTGCCTTAAATAAACCTTCCACAAAGGTGTACACTGGGTGATAAAGCTTGATCTACACTCATGATGAAGCTGAGTGAGAGAAGAGTGACTGTTTTGTGCCTACATATCAAGTAGCTCAGCAGAAGACAGAGACCTTTCACACACCTCCACAGTGACCCTCCTACAGCAGTGGGACCAGATGTGTGGCCAGGTATCTGCTGAACTCTCCTTAAAGGGACATGCCAAAACCATAGCCCAGGTTTGGTACTACAGTCTCAATTTCAAATATCTTTTCCAAGGTTTGCATAAATTGTCAAAATATCCTGATTATTCTAATATCCCAGTATTCAGGTGAGTTATACCAACATGCATCTCCTCAAAAGTAACACCAGGATCTTCAGTGTCCTGACCACGTGAGGTCCCCTCACATCTGGAAGTGTGGTCTGTCACAAGACTGAGAACACTGTGAGTACATCCTAACCATAGTCAGTGTCTACAGAAGGACACACAGTTTGTTCTCTTTTTTCCCTTCTGGTGCCCTTGTACTCAAAATGGAACATTATCCATGGTCCCAGGAAGTCCTCTTTCCTCCCTGATTTCCCCCTATTTTGCCTTCTTTACCCACCTCCTTCTTCTTGGACCTCACCCAGGAAGGTCAAAGCCCAGGGCTCTCGTTCCAGCTTCCTCCTGGGAGACTGGGCTCCTTCCCCCATTGATCCTTACAGCCCACTCCAGACTCAGCTTAGGACCTTCAGAGAAACAGTGAATTCCCAACTACCACTCACTGCATGCTGGGCGCTGTCCGATCATTTTTCATAGGCATTTGCTCCTCACAGCAACTGTTTAAGCTAACTGCATTTATTGCCTTCATTTCACAGATTACAAAACAACTGAGGCACAGAGAGATTAAATGGCTCACCCAGACTGAACACAATGAGTAAACTCTGGTGCCAAGTTTCAAACCTCTTCATTGGGCTTCCAGAGTTCAGGTTCACAACCACTGCACAGAACTTTAAGACACCAGGTCGTTACAAGATGAGCCTGTTTCCTGTCAACAGAGACTGCCTCTTGTAATCCAATTTTAAGGAGTTTAAGGCAGGCCTGCAAACATGAGTTCTTCCTACTCAACATGGGAAATGACAGAAACAAATGGGGCCAACAGGCCAGAATCTCCTGTCCTAATACATTCACGTGTTTTCCATGTTTTAGTTTAGAAAAATGTCGTCAGTCCAAAGGAAATCACTGCACTTCCTCCAAGACTAAAGCTCACAGGTGCCAACTGGCTGAATGGACTCACAGTGATTGCAGCCGGAACCTGGGGGGAGGGGGAATGCTGCGCGGTACAGGATGCATCTGTATGGATATGGAGCTTCCTTGTGGCCATGTTTACATATTTAAGGTAGAAGTTACAAATAATATCATCCTTACATATTAAACGATCCCTGTAGAGAAGTCATTTAAACTTAGGGAAAATTCAACCAACAAAACAAAAAGACATCAATTTTCTAATACCTGATTTTTAAATCATTCAAAGAATGATGGGAGAGGAAAAATAATTTTCCCACCATCCTCCTAGGTTCTTGGCTGAGACTCTCATCACAGGAGGAAAACAGAATGTTAACAGCATGTATGCCTCCTGTACACAAGGGAAAGACTGAGGAAATCTGAGTGACTCCTGAAGTGGCCAAAGTCACCCCCTTAAATATCATCTCCAGCTAAAGACAAATGAAGAAGTTGGGGAGGAGGGAGAGTCAGTTATGAGAGGCTATCAGGCAAAGCACAATAAACAAGGGTAAGGTTGTTATACGGATTTAGGTCACTTGCCGTCTCCACTGATAATAAGTGTTTCTAGACATTTACAGTCATCCTTCTCTTCCTGGTACAGAGAGGGAGACACCCTTACAAATGGAGATTTCCCTTATAAATGTACATGTATCTTACAGAAAGCTAACATACTCAGTCACTTCAGTCATGTCTGACTCTTTGCAACTCTATGGACTGTAGCCCACCAGGCTCCTCTGTCCATGAGATTTTCCAGGCAAAAGTACTGGAGTGGGTTGCCATTTTCTTCTCCAGGGGATCTTCCTGACCCAGGGATTGAACCCACGTCTCTTGCATCTCCTCCATTGGCAAGTGGATTCCTTTACTGCTGCACTTCCTAAGTTTGCCTGTTCTTAAAATATAATCTGCTCAAAACAATCTTTATGTCAAAGAGGCATATGTTAGGGTGGCAAGTTCTGATTCCCTTCCTAATCAAACATGGGAGAAAATTAATTCAGGAAAAAAAATCATTGTCTTTATAAACTGAATGTTTCAAAATCGTAAGTCAGAACAGAATGAAAGATAATGATAATATCTGAGTATAGATTAGCTTCTATGATTGCTTATAGTTTTTAAGCATATGGACCTCACCATAGAAACATAACATATAGAAAATTTGAAACTTCAGAATATATTAAACAGCAAGTATTTGAATTTCTACTTCTTTTCTCTAAATCTGAACAAACAGAATATTGTTTCTGTCGGTTCCCACTATTAGGCAGGAAAAGATTTAATAATGCAGTAAGTAGGGCCTTCCCATTCTCAAATGACATTTTAAATCAGGTTTTACTGGAAGCTTAATATTCTCCCCAGAATCCTTTAATACACAGAATCAGAAAAATAAAGAATTAGGAAAATGAGAACCATACTCTTTTTAGGTAAAAATACTTTTGGGCTAAAAAAATTTTCTATGTCAAATAATGTATAACCTATGCCTATTTAATGCATGACTCCCACTGGATTCTTTGTTCAAAAAATGTGTTTCTCTCTCTCTCTTTTTTTTTTAATGGAGTAATATGAGGGAAAAAAATCCCTTTGGGAACCCAAATCCCTGAGCATGTAATTGCTAGGCATCTGTAGTCTGTCTGTTACCGCATGTGCACCAACAAAAAATGTGTCAATGATAATAACCACTCTGTTTGCAGCATCTAAGTATACTAGAAGCCCTGTCTACTAACCCTGTCCACCACAAGGAACCTGCTTGCTGATTTTAAATAGGCGCACTGGTGCCCCCAGGAAAGCAATCTTTAAAGAGAGCAGCCATCATTTATTTGATGGGTTTGAAAGATGTCTGAGCAGAGACTTGTGCATAGCAAGACAGGGTATCTTACTCGCCGAGCCTTCACAGCCCAGACCTGTGTCTTGGGAACTTCTTTTTTCAAAAGAATCCAATGGCTCTCATCTCTCCTTGGGAGATGCAAAATGCAGAGTTGCTGGGACATTTGGCCTCTATTCAGGGAGCACCCTCTATGTGCCATAGTGTCCTAGGCAGCGAGGACAGAGCTTGGGGAAGAAAAGACGCTCCCTATGTTCCTGGAGCTTACCTTCAAATGGGTGAGAGAACTATCAAAAAAAAAAAGTCAGTAATATTTATTCCTTTACAAATATAAACACTTTATTCATACTTTGTCGGGAACTCAATGAGGCATTGGGGCAAGTTAACAGAGCTGTCCCATTCAACCTCTGGGATGACCTCCTTTGCTGGCCATTCTGAAGAAACCAGAACCGATGCTGACTGCTGTCTCAGAAGTGGTTCCTTAGATCATGAGTCTAGCCCTGAGTCACAGCACAGCTGACCAGAGACGTCTCTAAGGAGTGTATTTCACCAGCAATAGTCACGAAATCATCAAGCAGCACTCTGGTTTTCTATTTGCTGTTTCCCTTTTGCACACACAGGTCTCTCTCAGTAACCTCACAAGGAAGAGGAGTTCTGGGCTAAATGAGATTAGAACATTGCTGGATTCTCAACCTAATGCCACTCAGTTCCCTTCGAATCTCATCACTACTTCTAACAGATCTTATTTTCTAGTCATTGTCTGGCAGAGCCTGGAATATTCAGATTAAACTATTTGCCAAATGTTCTTTTTTTCAGGTTCTTGATTTTCTTCCCAAATGCAGCCACCTTCTTCAGACACATTATCCTGAGCTGCCCTTTTTCACTTCTTCTTGGAAAGCTCTCCCTCCCCAGAAACCTTTCCACAGGCAGATGAGATTAGAAGCCACCACTTTCTAGCCCCCTCCTACTGTTAGTTATTGACCTCTGGCAGCTTTGGTGCCCCGGAGAAGGCGATGGCACCCCACTCCAGTACTCTTGCCTGGAAAATCCCATGGATAGAAGAGCCTGGTGGGCTGCAGTCTGTGGGGTCGCAAAGAGTCAGACACGACTGAGTGACTTCCCTTTCACTTTTCACTTTCATAAGGAAATGGCAACCCACTCCAGTGTTCTTGCCTGGAGAATCCCAGGGATGGGGGAGCCTGGTGGGCTGCTGTCTGTGGGGTCACACAGAGTTGGACACGACTGAAATGACTTAGCAGCAGTAGCAGAAGCTTTGGTGCCCAATAGCATCCCTTCATTCATTGTCACAAATGGGATCTACTGAGCAGTGACTATATGCTAGGTACTAGTCTTGATGCCAGAAACATGGCACAGAGTAAATCAAGACACATCCCTGCTCTAATAGGGCTTATTCTTGTGAAGGGGTGTACTGACATAAACAAATGCACACCACACACCAGGCAGTAATGTGTGTGCAGGAAACTAAAGGAAGGGGAGGGGTAGAGAGTGATTTTGAGATGTGATTCCCTGTCAACTGACCTTGATCCTACTCCACACTCCAGCCTCAGCAGTGAAGCTGTTTCCAGTTCATAAACATGGGGACAATGGGCTGTTGTTTTCAGCCACTAAGTCTTGTCTGACTCTTTGCGACCCCATGGGCTGCACCATGCCAGGCTTCCCTGCCCTTCACCATATCTCAGAGCTTGCTTAAACTCATGTCCATCGAGTTAGTGATCTCATCCAACCATCTCATTCTCTGTCGTCCCCTTCTCCTCCTGCCCTCAATCTTTCCCAGCACCAGGGTCTTTTCCAATGAGTTGGCTCTTGCATCAGGTGGCCAAAATACTGGAGCTTCAGCATTAGTCCTTCCAATGAATATTCAGGATTTATTTTATTTAGAACTGACTAGTTTGATCTCCTTTCTGTCAAACTGGTTTGATCTCCTTGAGTCTTCACAGGACTTTCAAGAGTCTTCTCCAACACCACAGTTCAAAAGCATCAATTCACTGGTGCTCAGCCTTCTTTACGGTCCAACTCTCAAATCCATACATGACTACTGGAAAAACTATAGCTTTGACTATATGGACTTTTGTTGGCAAAGTAATGTGTCTGCTTTTTAATATGCTGTCTAGCATATATGTTGCTGTCTGCTTATATGTTGTCATACCTTTTATTCCAAGGAGTAAGCATCATTCAATTTCACAACTGAAGTCACCATCTTCTGATTTTGGAGCCCAACAAAATAAAATCTGTCACTGTTTCCATGTTTCCCTCATCTATTTGCCATGAAGAAAATTATTTCATATCAAAAGGTACATGGTAGAGCCTAAGTCTGTCTAAGGCCAAAGCTATCATTTCATCCACAATACCAGTCACACTGTAGATCTTGAAATGCCACGTTAGAACTTTTCTCCTGAACCATTCAACCACCTGACAAATAAATATTTACCTCTTTCACAGGATGACCTACCTCTTACTATTGATAGCCATCATCTCCTTTTGGCATTTGAGATTTTAATCAAATATTGGCTTTTTCCCAGCACATCTGATTAAGTGAATGCCAACCCCAACATAATTTCATTCCTTGCACAGTTTCTTTATTATAACCACACTGTTTTCTTGCTATCCACCCCCTCATACAGGTTAACTTCTGAAATCTCAATATTTAATTAAAGATTATGATTTAGAGGTAAGTGCCAAGCTCTTACTATTCTTACTGAAATGGGGGTTTCTGAAGCAAACACATGCACATGAGATTGTTATATCTGAGAACCAGATGTTCCAAGATTCAAACTAAATATGTATCTAAGGCTCAAATGCAAATTTGCCTTTGAAAAATAAGCTTAAAAGTGAAGTAAGTCAAAGAGAGAAAGAGAAATATTTGATATTGCCTATATGCAGAATCTAAAATGATACAAATGAACTTATTGACAAAACAGAAACAAACTCACAAACTTAGAAAATGAACTTAAGGTTACCATGGTGGATAGGTTGCGGGGAGGGATAGTTAAAGAGTTTGGTATTGACATGTACACACTGCTATATTTAAGATTGATAACCACCAAGGACCTACTATAGAAGCACAAGTAACTGTGCTCAATATTTTGTAACAACCTAATTGGGGAAAGAATTTGAAAAAGAATAGATACATGATATAACTGAATCACTTTGTTACACACCTGAAAGTAACACAATACTGTTAATCGATTATACTCCAATATAAAATAAAATCTACTGTTTTTTCCAGTAGTCATGTACAAATATGAGAATGGGACCAAAAGGAAGGCTGAGTGCTGAAGAATTGATGTTTTCAAACTGTGGTGCTGGAGAAGACTCTTTAGAGTCCTTTGGACAGCAGGGAGATCCAACCAGTCAATCTGAAAGGAAATCAGCACAGAATATTCATTGGAAGGACTGATGCTGAAGCTGAAGCTCCAGTACTTTGGCCAGCTGATATGAAGAGCTGACTCATTGGAAAAGAGGGCAGGAGGAGAAGGGGGTGATAGAAGATGAGATAATTGGATGGCATCACTGACTCAATGGACATGAGTTTGAGCAAACTCTGGGAGATAGTGGAGGGCAAGACCTGGTGTGCTGCAGTCCATGGGGTCACAAAGAGTTGGACATGACTTTGGGCCTGAACAACAAATAAAAATAAAAAAAAAAACTGTTCAATTTCTAACATATCAGATCAGATCAGATCAGTCGTTCAGTCATGTCCAACTCTTTGCGACCCCATGAATCGCAGCACGCCAGGCCTCCCTGTCCATCACCAACTCCCGGAGTTCACTCAGACTCACGTCCATTGAGTCAGTGATGCCATCTAGCCATCTCGTCCTCTGTCGTCCTCTTCTCCTCTTGCCCCCAATCCCTCCCAGCATCAGAGGCTTTTCCAATGAGTCAACTCTTCACATGAGGTGGCCAAAGTACTGGAGTTTCAGCTTTAGCATCATTCCTTCCAAAGAAATCCCAGGGCTGATCTCCTTCAGAATGGACTGGTTGGATTTCCTTGCAGTCCAAGGGACTCTCAAGAGTCTTCTCCAACACCACAGTTCAAAAGCATCAATTCTTTGGCACTCAGCCTTCTTCACAGTCCAACTCTCACATCCATACATGACCACAGGAAAAACCATAGCCTTGACTAGATGAACCTTTGTTGGCAAAGTAATGTCTCTGATTTTCAATATGCTATCTAGGTTGGTCATAACTTTCCTTCCAAGGAGTAAGCATCTTTTAATTTCATGTCTGCAGTCGCCATCTGCAGTGATTTTGGAGCCCAGAAAAATAAAGTCTGACACTGTTTCCACTGTTTCCCCATCTATTTCCCATGAAGTGATGGGACCAGATGCCATGAGCTTCGTTTTCTGAATGTTGAGCTTTAAGCCAACTTTTTCACTTTCCTCTTTCACTTTCATAAAGAGGCTTTTGAGTTCCTCTTCACTTTCTGCCATAAGGGTGGTGTCATCTGCATATCTGAGGTTATTGATATTTCTCCTGGCAATCTTGATTCCAGCTTGTGTTTCTTCCAGTCCAGCGTTTCTCATGATGTTCTTTGCATATAAGTTAAATAAACAGGGTGGCAATATACAGCCTTGACATACTCCTTTTCCTATTTGGAACCAGTCTGTTGTTCCATATCCAGTTCTAACATATGCCTCAGCACAAATAATGAAGCTTTGCAAAGATATAAAGATTCAAAAGGAATAGCTCTAATTTATTTTTTTAAAATAACCTTGAAATTATGTGATAACTACTAACCTATGGGGCACTAAACACACACACTATTTTGTTAGATACAATACACAGAAATGCAATTATTTCAACAAAAATAAAACTGAGCTCATGCAATGTTCAAGGTGCTAGCAAATTCAAAAAATGAAATGACACAGAAAAATCTAAGATAGCATACAACAAGATAAGAAAGAGAGAACAACATGTTAAAAGTATGGGTTCAAATGAGGGAGATGCTCCTTCCGGTTATTGATATAAGAAAACTTCATATATGTGTCAGTACAGTCGGCCCTCCATATCTACGGTTTCCACATCTGCAGATTCAACTGACTGTGGGTCGAAAATATGTTTTTTTAAAATTCCAGAAAGTATTCATGGCAAAAGCATCACAATATTGTAAAGTAATTATCCTCTAATTTAAAAAAAATGAAGAAATTTCTAAAAAGGAAAACTTGAATCTGCCACCTCAACAACTATTTACATAGCATTTACTTTGTATTTAGAACTATTTGCATAATAGGTACATTGTATTAAGTATTGTAAGGAATCTAGAGATGACTTAAAGTATATAGGAGGATGTGCAAAGGTTATATGCAAACCCTATACCATTTTATACAAGAGACGTGAGTATTTGTGGAATTTGATACAAGGGACTTGAGTGCCTATGGAGTTTGGTGTCCCCAGTGGTTCTGCCACCAATCCATGAGATACCACAGAACAACTGTGCCTAAGGCAGTCCCAACCAGAAGCACAAATACTTCATAGCAAGAAATGAGAAAGAAAGCCTACCAAGCAGAATCACTGAGTGAAAAACAGGTGGGAAAGCAAGGGGACCCTTTGGGTAGTGATGAATAACAGAGTCTGGCTTGAGCACAGGATCTATCTAACAAAGAAAATGGAAGTCTACACAGAGGACTGTCACAGGGAGTCTTAAATTCCATACTCAGAGGAGTCTGAACAGGAATTTTTTATGTATTGAAAAATGGAGAATAGAAAAGTGTGACTAAAGCTTCACTAGAAAAATAAACCTGGAGTGGAAAGTGAATTAGAATAACACAGAGATAGAAAGCAATTTCAGAAATTCAGACAAGACACAATTTATCCATGCTATCTGGATCCCTGCAACAGCAACCACTGGTCTTTCTGGCCCCTTTCTGGCCTCCCCTCTTAGCAGCAAGACTGATCTTTCCCAAATGGTTATCTGATACCCTTACCTTCATCTATAAAGTACTTTGCCCTTACATGAAAATTCATGACATGGCCCTGATCTGCCTGACCCTGGGTGGGGTATTCAGCTTTAGCCACACTGATCTCCTTTCTGTTCCTCAAACCAACCAAGTTTTTCCTACCTTAGGACCTCCGCAAATGCTGCTTCTTTGCATTCTTTTTGCCCTTTCATTATGTGGCTTGCTACCTTTTCCAGGCTTCTGTGACTCCTACGCAAAATGGGAATGCTTTTGTTATTCTCTACTCACCCCTTAGCTTTTTATGAACTCATGCCATTTACTAAAACTTATTTTTTGTTTGTTTCTTACTTGGTCTTGGTCTTTCTCTCTCCACTAGGTCTTAGGCGGCATGAAGGCAGAGCCACGTCTGCTTTATTCACTTCTGCAGTCCTGGCGCTTAGCACAAAGTAGGTGTTCACTAACATTTGTTGCTGAATACATGTTAATGATCTACACTGAATGGCAGGCACTGTAATAAGGACCAAAGAGACAGCATTAAGGAAGAGTGCATCATCGTGAAGTAGCTAATGATCTAAAAAAGGGAGACAGACATGGAAACAGAGCATCAAAATAGAGACAAGAGTAGAGTCAAGCTAACCAACTAGGGGCCTCTTTTCATTGTTTAGGCAAGAAATGACAAGAGTCAGAGAGATGTTTAAATGGGAACAAAAGTGTAAAAGTTTTTAGGAGAGAAAGAATGAGTGTAGACCATCACCCTGATTTTGAATGAAAGAGAGTGATAACAGTGGGAAAGAAAAGGGCCATTGAGGAATATCTTAGACATAACTATTGAATTGGCCAAACAGTTCTTTCAAATTTTTCTATAAGATGTAAGGAAAAACTCAAATGAAGTTTTTGGCTGACCCAATACAGGTCTTGGCTACTGGTAATGTTTTGAGGAAGAGCAATCAAATGATGTCTGAGCTTTGAAGCCAGGGAGACTGCGAGGCTGGTACTGTCCTTCACTCAGCACAGATTCTGGGAGAAGGAACAAGGAAAATAATTTTAAAAGTAGACACTCATTCTTAATTTTCACAACCTTCTTCTCAAACATAAAGGCTGCCTTTTCAGGCAGTATACGGGAAGCACAGTTTTCAGCCTTATTTAATATAGAAAACTTTGAAGTTTTGACTGGAGAAATAATCAGTGTCATCCATAGTGTCATAAGGAAAGTCAGGACTATGTATAACAAACACTGAACTCGTGGCCTCAGACCAGCCACTCTTTGTCGCCAACTACATCTTAGTCTACCACATCCAGAGAACAGCAAAAAAAAAAAATTTAAAGAGGAAAGATTTCACATAGGGAGAAATATACTTATAGCAAACCAAAATTCAAGTATATAATTCCACCCAAAAAAGAAACTTTTGCAATTGTTGGGAGCTTTGGGCATAAGGAACACTCACTGGAGGTCTGAGAAATTAATTCCTGGACTAGATTTGATGGTAAGTGAGAAGACAGCCTTCCAGAACCACATTTTTAAAACATTCAAGTATTATTTTACAAGAAGTAGAAGCAAACACACTTCTCTGATGGTTAAGTTGGCTTCAAGTTTCTGCACAGTGAACTCTGAGTGAGCTCTCTATCCTCTGAACCTTCCTGCCACCTATAATTTATGTCCATGAATGGCACTCACATAAACATGCCCAACTTTCTATGGCTACTTGGAAAAAAATTGGCCTCAGAATATGGTCTACTCAGTGGCTGCCTAGAACTTAATTAAATTTCCCAACGGACCAAGCTGACTTCAAGTGGTGCCATAAGTAAACTTCCTAAAGCTCTTCTGCAGAAAAATATGTCATGAATCCCAAGTCCAGCCATGATCAGTCTTACTTGAACACTCAAAGCGCCATAATTCATATTGAAGCTGTCTCTACACTGGCAAGTGTTTTCCAAACAAAATTTATGTTTAGGCAAATGAGCAATTCATTTGGAGCAGTCTTAACAGATCAAATGCATTTGTATTGGTAGAAAATGGTTTTCCAAAGAGTCATGGAGGCAGAACAAAGACCTTCTTTGAGTAAAGCTGACCTATTTCAAACACATACCCAAAGTCTTTAAAATGTCTTTCTATTTCCCTGGTCACCTGTGAGATTTCACCATGTGACTGCTGATGCTGCTGGGAGAAATTCTATTCTTCAAGAGTTTAACAGATTTTAGAAGCAGACAGATCTGGATTTAAATATTGGCTTTGATATTCATGACCTTGGGCATGTAACCTCTTTTGCCTTATCTTCCTGTTTTCAAAAGGGATTATGCCACCAATGCCATATTAGTGTCAAAAGAATTAAATGAATCACTATGTAGAGTAACTAGAATGATGGCAAATATAAGGTGCATGGTAGACATATTTTAGGTAATTTTTCCTTTATCTTGCTAGAAAGACACAGGCATACACATGTTTAAAAATGCCACCCTCATCTTTGTACATCTCTAGGTCACAGCTGTAGGGAACTCCACAAAATCTGCATTTGTCACCCTTTCTTTTATTTCTGTTCATATCCAAGTTAATTTTCCCTTCTATTCTCAAATCCACTTTGTTGTAGACCCTTTTATTTTCCAATATAGAGCTTAATTTTCTTCCTTCAGAAAGTCTTCCCTGTATCATGAGAAACCACGTATTGACTTAATACATCTCATGGCAACATTAACCTGATCTGTCTCCCCCAGAGACACTCAACTTTTTGAGGGTGAAGCCAGCATCTAACTGAACTGTTCCCAAGTATGTTAAGTTAATATCAGTTGACGAGGCCAGTGGAAATGAAACAGGAATATTAGGGCTTTAGTAGAGAGGATAGTAGAAGTAGGAGGGGAGGTGGCCAGAGAGACTGGGTGAAGCTTGACCTTATGAGTATAGATTTTATTCTACTGGCAACAGGAAGACTGTCAGTTCAGTTCAGTTTCTCAGTCATATCTGACTCTTTGCAATCCCATGTATTGCAGCATGCCAGGCTTCCCTGTCCATCACGAACTCCCAGAGTTTGCTCAAACTCATGCCCATTGAATCGATGATGACATCCAACCATCTCACCTCTAGGAAGACTATCTACCCATTCAACCACTAGGAAGACCATAGAGTAATGGCAAACCTGACTTGTTTTATAAGAGCCACACTCTTCTGACATATTAACACATAAGTCAATATTCAGAGGGTGACCAGTTATCAGGTGATTGTAACAGTCCAGGAGAGAGCTAACGGTGGTTTGGATGGCTTAATAGAGGGGGCTTTGGAAGAAGTGGACATGTCTGAGATGGAGTCAACACAGTTTGCTGATGGAATGTATACATGGGTTACAGGAAGGAGTAGAGAAAGATCCCATCGTTTGTAAACTGGGCAACTGGATGAATGTTGATGCCATGTGCTGAGATAGGGAACATCCTGAGCACCCTTCTGTCCTGTGCAAGACTGTGTTTCGTTCATCTTCTTCTCCCCACTTCTTAGTACAGTGCCTGATAGACAAGTAGTGCCTGACAAATGGAAGTTGCAGAAACGGTCTGCTAGATTTCCCACAGCAAAAAAATATTCATAACATTTTAAATGTTTCCTGTGATTCTTTGAGCTCTAACTGAATTGAAATGCAGATCCACTGTTTACTACAACATGGAAAGAATGTGGGTTTCCCATTCTGTGGGTATAAACTCTAAATGGTTAAAGGCCAAACAGAATTCTCTCTTCATGCATGCATACTAATACCATGTATCATGCTCCTGTATTGACATACCTCCTCAGGACCTAGGAAATCCTGCATAATGATCAACTACTCCTAGTGATGATCTGAGACTGCCAGAATAAGATACTCATGTGGAATTAGTCAAGGAGTGTAAGCTCACTGAGGCCAAAGCCACCAGGGACTTGACTCCATACACATTGGAGGGCATTGCACACATCAGGCACAGACTGATTGTCTAACACTGCTATGCTATTTTCATAAACCTACTTTAGTACAAAAATAAGTGTCTGTAGAAAGAGGATGAAATTGACCATGATAAACTGCAAACAATAAAGAAGACTCCTTACAAATAACTTTGAGAGTAAATTATGTCTTCTAGTGCCATCTATTGCTTATTCCTTGAGATAAAAATGAGCTTAATTGACATCTTTCACCATTTTACTTATATGCATCTGTATGATTAAAATGGAAGGAATTTTTACAGTATAGCCATTATATTGACACCCATTCAGGGTAACAAAATTTCTTACATAACTAGGTATAGGGCATGAGTCCTCTTGAGCTCATCACTACTGACTTTGGGGTTGGGGAATTGTTCATTGTGGGGGGTGGGCTGTCCACTGTAGGATGGTTACTAGCATCCCTTGACTCTACTCACTACATGTTAAGTAGAAACCTCACCTCCACTGTGATAACCAAAACTGCATCCACTTCGCTTCCCTAGGGGCCAAAACTATCCTAATTGAGAACCTCTAGTACAGGGAAACGAAGAAGGCAATGGCACCCCACTCCAGTACTCTTGCCTGGCAAATCCCATGGACGGAGGAGCCTGGTAGGCTGCAGTCCATAGGGTCGCTAGGAGTCAGACACGACTGAACGACTTCACTTTGACTTTTTACTTTCATGCATTGGAGAAGGAAATGGCAACCCACTCCAGTGTTCTTGCCTGGAGAATCCCGGGGACGGGGGAGCCTGGTGGCCTGCCATCTCTGGGGTCGCACAGAGTTGGACATGACTGAAGCGACTTAGCAGCAGCAGCAGTACAGGGAAAAGGAATTAATATTCATACACTTGTTCATTCTATTAAGCAAGCCTCTGGGATTACACTGAGAAATGAAAAATATATGATCTCTTCCCAAAATGGAGCTTCCATAAGAAAATAGGAAGAGATACCAACAAGTACACAAATGCATGCCTGCAGTAACTTTTTTGGTATTTTATTTTCGCAGTAGGTCCTTGTTGCTTATGTACTTTAAATATAGCAGAGTGCACATGCCAATCCCAAACTCCCAATCTATCCTACCCCTCTGGTAACCACAAATTTCTACTCTAAGTCTGTGAGTCTGTTTTTTAAATAAGTTCATTTGTATTATTTTTTAGATTCCACGTATAAGTGATATCCTATGATATGTGTCTTTCTCTGATTTATTTCACTTAGTAGGATCATCTTCAGGCCCACTCATGTTGCTGCAAATGGTATTATTTCATTCAGGCCTGCAATAAGTTTTGTGAAAGAAGACTGTCCTGGGTAGGATAGTGAGGGATGGCATCTATGAAAAGGTAGATTTAAACTTCAACCTGAAGAATGAGAAGCCAGCCAGAGTAAGGCTGGGGAGAGGGGTGCCTGAGTCTGAGGGAACGGAATGTGTGAAGCCCTCGTTGTTAGTCCAGCAGTGTGCTGGTCCCATGCATGCATCCCTTAGGGAGGGTGCCCTAGGTGATATTGTAAGTTTGGTTCCAGCCCACTGCAATAAAGTGAATATAGTGATAAAGCAAGTCACATGAATTCTTTGGTTTTTCAGTGCATATAAAAATTATGTTTACACTGTACTGTAGTCTACTAAGTGTACAATATTCTTATGTCTAAAAGAACGATGTACATTCCTTAATTTGAAAATACTTTATGCTGAAAATGCTAAACATAATCTAAGCTTTCAGAAGGTTGTAATCTCTGCATTGATGTTGATGGCTGCTCACTAATCATGGTGGTGGCTGCTAAAGGTTAGGGTGGCTGTGACAATTTCTTAAAATAAGACAACAATTTACTATATTGATTGACTCTTCCCTTCATAAAAGATTTCTCTGTAGCATGCAATGCATTTGATAGAATTTGACCCACAGTAGAAATTTTTTTTTTAAATTGTAGTCAATACTCTCAAACCCAGCTGCTGCTTTATCAACTAAGTTGATGTCATATTCTAAATCCTCTGTCGTCATTTCAACCATCTTCCCAGTATCGTCACCAAGAACAGATTTCATCTCAAGAAACTACTTTCTTTTCTCATTCATAAGAAGCAACTTCTCATCCATTAAAGTTTTATCATGCAATTGCAGCAATCCAGCCAAATAATCAGGATCAATTTCTAATTATAGTTCTCTTGGGCTTCCCTCATAGCTCACTTGGTAAAGAATCCACCTGCAATGCAGGAGACCCCAGTTCAATTCCTGGGTTGGGAAGATCTGTTGGAGAAGGAATAGGCTACCCACTCCAGTATTCTTGGGCTTCCCTTTTGGTAAAGAATCTACCTGCAATGTGGGAGACCTGGGTTCGATCCCTGGGTTGGGAAGATCCCCTGGAGAAGGGAAAGGCTACCCACTCCAGTATTCTGGCCTGAAGAATTCCATGGACTGTATGGTCATTGGGGTCTCAAAGAATCAGACACAACTGAGTGACTTTCACTTCACTTACTATTTCTACCACAACTGCTCAAAGTCATCCATGAAGGGTAGAATCAACTTCTTCCAAATTCCTGTGAATGTTGATATTTTGACATCTTCCCATGAATTACAAATGCTCTTAATGAACTTAAAATGGTAAATCCTTTCCCAGAAGATTTTTTAATTTACTTTGTCCAGATCCATCAGAGGAATCACTATCTATGGGTAGCTATAGCCTTATGAAATGTATTTCTTAAAAAATAAGACTTGCAGGTTGAAGTTACTCCTTGATCCATGGGCTGCAGAATGTATGTTGTGTTAGCAGGCATGAAAACAACATAAGTCTCATTGTCCATCTCCCTCAGAGTTTTTGGGTGACCAGGTGCTTTGTCACTGAGCAGTAATATTTTGAAATTAATCTTTTATTTTCAGAGGACCAAGTCTCCAGAGTGGGCTTAAAATATTTAGTAAACCATCTTCTGAACAGATGTGCTGTCATCTAGGCTTTGTTGTCCCATTAATAGACCATGATTTAGCATAATTCTTAAGGACTCTAGGAGTTGCAGAATGGTAAATGAACATTAGCTTCAACTTCAAGTCACCAGCTGCATTAGTCCCTAAGAGTCAGCCTGTCCTTAGAATCTTTGAAACCTGGCATTGACTTCTAGTCTCTAACTATGAAAGTCATACATGTCATCTTCTTACAACAGAGGGGTGTTTCACCTACATTGAAAATCTGTTGTTCAGTGTAGCCACCTTTATGAATTATATTAACTAGATCTTCTGGATAACTTGTTGCAGCTTCTACATCAACACTTGCTGCTTCACTTTGTACTTTGTGTTATGGAGGTGGCTTCTTTCCTTAAACCTCATGGACCATCCTCTGCCAACTTCAGACTTTTCTTCTTCTGTATTTTCCTCAACTCTACCACCTTTCATAGAACTGAGTTACAGCCTGGCTCTATATTAGGTTTTGGCTTAAGGGAATGTTGTGGCTGCTTTGATTTTCTATCCAGACTACAAGCTAAAGTAATCAAAACAGTATGGTATTGACACAAAAAACAGAAACATAGAGCAATGGCACAAGATAGAAAGCCCAGAAATAAACCTATGCACTTATAGTCAACAAATATATGACAAAGGAGTCAATAATATACAATAGAGAAAAGATAGTCTGTTCAATAATTGGTGCTGGGAAAACTGGACAACTACATATAAAAGAATGAAATTGTAATATTGTCTAATATATATATAAAACTAAACTCAAAATATATTAGACCTAAATGCAAGACTAGAAACAATAAAACTCCTGGAAGAAAACACAGGTAGAACACTCCAGTGCAAATCACAGCAATATTTTTTTTTGGATTAGTTTCCTAAAGCAAAAGAAATAAAAGCAAAAATAAACAAATGAGACCTAATTAAACTGAAAAGCTTTTGCACAACAAAGGAAACCAATGCAACCTACTGAATGGGAGAAAATATTTGCAAATGATATGGCCAATAAGGGGTTAATATCCAACATAAATAAGCAGCTCATATAATTCAACATTGGGGGAAAAAAAATGAAAAAAAAATGGGCAGTAGATCTGGACATTTTTCCGAAGAAGATACACAGATGGCTCACAGGCACATGAAAGGATGCTCAACATCACTAGTCATCAGTTCAGTCGCTCAGTCATGTCTGACTTTGTGACCCCATGGACTGCAGCATGCCAGGCCTCCCTGTCCATCACCAACTCCTGGAGTTTACTCAAAGTCATGTCCATTGAGTCGGTGATGCCATGCAATCATCTCATCCACTGCTTCCCCTTCTCCTCCTGCCTTCAATCTTTCCCAGCATCAGGGTCTTTTCCAATGAGTCAGTTCTTTGCATCAGATGGACAAAGTATTGGAGTTTCAGCTTCAACATCAGTTCTTCCAATGAATATTTAGGAATATTCACTACTCAGTGAATGCAAATCAAAACCACAATGAGATAGCACCTCACACCTGGCTATGATCAAAAAGAACACAAATAACAAATGCTAGGGAGGATGTGGAGAAAAGGGAATTCTCATACATTGTTGGTGGGAACATAAACTGGTGCAGCCATTGTGGAAAACAGTATTGAGATTCTTCAAAAAAACAAAAAAAAAAAAAAGGAAGGCTTTTTGAGCCATTAGCTCAAAAAGGTACGGGGGTACCTTTCTGCTGAGATACTCAGTCAACTTTTTGATGTTTTCAATACACTGAATTCTTCAGTAGAGTTGAAGAAATGCAAGTTCTCCTGGGAAGAAATATAGATGTGACATTTTTTTCACATGTTGGTTGAACTGTCTAGTCAGACACTAGTCTGCACCACCATCAGCCTGATGGACCTGTATGCCATTACATCAGCATTCCCTACTCCATGGTGGCCTTCATGAGTTCATCCACAACAGAATTTACTGAGTGGCTCTCCTAGTTGTTTCTATTTGGGGAAAAGAATAAACAAAAGAAAAAGAGAAAAAAAAATCATCACTCTATTCTAGACAGAAATTTCCAAATATTGAGTTGGCACTGCAATGGTACTGTTTCCTATCCATCTGTGCTTATCTGCTTTGCACAATCAACACTTATTGTCTGGGATTTCAAGGAGAATAATTTTTTTTTTCTAGAAATACAGTTCCCCTTTGACATTTAATCAACCTTTCAAATAGTCATTTGGTATAATAGAAAAATGATGAAAAATGCTTATTCTTTTACCTCATTAATTTTTTTCACAGTGAGTCATAGATTCTTTTTTTAGCAGAATGGAAAGAAAAATTCTGAACTTATTTGAAAGAGGTGTTAAGTGACTATCTAAAGCAGTTTCCATGCTGTCTTTTTTAAGCTAATTATTTTTTAACAACTTTATAAAGAAATAATTCATATACCATAAAATTAAGTCCTCTAAAGCTTACATCTTCAGTGGCTTTTAACATACTCACAGAGTTGTCCAACCATCACCAGTTTCCAATGTTAGAATGTTTTAATCACCCCCAAAGAAACTTCATACTTATTAGCTGTCACTGTCCATTCCCAATACCCTCTCCTCCCTCTCACACCAGCAACCACTCATCTACTTTCTCTCTGTATAGATTTGCCTATTTTGGACATTTCATATAAATAGAATCATATGACATGTGATCTTTTGTATCTGAATTCTTTCATTTAGCATCATGCTGTCAAGGTTCATCCACATTGTAGCATAAATCAAGACTGCATTCCTTTTTATACTCATAATGCTCCACTGTGAACAAACCATACTTGCTTAACCATTTATCAGTTGATGGGAATTTGGACTATTACTACTTTTTGGCCATTAAGAATCACATGTCGATGAGTATCCATGTACAAGCTTTTGTTTAGACAGCTGGTTCCATTTCTCTGAGCTATGTAACTAGGAGTGGAATTGCTGCTTTTTCCGAAAAGTTTAACAATGGTAATTTGAACCAATTATTGTAGAGATGGGTTATTAAGATAAAATAAGTGTAAGTCTTATAAAACCACTCTAGGCAGACAATAATTAGTATTAGAAATATTTAATTTAAATGTTAAAATTCTAAAAGATGATTCTGTGAAAGTGCTGCACTCATATGTCAGCAAATTTGGAAAACTCAGCAGTGGCCACAGGACTGGAAAAGGTCCGTTTTCATTCCAATCCCAAAGAAAGGTAATGCTAAAGAATGCTTGAACTACTGCACAGTTGCACTCATCTCACACACTAGTAAAGTAATGCTCAAAATTCTCCAAGCCAGGCTTCAGCAATACGTGACCCGTGAACTTCTAGATGTTCAAGCTGGTTTAGAAAAGGCAGAGGAACCAGAGATCAAATTGGCAACATCCTCTGGATCATGGAAAAAGCAAGAGAGTTCCAGAAAAATATCTATTTCTGCTTTATTGACTATGCCAAAGCCTTTGACTGTGTGGAACATAATTAACTGTGGAAAATTCTCAAAGAGATGGGAATACCAGACCACCTGATCTGCCTCTTGAGAAATTCGTATGCAGGTCAGGAAGCAACAGTTAGAACTGGACATGGAACAACAACAGACTGGTTCCAAATAGGAAAAGGAGTTCATCAAGGCTGTATATTGTCACCCTGCTTATTTAACTTATATGCAGAGTACATAATGAGAAACGCTGGGCTGGAAGAAACACAAGCTGGAATCAAGATTGCTGGGAGAAATATCAATAACCTCACATATGCAAATGCCACCACCCTTATGGCAGAAAGTGAAGAGGAACTAAAAAGTCTCTTGATGAAAGTGAAAGAGGAAAGTGAAAAAGTTGGCTTAAAGCTCAACATTCAGAAAACGAAGATCATGGCTTCTGGCCCCATCACCTCATGGGAAATAGATGGGGAAACAGTGGAAACAGTGTCAGACTTTATTTTTGGGGGGCTCCAAAATCACT
Organism: Bos indicus x Bos taurus; assembly: GCF_003369695.1. Taxonomy (NCBI): domain Eukaryota; kingdom Metazoa; phylum Chordata; class Mammalia; order Artiodactyla; family Bovidae; genus Bos; species Bos indicus x Bos taurus. The sequence goes on along the minus strand of NC_040105.1, from coordinate 118,226,587 downwards.
GCAGATGGTGATTGCAGCCATGAAATTAAAAGACACTTAAAGGAAACTTATGACCAACCTAGATAGCATATTGAAAAGCAGACATTATTTTGCCAACAAAGGTCCATCTAGTCAAGGCTATGGTTTTTCCTGTGGTCATTTATGGATGTGAGAATTGGACTGTGAAGAAGGCTGAGCACCAAAGAATTGATGCTTTTGAACTGTGGTGTTGGAGAAGACTCTTGAGAGTCCCTTGGACTGCAAGGAGATCCAACCAGTCCATTCTGAAGGAGATCAGCCCTGGGATTTCTTTGGAAGGAATGATGCTAAAGCTGAATCTCCAGTACTTGGCCACCTCATGCAAAGAGTTGACTCATTGGAAAAGACTCTGATGCTGGGAGGGATTGGGGGCAGGAGGAGAAGGGGATGACAGACGGTGAGATGGCTGGATGGCATCACTGACTTGATGGATGCAAGTCTGAGTGAATTCTGTGAGTTGGTGATGGATAGGGAGGCCTGTTGTGCTGCGATTCATGGGGTTGCAAAGATTTGGACAAGACTGAGTGACTGAACTGAACTGAACTGAACGGAATACTATGACAGAAAATATAAAAACAGGTGAATGTAAAATGTGCCTCTTCTTTCTTTATTCACTAGGAATAAGGAATACAATTTGCTATAAAAATCACAGAATATTTCGCTGGCTTTAGTTTGAAAACGCAAGCACTAGCTTTTTAAAATATTTCCTCAAAAATATCATTAAATACATTTAATTGAAGTGATTCATGCTCTGATATAACTGCACTCTCAGTTTCGATTAGGGCAGAAGGAATCAGCAGGAGATGCTGAAATTCGGGGACTGAAAGCAGATGTTTTGGGGTCACTGGTCCCGTCCAGCCCACTGCAATCAGCCAGCTCCTCACAATACCCCCAGGATGTCCTTAGGAGCTAATTAGGCCTCCAGCTACTTGCTCTAGAATCTAGGCTCTGTGTAGTCAATTGGAGGGCATGGAAGTTTCAAAACAGACTATGTGTTGAAACATTTTAGAACATTTTAATGTCATTATTAACATACGGGTTTAGTCACATTTCCATGGAAAAGGCCCTGTTCCTAGTGATGAAATATCCTTTCTCCTGTATAAGGCCAAGGCCTCCACTCATGCCTTAGATCTCATCCCTTCTTATCAACTAAAGGAGAGCACCCCAGCAACTCCCCCACTTATACTTGTGTTCTCCCCTTCTACTCCATGGTCCCCATCAGCACACAAACATCTGGTCACTGCTCTGATTTTGCAAACCAGACTAGACAAACTTCCTTTGACTTTAATCCTCATTTTTATGTCTCATTTGCAGTAAAATCCTTACAAATAGTTCTCTAAATATCCTCCCGATTTTGTCTCTTAAACCCATTGCAATTCCAGCTTTCACTTCCATCTGCACCAAAGTTGATTCTGTCCTGACTTACATGTTATAAACCCCAGGGTCAATTTTCAGTTGTCATTCAGTGGACCTATAGCCAACACTAAACATGACAGATGTTCCTTCCCTTCTCTTATTATGCTTCTTCACCTTCCAGGGAGTGTGGCTCTGGGTTCTTCTCTTCTCTGACTGCCTGTACCTTCAAAGCTTCCTTTCCATTTGCTTTCCTTGCACTTTTCACACTGTTCTGCTCCAGGGCTCAGTCCTTAGAGCAGGTCTCTTTTTTTATCTACACTCTCCTCCTGGCTTTAAATACCACTCACATGTTGCTAACACAAAAATTCCTATCACCAGTCCACACTTCTTACCTTAACTCCTAATCAACATCTCCACCAGTGGTCTAATTCTCATCCCTAAGTGAATCTGTTCACAACTTCATTCTCAAAATTTTACCAAAACTGATTCCTTCCTCAGTCTTTTCCACACCACAGGTAGAAACATCATCCGGCCATGACTTGGACGAAAATGTTGGGCATCATCCTTGATTCCTCAACATATCCCTCTCTCATAGTTCATATCTAATCCTTCAGGACTTCCCTGGTAGTTCAGATGGTAAAGCATCTGCCTACAATGTGGGAGACCTGGGTTCGATCCCTGGGTCGGGAAGATCCCCTGGAGAAGGAAATGACACCCCACTCTAGTATTCTTGCCTGGAAAATCCCATGGATGGAGGATCCTGGTAGGCTACAGTCCATGGGGTTGCCAAGAGTTGGACTTGACTGAGCAACTTCACTTTCACTTTTCTTTCAATCCTTTAGCACCTCACACTGCCTTGTAGAGCCACCATAATCTCCTGTCTGGTTCCCTGCAAAAGCTTCCTAACAGTTTTCACCATTTCTTCCCTTTCCCCCCACAGCCTGTTCTCAAAACAGTAGCCAGAATGACCCTGTCATTACACAAATTGCGAATTCACATTCCTACCATGGGCCTTTGTACTTACTGTTCCTTCCTCCTGGAAATCTCTTCTTGAATTCTGTCACCTCCATCAAAGTCTTCTCAAGGTCCTCTTTCAGTGAGACCTCCCATGCACATAGGCTCCTCCCTGGCTGCATGGGTGTCAAGGTTCTAGCAGTAGCAGGACCCTTCTACAACTTCAGCTTCATAGAGAGCATCTGCATCTTTGCACAGAGCAGCCTCATTTCCATTGCTCCACATCTCACTGGGGTCCCATAATACTGTTTCCTCTCATTGTCCCTTAAAGCTTGGAGACCGTAGTCCCTTCTAACTGTTTATATTCCCCAGCTGTTGTAACCTTGAATTGAGCATGCCTTCTGTTCCTAGCCCTTGAGGGCTGCTGAAGCTGATACATAAACTAAAACTGATACTTAAAGGAGGCTTTATAAATTAAAAAAATTAATAGACATGTGAAAATATCTAGTACAATTAAATTAGAAATAAACAATACAAAGTATACATATACGCAAAAACACACTCCTAAATAACCACTGAGATGAAGAAGAAAGCATAATGCCACTTATAACTAAATAGTAATAAAATTAATATATGTCAAATATAGTAATAGTTGGTGGTATTGTATACAGATAGATACTATTTGTCTAATTATATCTTCACCATTCTTTCCTGCATTTCAGACCTTCCTTTTGGAATCTGTCTTTCTTCTTTCTGGATTATTTATTTAGAAGTTACTTTAATGAAGGCAATTTGTCAGTATGCACTTTCAGTTGTGTTTATCTTACATGTCTTTATTTTTCCCCACCCTCAAGATAGTTTGACTAGGTATACACAATTCTATGTTGAGGATTATTTTCTTTGAACTCTCTGAAAAAATATTATTCCATATCATTTTTTGGCAGTTGACTTTGAATTCCTTGTCTTTGGTTCTGTAGGTTCACAACAATGTGAATATTTTTCATACCTCCTACTATATATATCTAATATCTCCTATATCTAAAGATTCAAGACTTTCATCATGTTTGGAAAATATTCATGCTTTATATGCTCAAAAATTACTCCTCTCTTCTCTTTATCCTATATTTCTTTGTCCTTGATTTGATAATATTAAAATATTTCTTTCACACAACAAAATGACAACAGGTTAAATCTCCAGGATAGGTAGATGGATATTTCAGTATATTTGAAATATTTGATAATTTAAAATGAAGAATAACTGCCCATTGCTAAAGATTATTAAGTGCTTAAATGTTTCTGAATTGATGAACACATCACAAAAGCAGAAAATGTAAGCAAAGTTATTAAAAAGATAAAACCTAAATAGCACAGCTTTCTTTCAAAGCATTACAAGCATTTGAACTACTTCTGAAGACAAATTCAGCTATATTAAAAAAAAAAAAAAAAACTATGTATAGGAAACAAATGTTTGCTTTACATGCTCAGGAAAGATTATCCTTTTTCCCCTGGAAAATTCTAGAATATATCTGTACTTTTTAGTACTGGAGTCATGGAAAACCTAGCAGTAAAGTATCACATCCTAGCTGACAATTTCATCCCCTTGTGGCTTGTCTCTCATACAGGAGATTCTCATTTAGGTGTTACTGTTCAGCCATCAAGGGTTGAGATTGTACCTTATTCAACTCAACTCCATACCTCCAGTGTTCAACATGGAAGCTGACAGCAAGGAGGCACTTGATAAATGTTTAATGCAGTGCTTTTCAAACTTTAATGAGCATTAAGAATCCCCTTGGAGAGCTGGTTAAAATGGTTTCATGGATCCAATCACAAGAAATTTGGATTCAGTAGTTCAGGTAGAGGAGCATGAATTTGCATTTCTGATATGCTCACAAGTGAAGACCATACTGCTGGTCTGAGGACCATACTATGAGTTCAGTTCAGTCACTCAGTCGTGTCTGACTCTTTGGGACCTGATGAATTGCAGCACGCCAGGCCACCCTGTCCATCACCAACTCCCGGAATCCACCCAAACCCATGTCTGTTGTATCAGTGATGCCATCCAACCATCTCATCCTCTGCCGTCCCCTTGTCCTCCTGCCCTTAATATTTCCCAGCATCAGGGTCTTTTCAAATGAGTCAGCTCTTTGCATCAGGTGGCCAAAGTACTGGAGTTTCAGCTTCAACTTCAGGCCCTCCAATGAACACCCAGGACTTATCTCCTTTAGGAGGGACTGGTTGGATATCCTTGCAGTCCAAGGGACTCTCAAGAGTCTTCTCCAACACCACAGTTCAAAAGCATCAATTCTTCGGTGCACAGCTTTCTTTATAGTCCAACTCTCCCATCCATATATGACCACTGGAAAAACCATAGCCTTGACTAGACGGACCTTTTTTGGCAAAGTAATGTCTGGTTTACATTGACATTTATTTTATTCATGCTATTATCTGATTCTCTTTTGGAGTGATTTATGTAAGAAGTAATCTGCTTTTTCTTCTATGGAAGGCCCTTAAGGTGATTAAGCCCTCACAATCCTGCTCATAACTGACTTTCCAAGCCTCATTTGTCACTCTGTTCTCCTATAATCTTCATTCTCCACCATGCCAACCTACTTGACTTCCTCCTAACATGTACCTCCACACCCAAGTGCCATGATGTATGCTCTTTATCCTCTGTCGTGAATGTCCTGTTGTTTTCAGTGGCTAAATATTATCCCACTGTTTGAGATCCCATTGATTCCATGGGGTCAGGAGCTAGGCTTTCCTGTCCTTCACTATCTTCCAGAGTTTGATTAAAGTCATGTCCATTGAGTCAGTGATGCCATCCAACCATTTCGTACTCCGTCGACTCCTTCTCCTCCTGCTCTCAATCTTTCCCAGTATCAAGGTCTTTTCCAATGAGTCAGCTCCTCCCATCAGGTGTCCAAAGTTCTGGAGTTACAGTTTCAGCATCAGTCCTTCCAGTGAAAATTCAGGGTTGATTTCTTTAGAAATGATTGGTTTCATCCCCTCGCTGTTCAGAGGATTTTCAAGAGTATTCTCCAGCACCACAGTTCAAAAGCACCAATTTTCAGCACTCAACCTTCTTTATAGTCCAGCTCTCACATCCAATATGACTACTGGAAAAACCAAATCTTTGACTATATGGACCTTTGTCAGCAAAGTAATGTCTGTGATTTTTAATACGCTGTCTAGGTCTGTCATAGCTTTTCTTCCAAGGAGCAAGGGTCTTTTAATTTCATGGCTGCGATCACTGTTGCAGTGATTTTGGAGCCCAATAGAAGAAAATCTGTCACTGTTTCCATTATTTCCCCAACTAATTGCCATGAAGTGGTGGAACCAGATACCCTGATCTTAGTTTTTTTGAGTGTTGAATTTTAAGCCACCTTTTTCACTCACTCCTCTTTTACCTTCATCAAGAGGCTCTTCAGTTCCTCTTCATTTTCTGCTATTAGAGCAGAATTATCAGCATATCTGAGGTTGATATTTCTCCCAACAATCTGGATACAGGCTTGTGATTCATCCAGCCCAGCATATTGCATTATGTACTCTGCATATAAGTTAAATAAGCAGGGTGACTATATACTGCCTTGACATACTCCTTTCCCAATTTTGAACCAGTCTATTGTTCCATGTCCAGTTCTAACTGCTGCTTTTTGACCCACATACAGGTTTCTCAGGAGGCAGGTAAGGTGGTCTGGTATTCCCATCTCTTTAAGAATTTTCCACAGTTTGTTGTGATCCATACAGTCAAAGGCTTTAGTATAGTCAATGAAGCACAAGTAGACATTTTTCTGGAATCTCCTTGCTTTTCCTAAGATCCAAAGGATGTTGGCAATTTTATCTCTGGTTCCTCTGCTTTTTCTAAATCCAGCCTGTACATCTGGAAGTTCTCAGTTCACACGTTGTTGAAGGATTTTGAGCATTTCTTTGCTAGCATGTGAAATGAGTGCAACTCTATGGTAGTTGGACATTCTTTGGCATTGCCTTTCTTTGGGATTGGAATGAAAACTGACTTTTTCCAGTCTGTCGCCACTGCTGAGTTTTCCAAATTTGCTGACATATGAAGTGCAGCACTTTAACAACATAATCTTTTAGTATTTGAAATAGCTCAGCTAGAATTCCATCACCTCCACTAGCTTTGTTGGCAGTAATGCTTCCTAAGGCCCACTTGACTTCACACTCTAGAATGTCTGGCTCTAGGTGAGTGACCACACCATAGTGCTTATCCAGGTCATTAAGACCTTTTCTGCACAGTTCTTCTGTGTATTCTTACCACTTCTTCTTAATGTCTTCTGCTTCTTTTAGATCCATATTGTTTCTGTCCTTTATTGTGCCCTTCTTTGCATGAAGTGTTCTCTTGCTATCTCTAATTTTCTTGAAGAGATTGCTAGTCTTTCCCATTCTATTGTTTCCCTCTATTTCTTTTCATTGTTCACTTAAAAAGGCTTTCTTATCTCTCCTTTTCTTTGCAACTCTGCATTCAGATGGGTATATCTTTCCTTTTCTCCTTTGCCTTTTGCTTCTCTTCTTTTCTCAACTATTTGTAAGGCCTCCTCAGACAACCATTTTGCCTTGTTAATTTCTTTTTCTTTGGGATGGTTTTGGTCACTGCCATCTGTACAATGTTAGGAACCTCTGTCCATAGTTTTCAGGCAATCAGATCTAATCCCTTGAATCTATTTGTCACTTCCACTGTATAATCAAAAGGGATTTGTTTTAGGTCATACCTAAGTGGCACGCTGGTACTTTCAATCAAAACTTTATCCTTCAAGGCTTAGCTCAAACATTTCAAGTCTTTTATAATCCTCCCTCCTATCCCAAATTTAAATTCCAGTTTATCACTTCTGCTATATAGAGAATTCATATCTTTACTACCATCCAAATTACACCAGGGATGCTCATTTATGTCCATGTCCACCCAGCTTGTTATTATCCTCCAGTACTGAGCCCATCGTCTAAAACTGTACACAACATACATCACAGAAACCAGCACATGGTAGGTGGTTAACAAATGCTGGTAGAAATAGAACAAAGAGATAACTTCTAGGACATGTTAATTTAGCACTAAAATTCTGATACAGCAAATAGTATTTTCATGGTGATGTCCATGAGACAATATGATCCTATGTTTTGGTTCATGCCTGCTATCCCAGCACAATTATTAAGATGTTCCGCTTTCACTCTCAAAATGATCTAGGAGGGTAAATTACATGATTACTTTGTCATTAGCCTAGGTACACTTCTTAAGGTTCATTTATAGCAGGATCTGGAAAAATGCTGCCTCTGGTTTTCATTTTATCCCACTTGTTTCATCATATAGCTAGCCAGATATCATTTGGTACACATCAGATTCAAATAAACACATTAGTCCATTTTTCTATTTTAAAAACGATTTTTCACTTGCCTTCTTAGTATGAAGAATATAGAGCTTATAAGGAAGAGGCTTCACAAGATCAGTCCAAGCAAATATATGCCACGCATTCTTGGACAATTTAGCAGACAAGCAAAATAAAAAGTGTGCTATTCTTAAGAGGGAAAATAATGGTACCTGACATCTAGAAAGGGATTGAGTCAACCATTCATTATTAATACAGATTCCTAAAAGCAAACATGAGAATTACTAATTTTTTCATCAGCTAAAAATAGCAAGGGGAGGAGAATATTTTAATTACTATTGAAATATAGTTTATTAATAATGTTGTATGAATTTCTGCTGTACAGCAAAGTGATTCAGCTATAAATATCCCTACATGGGGAATTTTTGCTGAACTTCATAGTTATTGGGAAACCCATTTTACTGGCTAGGTTGAATCTGTGTCTTTCTGATTCAGGACTTGGTTCTGTGTCTGTCTGATTCCATAAGCCATACTGGCTGGAAAGGTTAATTGGATCTGTTTTATTTTATTTGCTAGATGATGGAGAACAAGTTTCTAAGCAAGGGTTACTATGATTAAAGGCATTATTTTATTTAGTTAGTTATGGGCCACTCAGCATGGCTTGCAGCATTTTAGTTTCCCAACCAGGGATAAGACCCAGGGCCCTGGCAATGAAAGTGCTGTGTCCTAACCATTGGACCACTAGGGAATCCCTAGAGGCATGATTTTAAAAGATGAGCATGATAGTGTCCCTAGAGGATAGCAGGTGTATTTAATGTAGCTCAGACAGTAAAGAACCTGCCTCCAATGTGAGAGACCCAGGCTTGATTCCTGGGTCAGGAAGATCCCCTGGAGAAGGGTATGAAACACTGGCTTAGATGCCCCGTGGCATGTGGGATCTTCCTGGACCAGGGATCGAACCTGTCAGTCAGTTCAGTTCAGTCGCTCACTCATGTCCAACTCTTTGCAACCCCATGGACTTCAGCACACCAGGCCTCCCTGTCCATCACCAACTCCCAGAGTTTACTCAAACTCATGTCCATCGAGCCAGCGATGCCATCCAACCATCTCATCCTCTTTCGTCTCCTTCTCCTCCTACCCTCAATCTTTCCCAGCATCAGGATCTTTTCAAATGAGTCAGCTTTTTGCATCAGGTGGCCAAAGTATTGGAGTTTCAGCTTCAACATCAGTCCTTCCAATGAACACCCAGGACTGATCTCCTTTAGGATGGACTGGTTAGATCTCCTTGCAGTCCAAGAAACTCTTCAGAGTTTCACCACAAAACACCACAGTTCAAAAGCATCAATTCTTCAGTGCCCAGCTTTCATTATAATCCAACTCTCACATCCATACATGACTACTGGGTAAACCATAGCCTTGACTAGATGGATCTATGTTGGCAAAGTAATGTCTCTGCTTTTTAATATCCTGTCTAGGTTGGTCATAACTTTTCTTCCAAGGAGTAAGTGTCTTTTAATTTCATGGCTGCAGTCATCATCTGCAGTGATTTTGGAGCCCCAAAAGATAAAGTCTGCTACTGTTTCCCCATCTATTTGCCATGAAGTGATGGAACCAGATGGAACCAGATCTTAGTTTTCTGAATGTTGAGCTTTAAGCCAACATTTTCACTCTCTTTCACTTTCATCAAGAAGCTCTTAGTTCTTCTTTGCTTTCTGCCATAAGGGTGGTGTCATCTGTATATCTGAGGTTATTGGATATTTCTCCCTGCAATCTTGATTTCAGCTTCTGCTTCCTCTAGCCCAGAGTTTCTCATGATGTACTCTGCATATAAGTTCAAGTGCAGTACAAACAGGCTTTCCTGGATTATACTTTGGACAAATGGGACAAATGAGATTGGCACTTTTTGCAGCCTTATTAATGTTTCCCTACTAATATTGATTCATAGAGTCTATCATTTTGTCATGAGCCCAGTGTCTTAATGTATGTACAGTGGTGAGGAGTGGGAATGTTGGAGTCTCCAAAAGATAGAGTTGTTATTTGGTCGAAACCAGAGCTTTTTATTTTCATAAAACCAACAACTGTTCAATTTCCAATCTTGGTTTTCCTTTTCTGAGGCTAATTATTGGGTGTCTCTACTCAGTTTTTCTAAATTATCATTTGGGGAAATGTTCTTTTAGACTGTAACAAAGGTTTAGCTACTGTTGGTTCCTTTAATGGCAGCATTCCTTGCAATAATATCAGCAAGGTGATTTTCCCTAGATTCTAAGAGTCAAGTTTAGAATGTCCCAGAATCTTAATAATAGCAAAAGTGTCGGGTAGAAATATTTTATTTGATAACTCCTGAACATAAGAGCCAATTTTAATTTCATTTCCATTGGAAGTAAGAAACCCACATGGTTTCTACAATATTCCAAAAGCATATCTACTATCCTTATAAACATTGGCAGTTTTGTCTTTGGCTGAACTACAAGCCCACGTAAGAGCATATAATTCAACGTGTTGGGCTAAAATACCCATAAGTAAAGATGCTGCCTCAACATCAAAAGGAGTTGTAATAGTATTTGTGCATGCTCAGTGGTGTCCAACTCTCTGTGATCCCATGGACTTTAATCTTCTAGGTTCCTCTGTCCATGCGATTTCCTAGGCAAGAATACTGGAGAGGCTTGCCATTTCCTACTCCAGGAATCTTCCTGACCCAGGGATCGAACCCACATCTCCTGCAGCTCCTACACTGGGAGGTGAATTGTTTATCACTGAGCCACCTGGGAAGCCCTGTAATAGCATCGTTGTTGTTGTCTGTTTAGTTGCTAAGTCATGTCTGATGCTTTTAGACCGCATGGACTATAGCCCACTAGGGACTTCCTAGGCAAGAATACCGGAGTGGGTTGCCATTTCCTTCTCCAGAATGTAATAGCATAACCAGGAAAATAGTCGTCATTGTTACCTTTTAACTGTGAACCATGATAAGTCAATGTTACCTGACAGAATATCCTGTAGATTATTATGAGGAGTCAAGAGGTGGTCTGTCAGTGTTAAGCAGTTGTGAGAGACTTGTCAGTGATGGAGGAAAAAAAAGTAGTCAGATTAAGGTTATTACAACGTAAAGAGTTATGAGAGAGGCAGCTGACAAAAGGGGACTTTGTAGGAGCTGAGGCAGCTGGTTTAGAAAAGTTGAATGTTATGAGAATTCATGAAAGCTTCCACTGCATGAGGTACTGAAGTAGCTAAAGGAGATCCCGCAAAAACTTTCTTGAAGGTCCTAATGGAAAGGCAGTGGCCATAATGGCTCTAAGACAAGGCACACAGCCCTATGCCACAGGGTTCAGTTGCTGGCTTTAACACCTTATGTGTTGATATTAGTCCTGGTGGTTTTGGATGAGTATTCTAAGAACATTCTCTTCCTTTTCATATAAAAAAAAAAAAAGAAAAAGGGAATCTGATAACTGAGATGCCCAAGAACAGGGAGGTTCCTCAAATTCTCCCTAAGATGTTGAAAGCTCAGTTGGCCGGTTCTTCCCATGAAACTGGGCCCAAGTTGTTATTGTTTAGTAAAACAGACAGAGGCTTGGCTGTTAAGGAAGAAATTCAGAATCGACTTCAGGAATAACCAATTAGCCTGAGAAAATCTCATAGTAGTTCTTAGTTTGGGGCTTGGGGGAACTTAGGACACCATGAAGTATATCTGGATCTATGTTCTGGTATCAGATGCCCTAACTATCAAACCTGAATTTCAGCAAACTGCAATTTTTCTTTGGTGATGTTTTGTCCCTTTAAGGATAAAAGCTTTAGCAAGTGGATGCTGTCTTCCTGTGAGGAGGCTTGGGTAGAGCAAAGAAGCAAATCATCCACAGAGTGCAACAAAGTCGTGCCTCTAGGGAGCTTTATGCCATCCAGATCAGCTTTCAGAATTTGAGAGAAATAAGAAAGACTCTCAGTAAAACCTTGAGGTTTTGCTGTCCAGTTGAACTGTTTTTCTTCCAAAGTGAAGGCAAAAAAGTATTGGCTACCTTCATCAATTGGAATACCAATGAATGCACTGCAAAAATCAATTACAGTAAAGAATATGCTTCCAGTAGGGATGGATCTTAGTAAAGTATGAGGGTGAGGAACAGCTGGATGTTGACAGATAACAATGTTGTTTATGGCTTGCTTCCCAGGTGGCTCAGTGGTAAAGAATCTGCCTGCAATGCATGAGACCTAGGTTAGATCCCTAAGTTGGGAAGATTCCCTGGAGAAGGAAATAGGAACCCACTCCAGTATTCTTGCCTGAAAAATCCCATAGACAGAGGAATCTGGCAGGCTACAGTCCACAGGGTCACAAAGAGTCAGACACAACTGAGAACACACAATGTTGTTTATTGCTTGGAGGTCCTGGAAGAACCTCTGCCCTTGGCCCTTAGCTTTTTCACCAGTAAAAAGAGAGTGTTACAGAGGCTACTACAAGGAATAATGAGGCCTTGAACAATGTAATTTACTATGGGCTTTATGCCCTGAAGGTCTTCTTTAATTACAGGGTATTGATTAATTTTAGGAAGACATTTCAAGGGATATATTTGAATCTGAAGGGAGGTGCACTGTGAATTTTGCCCGTATCAGTTGAAGATTTTGGTCATAAGGAAACTGCTAACTGATTCAATTGGAACAAATGATCAGTGTTTCCAGAATCAGCTCTACTACAGAGATGGAAGAAATAAGAGGTGTCAAAGGTTCATTTAATTTATCTGGTTGTTTACTTTTATGACTCCTATCAAATTCTAGAATTATTTCTCCCTTTTGGGAGAAAGAAATTATGGAATGATATTTCTTTGAGAAGTCTCAGCCTAGAAAATTGGATAGGGTTAGAGGAATAGTGTATCGCTCAAAGGGGCTAAAAAAAAAATAGGTTCAGAGACATGAACCTCTTAAGGCACATTAGAGATCCCCACTATTTCAAATGTTTTAGCACTCTGAGGTGGTGGCTGCTTTATAGTAGTGAGGTTGAGCACCAAGGGTATAGTTCTAGTGTCAGTTAGGACTGGAAGAGATTCAGCCCCAATCTGGGGAAATGTTTCACCAAGCCAATTAGGAGAGAGGATTGGGAAGAGCCCTCATATTTACTCAGAGTCTTGTCATTGAGAGTTGGGAGGACTTCAGAAAGGCAATTAGAGGGCTAAAGGTGCCTAAAACACTTAAATTTGTAACCACTCTTTCCCAATGTCCTGACTCTTTGCAATAATAGCAGAAACTAGGGCAGTTAGTTTCATTTAGGAGCCTTCAATTCCTACAGTTGAAAGTTAAGAATTTTGATGGTCTTCCTTGGAGGGGACTCATCTAAAGTCTAAGAGAGCTGGTTTGCCATAATAATTAACTCTGGACATAGTTTCCCATTCTATCTGGGTCCTTTTTACTAGAAGTGAAAGGTCCCAGTTCAGCCCATTAATAAACACAGTTAAAAGCAACCTAGGTGAAATCAACATCTGTAAGAAGACCAGAATTTTTCTTTCCTTACAAACTATCTGAAGTCAACTGCAATAGTCATGAGCAGGTTCAGCAGATTTTTTTTTCCTTTTTCTTTTCTTTTTTTTGGAGCAGAGAAAGGTTTATTGCAAGGGCCAAGCAAGGGGAATGGGGGTGGCTCATGCTCAAAAGACCCAAACTCTGGTTCATCAGAATTTTGTATGTGAGGTTGAATTTTGTTTCAATCAGCAATCTTGGGAAAAGCCCTTGGAATTGCTTAAGGAAGTCATATAGGAACAAGCCAGATTGTATAGTAAGTTAGTAGGCTAGTATTTCTGTTGTAATTCTAAAAGCGCTTTAGGATTTTACCAGTTAGTGATTTGCATTCAAGGCTGGGCCTGGCCTTCACCAACAAGCATGAGAACTACTTGATACAAGTCGGAGAAATCAGGCTGTTAAGTCTGAATGACTCTATTAAATTTCTCAGTAAATCTGTGAAGATCTTCAGTTACTTTGGGAAAATCTTGACTATGATTCACAGTTCAGCTTTAGTACAGGGAATGTAAGAAATTAAGGTGTTAGCCTGTGGATCCTCAGAAGGATTAATTTTAAATGATCAGGTTCTGACAAGTTCAGAGGAAAAGGCAAGAGATAACTTTCAGAGAAAGGAGGAAGTTCAATGAAAGAATTAGTATAGGAAATTAAGAGTATAGAAGAGCTGCAGGCAGTGGAGAAGGGAAAGAAGAAAATGTCACTGGAGGCAGAGTTTGACATGTGAAGCTGAGAGAGAGAGACAAGATGGCACTGGAGGTGGTGAGTGCTTGCAATACTAAGTCACTTCAGTCATGTCCGACTCTTTTGTGATCCCATGGACTGTAGCCCGCCTGGCTCCTCTGTCCATGAAATTCTCCAGGCAAGAATTTTGGAGTGGGTAGCCATTCCCTTCTCCAGGGGATCTTCCCAACCCAGGGATTGAACCCTCATCGATTATGTCTCGTGCATTGGCAGGCAGGTTCTTTACCACTAGCTCCACCTGGGATGAGCCTGAGACAAGCAAGAAGCAGAGCCTGAGGCTTCAGGGGCCATTTTATCTTTAAGTGTTTATTTGCCTCAGTTAATCTTAAAATTACATTTCGAAGAGAGGCAATTATAGGGTCATGACAATGTTTGGAAGCCTCAAAATACCAATCTACCAATCAGAACAGGCATTTCATTCAGTTGTGGAAACTTTTTTGAGCTATTATAACTCAACTTTAGGACTTCCCTCATAGCTCAGTGGGTAAAGAATCTGCCTGAAATGCAGGAGACCTGACTTTGATCCCTGGGTCAGGAAGATCCCCTAGAGAAGGAAATGGCAACCTACTCCAGAGTATTCTTGCTTGGAGAATCCCATGGACAGAGGAGCCTGGCAGGCTACAGTCCATGGGGTCGCAGGAATCAGGAGTCAGACACGACTTAGTGACTAAACCACCACCAACCCAACTTTGTTTTAAAGATATTAAGTTTAAGGCCATTAAAACTTTAAATTTCCTTTGATGACGTCAGTCCATTCAATTAGATATGGGCAGGAAGGACTGTGGTTTTTAAACATAAAAATCTGCCAGAGTCCCTGTGTGGGGGGAGCACCCTCAAAATATTTAGATAACTGGGATCCCATTTCTCAGATGTTTCTCTCTAGAGTAAAGGAACAAGTTTCAAAAGTTCAAAGCAAACAGCTTGGAAACTGATACCAGCCAATTTTAAGGAAACTGCTTGGTCCCAGAGCAACTAAGCCAGTTGCTCTAAACCTCTTCAGCCAGTTTCCAGAGAATACCCCCTTTTCCAAAGCAACGAGCCAAGGGCTTCTCAGCCAGCTTCAGTTGAAGCAGTCTGATCTCAAATCAGACAAAAAAGCCAAATGAGTACTCACAGAACAAGACCTTAACCAGAAAGAACAAAACCTTAAAATAGGTCCTGAATAAAGCCTGGAGAGCTTTCAATGCAAAGAGAACATGAGCTTAGAGCCAGGAGAAATATTTAACTTCAAATCCAGGACTACTGAGAAAAGCATTGAGCACAATGAGTTCAATTTGTAGGGTACCACACCTGTTTGCTCACTGGACCTGGAATCATGGTGAGTTTCCTCTGCTGAGCATTACCAGGAAAGAAGAGGAGTCTGTCTTCTTCTTAGACCCTGATATGGTCACAGGGCATGAGAGGACCCTGTTCTAGTCTCCTGACTCTATTTAATTGAGGTTTCTCTTTATTATTATTATTATTTTACAATTGACCTAAAGGTTGATTCTTAGGGTGCTAAGGACCTAGGTATGCTTTCTCTACTAATATCCATTGAATTCACTGCATCAACTAGTTTTAGGGAAAGTTGTACTATAGCCTGTATTTAATATATAAAGTATCCAGATTTGGCAATATTTCATTGAACTGCCACAAATGTACTGATTTTTTTTGGCTAAAGTGAATAGATTTTCTGAAATCATGTTAATTCCATCAGGATCGAAGTATGCTTAAACCAAGATACTGTATTGATTGTAGACATATTCATAACATACCTATTATGAAATTTACCCAAATAATAAAAGAGGATTATAATACACACTTTGATGATTTGAACATGAATATTAGTAACACATTTGGGTACCAAAGTGTTCTGTATTAATTCAAATACTGGAATACCTCTTATTAATACATACAAGACATGATGTTCAGAACTATGAAGCAGTCTCTTTTCTTAGCTGCAAACAGAGTTATCTTATTCACTTCTGAATCCTCAACATTTAACTCAGTGCCTGGTACTTCATTATGACAAGTAAGAATGGATTAACTATGTAAATAAGTAAGAGAAGTGAAAACGAAATGATGGGAGAGTTCAGAGCCAGCACTACCCCCTTGCGTGTTCAAGAGTGTTTGTGTAGGCCCACAAAGAACGCTGTCATGCTTAATGTGATGTGCCCAGTTACCAAGTCTAACACTAGTCTAGGTGTAGATGAGGAGGTATTTTGTAGCTGTGGTTAATATTTATAATTAGTAGACTTTAAGTAAAGGAGTCTATCCTCAAAAATATAGATGGGCCTTATCTAGAAAGCTAAAAGGTCTGAAGAGTAAAATTGAGATTTCCATTAAGAAGAAACTCTGCCTCAACATTTCAGCCTGAGTTTCAAATTCCACAACTGCATAATGGGTTTCCCCAGTGGCCCAGTGGTAAAGAAACCACCTGCAAATGCAGGAGACAGAAGAGACACAGGTTTGATCCCTGGGTCAGGAAGATCCCCTGGAGAAGGGAATGGCAACCCATTTCAGTATTCTTGCTTAGAGAATTTCATGGACAGAGGAGCCTGGTGGGCCACAATCCATAGGGTTACAAACAACTGGACATGACTGAGCAACAGTTGGACATGACTAAGCCAAAGCCAGACATTGTGGAATGTGAAGTCAAGTGGGCCTTAGGAAATATCACTATGGACAAAGCTAGTGGAGGTGTTGGAATTCCAGTTGAGCTATTTGAAATCCTAAAAGATGATGCTGTGAAAGTGCCATACTCAATATGCCAGAAAATTTGGAAAATGCAGCAGTGGCCACAGGACTGAAAAAGGTCAGTTTTCATTCCAATCACAAAGAAAGGCAATTCCAAAGAATGCTCAAACTACCACACAATTGCACTCATCACAAAGGCTAGCAAAGTGATGCTCAAAATTCTCCAAGCCAAGCTTCAACAGTACATGAACTGTGAACTTATAGATGTTCAAGCTGGATTTAGAAAAGGCAGCAAAACCAGAGATCAAATTGCCAACATCTGTTGGATCATTGAAAAAGCAAGAGAGTTCCAGAAAAACATTTAATTCTGCTTTATTGACCATGACAAAGCCTTTGACTGTGTGGATCACAACAAACTGTGGAAAATTCTGAAAGAGATGGGAATACCAGACCACCTTACCTACCTCCTGAGAAATCTGTAGGCAGGTCAGGAAGTAACAGTTAGAACTGGACATGTAACAACAGACTGGTTCCAAATCAGGAAAGGAGGACATCAAGGCTGTATTTTATTACTCTGCTTATTTAACTTATATCCAGAATACATCATGAAAAATGCTGGGCTTGATGAAGCACAAGCTGGAATTAAGATTGCCGGCAGAAATATCAATAACCTTAGATAAGCAGATGACACCACCCTTGTGGCAGAAAGCGAAGAAGAACTAAAGAGCCTCTTGATGAAAGTGAAAATGGAGAGATAAAAAGTTGGCTTAAAACTCAACATTCAGAAAACTAAGATCATGGCATCTGGTCCCACCACTTCATGGCAAACAGATGGGGAAACAATGAAAACAGTGATAGACTTTATCTTTTCGGGCTCCAAAATCACTGCATATGGTGACCGCAGCCATGAAATTAAAAGAAGCTTGCTCCTTGGAAGAAAAGTTATGACCAACCTAGACAGCATATTAAAAAACAGAGACATTACTTTGCCAACAAAGGTCCATCTAGTCAAGGCTATGGTTTTCCCAGTAGTCATGTATGGATGTGAGAGTTGGACTAAAAAGAAAGCTGAGCGCCGAAGAATTGATCCTTTTGAACTGTGGTGTTGGAGAAGACTCTTGAGAGTCCCTTTGATAGCAAGGAGATCCAACCAGTTCATCCTAAAAGAAATCAGTCCTGAATATTCATTGGAAGCACTGATGTTGAAGCTGAAACTCCAATACTTTGGCCACCTGATGCAAAAAACTAACTCACTGGGAAAGACCCTGATGCTGGGAAAGATTGAAGGGGAGGAGAAGGGGACAACAGTGGGTGAGATGGTTGAATGGCATCACAGACTCAATGGACATGAATTTGAGTAGGCTCTGGGAGTTGGTGATGGATAGGGAAGCCTGGCATGCTGCAATCCATGGGGTTGTAAAGAGTTGGACACGACTGAACTGAACTGAACTGAGCAACAAAACAACATTCCCTCTCTGAACCAGGAAGAAAAGGATAGCTGTAAATGTTTAGAAAGTCTTATCAATAGAGAAGACAAAGACCTAAATCTGCCTAACGACCTTACCCTTGTTCACTGGGCTTTTCCTGAAAACTGCGTAACTGATATCCCAACACCAACATCTTTGGTCATTACCTGTGGGTGATAGTTAAGGTGATGGTTTGCACCATTTGTGGGAGTCACCAGTTTTCCTGGGTCTTTCCCATGTGTAAGGAAGTCTACGTGTTATTAAGCTTCTGTTTGTTTTTCTCCTGTTTATCTGTCTTATATCACAGGGGGTCTCAGGTAAGAACCTCGAAGGAAAATCAGTTGTCACAAATGGCTGAATTTCCTTCTTTTTAAACTAAAGGTGAAATAATATTTCACTGTATCTACATCTATACATATTTTATGCATGTATGTGTATCTCACATTTTCTTTTTCCATTCATCTTTTGAAGGACCTAAGGTCATCTCCATATTTTGGCTATTGTGAATAATGAACATAGGAATAAAGATCTATTCAAGACTGATTTTGTTTTCTTTGGCTATATATCCATGACTGGATTTAAGGGATTGGATGGTACTTCTGTCTTTAATTTTTAAAGGAATCTCCATACTGTTCTCCATAGTGGCTGTACCAACTTACATTCCCACCAGTAATGCAAAAGGGTTCTGTTTTCTCCATATCCTTACCAGCACTTGTTATCTCTTCTCTCTCTCTCTCTCTCTTTTTTTTGGCTGTGCTGGGTCTTCATTGCTCTGTAGGGGCTTTATCTAGTTGTGGCAAGTAGGGGCTACTCTCCAGTTATGGTGTGTGGACTTCTCATTGTGGTGGCTTCTATTGCAGGGCATGGGCTATAGGTATATGGGCTTCAGTAGTTTCTGTTCCCAGGGTCTATAGCCCTGGTTCAGTAGTTGTGGTGCACCAGCTTAGCTGCCCCATGACACGTGGTATCTTGCTGGACCAGGGATTGAACCCGTCAGTCAGTTTAGTTCAGTCGCTCACTCATGCCGGACTGTTTGAGACCCCATGGACTGCAGCACTCCAGGCCTCCCAGTCCATCACCAACTCCTGGAGTTTACCCAAACTCATGTCCATTGAGTCAGTGATGCCATCCAACCATCTCATCCTCTGTCGTCCCCTTCTCCTCCCACCTTCAGTCTTTCCCAGCATCAGAGTCTTTTCAAATGAGTCAGTTCTTTACATCAGGTGACCAAAGTATTGGAGTTTCAGCTTCAACATCAGTGCTTCAAATGAGCACTCAGGACTGATCTCCTTTAGGATGGACTGGTTGGATCTCCTTGCAGTCAAAAGGACTCTCAAGAGTCTTCTCCAACACCACAGTTCAAAAGCATCAGTTCTTTGGCACTCAGCTTTCTTTATAGTCCAACTCTCACATCCATACATGACTACTGGAAAAACCATAGCCTTTACTAGATGGACCTTTGTTGGCAAAGTAATGTCTCTGCTTTTTAATATGCTGTCTAGGTTTGTTATAACTTTCCTTCCAAGGAGTAAGCATCTTTTCCAATGAGTCAGCACTTTATATCAGGTGGCCGAACTATTGAAGTTTGATCAAACCCATAGTTCCCTGCATTTGCAGGTGGTTTCTTAACCAGGGAAGTCCTCTGTTGTTTTAATGATGGACATAACGAGGTGATTGCTCATTGGGGCTCTCATTTGCAGACAATATTTACTTTAAAAAATGAAGTTTAGCAAGTACCTGGCATATGCAGACATTCAATAAATGGTAGCTATACTATGAAAATAATAATTTGCTTTCATAGCTTACGATTATCACTTGATGATAAAATAAAAACATTATGTGCTCCATTCTAAAAACACAATTACAAAGAGACTCAGAAGCCATGCATTAGCCCAGTCATTCTCAGCTCTTGATGCCCATCAGAGCCATCCAGTTGGAGTATAAAAGTGTGTGATCCCAGGTGCCCTGGCTCCTCTTGCTTCCTCCATCCCTGACACACTCTGGCACCAATTGATCCTAGGGCAGCCATGGTTCTGATGTCCTCATCTGCTGCAGCCTCACTTTTCAGGTCTAGGAATCGATTCTATGAAGGTCTTTCCTCCCTTTGGAACCTCAGAGCATCTTTTGACTCATCTCATTCAAAGAGCGACAGATTCTGCCCTCCAGGGGTTCAGTTCAGTTCAGCTCAGTTCAGTCGCTCAGTCGTGTCTGACTCTTTGTAACCCCATGAACCGCAGCATGCCAGGCCTCCCTGTCCATCACCAAGTCCCAGAGTCCACCCAAACCCATGTCCATCGAGTCGGTGATGACATCCAACCATCTCATCCTCTGTCGTCCCCTTCTCCTCCTGCCCTCAATCTTTCCCAGCATCAGGGTCTTTTCCAATGAGTCAGCTCTTCGCATGAGGTGGCCAAAGTATTGGAGTTTCAGCTTCAACATTAGGCCTTCCAATGAACACCCAGGACTAATCTCCTTTAGGATGGACTGGTTGGATCTCCTTGCAGTCCAAGTGATTCTCAAGAGTCTTCTCCAACACCACAGTTCAAAAGCATCAATTCTTTGGCACTCAGCTTTCTTTATAGTCCAACTCTCACATCCATACATGACCACTGGAAAAACCATAGCCTTTACTAGATGGACCTTTGTTGGCAAAGTAATGTCTCTGCCTTTTAATATGGGTTTCTCCAATCAGTAGACCAGTTCAAGCCTCAAGTGATTCCAAAGGCAAGCAGCACTTTTTTAAGCTCCAACGAAGTGTAGAGTCCCTTTATCTCACTGCTTTAGTACTGCTGGGCTGTCAGAAAAGCAGAGTGACAGCACACCCTTTGCTCTCACCAGGGCTCCACTGGAGGCCTCAACTGCTTCCTGTTTGCCATGGCCACAGGAAGTGGCGAGGCAGGGAACAATCAACTGAGAACAGAGATGTGACACGGTCAACAGGAGCAGCTCCTGCAGGATGACGAGTCTATAATATTAGTGTCATTAGCACTGGCCAACAGTACTCGGCTGCCTGGCCCGCACTGCCGTGTCCCATCCCCGTGAGCGGGGACACAAGCCAGCAGAGCGACATGCCTTTTGCATAGCCCCAGGGCCTGAAAAGACACACTCAAGGTTGAAAATGCTGGTTTATTGATCTGAAACAGAAACACTGGAAGGACTGTGAGAACTAAATCATTGTATTTCACCTCTAAAATCCAGCCATACCAGTGTCTGTGCCATTTATCTGCACACTGTCCATCCATGTGTACTCAGTGTATACACAGTACAGACTGTACACTCATAACCACTCCACAGGCAATTTTGGCTTTGGCTTTCCTTTCCTTATAAGTGTCTTTTAAGTCAGAGGTTGGCAAAGTCATCCAGTAAAGGTCTACATGGTAAACATTTTAGGCTTTGTGAGCACAGTTTCTCATAGCTGGTCACCTCTGCCATGGAAGCATGAAAGCAGCCAAAGAAGATACAAAAAGGAATGGCACTGCTTCCTTCCAATAAACATATATTTAGCAAAATAGGTAATGAGATGGATCTGGTCCCACTTGGCTATAGTCTGCTGACTCTGGTAGTAAAATTGGCTCCATATTTACCACTTTAAATAGTCAGATAATCTTCTTTCTAGTGGAGACACAAATTTATTTGAGTACTACTCTATTGCTGAGCATTTGGGCTTTTTCTTTTCTTTTTCTAGGAAGGTACAAGAATATAACCAACCATAAAATTCAAAAGCCATTGCTAAAGGTAGTGAAATGGAAAAGTTATATTTTGTTATTATTTTACTCAATGGATAGAAATGAAGCAGCACTTAAATGAGAAAGGAGGTCAACTCTTGATGTGGGAATAATATTCCAAGTGAGTCACTCACTAGTATAATACCTAGCCTGTCCATCTGCCGGTCTTCATGGATGCTGCCTCTACACTGGCCCTTCCACACCGCAAATTACACCCTGCAAAAAATAAGTCACCACATACCTTGTATGTGTCATCTAAGTGCATGAACAGTAGATAATATTACTGTGGCATGAGGCCAACTCAGAGGATTGAGAAAGGAGCTGAAATGTCCCAGGTCAGAAGGGAATCATTAATCTGACCCAGAAGATTATGGCAAGAAGCATTCCCTTAGGGCAATTTCAACACTGCAAGGCAAGGAGATCTGGCAACAGAGCAGTTCAGTAAAAAGTAAGCAGGGTTTTCTGGGAGATGCATGGAACACAATCTTCTTAAAAAATAAAACAAAAATCAACTAGAGGTACACACCCTCTCAGAGAGCTCCTGTCTAGCTGCAGGGAATGGACGTGAAGGTTAGGGCCGTGGCTGGGATTCACAGATATGTCTCTTGCCTATGGGTGTGTTTCTAAGTGTGTATGGAGGGTATGAGTCAAGACCAAGTGACCAAAATATTCTTTGGAGACATTGCCTGGGTTTAAATCCCAGCTCTAACACCTACAGATTGCATAACCTTGGGCAAGTCACACAAAACTTCTCTGTACCTAACCTTTTCATCTGTAAAATGGAGAATAAAAGTATTTATCACACAGATCTTTCAGTTCAGTTCAGTTCAGTCCAGTCGCTCAGTCATGTCCGACTCTTTGCTACCCCATGAATTGCAGCATGCCAGGCCTCCCTGTCTATCACAAACTCCCGGAGTTCACTCAGACTCACATCCATCGAGTCAGTGATGCCATCCAGCCATCTCATCCTCTGTCGTCCCTCCTCCTCCTGCCCCTAATTACTCCTAGCATCAGAGTCTTTTCCAATGAGTTAACTCTTCGCATGAGGTGGCCAAAGTACTGGAGTTTCAGCTTTAGCATCATTCTTTCCAAAGAAATCCCAGGGCTGATCTCCTTCAGAATGGACTGGTTGGATCTCCTTGCAGTCCAAGGGACTCTCAAGAGTCTTCTCCAACACCACAGTTCAAAAGCATCAATTCTTCGGTGCTCAGCCTTCTTCACAGTCCAACTCTCACATCCATACATGACCACAGGAAAAACCATAGCCTTGACTAGACGGACTTTTGTTGGCAAAGTCATGTCTCTGCTTTTGAATATGCTGTCTAGGTTGATCATAACTTTCCTTCCAAGGAGTAAGTGTCTTTTAATTTCACGGCTGCAGTAACCATCTGCGGTGATTTTGGAGCCCAAAAAAATAGTCTGACACTGTTTCCCACCTATTTCCCATGAAGTAATGGGACCAGATGCCATGATCTTCGTTTTCTGAATGTTGAGTTTTAAGCCAACTTTTTCACTCTCCACTTTCACTTTCATCAAGAGGCTTTTGAGTTCCTCTTCACTTTCTGCCATAAGGGTGGTGTCATCTGCATATCTGAGGTTATTGATATTTCTCCTGGCAATCTTGATTCCAGCTTGTGTTTCTTCCAGCCCAGCGTTTCTCATGATGTACTCTGCATAGAAGTTAAATAAGCAGGGTGACAATATACAGCCTTGATGAACTCCTTTTCATATTTGGAAACCAGTCTGTTGTTCCATGTCCAGTTCTAGCTGTTGCTTCCTGACCTGCATACAGATTTCTCAAGAGGCAGGTCAGGTGATCTGGTATTCCCATCTCTTTCAGAATTTTCCACAGTTTATTGTGATCCACACAGTCAAAGGCTTTGGTATAGTCAATAAAGCAGAAATAGATGTTTTTCTGGAACTCTCTTGCCTTTTCCATGATCCAGTGCATGTTGGCAATTTGATCTCTGGTTCCTCTGCCTTTTCTAAAACCAGTGATATATAACATATATACAAATTGTGTGCATATATATGCATATACACATGGATGTGACAGTTGAACCTTAAAGGAGGCTGAGCACTAAAGAATTGATTCTTTCAAATTGTGATGCTGGAGAAGACTCTTGAGAGTCCTTTGGACAGCAAGGAGATCCAACCAGTCCATCCTAAAGGGAATCAACCATGAATATTCACTAGAAGGACTGATGCTGAAGCTGAAGCTCCAATACTTTGGCCAGGTGATATGAAGAGCCGACTTGTTGGAAAAGACCCTGATGCTGGGAAAGATTGAGGGCCAGAGGAGAAGAGGGTGACAGAGGATAAGAGGTTTTGAAGGCATCACAGACTCAGTGGACATGAGTCTGAGCAAACTCTGGGATATAGTGAAGGATAGGAAAGCCTGGTGTGCTCCAGTCCGTGGGGTCGCAAGGACTGGAGCATGACTTAGCAACTGAACAACAGCAATAAGAATATATATATGTATATGTGCATGTGTGTATGTGTGTGTGTGTAGTGCCTGACACATGGGACTTTATAAGCATTGTCAGAAAAAAGAATGTCTGGGGTGTCTGGGGACTTCCCTGGTGGTCCAGTGGCTAAGACTCCCCACTCCCAATGCAGGGGCCCAGGTTCAATCACTAGTCAGGGAACTAGATCTCACATGTTGAAACTATTAATAAGTCTTTGCACGCTGAAACTAAAGATCCTGCAATTCACAGCTAAGACCCGGTACAGCAAAATGAATTCATTAAAAAAAAAAAAAAAAAAAAACCGGCTGTTATATATGACTTCCTCAGAAGCTGAGCAGACAGGGGAAGACAGAACCCTGACAGGGCTCAGCTGCATCCAGGGTTCCTTCTTCTACCAAACCCACCCCACTACCTCCCAGCTGTCTGACCATGGTTTATATGGTAAATGCCTATAAATAACCTGCTTTGTTCACGTGTTACTTTAGGATGTCTCATTTCATGGTCTGTTCCCTCTTCTCAAACGGACTCCACTCTTCAGAAGGCCTTCTTGGGGCCTTCTGATGGAATTTGCTCTCAACTCATAGGACGTGACAAGGGTGCAATACTCTTCATTAACCAGGAACTCGGTGAACAGAATGTTTATAATGTAAAACCAACAATGATATTGACACAGTTGTCCTCTGGTTTTCCTGAAGCTGATGTTAAGGTAACTTTCTGTCTGAGAAATTGGTCCATGAGGACAAGACTTAGTAGGGAGATCAGTGTGTATTGCTAAGTTGCTTTAGTCATGTCCAGCTCTGTGTGACCCTATGGAGTATAGTCCACCAGGCTCCTCTGTCCATGGGATTTCCCAGGCAAGAATACTGGAGTGGGTTGCCATGACCTCCTCCAGGGGATCCTCCTGACCCAGGGATCGAACCTGTGTCTCTTACATCTTCTGCCTTGGCAGAAGCAGCCATAGATCATAGATCATAGGTCATAGCCATAGGTCATAGTGGGTTGCCATGTCATAGGTCATAGCCATAGGTCATAGGTCATAGCCATAGATCATAGCCATAGGTCATAGTGGGTTGCCATGACCTCCTCCAGGGGATCCTCCTGACCCAGGGATCAAACCTGCTTCTCTTACATCTTCTGCATTGGCAGAAGCAGCCATAGATCACTAGCGCCATCTGGGAAGCTCAGCAAAGAGGTCAGGGAGTCCCACAACACAAACAAGCCACTGCGAGTCACAATGACAACACTCCACATCAAGGCAAACCTGTGTAATTCTGTAGTGTTGACGTGAATGCTGAAAATGACAGTTCTTCTCCTTTAGGTCTCTACCTTAAGAATGACAGTTAAATTATGGTAACATAACTGTGATATGTAAAGAAATAGTTATTTTCTATAACTCACAAATACAATAGGATTCATTCCAACCATATTTTCAAATTTTGTTGAGTTCAGATGAGGAAGAAGCAGGTCTCTTCCTCCTTAAATCAACAGAAGTTTTGACATCTGTAGCTGAGAAGTCAATGCATGAACCATCAGTGGTGACAAAGAATATTCTGGCCCTTGTTAAGCAACATACAATGAGAAAACTTAAAATCTCAAGTGGAAACATGGAGCTGGGAGGACTGCAGTTTTTTTGTACTGAGAGAAACAGACACCAGTGGTTTATGAAGCCCTTTTAAAGAAATACAGAGAAATGTGACTAAAAGTATCAAGCTCTATTGTAGCAGATAGATGAGTAGGGCACAGTCTTCATGCACTTTTACAGCCACAATATCTGCTCACAAGTGGTCACTGTCACTAAATTGCTGAGACTGAGGAATAGGAATACGACCTATTACCAAAGTCAAGTGTTCAAATATTTCATAAGTGCTAATTCCCCAAATGCATGACTAGACACAAACTTCAGGTGTTAAAATATGTGATGAAGTTCATAACCTGCAAGATGTACAAGCATTAATATTAAAAGGTTGAGCAAACTTACAAATATTTATCATTAACTAAGTGCTGAATCTGTCTTTTTCACCCATACACACTGATACTGCAAACTAAGCATGAAACATTGAAACTGTATTAAAGACTGTGGAAAATAGGAACGTTTCTCTGAAGAATGACAGCTGGCCCACTTTCCGGATACTAACTTGAGGCTCTGCTGCACTACAAGAGCCCCTGGGTCCAGATCCCACTTCAGAGTGAAGCCTGATGACACTCACACTTAACTCTGACGGTACTCAAGGCAGCTTAACACTTCCTGGCACTTTTCAAGAACCTTCCTTTTATCTTCCTGATTGACATGTAGTCTCCAAGGAGGACTTTCACTGAAGGTGCAGATTTCTGCAGGGCTTCTGGCTGCTACTCAGTCTCTACTGACCTCACCTTCTCCTCCACCTTTTCTTGCCTCTTTTAAGGTCTGGTCAGTCTCACCTTTACCAAGCCAGCCTTCATCATCAGTACCCTGGATTTTGTTCTTCCTGCCAGCATTTGTGTCTGTGGCAGGTACACTGAGAATCGTACTGGTGACCTTGTCACCTGGAGGTCAGGAACATCACAGTAAAAGTATGAACTTGCCAAGCAGCTGCTTTTCCTTAAAGCCCTTTCTCCCTCATACACTTTTATTTATTTATTTAACTAAAACAGTTGTCCAGTTGTTGAAGTCAGCCGGGGGAACATCTGGGTTTGCTTTGGAGAAACTGCAGTGTTTCTCTTGATACAGGATGTCACATTATTCCTGCTGTTTCAATGCCCAGAAGGAAAGGGGTAACAGCACTGAGCTGCTCTGTACATTCTATAATTTGTTGCCCGTGAGAAGCGCCTTCTGTGCTTCCACACCACATGCTGCGAGGCCTCATCAGTGTGGGTGGTCGTGTTGAGCTCCTCTCCATTCAAGAAATCTTTCAGCAATTTCAGAATACAATTTAGGATACAAGTGGAACCACCCAATGGCACAATTCCATTGATCCAGCTCTTGGCAAATTGGGCACCTTTCAGAGATTTCTGTATGTGCTCCAAGGTCCCACGAAAGAGAAAAACACTGATCTGCTCAAAGAGAGCTCAGGAATTCAGTTCAGTTCGGTTCAGTCGCTCAATCATGTCCGGCTCTTTGTGACCCCATGAATCACAGCACGCCAGGCCTCCCTGTCCATCACAAACTCCCGGAGTTCACTCAGACTCACGTCCATCGAGTCAGTGATGCCATCCAGCCATCTCACCCTCTGTCGTCCCCTTCTCCTCCTGTCCCCAATCCCTCCCAGCATCAGAGTCTTTTCCAATGAGTCAACTCTTCGCATGAGGTGGCCAAAGTACTGGAGTTTCAGCTCTAGCATCATTCCTTCTAAAGAAATCCCAGGGCTGATCTCCTTCAGAATGGACTGGTTGGATCTCCTTACAGTCCAAGGGACTCTCAAGAGTCTTCTCTAACACCACAGTTTAAAAGCAGCAATTCTTCGGTGCTCAGCCTTCTTCACAGTCCAACTTTCACATCCATATATGACCACAGGAAAAAGCATAGCCTTGACTAGATGGACCTTTGTTGGCAAAGTAATGTCTCTGCTTTTGAGCTCAGGAATTGGAAGGGCAGAAATCCACACCCTTAGAGAATGAGTCAGTTTCAATCCCAGGATGAGCAAAGAAGTTTCAATTACGTTTTGCCTTCTAACAGGCAGCCTTGGGGCAGCACACTGCCTGCTTTTTGGGGGCTAGATCCTCCTTTGTTTGCATTTGAACTCCTCAACCAGCTGAATCATCATGAATTTACCATAATTCTCAAAAGCCAGCTGGGTGTTACTAGCTGTGGATCTTCCTTCAAAGATGCCTGGATCTTCCTAAACATCCTGGATGTTTAGCATAGACACATTAAAGCTGCCACTATCTAAGTCAAAAACCAGTTCATTTCTCTTTTTTTCTATGACAACCTAGAGGGATGGGGTGGGAAGGGAGTCAGGAGGGGACCTTAAGAGGGAAGGGACACATTTATACCTGTGACCAATTCATGTTGATGCACGGCAAAAACCGTCATAATATTGTAAAATAATTATCATCCAATTCTTTTTAAAAAATTAATTAATTAAAAAGAAAGGGGAAAAATCTTTCAGTGTTTGGAGTTTTTTTTTTTTCTTTTTCAATCCAGCCAATGGAATATGCCTGCTGCAGTAAGCTCATTAATGATTCTCAGAATATTAAGATCAGTGACGATCCATCCATCTTTGGTGTCCTGACACTGTGAATCATTTAAGCAGGTTGGAACAGTAATTACTGCTAAAGTAATTTTGACCTTTTCCCCCCTAAATAGGTTCCAACAAACTTTCATCTTGCTTTGAACCATGGAATTGAGCTCCTCTGGGGGGTGGGGGTGGGAGAGATATTATTTCCCCTATATTCTACAATTACTCTAGATGTTCCCTTTTCACAAATCACTTGGAAATGCCAGTGCTTTCTTCTGACTGAAATGTGACATCATCAAACTTGCAACCAATCAGCCTCTTGGGATCAAAGATGGTAACAGTGAGGTTCATTACCTCTTGGTTCTTAGCAACCTCACTGATGAGGTGTTCATTTTGTGAAAGCTACATGACTTGACTGATACAATTGCCTTTGTGATTGGCAATAATCTCTACTTTTCCACTCTGGAAGAATCAGTTCAGTGCAGTTCAGTCACTCACTTGTGTCTGACTCTTTGTGACCCCATGAACTGCAGCACCCCAGGCCTCCCTGTCTATCACCAACTTCCAGAGTCCACACAAACCCATGTCCATCGAATCAATGATGCCATCCAACCATCTTATCCTCTGTCATCCCCTTCTCCTCCTGCCCTCAGTCTTTCCCAGCGTCAGGGTCTTTTCCAATGAGTCAGCTCTTCGCATCAGGTGGCCAAAGTATTGGAGTTTCAGCTTCAACATCAGGCCTTCCAATGAATACCCAGGACTGATCTCCTTTAGGATAGACTGGTTGGATCTCCTTGCAATCCAAGGGACTCTCAAGATTCTTCTCCAACACCACAGTTCAAAAGCATCAATTCTTCGGTGCTCAGCTTTCTTTATATTCCAACTCTCATGTCCATATATGGCCATTGGAAAAACCATAGCCCTGACTAGACAGAACTTTGTTGGCAAAGTAATATCTCTGCTTTTGAATATGCTATCTAGGTTGGTCATAACTTTCCTTCCAAGGAGTAAGCATCTTTTAATTTTATGGCTTCAGTCACCATCTGTAGTGAGTTTGGAGCCCAGAAAAATAAAGTCAGCCACTGTTTCCCCATCTATCTGCCATGAAGTGGAAGAATCCTATTCGCTAATAAGTGGTAACCAGTTCAGTACAAAAGGCAGACATATTGAGTAAAGAAAGATAGGGAGAAAATGAGGCTGGAATAGTTTTAAAGAAATCAGTGTTGACAACAGCCTCTTGAAGTGAACCTCTACAGGAGGCCTATATCCTCTTGTTTCTCTATCACCTCCATTTCACTGTATTTCAGTCTTATGTGGTTCAAACTCAAATATAAATGCACTCAGTTTTGCAATTCATTCAGATGGTAATGTGTTCTACTTGTCTTCTATTGTCTGCAGACCTCCCCTGCATTTGTCAATAGATGTCTGGTTATAAGGTGACCACCAGTATTCTGAAAATGTTATCAAACCATCATGGTAACAAACAAGGTTTCCAAAGCCCCTGGAGACATTCTGGCTTCTCTCCTGCCCACATCCACTTTGTTTCTAGGAACAATCAATTTTTCCTCTTTGCATGTGTCCCATCCTACTGCCACCACTCTAGCTCAAAATTTTATTACTTCATGTTCAGATTACCACAGTAGCATTGCCACTAGTATTTCTCCTTTTTCTGATTTCATGACTTAGTCATCACCATCATTCATTTATCCATCCCTCCATCCATCTATTCATACATACATTCAATAAACACCAATGTTGTAACTGCCATTTGTTAAACACTGTGTTAGATACTGAAAGCAAGTGAAGTTAAAGTGTTACTTGCTCAGTTATGTCCAACTCTTTGTGAATCCATGGCCTGTAGCCCACCAGGCTCCTCTGCCCATGTGATTTTCCAGGCAAGAACACTGGAGTGGGTTGTCATGCCCTTCTCCAGGGGATCTTCCTGACCCAGGAATCAAGCCTGGGTCTCTCATATTGCAGGCAGACTTTTTACTGTCTAAGTGACATTAAATACATCTGCTATCCTCTAGGGACACCATCATGCTCGTCTTTTTTTTAAATTTAAATTTATTTATTTTAATTGGAGGCTAATTACTTTATAATATTGTATTGGTTTTGCCATACATCCACATGAATCCGCCATGGGTGTACACGTGTTCCCCATCCTGAACACCCTTCCCACTTCTCTCCCCATACCATCCCTCTAGGTCATCCCAGTGCACCAGCCCCAAGCATCCTGTATCCTGCATTGAACCTGGACTGGTGATTCATTTCTTATATGATATTATATATGTTTCAATGCCATTCTCCCAAATCATCCCACACTCTCCCTCTCCCACAGAGTCCAAAAGACTGTTCTATACATCCGTGTCTCTTTTGCTGTCTCGTATACAGGGTTATTGTTACCATCTTTCTAAATTCCATATATATGCGTTAGTATACTGTATTGGTGTTTTTCTTTCTGGCTTACCTCACTCTGTATAATAGGCTCCAGTTTCATCCACCTCATTAGAACTGATTCAAATGTATTCTTTTTAATGGCTGAGTAATACTCCATTGTGTATATGTACCACCGCTTTCTTATCCATTCATCTGCTGATGGACATCTAGGTTGTTTCCATGTCCTGGCTATTATAAACAGTGCTGTGATGAACATTGGGGTACACGTGTCTCTTTCCCTTCTGGTTTCCTCTGTGTGTATGCCCAGCAGTGGGACTGCTGGATCATAAGGCAGTTCTATTTCCAGTTTTTTAAGGAATCTCCACACTGTTCTCCATAGTGGCTGTACTAGTTTGCATTCCCACCAACAGTGTAAGAGGGTTCCCTTTTCTCCACACCCTTTCCAGCATTTATTGCTTGTAGACTTTTGGGTCGCAGCCATTCTGACTGGCATGAAATGGTACCTCATTGTGGTTTTGATTTGTATTTCTCTGATAATGAGTGATGTTGAGCATCTTTTCATGTGTTTGTTAGCCATCTGTATGTCTTCTTTGGAGAAATGTCTACTTAGTTCTTTGGCCCATTTTTTGATTGGGTCATTTATTTTTCTGGAATTGAGCTGTAGGAGTTGCTTGTATATTGTTGAGATTATTTGTTTGTCAGTTGCTTCATTTGCTATTATTTTCTCCCATTCCGAAGGCTGTCTTTTCACCTTGCTTATAGTTTCCTTTGTTGTGCAGAAGCTTTTAATTTTAATTAGGTCCCATTTGTTTATTTTTGCTTTTATTTGCAGTATTCTGGGAAGGGGGTCATAGAAGATCCTGCTGTGATTTATGTCAGAGAGTGTTTTGCCTATGTTCTCCTCTAGGAGTTTTATAGTTTCTGGTCTTATGTTTAGACCTTTAATCCATTTTGAGTTTATTTTTGTGTATGGTGTTAGAAAGTGAAGGGCTGCAGAAAGATTTCCAGGCTTATCTTTTAAAATCATGCCTCTCGGGATTCCCTAGTGGTCCAATGGTTAGGACATAGCACTTTCACTGCCAGGGCCCTGGGTCTGATACCTGGTTGGGGAACTAAAGACGCTACAATTCATGATGAGTGGTCAGTAAATAACTAAATAAAATAATGGCTTTAATCATAGTAACCCTTGCTTAGAAACTTGTTCTCCATAACCTAGCAAATAAAATAAAACAGATCCAATTAACCTTTCCAGCCAGTAGGGCTTATGGAATTACACAGACGCAGATTCAATTCCTAACTAACATTGTAAATTTGTTGGTTTATTAGTGATTAGGCATATTTTTTTAACCTCCCTGTTCCTCAGTTTTCTTACCTTTACTGGCAGCGCCAAACATAGAATGACAAAGAATGAGAATATAATGAATTCTCAGACCAGATCAGTCACTCAGTCGTGTCCGACTCTTTGTGACCCCATGAATCGCCAGGCCTCCCTGTCCATCACCAACTCCCGGAGTTCACTCAGACTCACGTCCATCGAGTCAGTGATGCCATCCAGCCATCTCACCCTCTGTCATCCCCTTCTCCTCCTGCCCCCAATCCCTACCAGCATCAGAGTCTTTTCCAATGAGTCAACTCTTCCCATGAGGTGGCCAAAGTACTGGAGTTTCAGCTATAGCATCATTCCTTCTAAAGAAATCCCAGGGCTGATCTCCTTCAGAATGGACTGGTTGGATCTCCTTGCAGTTCAAGGGACTCTCAAGAGTCTTCTCCAACACCACAGTTCAAAAGCATCAATTCTTTGGTGCTCAGCCTTCTTCACAGTCCAACTCTCACATCCATACATGACCACAGGAAAACCCATAGCCTTGACTAGATGAACCTTTGTTGGCAAAGTAATGTCTCTGCTTTTGAATATGCTGTCTAGGTTGGTCATAACTTTACTTGCAAGGAGTAAGCGTCTTTTAATTTCATGGCTGCAGTCACCATCTGTAGTGATTTTGGAGCCCAGAAAAATAAAGTCTGACACTGTTTCCCCATCTATTTCCCATGAAGTGGTGGGACCGGATGCCATGATCTTCATTTTCTGAATATTGAGCTTTAAGCCAACTTTTTCACTCTCCACTTTCATTTTCATCAAGAGGCTTTTGAGTTCCTCTTCACTTTCTGCCATAAGACTGGTGTCATCTGCATATCTGAGGTTATTGATGTTTCTCCCAGCAATCTTGATTCCAACTTGTGTTTCTCCCAGCCCAGCGTTTCTCATGATGTACTCTGCATATAAGTTAAATAAACAGGGTGATAATATACAGCCTTGAAGAACTCCTTTTCCTATTTGGAACCAGTCTGTTGTTCCATGTCCAGTTCTAACTGTTGCTTTCTGACCTGCATATAGGTTTCTTAAGAGGCAGGTCAGGTGGTCTGGTATTCCCATCTCTTGAAGAATGTTCCACAGTTTATTGTGATCCACACAGTCAAAGGCTTTGGCATAGTCAATAAAGCAGAAATAGATGTTTTTCTGGAACTCTCTTGCCTTTTCCATGATCCAGCGCATGTTGGCAATTTGATCTCTGGTTCCTCTGCTTTTTCTAAAACCAGCTTGAACATCAGGAAGTTCACGGTTCACACATTACTGAAGCCTGGCTTGGAGAATTTTGAGCATTACTTTACTAGCGTGTGAGATGAGTGCAATTGTGCAGTAGTTTGAGCATTCTTTGGCATTGCCTTTCTTTGGGATTGGAATGAAAACTGACCTTTTCCAGTCCTGTGGCCACTGCTGAGTTTTCCAAATTGGCTGGCATATTGAGTGCAGCACTTTCACAGCATCATCTTTCAGGATTTGGAATAGCTCAACTGGAATTCCATCACCTCCACTAACTTTGTTCGTAGTGATGCTTTCTAAGGCCCACTGGACTTCACATTCCAGGATGTCTGGCTGGATTCTAGATATAATCAAAAAAAGATCCCTAATTAGACAGTTGGGGAAACTAAGTTGCAAGTTGGGAACTGAGTGGCCCTTGGTGTCACAGTGATTTGGTGGCAGAGTCCCCATGAAAACACTAAATGAAAGGAGACAGGAAATACTGAGGGCAGGAAGGCAGGGACCATTCCCAACCAGAAGAATATTTTTCCTTGGTGGTGTAGATTGCAAATATGTAGCAATGTTCTCAGTTTACAGGGAAAGGCTGTTTATTTTTCCCCTTCAAAAGGCCATGTTGCTGCTGCTGCTATTGCTGCTAAGTCACTTCAGTCGTGTCTGACTCTGTGTGACCCCACAGACGTCAGTCCACCAGGCTCCCCCGTCCCTGGGATTCTCCAGGCAAGAACACTGGAGTGGGTTGCCATTTCTTTCTCCAATGCATGAAAGTGAAAAGTGAAAGTGAAGTCGCTCAGTCATGTCCGACTCTTCGAGACCCCATGGACTGCAGCCTACCAGGCTCCTCCGTCCATGGGATTTTCCAGGCAAGAGTACTGGAGTGGGGTGCCATTGCCTTCTCCATGTAGTTGTTGATAAATCTTAAAAATGGCAAGCACAGCAAATACTTAAGTGTAGGACATTAGGGTAAGTTACAGAGCATCTTCAGTGAGGGCAAGATGGATTTGGATATAGTAGCTGGAATGAGAATGGAAGGAGTCATGGAACTAGAGAAGGTTAATGTTGGGCTGGTCTTCAAAAACCACTGGCTCTAAGCCAGGTGGATGATAGGTAAGAAAATTAAGGCCCAGAGAGGTCAGGGGATGGCCCTAGATTGCAGAGATACTTAGAGATAGAACTGGGATATCTGACTTTTTAAAATCTCGCAATGGCTTTATTTGACTACAGGGCTGCTGAGACAGAAATATTCGCATGTTTCAGCATTTGTTGACTATCTCAAACATGTAGATCACTGGTAAGCTGATAACGAAAGTTGTTAAGTTATACTAGGGCTGAAGGCAGGCAGAGAGTAGAAGGAAAGAGAGCTGTTCGCATGTGGGGCCCGTCTGTCTGCACAGGCAGATCCTGTGAATGTGTGCACTCACAGCCAGCCAAGGCAGGGTGACTACAAAGGAGGTTATTACAGCGTGATTTAAAATTAAAATTTAATGTTATATTCAACATGAACGAGTTGAAAACATTCATAAATTTAATGAATCATCTAATTAAATACTGTATACAGAACAGTATGGAGCAGACTTGAAAGAAAACCTTAAGAGTTATTTGTATCCTTAAGTGCAATTAGCAAGTACTGTTTTAAAAAACAAAACCTTCTTGAATTTAATAAAGCTTCTTTTTTCTAAAGCAGAAAATGTTGATTTCATAAACCATCTATGTTTTCAGTGCTAAATAGTCAGATGAACTACAGTTGATACCAGCCACCCTATTGTCAGTCTAGACTCTGCCAAGCCCAGTTTCCTGCAGAATGATTACATGGATTTGTTGTCAAGTATCAGTATTGCACTGGGTTACAGTCCCACCATTTCATGGCAAATAGATGGGGAAGAAGAAGAAACAATGCAGATTTTATTTTCTTGGGCTCCAAAATCACTGCAGACAGTGATTGCAGCCATGAAATTAAAAGATGCTTGCCCCTTGGAAGGAAAGCTATGACAAATCTAGACAGCATATTAAAAAGCAGATATATTACTTTGCCAACAAAGGTCCATATAGTCAAAGCTATGGTTTTTCCAGTAGTCATGTATCGATGTGAGAGTTGGACCGTAAAAAAGGCTGAACACCGAAGAACCGATGCTTTTGAATTGTGGTGCAGAAGACTCTTGGGACTCCCTTGAGATCAAAACAGTCATTCCTAAAGGAAATCAATCCTAAATATTCATTGGAAGGAGTGATAATGAAGCTGAAGCTCCAATACTTTGGCCACCTGACGCGAAGAGTCAACTCACTGGAAAAGTCC
Source organism: Bos indicus x Bos taurus (assembly GCF_003369695.1). Taxonomy (NCBI): domain Eukaryota; kingdom Metazoa; phylum Chordata; class Mammalia; order Artiodactyla; family Bovidae; genus Bos; species Bos indicus x Bos taurus. The sequence goes on along the minus strand of NC_040105.1, from coordinate 118,190,914 downwards.
TTGATGCTGGGAAAGACTGAGGGCAGGAGAAGAAAGGGGACAATAGAGGATGGGATAGTTGGATGGCATCACCAACTCAATAGTCATGAGTTTGACCAAACTCCGGGAGATAGTGCAAGACAGGGAAGCCTAGCATTCTGCAGTCCATAGGGTCGCAAAGAGTTCGAAAGGACTGAGCAACTGAACAACAGCAACAATGATGCCCAAACAATCCCATGGGTAGGGGGGAAGGAAACTATATTTCTTAATCAGGACATGAAACCTAGTTTCATTTATTTTCTTTCAGTATCCTTTCATTATCCCATATTGTGTGGTAAAGTTACCCTTTAGTCTCTGGGCAGCTGTTAGTGAAGTATCTTCTAAATTAACATGTCAGCTACCACTTGGCCCAATATTCAACATAAAGGAAGCTCAATCTGACAAGTAATTTGTTTGATAAGTTTGGAAGTCCCTAAGCAGCCTGGTTTGGAAATACTGCTCAGCAGCACTCTTCCTAGACAGTTTTCTGTTGGTACTTCTTTGGAACTTGCATGATCCCTACAGAATTAAACACCACCTTCCCAAACAGCAAGCTAAGTGTAGAACAAGTCATCTCCTTCATAGCCCCAACTGCCTGAGAGAGATAATTTAACTCAAAAGAAAAACTTCCCGGTCTCCTAGCAATGGTGAGGGAAAGCCTAAAACTGTAAAGAACGTTTTGTTTCTTCAGCTGACCGATATACACACTGGTAATCACTGTATTATTCTTTTCACCAGCTGGGTATTTCTTACCTAACAGATCCTTCTCTTTGAGGTTCATGGATATAACCAGTTCTCTAAAAAATCATAATTACCATAAGTATTGCATTTGGTGACATAAGAAACCCAGACCACAAAAAGAGATTATTTGTACTCCTTCACCTAGGACCTGCTATTACTCCCCACACTGGAAAGAGTGAATTCTCTCATGAGATCCATGCGATTTTGCTGATAAATAAGGTTGGATCACCCTTCTCCCAGTGCTAGTCTGGGGCTACAACTCTATACCATTCATTTGCTGACATTACTCAGCATATACCAGCTGGTCACGGGTAAACTTTGCTTTTCTTCCAATTTGACTGTTCCTCAGTCCTTTATGCAATCCCCCAGCAGCTGTGTTATCCCTACTATAACAATGATGATTTAGCCTTAGAGAAAAAAAGTTAAATTAAAGATAATAAATTGCTTTGGAAGATGAGAATAATGGCCTGAAATATATTATAGAAAATTACTGCACCCATTCTGAGTCTGAGGAAGAAAATCAGTTGATTTTGCTCTCCCCTTTCCAGAGAAAAATGTGGCTCTGGAAAAGCTAAGGAATGAAAGGGAGATAAGGGAGATAATTCATCCAGCTTCATCTAACGAGAAATAGGAAAGGAACAAGAGGAGATAATCTGATTTATGGGAACTGTCAATAAAGAATGTCAAGAGGTTCCAAGAAATTTGCAGGTGTTGCTCTTAAGTCAAATATATGTCAACTTTTTATATTGATAATAAGGTCATGAATTAAAATGTATTATGCATATAGATTGTGCATTTGATTACAACCTCAAAGCAGAATAATACCCCATTGCATCACATTAATGACTAGTCAGAACTGAGAATTCTGAAGCATTATTCTCTACTAGATGTACACGGGTTAGGATATGGGAATATCTAAAGCAATTATCTTGTATTGAACAGCCTCACACATGCATACCAATCCGACTTTCAGAGATTGTGTAGGTTCCAAGGACTAAGGCACAAGTGTCAAGTAATAAAAGTAAATGTGAGAAAACATTTTGAAGCACTCTATACATGTAAACTGCTATGGAAATGCAATGCATTATTATAGATCTTACTTATAATTTCAGAAGCATCAAGCACACATTCATATACATATATGTATTCAGTTCAGTTCAGTTCAGTTCAGTTCAGTTGCTCAGTCGTGTCTGACTCTTTGCGACCCCATGAACTGCAGCATGCCAGGCCTCCCTGTCCATCACCAATTCCCAGAGTCCACCCAAACCCATGTCCATCTAGTCAGTGATGCCATCCAACCATCTCATCCTCTGTCATCCCCTTCTCCTCCTGCCCTCAATCTTTCCCAGCATCAAGGTCTTTTCAAATGAGTCAGCTCTTCTCATCAGGTGGCCAAAGTACTGGAGTTTCAGCTTCAACATGTGTCCCTCCAATGAACACCCAGGACTGATCTCCTTTAGGGTGGACTGGTTGGATCTCCTTGCAGTCCAAGGGACTCTCAAGAGTCTTCTCCAACACCACAGTTCAAAAGCATCAATTCTTTGGTGCTCAGCTTTCTTTATAGTTCAACTCTCACATCCATACATGACCACTGGAAAAACCATAGCCCTGACTAGACGGACCTTTGTTGGAAAAGTAATGTCTATGCTTTTTAATATGCTGTCTAGGTCATAATTTTCCTTCCAAGGAGTAAGCGTCTTTTAATTTCATGGCTGCAATCACCATCTGCAGTGAGTTTGGAGCCCAGAAAAATAAAGTCAGTCATTCTGTCCACTGTTTCCCCATCTATTTGCCATGAAGTGATGGGACTGGATGCCATGATCTTAGTTTTCTGAATGTTGAGCTTTAAGCCAACTTTTTCACTCTCCTCTTTCACTTTCATCAAGAGGTATACATGGATATATATATATATATATATATATATATATATATATATATATCTCAACACACATATATGTGAGACTAGTCTTAGATACAAACTAAACTGCTAATATATAAAAGAGTACTCATTTAAAAATTATACTAAAAATGCAGTATAGCCTGTAAGGGCAGAGAAGATGTGTGATTGGGGAGGGCACATGAAAGGCTGTAACTGTGTAGTAACATTTTATTTCTTCAGCTGGGTGATATGTGCACAGGTCATTACTGTATTATTCCTTTCCCTTAAGTTTGGCATTCTTAAGTAATAGATAATATTATTTTAAAGATAAATAGTGCTCTATTCTAAACATGTATGTGTGTTTGCAAGAGAAAAAATTAAAAGGAACATATCTATAACTGCTGTTCAGCAACAGAAGAGAATACAAGCACACACTTTCACACAAGCACACATATGTGTATGCTCACACATGCATACCCAGACACACACATCCACACCCCAGCACATGGTGTGATCAGAACAACTGAAATTCTGGTTCTGGCTCCACCACATCTGAGAGGCCTGACCTAATAGAAGTTACTGAATTTTGCTGAGGTCTGGCTGATCTGCCTGAAGAAGGGATTTTTAATCCATAGATAATTAAAATTATTGACATCACACAGACAAGAGCACTCCATCAAGTGAAACAGCATTGTATCAGAGGGAGGCATTCAGACTGAGCCGTGAGGGCAGTGAGCGCTAAAGGAGGGGTGCAGGCCCTTTGTGTGCATACAGTCTCTGCCTGGAACAATAGTCTGGAGCCTGAAATCAAAGGAGAAGTTGCCTGATGTACACACAAAGAGGGGGAAACAGGTCATATTTGATGTGGTCTTATCTCGTTCTTTCCCAGGGTGTGATTGGGCAAGTGGATGTATCATGTGTAACTCCCACCTGAGGATGGGGGTGGGGGCACTATCCCCCAAAATCACTGGCCAGGTCAGGCTGAGGGGAGTACGGAGTCCCTCCAGAGACCACACATTTTATCGGATATCATCATATTCTGAAGAGATAGTTCAAATACGTATTTATAATCTTTACAGTCTGCAAACACACACTGCACATTGCACATTGTAGAGATGCAAAGACAAGTTCAGGAAAAATTGAGTATCATGTCAAGGTGATGAACATCCATGTCCAGAGGGTCTGGTTTCATTGCTCTGGGGTGGGATGGAAGACTGTGCTTTTTGTGCCTAGATGGCTCCCGTGCTGCTATGCCCCACAGTTTATCCCCTCACCCCCTTCAGATCTAACAACAAAGAATAAGCTGGAACAAAGTGTCTATAGTGCTGAATTTGATAAAGCCTGCTCTAGAGAGGACCATGCAGACTAAACTCTGCATACATTTCTAACAATCTCCAGCAGAAAACCGACTCATTGGAAAAGACCCTGATGCTGGGAAATATTGAGGGCTGAAGGAGAAAGGAGGCAACAGAGGATGAGATGGTTAGGTAGCATCACCAACTCAGTGGACATGAGTTTGAACAAATTCCAGGAACTAGAGAAGGGCAGGGAAGCCTGGCATGCTCCAGACCACGGGGTCACAGAGTCAGGACACAACTTAGAGACTGAACAACAAAAACAACCAGCAGGAAAATTAAAAAAAAAAAAAAAAAAAACAGTTTTCTTTCCTTCTTGATGAACTCATTGACAACAAAAGAACAAAGAGTCAAGGAAGTTTTAGTACACATATTATACAACATTCAAATCAAAAATAAGATGTCCTCAGTTTCAAAACTGAAGTCACAAATCTCAGTTATGCTTCCCAATATTCAGACATTACTGGAAAGATTTGGAGGAACTATAACAAAATGCTAACCAGGGTTAATTCTGAATTATAATATTATATATTATAGGAAAGAAAAACTAATTTTCCCTCTACTCTTCTAGGTTCTTAATGGAGATTCCCCCCTGTACTAAAAAATTAACAGGAGACAAACAAACAGAAGCTTACTACCACATGTCTCTCCCTACTCAAGGGAGAGGAAAACTGAGTGGCTACTGAAGTGGCCCAAGTCACTCCCTTAAATATCATCTCGAGCTAAAGACAAATGAAGAAGTTGGGGATGGGGGAGAGTCAGTTATGAGAGGCTATCAGGCAAAGCACAATAAACAAGGGTAAGGTTGTTATACAGATTTAGGTCACTTGCCGTCTCTACTGATAATAAGCATTTCTAGACATTTACAGTCATCCTTCTCTTCCTGGTACAGAGAAGGAGACGCTCTTACAAATGAAGATTTCCCTTATAAATGTGAATGAGTGAGTGAAAGTCTTTTCATTCGTGTCTGACTCTTTGCAACCCCATGAACTATACACTCCATGAAATTCTACAGGCCAGAATACTGGAGTGGGTATCCTTTCCCTTCTCCAGGGGATCTTCCCAACCCAGAGATCGAACCCAGGTCTCCTGTATTGCAGGCAGATTCTTTAACAGCTGAGCCACAAGGGAAGCCCTTTATAAATGTAGATGTATCTTACAGAAGGGTCACTTCTACTCAGTTTTCAGAGTTTTTCTTATATCTGCTGTTTCTTAAAAAATAATCTGCTCAAAATAATCCTTATTCCAGAGGCTTTTTTTTTTTTTTTTTTTGGAGTGAGGGTGACATTCTGCCCCCCTTCAATGTGATTTTTTAAATTTTGTTTGCCTCGTCTTTCTGTTTTCCAAATTTTCTACCATGAAAATATGTAACTATTAAGATGATCAAAATTAAGTATCATTTAAAATACCAATAAAAATGTTACCAATGGCAAAGCCTTTAAAATCAGAGATCACATATCAATAGTATGAAAATGTCACATAAAACTTACAAATTAAGAAATACTTTTTATATGCCAGTACTGGCTCTTGTCCTGAACCAGCCAGTGTTTGTGTTTTTAACTAAAAAAGGACCCTAATAAATATTAACTACAAAGTTAATTTTAAAAACTTGGAAAACTGAAAAAATTTAGCCTGTTGGCATCAGATTTCCAAGGTAAGTCCAACTTGCAAGCAGTATTAGAAACAGCATCTCAAAATCTATCTTCTTAAAAAAAATAAGCAATGACTTTTGATATATCAACTTCAGCTTTTATACTGAACCAATCAGTGTTGCCAAAATCCTAGTCAAATGATGAACTGCTGAAACAGACCAGTATGGATTTTGTAGGTTGTGATACACTTAAAAATTGTTAAAACTCTGGAAGCTGGCAGAAATTTTGGCATGTTAATAACATCATAGTTTTTCAAGGACAGCCCAATCTGCAATTTCATGACCAAGTATTCTTACAATTAGACCAACTAACTCACTAAAGAAACACATTAGGGAATTCTCTAATTACAGATCAGGAATAAACAAACTTCTAGGTCAACAAGCAAATGTCTTCTTCCAAAGGCATTACAAAAGAGTGTTCTCTATTACCTATATTCTCACTCATGCTCTTGATACCTTTAAGAATCTCCAAAACATCTTAACATTTATGAGGAAGCTAAGGTTTTCAGGATAATAAGAAATTCTCATCATTTCATATAAAATAAATGTCAAGTTGGATAAGAACTCATCTTGTTGGTTTACCCCATTTATTGTAATCAATTTAATATCACCTCCAGCAGTACTGCACAGCACTGCATCCACACACACAAAAAAAATGGTAACTGGAATGCCTCTGCTCCTTGAATTAGTAAGCAAGTTACAGTGCATATCAATCAAGCATAATGAGTCTGAAGTGTGGCTTGATTATATTTCATTTGCATAAGAATTTTCTGTAATTTTTTTAAACTGATAATTTTTAATTCAAAATAGATTTAAATGCCACACAACTGCTGCTCTCCTGAAATGCGAAGCAATCTTCTTACATAATACAAAAATGCTAATCATTTTTCTTAATGCAGATCCTAGCTTGTTAATGAGTTTTCACCTTTCTACATGCTGTCAAATCTCATTACGTTGTCACCTTTCTAAGGTTCACAATTGGAGTACACCTTTATATGGTTCAATTCTAATTGCCACATTATTTCATTGCATTTAACATCTTTTAAATAATCCTTGGATTGTCCAATTTGAAAGATAATTTGCTCTCTTTGCATTCAGTAGTTTTTAAAATCCCAACCATTAGTTTATGGAAACATTGATTGAAACATTCTATAAGAAGTCAGAAATCTTAAGACTAAAAATGAAAAACAGGAACCAACAGATAAATATAGATCTAGAAGTTAATTACGAGATAAAATGTACATATAAAAATAGCCCATAAAACATAATAATCAGAAACATGTAACCCATTGGGAATTATTACTTAACTGTTCACAAGATATTCAGAGGCTAAGCATTTTCTTGCATTTCACACATATTTCTTACAGTAGTCAAAAATCTTGAAAGATGTTGTTGAGGAGAGAGAAATTTTCCTCTACTATTCTATGTTCTACTGGCTGGTCTAAGAATTAAACTGACATGAGAGAGGTTAATAATAAAAGTATAGTTTAATAACATATATGCATGGGAGAGACCCAGGAAAAATTGTGTAGCTAGCCAAAATGGCTAAGTCACCATCTTAACACATCATTGACCAGAGACATATTTACACCAGAGGCATTTTGAGTTTCTACAAAAACAGTTAGGGGAGGTGGTCAGGAATTTGCACAATAAACAAGGATAAGACTAAGATCCTGGCATCTGGTCCCATCACTTGATGACAAGTAGATGGGGAAACAATGGAAACAATGAGAGAGTTTATTTTGGGGGGCTCCAAAATCACTGCAGATGGTGACAGCAGAAATGAAATTAAAAAGCTATGACCAACCCAGACAGCATATTAAAAAGCAGAGACATTACTTTGCCAACAAAAGTCCATCTAGTCAAAGGTGTGGTTTTTCCAGGAGTCATGTATGGATATGAGAGTTGGACTATAAAGAAAGCTGAGCACCAAAGAATTGATGCTTTTGAACTGTAGTGTTGGAGAATACTCTTTAGAGTCACTTGGGCTGCAAGGAGATCCAATCAGTCCATCCTAAAGAAAATTAGTCCTGAACATTCATTGGAAGGACTGATGCTGAAGCTGAAACTCCAATTCTTTGGCCACCCGGTGTGAAGAACTGACTCATTGGAAAAGACCCTGATGCTGGCAAAAATGGAAGGTGGGAGGAGAAGGGGATGACAGAGGATGAGATGGTTGGATGGCATCACCGACTCGATGGATATGAGTTTGAGCAAGCTCCGGGAGCTGGTAATGGACAGGGAAGCCTGGCGTGCTGCAGTCCATGCAGTCGCAAAGAGTCGGACATCGGTGAGCGACTGAACTGAACTGAATTGAATATTGGTAAGTAGTTTTAAGTCGATGGCTTTTCCATTGATACATTTCCAGAGACTGAGTCATTTTCTTCTTGGTGTGGAAAGGGAGACATCCTTACAAATGGAGATTTCCCTTGTAAATATAAATGTTTCTTACAAAAGGGCAACTCATACTTGGTTTTCAAAGTTTTTCCCTTATCTGCTGTGTCTTAGAAGTTAACCAGGTTAAAGTAATTAACATCCCAAAGAGACATATTTTGGGGTGGCAAATCCTGCTTCCCTACAATCTCATGTGAATCCTGTTGAAATCTTTTAATAGAATACTTTGAGGAGAAAATCTTAGAAACTAAGACAAGGGGTGAGACAAGTGACTATTTTTAAAACACACTAACAATAACATTTTTAAAAATGCTTCATAGGGGTAAAAAAATTAGGTTATATGGGAGAAGGAAACACTTGATAGGAAGAAAAAATGAATTTAACTTGCTAAGTCAACTCTTAGATGCAAGTCCCTAAGCACTGGCAAATACCAACCTGCTGGCAAGAGGTAACAATTCCTGATGGATCTCATTATGACACACTGAATGTTCTATTCTTTGCAAGGAAAAAAAAAAAATATATATATATATATATACATATATTCTCCATCAAGGTAAGTTTCTTTCCCTCTAAAGAAACTGTGAAATTTCCAGGGAGAAAAATCTCCATGGTAAAAGTATTTACTGAATCATCCTGAGGCATTTTGCCCATTTTCAAATTCCTAGTTAAGTTGGCACCATGAATACACATTTGCTTAGGAAAAAAATTTTCTCTTTTGTTCACTTCTTCAAGTGCAGGACTAATTCCTACAACCTATTGATTCACTTTTATTCATTCATCACCTAAAGCTTCTAAAAACAGAATACATAATATTCTTTGAAAAGGAACTTATATAAAATTTTAATAAGCTGTTTCACATTTAAAATATCACAAGATTACTGACATTTCCTGGAAGTTATCCTTAGTTCAGCATCCAAAATCACTTGTTTAATTTAGTGCACACAGCAAAGACAAACCAGCTCTGTTCTTTTCCCTTAAAAAGAAGTATTGCCTGCTATTAAGAGAGAATTTAAATAAATGACCATTGAGGCAATCGTTTGATACTGGGGTTGTAGGTGATTTTCAACAATATGCTTGTTGAAAATCTGTAAAACAAACAAAATGGGAACATTTAAAAGCAATGACAAATAAAGACTCAACCAAACAGTAAACTAGCACAAAGCTCGGGCAACACAACAGACCACGAATTTTTGAGAGTTTTAGGAGCCCTTAAGCTCTCAAGAGAAGGGTCCTCCCCTAGTGACTTTAGACCTGCGAAGTCTGAAGTAACCTTGTCTATGTCACAAGAGTACTTTCCATTTCAGGACTGTAAGTGATTCGGCCAGACAGGCTGTTACAAAGCAGAAGCCTCTTCTCTACCAGATGAGCTAAACAAGCACGTACAAATTCAAACCTCGAGGTAAAGGTCAAGAAATGACAAGGGACCCTGAAAGCCCAAATCAGGAGACTCCAGAGGCTAGACAAATGATAACAAATTCAAACTTCAGAGTAAGCAAATGGTTATACACTGCCCTCCATCACAAAGCTAAAATTACCAAACGCCAGGGAGATGATCAATATCACCCTGCCTGCCTCGCCTCTTACACTCTATTCTGAATGTTCTGGAGCCTCAGCAGTGTCCCCACCTGCGGCCTTTCTTACCTGACTCCACAAAGTTTGACATCTGGTGCAGCTCTCTGGCTCCAGGCTCCTGGTTCCAAGATCTCAGCTCTCGGCCCTTCGAACCACTCTGTCACGTGGCAGGTGCATACCAGTTGCCGCTTGTAGACTCCCGTGTTCCACCAGTGCCCAATCTGCACGTGCATGTGTGCCTGTGCTGGTTCCAAAATTGGCCTCACTCCTGTCTTGTGGCCTGCCCTTCTCCCACGTGGCTCCTCTGCTCATATTTTGTGCTGCTCCAAAATACTGGATTGGCCAAAAAGTCGCTTGAGTTTTCCCATAAGATGGTACAGAAAAACCCGAAGGACATTTTTGGGCAACCCAATATGTTCTCATTTATGTATTTTCTCAGTTTAGTTTTTCATATCTCATTTCCTCAAACGTTGTCCCATTTTTCTTCCTTTGTAGTTTCTCATTCTTGCTCTAATTCTTTTATTATCTGGAACTTGTTATGTCCTCATTGCCAAGCCTCTTAGTTTACTTTATCTTCTATTCATTTCCTCATTTTCATGCCCATAAATGTTCTTGCACTTTATTTTATTTTCCTGTCATATCAATCTCATATTTTCAGCATATTCTCTACATTTCTATTATCCTCTTACATTTTTTCATTCTAAAATTTCTCTTTTATGTCTCATCTTTTCCACATTAAACTTTCTCTCCTATTCTTTCATTTTCAAGTATTGTCTTTTGCCCTTTCTCATGTTTATTTCTGTTTTCTCAAGGCTTGTTTTTCATTCTTCTTTCTGCAGTATCTCAGATTATACTGTATTCTTTTATTTTCTATTTTCTCATTCCCTGTCTTATGTTCCTTTACTTTCATTTTCTCCCTAGTTTTACACATATTCTCTCCAATATTATTTTCCATCACTTTTGCCTCACATACATGTTCACAGTTTATCTTCAGTATTTCTCCCTCTCATTTAAAAAAAATCATTATTATGTCTAACAGAGTAAAGGAAAAAGAGGTTTTCTCTAGTGCTCAGATGCCTGCTTATTGGTGAATTTACTAGTCAGTGGTCCATGCATGTGAATGGTGAAACCATGACTTTACAAGTCCATGAAATGAGGGTGAAGAACAGACAATCCAAGGACAATAACTATGTTTATAATAGATCGTGGCCTAGTGAAAGCCTCTCATTCAGTCAGTTCAGTTGCTCAGTTACGTCCAACAGTTTGCAACCCCATGAATTGCAGCACGCCAGGCTTCCCTGTCCATCACCAACTCCCGGAGTTCACTCAGACTCACATCCATCTAGTAGGTGATGCCATCCAGCCATCTCATCCTCTGTCGTCCCCTTCTCCTCCTGCCCCCAATCCCTCCCAGCATCAGAGTCTTTTCCAATGAGTCAACTCTTCGCATGAGCTGGCCAAAGTACTGGAGTTTCAGCTTTAGCATCATTCCTTCCAAAGAACACCCAGGACTGATGTCCTTTAGAATGGATTGGTTGGATCTCCTTGCAGTCCAAGGGACTCTCAAGAGTCTTCTCCAACACCACACTTCAAAAGTAGCAATTCTTCAGCGCTCAGCTTTCTTCACAGTCCAACTCTCACATCCATACATGACTACTGGAAAAACCATAGCCTTGACTAGACAGACCTTTGTTGGCAAACTAATGTCTCTGCTTTTCAATATGCTATCTAGGTTGGTCCTAACTTTCCTTCCAAGGAGTAAGCGTCTTTTAATTTCATGGTTGCAGTGAAATTTCATCATTTTAATTTCATTCTGCAGTGATTTTGGAGCCCCCAAAAATAAAGTCTGCTGCTATTTCCACTGTTTCCCCATGTATTTGCCATGAAGTGATGGGACTGGATGCCATGATCTTAGTTTTCTGAATGTTGAGCTTTAAGCCAACTTTTTCACCCTCCTCTTTCACTTTCATCAAGAGGCTTTTTAGTTCCTCTTCACTTTCTGCCATAAGGGTGGTGTCATCTGCGTATCCGAGGTTACTGATATTTCTCCGGGCAATCTTGATTCCAGCTTGTGCTTCTTAGTTGTCCACAATCATACCATGCAGTTACATAAATATCTGAAAACACCAAGGGACCAAGGAAGTCTCAATTTGAAGTTCTCAACCAATCCTACTTTAGGCACACAGTTTCCTCACAGATTAGACTAATCTCAGCAAGCTTTGTCATTATCCTATTATAGGACAATTATTAGCCCCAACTAGGCCACAAAGAGGCCCAACTCCTTCCCTGTACATCCAGTTGAAAAATCCAGACAGATGGAAAAATAGAAAAATACTGATTGGTTATGGGAAATAATCACAAGCATTCTTTAATCCATGGGAATAACTAAATGTAAAAAGAGGAGTTTAAAACAATGCCCTTAGATACATATAATTCAAATGACAAGAACCAGATAAGGGGGAAAGAATGAGCAAATAGATTCTGGGGGAAAAAAAAAAAAATAAACCACGACGTTGAAAGAGCACATGAGAAGAATGTTTCAGAAGTATCACAGTTTTAGAGATACAGAAGAGAAAATAGGGTTCAGACTAAATTTTATGTTTTTGACGATAAGGAAGACAAAATATTCAGAGCAGGATTTGAGTGAGGTCAGAGGATAGAGGCCACAGAGAGAGAAATTCAAATAGAAGAATAGACCTGGCATAGCTTCATCTTTCAGAGAAGACAATGGCAACCCACTCCAGTGCTCTTGCCTGGCAAATCCCATGGACAGAGGAGCCTGGTAGGCTGCAGTCCATGGGGTCGTGAAGGGTCAGACAAGACTGAGTAACTTCACTGTCACTTTTCACTTTCTTGCATTGGAGAAGGAAATGGCAACCCACTCCAGTGTTCTTGCCTGGAGAATCCCAGGGATGGGGGAGCCTGGTGGGCTGCCGTCTATGGGGTTGCACAGAGTCAGACACGACTGAAGAGACTTAGCAGCAGCAGCAGCAGCAGCAGCAGCTTCATCTTTAGGCTTCATTGTATGAATCAGTAAAGTGTAACTGGGAAGATCAGTCTGCCTGCCCAGTATCAAATAAGAACAAACTTGGACTTAGCTAAGGAGAAACTTTATTCAAAAAAACTTAACAGTAAGGAGAAAACTCCAACCGGAGAGTCTGTAAGTGTCTCAAAATCAAACAGAGAAATGTTTTTCTTATATATGGAATGGAGAGCAGGGCTAACAGAAACTCCATGGAGAGAGGGGCAAACCATGCAGATGAGCACCTTGGTAAAATAAGAGCTCTTCAACAGAAAGTATTTCTTTCTATGGTCAACTGATTCTCCATTCTTGGAATGGTTAAGGGTGATATTCTGAACCTTGGTGCTTATTCAAACTTCAGGTGACTCAAATGTCAGGCGCCTATGGGGAGGACAGAAACCTGACTAAGATTTGGTGAAGCCAAGTCAGAGGGTAAATAAGGTACAGTTGTGAGCAGTTGATCACCAGTAAGTTACCACTTCTACCTGGAAGTCTCTATTGGCAAAGCAGTTGTGAGCAAAATACCTAGGCTAACCAGTCCATCTTCAACATTTAGTTGTTTCAATCAGTAAATATTTTTGCAGCCTATTCTCTATGAAAGCTGTGTCTCATGTGTTTTCCTGTTCCAGTCACCTATAGGAATTGATATTAAGGTTCCAAATAAAATACAGAAAAAGAAACAACAATAGTGATTCAGTTCAGTTCAGTCACTCAGTCGTGTCCGACTCTTTGCATCCCCATGAATCGCAGCACGCCAGGCCTCCCTGTCCATCACCAACTCCAGGAGTTCAGTCAGACTCACATCCATTGAGTCAGTGATGCCATCCAGCCATCTCATCCTCTGTCATCCCCTTCTCCTCCTGCCCCCAATCCCTCCCAGCATCAGAGGCTTTTCCAATGAGGCAACTCTTCACATGAGGTGGCCAAAGTACTGGAGTTTCAGCTTTAGCATCATTCCTTCTAAAGAAATCCCACGGCTGATTTCCTTCAGAATGGACTGGTTGGATCTCCTTACAGTCCAAGGGACTCTCAAGAGTCTTCTCCAACACCACAGTTCAAAAGCATCAATTCTTTGGTGCTCAGCTTTCTTTATAGTCCAACTCTCACATCCATACATGACCACTGGAAAAACCATAGCCTTGACTAGACGGACCTTTGTTGGCAAAGTAATGTCTCTGTTTTTCAATATGCTATCTAGGATGGTCATAACTTTTCTTCCAAGGAGTAAGCATCTTTTAATTTCATGGGTGCAATCACCATCTGCAGTGATTTTGGAGCCCCCCAAAATAAAGTGTGACACTGTTTCCACTGTTTCCCCATCTATTTCCCATGAAGTGATTAGAAAGACAAAATCTGTTACATTGCAGATGACAAAAGAAGGCTTAGAACTCAACTCTATGTAATCTTTAACACACACATACAGATACACACAAACACACACACACTCACCGACACATTTTGTTATACTTCTGAAAAACTATCATGGTCACTGAGAATGGATCTCCATTTGATGAAGAAATGCAATTTGGCTCTGCTGTATAGTTATATTTAACTTTTCCTATACATTTTATTTGAAATTATTTCTGAAAATGTGAAGTCAATCTTTCTGTCTTGGGACATATATACCCACAAGAAAAAATATATTACTCATTTTTTACCAATACAGAAAAATTACATTAGAGAAAATGGTCATAAGTCCAGGGAAATAGCAAGAGAACATGAAATCATGCTGAGATCAGACTTATGTTTTGGACTTTAATCAGGCATCCTGTAACACATTCAAAAAATAAGTTGTCGTTACTATCATTTTAACAAGACAGTTTTTCATAATGAATACTGCTCAGTAATAACCTAAGGTGAATCTGCTCAGATGAATTTGTTTTGCTATTACGAGTTATCCAAGGATACTGAAGAATTTACACTTTCCACATCTAGAATCTAAAGTGAACAGAAAGCAAAAACAGGCAAAATAAGATGATGAATTAGGTAGAAAACAATGAAATATAAAAGGAGACATTAAGTGTGATTAAACATATTGTTTGCTAAGCCTATTGCAGTGAAAAATAAGAATTTAAAAAAATGTAACACCTTATTATAACATGAAATATGGGAAAAGGTATGATAAAAATAATATGTCATTGAAACCTGCCACTAGCATGATCTTTTGCCTGTTTTTCTTTTAGTTGGCTTACAATTTCAAATTCTTAGAAACCATTTATTTCTAGAGATTCTAATTATATTACACTACATTATACATACTGTGATCTAGATGTCAAGACTGAATGAATATAAAATAGCTATTCCAAAGATGTATTAATATGGCAAAAAGCAACCTCATCTCCTTAAAGCAAAGAGCAATTGCCTAAAGATAAGATAATAACATTTTGCTAACTACAGACAATAAATAATAAGATAGAAATTGCAATGGAATAATAAAATGAACCATTTTTACCATCAAACGTGTATTATCCTTAATGAGTGCCATATGTTGTGGATTTACAACTACTCTTTTCATAACTACGTTTTAAAAATAAGGGATGTGTTTCAAACTGACTGGTAAGAGAGATTACATGTTGTATTTTCAATCTAATGCCTCTTCCTGCTACCACTACTATAACTTAACAAGCTTAAACCAGAAAAGTATACACCTTATCTTTGATTAAAGTACTCTTGGCAAATAGATATATACATACATATATTTGCATATACATACACATAAACTCACACAATTTTAGTTTAACAAAGACAAACAACAATTAATTTTATGTACACAATTTAATACTTTTAGGAGGAATGACATGAAAGAACAGCATTGAAACATATACATTATCATATGTAAAATAGATAGCCCCAGGCATTTTTTCCTGAGTTGTTTTCATAATGAATACTGTTCAATGCAACCTAAGGTGCATCTGCTTAGAAGAATCTGTTTTGGTATTAATATTTATCAGAGGATACTGCAGGATTCATACTTTTTACATCTGGTTGGGATTTCTCAGCTTCAGATATTTTATTCTTCCACTGCTGCTTATAATAAGGAATTTTTTCACATCTCAGTGACCAATATTACAGATAGGTATCACACCAGTGAATTTATATATATAAACAAAACACTATGTTTAAGAATGAAGTTTCCAAGCAACCTCCAAATGGAATAGATACTTGAATAACAATGCAGTAACATCCTCAACTAATGTTAACTTGTCCTTTACTAGATAACCCAGCATTCTAACTCTTGTGATGAAAGTCCTTACAAAGGATAAGTATGACCTATGACCTTGAATCAGCCAACTTGCTGTAGTAGAAACTTGCATTTTTAGATTCCCTGTTCTCTATGCAACTACTTGCTTCCCCAAAATGGACTAGAGAAGAAAGAAGAACCTGTCACATTCATTTTAGGGGGAGCAGTGATTTAGAAGCTATGTGATTTGAAGACTGTATTTATTCACTTCTCTGTTTACACTTACTGCTAGTGAAGACTTTATCTCACAAACCACCTCAGATAATTTCTAGGGCTTTTTTGTTTAAAATCCATTTCACAAACTTAATAATTATGGGGGGAAAAACATAAATTTTTTATAGATGTTGATGAGTAATGGAGAAGGCAATGGCAACCCACTCCAGTAATCTTGCCTGGAAAATCCCATAGACGGAGGAGCCTGGCAGGCTGTAGTCCATGGGGTCATGAAGAGTTGGACACGACTGAGGGACTTCACTTTCACTTTTCATTTTCATGCATTGGAGAAGGAAATGGCAACCCACTCCGGTGTTCTTGCCTGTAGAATCCTAGGGCTGGCAGAGCCTGGTGGGCTGCCATCTGTGGGGTCACACAGAGTTGGACACGACTGAAGTGACTTAGCAGTTAGCAGCAGTTGATGAGTAAAAGTACCATGAAGATAAAAGCAGAAAATGAGATAGTAGATGCTGATGGGAATAACTGAAATTGGGTGGTCGGGCAAGTCCACATTAATACAGCAACATGTGACCAGAAACCTGAAAGAGCTGAGTGTGTGGTCCATGCAGTTGTCTGCAGGAAGGGCACTCTGATGTCCTAGGGTAGGAATGTGCTTGATGTGATCGAGAAGCAGAAAGGAAAATGGTATGGTGATGATAATGTAGACGATGTAGGGGGGCGGGTGGTAAAGCAAGTGACTAATAGGTCTTGTAGACAGATTTTTATATGAACAATGAATGTGCACGGCTTTCATGGAAAAGAATGGTAAAGCAGGTACTTCCCTGTTGACCCAGTGGATAAGAATTCACCTGCCCATGTGGGAGACATGGATTAGATCCATGGTACAGAAAGATCCCACATGCCACAGATCAACTAAGCTGGTGCACTTGCAACAAATGAAGCCTGTGTACCCTAAAGTCAGCATGCTGCAACGAAGCCTGTGCACCACAATGAGAGAATAGGCTCTGCTCGTCACAACTAGGCTTCCCTGATAGTTTAGTTGGTAAAGAATCTCCCTGCAATGCAGGAGACCCTGGTTCGATTCCTGGGTCAGGAAAATCCACTAGAGAAGGGATAGGCTACACACTCCAGTATTCTTGGGATTCTCTGGTGGCTGAGCTGGAAAAGAATCTGCCTGCAGTGCGGGAGACCTGGGTTCAATACCTGGGTTGGGAAGATCACCTGGAAAAGGGAAAGGCTACTCACTCCAGTATCCTGGCCTGGAGAATTCAGGACTATACAGTCCATGGGGTCGCAAAGAGTCAGACACGACTGAGCAACTTACACTTTCACCACAACCAGAGAAAACCCACATGCAACAACAAAGACTCAGCAGAGCCAACAATAGATACATAATTTTTTTTAATTTATTTATTTTAATTGGAAGCTAATTACTTTACAATATTGTATTGGTTTTGCCATACATCCACATGAATCTGCCACAGGTGTACACGTATTCCCCATCCTGAACCCCCCTCCCACCTCCCTCCCTGTACCATCCCTCTGGGTCATCCCAGTGCACCAGCCCCAAGCATCCTGTATCCTGCATTGAACCTGGACTGGTGATTCGTTTCTTATATGATATTATATATGTTTCAATGCCATTCTCCCAAATCATCCCACACTCTCCCTCTCCCACAGAGTCCAAAAGACTGTTCTATACATCTGTGTCTTTTTTGCTGTCTCGCATACAGGGTTATTGTTACCATCTTTCTAAAATCCATATATACGCATTAGTATGCTGTATTGGTGTTTTTCTTTCTGACTTACTTCACTCTGTATAATAGGCTCCAGTTTCATCCACCTCATTAGAACTGATTCAAATGTATTCTTTTTAATCGCTGAGTAATACTCCATTGTGTATATGTACCACAGCTTTCTTATCCATTCATCTGCTGATGGACATCTAGGTTGCTTCCATGTCCTGGCTATTATAAATAGTGCTGCGATGAACATTGGGGTACACGTGTCTCTTTCCATTCTGGTTTACTCGGTGTGTATGCCCAGCAGTGGGATTGCTGGATCATAAGGCAGTTCTATTTCCAGTTTTTTAAGGAATCTCCACACTGTTCTCCATAGTGGCTGTACTAGTTTGCATTCCCACCAACAGTGTAAGAGGGTTCCCTTTTCTCCACACCCTTTCCAGCATTTATTGCTTGTAGACTTTTGGGTCGCAGCCATTCTGACTGGCGTGAAATGGTACCTCATTGTGGTTATGATTTGCATTTCTCTGATAATGAGTGGTGTTGAGCATCTTTTCATGTGTTGTTAGCCATCTGTATGTCTTCTTTGGAGAAACGTCTATTTAGTCCTTTGGTCCATTTTTTGATTGGGTCATTTATTTTTCTGGAATTTAGCTGTAGGAGTTGCTTATATATTGTTGAGATTATTTGTTTGTCAGTTGCTTCATTTGCTATTATTTTCTCCCATTCTGAAGGCTGTCTTTTCACCTTGCTTGTAGTTTCCTTTGTTGGGCAGAAGCTTTTAATTTTAATTAGGTCCCATTTGTTTATAAATGTAAACAAAATGGTGAGGGACACTTCAACACACAGAAAAGAACAAAGTCAATGAGAAGGGAACCATTTTTTCTACCCCCCAAAATTCAGAAAAATAA
Source organism: Bos indicus x Bos taurus (assembly GCF_003369695.1). Taxonomy (NCBI): domain Eukaryota; kingdom Metazoa; phylum Chordata; class Mammalia; order Artiodactyla; family Bovidae; genus Bos; species Bos indicus x Bos taurus. The sequence goes on along the minus strand of NC_040105.1, from coordinate 118,172,214 downwards.
AACAATAAGACATTTTCCCAAATTAAAATATACTCTCAATGGGTCATCACAGCAAACTGTGAAAAAATCTTAAAGAGACGGGAATACCAGACCACATGACCTGCCTCCTGAGAAAGCTGTATGAAGGTCAAGAAGTAACAGTTAGAACTGGACATGGAACAACGGACTGATTTCAAATTGGGAAGGGAGTACAACAAGGCTGTATCTAATCACTCTGGTTATTTAACTTATATGCAGAACACATTATGCAAAATGCAGGGCTGGATGAATCCCAAGTGGTATCAATTTTGCCAGGAGAAATATCAACAACCTCAGATATGCAGATGATACACTCTAAATGGCAGAAAGTTAGGAGGAACTAAAGATCCTCTTCTTAATGAGGGTGAAAGAGGAGAGTGAGAAAGCTGATTTAAACTCAACATTCAGGAAATAAGCTCCTGGCATCTGGTTCCATCACTTCATGGCAAGTAGAAGGGGAGGGAGTGGAAGAAGTGACAGATTTTATTTTTCTGGGCTCCAAAGTCACTGTGGATGGTGACTGCAACCATTAAATTAAAAGATGCTTGCTCCTTGGAAGGAAAGCTATGACAAACCTAGACAGCATATTAAAAAGCAGAGATATCACCTTGCCAACAAAGGTCCTTATAGTCAAAGCTATGATTTTTCCAGTAGTCAAGTACTGATGTGAGAGTTGGACCATAAAGAAGGCTGAACACTGAAGAATTGATGCTTTTGAACTGTGGTGTTGGAGATGACTCTTCAGAGTCCCTTGGACTGCAAAAAGATCAAACCAGTCAATCCTAAAGGAAATCAACCCACAATATTCATTGGAAGGACTGATGCTGAAGCTGAAGCTCCAATACTTTGTCCACCCGATGCAAAGAGCCAATTCACTGGAAGAGACCCTGATTCTGGAAAAGACTGAAGGGAAAAGGAGAAGTGGTTGGCAGAGGATGAGATGGTTAGATAGCATCACCGACTCAGTGGACCTGAATTTGAGCAAACTCTGAGAGATGCTGAAGGATAGGGGGATAATGTTCAATTCTAAATTCACTGTTATCTGTTCGGGAATTAAAGTTACTGAATACATAAATACTTGGATGCTCAGTAAGGTTACCAACTAGTAAAATCAATTAGCAATAAGTGATCTGCTATTTTAATATTATCATTATATATCCTGAGTAGGTTCTGAAATATTAAATTAGGAATACTGGAATGGGCTGCCATTTCCTTCTCTAGAGGATCTTCCCAACCCAGAGATCAAATCCACATCTCTTATGTCCCCTGCATTGACAGGTGAGTTCTTTACCACTAGCACCACCTGGGAAGTCCCAAGTAGCAGATGCTCAGTATTTGTTGAAGAGATGATAAGTGAATGAATGACATTGGTACAATGATAATGTTTAACTGGAATGTAAAAGACAAGTCCAGACATGGACCCAAAGATATATAAAAAATTGGTAAATGACATTGCATATCCATGGGAAATGAACAACAATAAATACAATAAAATTTGCTAGAACAACTGTTTGTCCATATGGAAAAATGTAAATGAATCTGTACCTCAAACCACACATAAAAATCCATGTCAGATAGATGAAATACTTAAATACGAAATGCAAAACTCTAACTATCTTTGATTTAAATTAAATTTATTATGACATGGGTAGGGAAATTTTTCTAAACCAGACCAAAAGAAAAACCTCAATATTCATAAAGTAAAAGCTTGCTAAAATTAATTACATTAAAATTACAAATCTATGTATTCCTAATAAAATCATAAAATAACTGAAATGGAGAAATCACAAATTGGAATAATAAATTTGCTATACATATAACAGGGCTTCCCTGATAGCTCAGTTGGTAAAGAATGCCTGCAATGCAGGAGACCCTGGGTCAGGAAGATCTCTGGAGAAGGGATAGGCTACCCACTCCAGTATTCTTGGGCTTCCCTTGTAGCTCAGCTGGTAAAGAATCTAGGTGCAATGCAAGAGACCTGGGTTTGATCCCTGGGTTGGGAAGATCTCCTGGAGAAGGGAAAGGTTTCTCCTTTCACTTTCATATACGTAACAGGCAAAAGGTTAGTTTCCAGAATATTTTTTCAAGTCCTAAACATAAAAATAGCAACCCAGTTAAAAATGAGCAAAAATGTGAATAGACACTTTATGTAAGGGAACATTCGAATTGCTTCTGATATATTCAACTATACTGAGCATAATTACAAATCATGGGCATACAAATATAATTTCACAATAAGATGCCATTTTTTTTCACTAAATTGAGAAAAAGTTAAGATATCTGACAGTTCCAAGTTCTAGAGACGATTGTGAATCAACTCTCATACGTTGCTGGTGTAAGAAATTGGTATAAGTATACTGACAAGCAACTTGGCATTATCTTTAAAATTATATTGGCTAATGCCCAACAATCCAGCAATTTTGCTCATAAGATATAGCCTAGAGCAAATCTTGCATATGTAAACTAGAGGATACAAAATCCTCTAGTATTCCTAGGTATTGCTCAAGGTCATTATCCAAAATGGTATAGTACTGGCATATAAGAAACAGGCACCCTTTTGTGTACTTTAAATCATCTGTATTTTACTTGTAATACCTAACCCATGTAAACACTATGTCAATAGTTATATATGCAATGTAAATGCTATGTTAATAGTTGCTGGTACTTTGCAAATTCAAGTTCTACTTTTGAAGAATTTCTGGAATTTCTTTCAAAATTCTTTCTATCTGCAGCTGGTTGAATTTGTAGATGCAGAACACAGATATGGAGAAATGACTGTATGTTCATAGGTGCATCATTCCTTACCGTCCTTCCACAACAACAACAATAAAAAACCAGAAAGAACCAAAAATACATTGACAAGAGAATACATAAATAAATTGTGGTAAAATTTCAGAATGAAATACCAAACAGCAGTGAAAATGAATATGCTGCAGATTCACACTGACAGGAATGAATCTTAGAAACATGAGGTCAAATGAAAAATGAAGTCAGAATATATGCAGACTGATACTGTTTTATTAAGTTTCAAAAGAGGAAAAAATTAATAATATATTGTTTAAGGATGTATGCAAAAACTGGTTAAAATTGAGCATGCAAGAGAATACAAAAAAAATAAATAAATAATAGATACCTCAGGGAAGTATGGGGCAGAAGTAACTAAGGGCAGAATTGGGGTGGAAGACAAAGATACATTAAACACTATTGGTAATTTCTTATTCTTAAATTGTGTGGTGGATGCATATGTGCTCCATTTTTGGTCATGTTTCATGGTTTACATAAGCATAACAAGTTATTTTCTGTGTTTGCAGTAGTTTCTAGTGATGCATTTGTTTGATGAAAATGGCTCAAAACAAAGATTTCTGTCCAGCAGAAGATATACAAAAGTTAACAAATAGGTGGCAGATAAAATGTTTGATGTTAAAACCTGATAAGAGATTAATAGCTAGACTCCACAAGTTTCTCAAATTACCAGCAGAAGAAAATCAGAGATATTGATAGGAAAAATGGACAAAAATATGAATAGTCAAGTCACAGAAATGGAGAACTGAATATGTAACATTAGTAATCAAAAAAATGCAAATTAAACAATGAACTAACACTTGTCCTTCTTACAATTTTCAAAAATGTTAAAATATGCTAGCAAATGTTGGTGGGAACCATGTACTCTCATGTATATCAAAGTGTAATCTATTACAGCCATTTTGGAGAGCAGTATGGCAAGACTTAGTGAAATTAATATACACAAACTATATGATCCAGTAAATCCCACTCCTGGAATATTATTCTTCATGTACACCCATGGCTGATTCATGTCAACGTATGGCAAAAACCACTACAATATTGTAAAGTAATTAGTCTCCAATTAAAATTAAAAATTAATTTTTAAAATCTCACAGAAAAGGTTATGTGCAAAGATATTCACCACAGAGTTGTTTGTGGTATCTGAAGTTGGATGCAACCAAGGTATTCATCACCAAAAGGTTGGATGAAGAAGATGTAGATATGTACTATGGAATAATCTGCAGCAGTAGAAGTAATAAACTAGATTTCCTTATGTGCATCTGGGTACATCTTGGAAACACAGTGTATGTGCATGTGTGCTCAGTCCTGTCAGACTCTTTTGCAGCCCCAAGGACTGTAATGCACTAGGCTCCTCTGTCCATGGGAAACACAGCACTGAGTGAAAACATCAGAAACCATAATAGCTATGGCACAATATTATTTATATAATTTTTTAAATACAAAAATACTATATTATTGACAAAGACACAGGGTCTTGAAAAGTAAGACAATGAAATCTTGCCTCTTTTTTCTTTCTCAACAATAGTTATTCGTATGAGTTTTGGTTTCAGAATTATGTTTATTTCTGCTTAAGCCCAAGGATATTCTACCTATGAAACCCACCTCTTCACCAGAAATGGACTGATCTCTGACACTGAAGTAGGCAATAAAAGACAATGTATAAATCACTCTACAGTTGGCCCCTGGCAAAGGAAGAAGGCAGAATAGAGGTTAATGTTGGTTTGTGTTTGAAGGTCACTGTTCTAAGAAGAGTGAAGAAATACATAGTTTCTGACATTTTGCATAAACAAGATTTTGTACCAATTTGGTTAAAAGAAAAGAGAGTAAAGCATCTTCTTTCAAATTACAAAGAAACAGTTCATAAAATACCATTGATGTGCTACTGTTGGATTTAGCAAGGCTTAAAAAAAGTAAGATGCTCTATGTGAAAGTGATCTGTGAATTTCACCAATTGGCCAGTATATAAATAATAACAATCATATTGTAAATTCAAAGCTCTGTATCTAACAGTTTTACAAGCACTTTCCCTTGCATGGATTGTGAGGCCCCTAAAAAGACACTCTAAGTTAGGTAACTATTACCATCCCAACTTAAGAATTAAAAACTGTGCCCCCAGAGAAGTCATCATTTAACTAGTAAATTACAGAAGAGGTATTGAGAATGTCTATCTTCTGACTGAACCAGGGAACAATTCTGGAAACTACTAAATCAGAGAGCAGGTTTTTTTTTTTTTATTTGCATAAAGTATTTTTAAGACAAAGGAAGTAGCAGAAACTGAATATGTGTTACACTAAATGCAGAATTCCCCTAATGTTAAGTTCTAAATTTACTGCTATCTATTAGGGAATTAAAGTTACTGAGTACTTAAATACTTGGAAGCTTAGTAAAGTTACCAACTAGTAAAAGTAATTAGCAATAAATGATCTGCTATTTTAATATTACTATCACATATCCTGAGTAGGTTCTGAAATATTAAATTAAGAATGATGATATTCTTCAAGAAGATATGCAAAACAGAAAAAAGTTCTATTTTGTGTGGTAAAATTTCCACTTGATTCATGTTTTATTAATGAAAATTAGCTAACTATGGCACTCAAATATTTCTAAAAATATTATTCCAGAAAGATTTGACAAAGCAATGCAGCACATACTCAATAAGTGACTATTTACCACAGATGAAAAGATAGCACTTACATTCCCTTTGGTAATTTTAGTATAATTAGCTATTGAAAAGGGCTATATATTTTTCAGAACCATTCCAACATGTAATTCAATGCCCTCATTTTTAAATTCTTCCTCACAAATAAATCCAGATGGCTTTTTAAAATATTTATTCAAAGTTCTAAATTTACATGTAAATTCATTTTTAACATTTTTTTGTCAACTTTGCTTATGTGCAAGTTTCAGCATATACACGTTTTCTCACAGGCTACCACAACAAAAGACGTTTCTGTTAAGCTGGAACACAATTCCAAGTTGCGTCATCATCAATACATTATTCAACAAGAATCGATGTGCAATGAATAGTTGTTTTTGTTTTTATTTTTTTTTTCATTTTAGTTGGCAGAAAAGTGGCCTGCCTTAGTACTTCAGATTATTGCTATGATAGTAATTTATAAGATCAATTTCTGTACCACTACATGTAGGCTGCTTAATTTCTGTGTAAGACTGATTTGCTTCTTGAAATATATCCTAGATTCACTTGAATTTTATTAACTTACAATCCCAAGTATTTTGTTATACCAATTATTTGGTTATAGTATGAATTAGAAGGAAGACCCACATGGTGTTCATAGTTAGGGAATTGCATTCAATGATATTTCAACTCTAGCTGATAATGGTGTCTTTAATATAAATAAATCATATTAGAAAAGTGATTCCATCGTGTTCACTTGATTTCCTTGCACAGAGGGCAAGAACTCCATACAGACCCTAACCTATCACCCTGAACTGCCTTATCATTCTGCCCTCATGATAAAGCTCTGAAGAATAAGGGGCTGAGTGGCCTCATTGCCGTTTATCAATGTCCTAAACCTTGGGAGGTTTGCATTTCATTCAAGACATGAATGTGATGATGGTGGGCTGTGTGCGTGCTACATACTTTTAAGTACACTTCTGCTAAGATAGTCCTTTTGTTGGAGATGCTTGAATTTTACATAAAATAATCATGATTACAGTTCCTGTCTGAAAGAAGCTAAGGTCTAGCTGGCAACAAAGGAAGAGAGAAAAATCCAATTACCTAATGAGAATAGGCCACCTCCAGGATTGCATAATTCAAAGGGGTGTTATTCACTTAGCTTCTGATATGAACAATGATCCCTGCAAGTAAATGAAAATATAAATGGACTGACTGATAATAAAATTGTAACTTACAGCTGTAACTCAATTTTCTCCAGACCTCAACAAATTGTAAAGAACAGCAAAATTAGATTAATAATACTGACCCAAATTTCTTATCTTCTTACCCTACCCACATACTTCAGAAGACCCTCAGCCTCTCATTCAGATCCCCATACTTTCAAGTATTTCTGGGAATTCCCAAAAGGGCTCTCACATTTTCTCATGAACAAATCCAGGCTGCTATGGACAACCACCCTCACCCCACCACATTTGCTGTTAGCTATTACCATGTTCATTGCATTGCTGCCTCCGACTGGTCCTGCTACTCTACCCTGCAGGACTTGTTCATAAGAAAATACAAAATCTCACTAAGATTAAGAGCTCTTGTGCCAGGCACTAGTCTCTCACAAACACACTCTCCTACTGGTATGGGTGCACTGAGCCCTTAAATGATCAAAATTGTGTGTGGTGAATAGGGGAGAATGTTCAACTTCTCTTTGTATTATATTCTGTTAAAGAGGACATACATCTGAAGAGTGAAACAGTCCTCTGTGTTTAAATCTACTGTCCTCTCTCTGACATCAATCCAAAGGGAACTGGACTAGGGAGACACTAACAGCTTCTAAACTGTCCTTAAAACAACTCCTCTCCTCTAACAACTAAGGTTAAGCCACTGCATCAAGCTTGTTTATATCCGCATCATCCTTCCATTTTGATGTGTTCTTGTTCAGAAGTCCTGTCAGTTAACCATGCAGAGAGTAATTAGGACAGTACATCATACAAGTTTAGCTAAGTAAAACATGGGTGGGCACTGTTTGGGGATACACAGGCCAGGAGTCGAAGCACAAATGTATGCCATACTTTAGAGGTTACAGTATATTTTCACACACATTCTGTAATCCAGTCTTCACAGCATCCCTATGAATTAAACTATGTTTCCCCATCAGTTCAGTTCAGTTCAGTCGCTCAGTTGTGTCCAACTCTTTGTGACCCCATGAATCGCAGCACACCAGGCCTCCCTATCCATTACCAACTCCCGGAGTTCACACAAACTCATGTCCATTGAGTCGGTAATGCCATCCAGCCATCTCATCCTCTGTCATCCCCTTCTCCTCCAGCCCCCAATCCCTCCCAGCATCAGAGTCTTTTCCAATGAGTCAACTCTTTGCATGAGGTGGCCAAAGTACTGGAGTTTCAGCTTTAGCATCATTCCTTCCAAAGAACACCCAGGACTGATCTCCTCTAGAATGGACTGGTTGGATCTCCTTGCAGTCCAAAGGACTCTCAAGAGTCTTCTCCAACACCACAGTTCAAAAGCAGCAATTCTTCGGCACTCAGCTTTCTTCACAGTCCAACTTTCACATCCATACATGTCCACTGGAAAAACCATAGCCTTGACTAGACGGACCTTTGTTGGCAAAGTAATGTCTCTGCTTTTGATTATGCTATCTAGGTTGGTCATAACTTTCCTTCCAAGGAGTAAGCATCTTTTAATTTCATGGCTGCAGTCACCATCTGCAGTGATTTTGGAGCCCCCCAAAATAAAGTCTGACACTCTTTCCACTGTTTCCCCATCTATTTCCCATGAAGTGATGGGACCAGATGCCATGGTCATAGTTTGCTGAATGTTGAGATTTAAGCCAGCTTTCTCACCCTCTTTTACTTTCATCAAGAGGCTTTTTAGTGCCTCTTCACTTTCTGCCATAAGGGTGGTGTCATCTGCATACCTGAGGTTATGGATATTTCTCCCGGCTATCTTGATTCCGGCTTGTGCTCCTTCCAGCTCAGCATTTCTCATGATGTACTCTGCATATAAGTTAAATAAGCAGGGTGACAATATACAGCCTTGACGTATTCCTTTTCCTATTTGGAACCAGTCTGTTGTTCCATGTCCAGTTCTAACTGTTGCTTCATGACCTGCATATAGGTTTCTCAAGAGGCAGATCAGGTGATCTGGTATTCCCATGTCTTTCAGAATTTTCCACAGCATGTTGTGATCTACATAGTCAAAGGCTTTGGCATAGTCAATAAAGCAGAAATAGATGATTTTATGTTTCCACGTAAAAGGCATCAAAATTCAGAGAGGAGATGTTTTTTGCTCAAGGTCATTTAAACAGCTTGATAACATTAGGAAATCAGAATTTTTTCTCTACAAAACTTATTTTCTTGATTCTTCCTAGTCAGGGGGCTTATTTCATTTCATTTGGAAAATTTCTTGCTGAATTAAGGCAAGAAAGTAAGCGACACTAAAAGAATTATGCAATGTTTAGACCCTATCAACCTACTCACTGTTTCATCTACATGGACAAGTCATAACAGCAGTAACGATCACATCACCTGATGTGATACACCATACTTAAGGCATGTAAAGAGATTAACCTTACAGAGACTGGATTCAATAGGTTGGTGGGAAAAGAAACCTTGGCAAAGATTTGAGGAGAAGAGAGGTTCAAAAGCTGAGAAAACAGGACTAGATAATTTTGGTAAACTTGAGCTATCAAGTACCTTATACTATTTGAGGAATAAAGGACATTTATGTGGATGCATGTAGAGCAAGAATCTTTGCTACTTGGGAAAAGATACGTTTGACCATACTCGGTAACAGAGAAGCAGCTAATGGAGAAAAGTTCAAAGTACAAAAGAAAAAGACAACATCTTGATGAAGTGAGGACCCAAAGAAGGCAGGAAATGAATTAAATACATATTGTCCTGGGCTTCCCTGGTGGCTCAGTGGTAAAAAATCTGCCTGCAAATGAAGGGGACTTGGGTTAAATCCCTTCCAGGAAGAACCCACATGCCTTGGAGCAACTAAGCTGGTGTGCCACTACTACTAAGTCCATGTTCTGCAACTCCTGAAGCCCATATGCCCTAGAGCTCGTGCTGCACAATGAAAGAAGACACCTCAATGAGAAGCCTGTGCACCACAACTGGAGATTAGCCCCCACTAGAGAAAAGCCTGCATAATAACTAAGACCCAGCTCAGCCAAAAATAAATGTAAAAATTTAAAAATAAGCAGAGTGTATTGCGAAACCTATACACAGATCAGGAAGCAACAGTTAGAACTGGACATGGAACAACAGACTGGAAATAGGAAAAGGAGTATGTCAAGGCTGTATATTGTCACCCTGCTTATTTAACTTATATGCAGAGTACATCATGAGAAACGCTGGGCTGGAAGAAGCACGAGCTGGAATCAAGATTGCCGGGAGAAATATCCATAACCTCAGATATGCAGATGACACCACCCTTATGGCAGAAAGTGAAGAGGCACTAAAAAGCCTCTTGATGAAAGTGAAAGAGGAGAGTGAAAAGGTTGGCTTAAAACTCAACATTCAAAAAACTAAGATCACGGTATCTGGTCCCATCACTTCATGGGAAATAGATGGGGAAACAGTGGAAACAGTGTCAGACTTTATTTTTTTGGGCTCCAAAATCACTGCAGATGGTGACTGCAGCCATGAAATTAAAAGATGCTTACTCCTTGGAAGGAAAGTTATGACCAACCTAGATAGCATAATCAAAAGCAGAGACATTACTTTGCCAACAAAGGTCCATCTAGTCAAGGCTATGGTTTTTCCAGTGGTCATGCATGGATGTGAGAGTTGGACTGTGAAGAAAGTTGAGCACTGAAGAATTGCTACTTTTGAAGTGTGGTGTTGGAGAAGACTCTTGAGAGTCCCTTGGACTGCAAGGAGATCCAACCAGTCCATTCTAGAGGAGATCAGTCCTGGGTGTTCTTTGGAAGGAATGATGCTAAAGCTGAAACTCCAGTACTTTGGCCACCTCATGCAAAGAGTTGACTCATTGGAAAAGACTCTGATGCTGGGAGGGATTGGGGGCAGGAGGAGAAGGGGATGACAGAGGATGAGATGGCTGGATGGCATCACCGACTCGATGGACGTAAGTTTCAGTGAACTCCGGGAGTTGGTGATGGACAGGGAGGCCTGGCGTGCTGCGATTCATGGGGTCACAAAGAGTCAGACACGACTGAGCAACTGAACTGAAGTGAAGTCCTGAGGTTAGTCTAGGAGTAAACACACCATGGAATAGGAGAAATGAAAAGGCAAAAGAAAATGTCAACTTTAATCATTGATGAATTGTGGTCTTTGAGAAGATTCTTGGGAGTCCCTTGGACTGCAAGGAGATTCAACCAGTCCATCCTAAAGGAAATCAGTCCTGAATATTCATTGGAATGACTGATTCTGAAGCTGAAACTCCAATGCTTTGGCTACCTGATGTGAAGAACTAACTCATTGGAAAATACCCTGATGCTGGGAAAGATTGAAGGCAGGAGGAGAAAGGGAAGACAGAGGATGAGATGGTTGGATGGCATCACTAACTCAATGGACATGAGTTTGAGTAAGCTTTAGAAGTTGGTGATGGTCAGGGAAGGCTGACATGCTGCAGTCCGTGGGGTCGCAAAGAGTCGGACATGAATGAACTGAACTGAACTGAATCGTTGATGAAGCTTTCATTAGTCTGGTAAACCTACTTTTACTTTAATTAGCTTAATGAATATTCATAAGGAAAAATGTAAAGTGGGCTTTTCTCCTCCCATCTTGAGAGTCATTTCTGGAAGAGCAGAAATATCTTCAAGAGAGGATTTAAAGTTTAAGTCCAAATTTTGGTGCATGTCTTGACCCCAATAACATGATGTTATCTACCTAAAAGACTTTTGATGTCTACATGGGATAAGGGACATGTATATGCTTTCTAAATTACAATGGTAAATATTAGTTATTTTTACTAACTACACTTTTTTGAAGCTGCTAAAAACTTAATAAATGCCTCTAAGCAGGAAGAAGTCATATAAAGATAAGGAAAGTGGGAATAAAAGATAGAAATTTAGGTAGAATGAGAGAGAGAGAAAGAGAGGCTGAGAGAGACAGAGATCAGCTAAGAAAAACAACATCAATGCCAAGCAGACAAGATTCCAACTACCATAAATTATCAGAGAAATGGACACTTCTCTGAACTGACAAACAAAATATTAGACAGAATTTCTATCAAAATCCAGTAATGCCACAACGGAATTTTGTGTGTGTGTGTTAGTCTCTCAGTCGTATTTGACTCTTTTGGACTATAGCCCGCCAGGCTTCTCGGTCCATGGAATTCTCCAGGCAAGAATACTGGAGTGGGTTGCCCTTTCCTGCTCCAGGGTATCTTCCTGCCCCTATCTTTGGTCAGACTCTCTAGACGCAAGATACCTGAGTTTCTTCAACTGGTTAAGAATATGATGCCAAAATCACCAGAGCATGAGTCTTGAACAAGATATTTCATATCTGTTTCTGGTAAACTGCACAGTTGTTCATCATTAAATCTACCCCAGAGTCTAATTTGCATTATGTTCATTACCTGGTGTATCTGTCAGTGCCACTGGACTAAGACAAAGATCCAGACCAGAGCTGCTTCCTGTTATTTACCTCCTCCCATCTTTCCTCTCCAGTCCCCAGCACTGTAATGAGGCCACAGCAGGTGCACCATAGAAGCACATCATGTTGAATTAAGGGGAACGTCCCTTTTATTGTGTTCATATACTTTATTTGCTGATGTTTTGATTACTGTTTAAAACACATAATAAATGTAACCAAGTAGGCCAGTGTACTACTGGCATATTTTTGTGTCTTATAATCTATGCTAACAAGAGCAGCAATAGCAATGATATCACCCCAATTATTTGATGGCCAAACACTATAAACCTTATCCCTGATACTTGTATTTCAACAAGACAGGCATAATTAGCCCTGTATTATAGATGAAAACATGAGACGCAGAAAGGTTAAGTGCCTTTCCCATGACCACACCTGTATAAATGACAGAGCAATGCTCTGACCTAGGTATATATGTGTCTGAAATCCATTCTTTTTCCACCCTGCCATGTTTTCTACCCAGAAGAGTGCAGGCTTAAATGAACTGATGGCATCTTTAGAATTACATTTTATTAAAGTTAGCTGTCAAGCCATGTCTGCAGTTAGATATTGACTTCAGTGCCCCCCTCAAGGGGCATGGTAGCACTGGAAACTTGGGTAACACAACTGAAAGAGAATATACTGGCAAGACTCATCCCAAATTCCTCAGAGCCTTTCCCTCATCCCTGGTAATGGGATCTCAAGTGAAAAGAGTAGTATTAATCATATTTTTCAATTCCTGACACTTTGCAGCTATTAGCTTTTGTAAAGCCTCTCTTGATTTTACATGTATTCATTCCCTTTTATCTCGAATTTGCCCTCCCCTTCTCCTCCTCCCACAGACAACCAGTGTAATGGGGTTAACATACAAAATGCCCATAAACTGTGTATCTTTCTGTGTGTGTGTCATGAATTTTTAAATTTATATGAGTGGTATTGAGATCTCACCTTCTTTCTTACTATTTTCAATCAATATTTTATTCAATATAGATTTAGTCCATTCTGTCTCTCTGGCACACCCACCATAATGAACAATGAGATCAAATACCTCTCACAGAAAAAACAATAAAATGAAAATTGCAACAAATACTTCTGTATACAGCTATGCATAGGCCTGTGTGTAATTCTCTCTGGGATATTAAGCAAAACTATCAGGCCCTCGAGTATGTATACCTTTATTGTACTTTGACTAAATACCAGCAGCTTGCTTTCCAGAATGACTGCACCAGTCTAGGCACCCACCAGTAGAAGCCTTTGTTAGTATCTCATCTTGTCAAGTTTCCTGGATTTTATAATCTCATTTTCACTCTCCTGACAGCTCAGTTCCTAGTATTAGGTGGTAAATAATAAGCCCAAGGAGGCCTCACCAAGAAACTAATCAAATGATGAAGTGTTAAAAGAAAGAAAGGGCTTCACATCACATGCTCTGCACACTCAGCACCTGGAAGAAAAACGCTGGCCACGTGCATCTATTGTGTTCTAATTCACATGTCAAGTGCGTTCACAGGGGAATCATACAAAAGCACTCTTCCGCTTTTGTTTACATCTCTCTATCATGGTTTTGATGAAGCAAAGCTTTTTAAAAGTGTCCACGAAGGAGAAATTCATGTAATGATATCAATGATTTCATATATCTTTCAGTTCAGTTCAGTTCAGTTCAGTTGCTCAGTCATTTCCGACTCTTTGCGACCCCATGAATCGCAGCATGCCAGGCCTCCCTGTCCATCACAAACTCCCGGAGTTCACTCAGACACATGTCCATCAAGTCAGTGATGACATCCAGCCATCTCATCCTCTGTCATTCCCTTCTCCTCCTGCCCCCAATCCCTCCCAGCATCAGAGGCTTTTCCAATGAGTCAACTCTTCGCATGAGGTGGCCAAAGTACTGGAGTTTCAGTTTTAGCATCATTTCTCCCAAAGAAATCCCAGGGCTGATCTCCTTCAGAATGGACTGGTTGGATCTCCTTGCAGTCCAAGGGACTCTCAAGAGTCTTCTCCAACACCATAGTTCTCAGCTTTCTTCACAGTCCAACTCTCACATCCATACATGACCACAGGAAAAACTATAGCCTTGACTAGATGGACTTTTGTTGGCAAAGTCATGTCTCTGCTTTTCAATATGCTATCTAGGTTGGTCATAACTTTCCTTCCAAGGAGTAAGCGTCTTTTAATTTCATGGCTGCAGTCACCATCTGCAGTGATTTTGGAGCCCCCCAAAATAAAGTCTGACACTGTTTCCACTGTTTCCCCATCTATTTCCCATGAAGTGATGGGACCAGATGCCATGATCTTCATTTTCTGAATGTTGAGTTTTAAGCCAACTTTTTCACTCTCCACTTTCACTTTCATCAAGAGGCTTTTTAGTTCCTCTTCACTTTCTGCCATAAGGGTGGTGTTGCGGGGAGCTGCCCGTGAGAACGGGGTCCTTTGTCCGAAGGACACAGCTCTGGGAGCTGCCTCAGTCCTTGAGGGTTTGCTTGCAAACATAGCTCTCTGTCCCGCCACCCCAGAGATTAGGCGCTTATTTACTGCAGGCACCTGGAGTTCTGTGCAAACTTCTCACGCACAGAGAAATGTTATCTGGTGTAAGAAATAATAACAGGGAGCCATTCCCATGCTCTCAAGAGTTCTTGTGACTGTTTGTAAGATGTATAGGCTAACCAAGAAAAAATGTCAACTGTTTTGTCTCTCTCACGCTTTTCTGTATAAATATGAGATGTTGAATAAAGTTGGTGTCAGACTGCGTCCCTTCGTGGTGACGTGTCTGAACCTCTCGACCCCATCTTTGTAGTCTCTTGCTTTAGTTTCTTTCTTAGCCCCGCCGTGCACATTCTCGGGACCTGATCGACTTTGCCGGCTGGCTCCGGCACGGTGTCATCTGCATATCTGAGGTTATTGATATTTCTCCCGGCAATCTTGATTCCAGCTTATGCTTCTTCTAGCCCAGTGTTTCTCATGATGTACACTGCATATAAGCAGGGTGACAGTATACAGCCTTGACGTACTCCTTTTCCAATTTGGAACCAGTCTGTTGTTCCATGTCCAGTTCTAATTGTTACTTCGGTTACATCTATACAAGCTACCATTCATCACTTACTTTGTTTACCGTGGTTTCAATTGTCAATAATGATAGGTGTTTGAAGGTCTTAATTAAAAATCAAGTTTCAACTCAAAGAGATTTTCCTATCAGTTTGGAGGCAGCATGACCAAGTTTTCGTTTTGCATTCTATTTTGGATACTCCCCAGAGTTTATATGGGTAGAAGCATGTTTCTGTTACTTACTTCTATTCTATACTTCCATGCCATGCAATTGCGTGATGTCTAATATGAGAAGCATTTAGTTATACCTCCTTGTTAGCATAGTAGCCAATATACTTTCCATACACCAAGACTTGGGGTTGAATTTCCCTATTAGGGAGTGTTGCTTATTCCATAAGAACATAATTTCTTAAGAGTTGTATATACTATTACATAACCAGTGCCTCGAATCCTGAGTAAGCAGTATTAAATGATTTATTTTTCATTCAGCCTAATGGCAAAATCCTCCATGAACAACAGGAATATTCTACAAGCCCTCTTCCAAAGGCATGAGGGATTTGCACAATGAAGTCTTAACCAAAGAAATTCAGGCTAGAGGACAGCAGATTCCGGAATGACAGTCTGATCTGATTGCAACTGCTTCACCCATATCTCAGCACTCCCCAGTAGAACCAACAGAAATGGAATAAGAATATAGGTCCAAAAATCTGGTGTTTTTGACTCAAATGTCTTTATATATCCCCTAAAGCCTACCTAAAAACACTTATGTTCTGCTTTATCTTACCTTACTCTTTTCTCCTCTTTGTAATAACCATACTTTGTTCTAAAACTCAAATGATCCTAATTATTAGGAGAAATACTTATGCATGAAAGAAGAAATGACAAAAAAATTACTGAAGAACACATGAAAATGGATTTAAAAGAACAGGGGAAAAAAACCTTAGAGAAATCCTGTCCATTGAACACTTTGTATATATTGGTACATATGGCATTGTGTCCCAATATCACATGAGGTCACTTATTAATTTTTAATATTAATAGAAAAGGAAATAGCATCAGGTAGATAAATATAAACAAATACACATACAAGATGTCATATAAAACCCCAATGAACTTTTTGGACAATCCAATACACACACACATACACATAGACATGTGCATGTGTGTGTGTATATATATATATAGATATATATATATATACACATCTACATGCTTCACCCAAGTATATTTAAGCATATCTAAGGAGAAAAGTGGGTTGTAATAACAGCATTACCGTTGTGATCTCAGTTTCCCCATCTGTAACATTAAAGCATTTTTGTAATTTCCAAGGATCCTGCAATTTTTAGTTCTCAATTCTTTGGCTGATATTAATGTTATATATAAAAATAAAAATAAAAATTTCTTGTTATGCTTAAAATTCCCCAAGAGCAAACTACAATCTAAATCTGATTCAAACAAAAAGTGCTTGAAGATTAAACATTAGCTGCTATGACATTTCCCAGCATTATTAGAATTAGGCATTATAAGCTGTGTAAGAAAAATCATAGGACACTGATGATTAATAACCTGTAGTGAAAAGTTCCATGGGAGTCTGTAGTGTGTGAACTATTATTAGATTTTACAGGCACTGGGGAAATCCACCTGAGAATTTGGACAAATGCCCTTGAATTCATGTGCTTAATATTAATTTTCATTCCGAAGTAGCTAGATACTGTGCTGCAGACAGAGGTCATTGGAAAGGCCCACTATTGTGTGCCAGAGTCTTTAGAGGTTAAAAATGCACCTTACCTAATACCATTGAATGCATGTGAATCAAGAAGATAAAAAGTAGGAATGGATAATGCATTTCTTATAAAGAATTAATCTTTTAAGCAAAACATGTCTTACAGATGACTATACCAAAGGTAGAAGCAAAAGTCCCCTTCCTCCCAAGGAATTACAGAACTGTCACAAATATAACCATCCTTAGCTCCTATTACCTGCTGAAACTCATGCTGGATTTCACAAATGAACCAGTCTACCCACTTGAACTGTTTGGGTATCTTAGTAAAGCTAATACCAGAGCCCTGTGATGAGACATAATTCATCAACAGCTCCTCATGAGTAAATGTATACACTGAATACATGGATCTTGACAAACCATGCAGAGGTGTCATCAGGCCTGCTGTGTGAGTTACTTATCTGGTTTTGGTGGTCCAGGGTGAGGCAAAGGAAAGAGCTTAAGCCCTAGGATGTCTATGCTATAAACCAACAAAGGCCAGAAAGAGTGTAACGTGATGGAGGCACCCACATTCCATGTAAAATTAAGAAAGGATATGTCAAAACTCAGTCAATAAGATAAACAATATTTTAATGTAATACTTTAAAAAATAAAAATTAATCATAACATGAATTTTTTGTTAAGTGCTAAACTTTGAAATATGACTCCTGTATCATTTTTAATTTCACATCTTAGGTAAATGCCTCCCTTGCCCCACCCAGTTTCCAGTCCTATGTGCTCAGTCGCTCAGTCATGGCCAACTCTTTGTGACCCCATGGACTGTAGCCCGCCGGGCTCCTCTGTCCATGGAATTTTCCAGACAAGGATACTAGAGTGGGTTGCCATTTCCTTCTCCAGGGTTCAGCCCTGAAATCATGCCTAAAGTGAATATTTAATGCTAACTGGAGTCTGAGGCTCAAGATCTTTCCCTCATTTGCTGCTAATCTATACAGATATGGCACTTGCATAAAATACTCATTAAAAATCCCTCTTGATAAAATGAGATTACATACTCTATGAGAATTATTTTAATCCTTATTTCATTGAAATTGCTACAAGATTAGTTTGCAACACTTTTTTTTTTTCAAATAAACAGCACTTGAAGAGATTATGAAAAATAAAGTACTCCTAAAGAAAAACATTTTGATCAGGCAAGTGAAAGCAAATTGGAAACACTCTATATGTATTTGAAATATTTGTGTTTCAAAGAATGATTGTGACATTCAGCAGCACTGATGAGGGAAGAAGGATGATCAATTCCAGCAATGCTTGGTCCTAGGTGTGATATTTCTACATGGCCAATCAGAAGAAGGGGATGTAGAGTAACCAACAAATGGACAAGGCTTAATGTGCCTGAATATTGGCATCACTCATTGATTTGATTATGCTTTCACAAAAGACATCAAATGTGCTATCTACACATGTCTGGAAAGAACCCTTGATTTCAGATTCCAAACTGTTGCTCTTTATTCTCAGAAATTGACTTGAAGGAAAGAACAACAATAAAAAGGAGTAACACTTGCATAAATCAAACTCTAGAATTTAATTAACACTGACATTCTAGGAGTAGTATGGAATGAATAAAATGCTATAGGGGCACCAAGGGTGGGTGAAAAGTTCTTCAAAAACTTTTGAAGTTTTTGAAGTTTTGGGAAAAACGAAATCAGGAAAGACGTTGGAGACATGATAAATGAAATAGGCCTTAAAATGTGCACAGGGCTTCTCCAGAGGAAAGAGACGGGTTCCAGGCAGTGGCAATCACATCTAAAATAAAAGTTTGTGATGACATGATCTTCTTTGCTTTTCTCTCAAAGAGCTGAGATGAAGGACCATGACACTCAACACAAGGTAGGAAATTCAAGAAGAGTAAGACAGCATAGACAAAATAGCATGAAGAGATGGGAGGTAAGAGAGAAGACATCCAGCTTGAATTTTACACAGTGGATCAAGAATAGCATCACAGGGGAGCAAACACCAGAGCTGAACACTGAGAGATGATGGAACGTGTATGCACAGATGGTAACCGGGGTCAGAAGCATACATAATGTTGTTTGGTTGGACATGACATGTATGAAAAGGAATAATGAGAGATAATATGAGAACCTTAGCTGGAGACCAGAGAGTTGAGGAGAGCGAAGTCCAGATTTGTATTTTTAGGCAGTAGTTAAATGACAATGTCAGACACTGGTGGTTTTGTAACAAGGACATGATCACAATTGTGCTTTGATAGATAAATCAGATCACAGAGTGTAAAATGGAATTAAGGGAAGAAAGACCAAAGGCAAGGAGACAAGGAAAGAGGCTTTAAAAGTTCTACTAGGGAACTCCACCTTAATTCAGGACATGATCCTTTAAGACAAATCGAATCTGTCTTCAGGCAAATCTGTGTTGCAAGTAGTGCTGGCATGTAAACCTTACCAGAAGAAATCCCTGCCCTTTAATCCACTCTCAATTCCCAGCCTTAAGTTGGAGCCAGTGCTCTAGCCCTTAGTTGATACAGTTGCTTGATGTGCACTTAATCATTTCCATTTATCATATACCTGTTCTTTAGTAAGCATTGTCAGGTGCCTAGCACTGTCTACACGTGGAATTCAAGATGGTTTCCTTCTCTGTGGGAAGCCCTCCTCCTATTGGTCCAACTGACTCAAATGTCAGCATGACTTTTGAAGGTTCTCCACTGGCTTACAGGTTGAAATCCAAGCTTCTTGGCTAGAGATACAAAAGGCTCTGGGACCTGGTCCTTGGTGGAATCTCCAGCTTCAATTTTCATCAGTCTGACCCACAATTTATGTTCCAGCAACACAAAAACAGATGTAGTTCTGTCCTCACAAAGCCCTTATCTTTGCCTCATAACTCACATTGTGCAACACCTAATTCTCCCTTTCCCTAACCAAGTGAGGCTCCTCTTGGTGTACTTCCTCAGCAAAGTCTTCCATCACAGGTGACTTCAGATTCATGTGCCAGTATGCACCACTGGATGCAATGTCATGGATGGTCTGATAGAAAAAGACCGGTCTTACTTCAGTGAAGAAAACAGACTGTGAGCTTGCTTTCTCCTGAGATTATGAGAAAAGAGAAACTGGATAATAGCCTTGGAATTTCCTCCTGCCTGCCTGCTCCTTTGAGTCACTGAGTCAATCCTGCCAATGATCTGTCGTGCTGTCATGAACAAAGATTGCTTCATCTCACCTGCTACCCTAGGGGACAGTCTGAGCCTTTTTACTAAGGCTTCAGCAAAGAATCACAGCAAGTTTTTGTTTTTGTTTTGTTTTTGTTTGTTTTTTTAGGAAGCTGGGTTGATTAAATCATTCCCGTCTCTGCACCTTACACTCCATCACTGTGACATGAAGACTAAAAAGCATTTTTCACCCAGGGCTAAGCCTTTTTTTCTCTTTTATCTTTGTCCCTTGGATCCCAATTCACTATCAATAGTTCTAGTACTTAAATGTGGACCAGGAGTCTATTTGAATTTAACATAAACATTTTAATGGTAGAAAATGTGGAAAACACAATACTATGCAATGAATGTCTCTGTCTTCTGAGTGTCTAAGAGTTGTGTATGTGTGCAAATAATTACATGGAATTATGTAGTCACATAACTCCATTCTTAGAGCAATATTCTGTACTTTATTTCAAATGTGCAATTTGAATTTTTATGAACACGTAGTCTTATGAACACTAGTACTTGAAATGTACTAGTCTGTAATACTGGTTCTCAATTTTCACTTCTACTATGTTGTCAAAACATAGACTTATGGAAATTTAGAATGGCAAAAGACTCAGAAATCTAGTCCAAATTTTGCATTTTATGTATATGGAAACTGAGGCACAGATCAAAGAAGTGACTTGAAAGTCACACAATTAGTTGCTTAGTAATGACAAAACTTAACATTTATCTCCTGCTATGTAGCCTCCCTGTTGTGCCCAATTAAGTGGGGCCCAACTTAATTAGCCCAACTACTGCCACCAATTAAGCACTGTGCTAACCAAAAGAGAATGAAACCACTAATCATTTTCCTCAAAGGGCTAGTTCTCCTATCCCATAAAAATGGTTTGTAAATCCTGTTACTCTTATGTGCTAATTTTCCAATATTATGTACTAAATTTCCAATATCACCTCTCCTATAGGATGACTTTCTCAGACCTCACAGGGCCAGTTAGTCACCTTTAACAACATATTATAATTTTCTCTGTTTATGCCTTACTCTACCTTCCTAGTCTATGAAATCTTTGAAGCCAGGGGCCACATTTCATATATGTCACCATAGCCATATATTCAATTCCTCCAGATGTTGTAATAAATTTTCACAAACCTAGTAGCTTAAAACAACAGAATTTTATTCTCTCACAGTTCTCGAGGTCAGGATTCTGAATTCAGCCTTACTGGGCCAAACTCAAGTTGTTGGACAGACCCTACTTCTCCAGAGGCTCTTCTGTGCCTTGCTGCTGCCAGCATCACTTGGCTTGTGTTCACATCACCCAGTTTCTGCCCTTCTGATCATACTGTCTTCTCCTCTTCTGTTTATGTCTAATCTCCCTCCACCTCCCACTTATAAGGATACATACGATTGCAGTTAGGGCCCATCTCAATATACTTAATCTCAACTGTCTGTTTTGGCCACATAAAGTGACAATCATTTTCCAGAGACTGGGATGTGGAAAATATCTTTGGAGAGGTGTCATTATTCAGCTTTCTGAAACCTCCACTTCAAGATTAGGATCTGACTCATAGCACAAAGAGTCTGTATTCACATAGTTCTTTGGGTACTTAGCGTATTTTTAAACCACAGTTTGCAGAATCAAACTTCTCCATTTGGCCTTTCCAGTCTAAGGAAACCATTTACACTCAAGATGAGATGCAGTCAGAGATTCAGATCTCAGATACCTAGGTAATAAACTGATTTCACAGCTCAAACACAGTTAACTTTGATTATGATAACAGTTTGAAATAAAGAATATTTATTTTCTACTGATTATAAAATCACTGCTTGCATATTATAGAACATTAAGGGGAAAAAAAGAAGGAAAAAATATAAACTAAAAAAAAATCACCTGTAATTTCTTTACCTATAGATAATCACTGTTAACATCATATTTATTTCCAATACATTACATATATGTATACATAAATAAGCATGTTTAAACAAATACATTTTACATTTGGTATATGTATCCTTAATATTGTAAGTTATACTATTTTATATACAGTAATAGACATCAGTTCAGTTCAGTTCAGTCGCCCAGTCATGTCTGACTCCTTGTGACCCCATGAACTGCAGCACGCCAGGCCTCCCTGTCCATCATCAACTCCCGGAGTCTACTCAAACCCATGTCCATTGAGTCGGTGATGCCATCCAACCATCAGAGGACAGAGTAATAGACATATATATCATATTTTCTTAGATGGTTTTATACCATATTATGTGGAACATTTCTGTAGCCTAATTTTATCCACTAGGCATTATATCATTAGTATTTCCCATGTCATTAAAAACTCTTTGTAAACATCATTTTAATAGCTGCACAATGTCCATCATGTGAATGTACCATAATTTACTTTACCATCCCCTCGATGTTAGGCAATTGGGCTGCTCATAAATGACTTTTTATACCAGTGAATTATAAACAAATGAGAGGCACCTATCAAAGTCAAGCCAGTATTGGTGCAAGTTGATGAATTTATTTTCAAAGACTGGGAAATGTATGTTTCCATATAGCCACACTTAATACAGAGTGTTGAAATACTGATATTTAGACCATGTTCCAACATGGCTTTGCCCCCACTATCTAACGTGTAGTACCTATGGTCCAGTGCTCTTCAGCATATGTTTATCAAGATCCAGAGTATGGGATGGGCAAAGACATTTGGCAACTCAGGAAGAGTTTAGAAAGTTACAACCTGAAATACTTCCCTGAAGGATAAAGCCCAATCCAGGTCCGGATGTGAGCCAGAAAAGGCATGGGGTATACATAAGGCAAGTAAAGTTAGATGAGAAGGTGGCCACTGAGTGGCTTAGTTGTCTCCAGCAGGCCTGGGAAGATGCAAGAATATTGAGAGTTAGAAGGAAGATAGAAAGAATGATTGGGGTTCAGATTTTTATACTTGAAGAGCCAGAGTTTAGCAGTTCCCCCCTTATCCATGGTTTCCATTTCTATGGTTTCAGTTTCAACTGTGGCCCAAAATATTAAATGGAAAACTCCAGAAATAAACAATCAGTTTTAGATTGCACACCATTCTGAGTATCTTGATGTAGTAGCTCCACCCACCAGGGACATGAATTCTCTCTTTGGCCAGTGGGTCTTCCCCATTATTCAGTTAGTAGCTGGCTCAGATAATAGATTGACTGAAGCAGCATCAGCAGTGCTTGTGTTCAAGTCACCCTTATTTTAATTAAGAATAGCCTGAAACACAAGAGTAGTGATGTGCACAATTTGAATATTCTTTTCCTGTGCCTAATTTATAAATTAAACTTTGTCATAGGTATGTGTAGAAAAAAATGACAGTATATAAGTCTGGAGTTTGGTACTCTCCACGGTTTCAGGCATCCACTGAGGGGTCTTGGAAGGCATCTCCCACTGAAAAGGGGAGAACCACTGTAATTCTGTTAGGCAGGAAAATAAGGTTTGTGTTTTTGTGCTTGTTTCTATGCACATAAACTTTCTATCCCCTGTATCCTTTTCCAAGTCTTAAAGAAACTGACCTGACTTCTCATAATTTAGTATTTAAGAGCTTCCTATGTGCTAGGTTCCATGTCAGTGCTTTTATATACATCATCTCTTAGCATCTTCCATCAGTCCTATGACAGAGCATCCTTATGTTACACATAAAAGTAACCGATGTTCAGCAAGGTTAAGTACAACTCAAGATTGTTCAGTCAAGATGGGCAAATTCAGGAATCCGCTGGCAGTCCAGTGGTTAGGACTTTGCACTTTCACTGCAGGACCCAGGTTCAGTTCTTGATCAGGGAACTAAGATCCCTCAAGTCACACCATGCGACCAAAAAAAAAAAAAGATGTGCAGGTCCCCAAAACTGTGATAAGTCCCCTACCTCATTCTCATCCTAGGTCTCTGGGCTCATTTCAAGATATTCTATCTCTATGATTCCAATTGGTACTTAAACAAAGCACTTCGTAAATGTGTGTCTTTGGGTACACAGAAGAAGCTGGGGCTGGAAAAACAACTGAAACCTATGACTCCCTCCCAGTGAATTAATTTCATCATAGGCACTCAGGGGTCATTTTCTTTCAATCGCCTAGTACTTGTGTAGAATCTTTAAAATACACAGAACAGTCATTCTGAGTTTTACTGCTAGTGGAACTCAGTAATTATTTGAAAGGAACATGAGATTTGAGAGATATAAAGTTAGAGATAAAGGTGTCTTTAAATAGTATAACTCAACATTGAAAGATTGGGAAAGAACTCTGAATGTCAGAGCATTAACAAATACCCTTGATATATTAAGCCAGGAAATTCATTGCTTTAAAGTTTAAATGATTTCTTTTGTTGGGGCCCAGGGCAGTCTGCCCCCAATATGCCTCAATGACATATTGATTATTTTAAATTAATGTTACTTAAGAAAAGACTGATGCAATAGGGACACTTTGACCCTCCTTGCCGTCTTCCTGATCACATGAAGTGAATCTCCCATGTCAAAGGTGCTTTCCCTACATCTGAGCTAGAAGGACAATCTTAGCACCAGAGACAAAGAACTGGGGGCAAGAAGCCTTTAGAAACAAGCCTTGTCACTTTAACTGACTACCCCAAGCCCAAACTCTGTTTAGAGTCTTCACTAATTTAGCACCCAAAATCTGTGTTTCTTTGTCCTGTCAACTTTATTGTTTCTTTGTTTGAAAAGTAAAAATGCTGTCTGCTTTGGCCACCTTGTAAGACCCATTTCTATTATACCTCTATGTACTCAAATTAAAAATTGTTTCTTTTTCTCCTATTAATCTCTCTTTTGTTAATTTTCTTATCAGATATAAAACTCAAGAAGAGGAGAGGGAAATTCCCCCCCTTCTGACACTACTGAAATGGAGCAGGACCTATGGTCCTTGCCCAACCCCATGTCCTCTCCTTCTTTGTCTGTAGAAAACTTTAGTCAAAGAATAAGTTTAATTAGAAAAGTAAGAAATGTGGAAACAAAGGAAAACAGTCAAAGGAAAATGAATAATAATGTAGTCATTAAGCATAGTCAAAGACCTTTAGTTCCTTCTCGAGGACTATAGACAATATTCTGAGTGAAATCCTATGAGCACAGTTTGAAACACCAGGTGAAGTTAACTACATGATGACCAGACTGCACCCACGACAGAAGCTGCCACAATTCCAAGAACTGACCACAAAGAAATGGGAACAAATGGACCCCTGAAACTGAAGATTAACTGTACCTAAAACTAACAAGATAACGCTGGTCAAGCCACCAATGATCAATTTGAAGTTGACTGTCAGAGTTGACTGTGCTGTTTCTGCATATAGCCCCCTCTTTCTGTTTACAAAAGCTCTTGCTCCACTGGTTCCAATGTGGGGGGAGGCAGTTGGCCTTTGGACAGATGTCAACCACCTCCCCCTCCCCCAAGTTGCTGGCATCTGAAATAAAGCAAACTTTCCTTTCCACCAACCTGGCCTGTTTATTGGTTTCTGAGTGGCAGGCAGCCAGACTCCACACACTCTTTTGGTAACACTATCTTTCTCATAACCAATGGTTACCCACTTATAACATTATGTTTAAAACCAACCACAGTGATGACATTGATTATTCATGTTAATAAATTATATATCACTGAGTAGGAGGCATCTGAATTAATTTCCTTTGGTCCTAAACCAGTTTTGCCTAGACATTCCAAAACTGGGCTAAGTTTTTATATTTTCTTCATACTTAAACTTGCTTTCCCATAAGTCTTACTTTGTAGACATGTGATTTCAGTTCTGTTCATTCAATGCAGTTAGTCAGTCTTTCTCTACCAGGAATGCCTTTTATCAGTATACAAAATCATTCACAAGTATTCTCTTGAACATTCCCATTGACAGGAAACTCATTACGTCTTGGTGTGGTCTATTACATCTTTCAGCACTTATAATGTTTAGAAAAGCCTTATCCTTATTTTGATCAAAATTCATCTCCCAAAGATTCCTTTGTTTAGTTATAATTTTATCAGATGAACCCTCAGAGAAAAGTCTAATTTTTCTCCCACAAGTTTTAAAACACTGAGATTGTAATATTGTAATGATAACTTGCTTACTGTATGCCAGGAACTATTCTAATTTTTTTATACATATTAACACATTGTAGTAGTTTCAACAACGCTACCTAGTAGATTCTATTATTATTTTCATTTTATGGAGAAGAAATTGACACAAAGAGAAAATAGGTAACTTGCCAAAGGTCATACTATTATTGAGTAGGGGAGCCAAGATTCGAACATAGGCTCTATGTTTGAGGCTACTGAACTATATATATATATATATATATATATATATATATGAAAACTGACTTATACTAGACCAGATTACATTACATTACAATGTATTACATTGGTATTACATGTTATACTAGACCAGATTACATTGTTATGATATGTGAGTTAATTATCATATAGTCTAAAGAGTTGGATGTAAAGCATGGATTAAAGAGTAAAGCATCAAGTCATTAAGGAACATAAAACACAGGTAAATATATATTTCTGATCTCCCTCCACCAGCACAGTTCTCAGAATCTAGGCTGGATTCTAAGGGGAAAAATTAGAATATCCATTTCTGGATAAACAACGTACAGGTACTGACACTCAAGTATATCAGTCAACAGTACCAGGTATTTGCTCACACTTTCCAAATATATATATTTTATCATCCCACTCTTAAATATTCAGTCAACCAAAGGACAACAGACATTTGAGAAAATTATCCCAGTAAAAGATAGTGACCTTAATAAATGAACAGAAGAAAACATGAAGAAGAAAGAGAAATAATTTAAGGAGAAGTCATTGTTAACAACCTCAGATAAATAAGATAAAATATTAAAACCATAAAATTATTATTTTTGATGTTATTAAAAAAATATTGCCCCACAAAAGAAAATCATCTTCGAAAACAAAAATATGATTCCAGATTTTTAAAAAATATGGGTAGAAACTGATCAGTAAAGATCATGCAGACGGTTGAAGTTAGAGATCAGTGACATAGTGCCATCAAACTTCTCAACAGCATTATCGGAAGCTAACTGATGAAGGATCAATGCCATTGAAAGAGAGAAAATGATGTTAACTTAGAATTCCACAGCAAGAAAAAATATCAATCAACTGTGTGAGGAAAATAAGTATATTTTCAGATACGCAATGCTTCAAATTAAACTTCCTTGCACTTAAAGTCTATTTTTATAGGAAATTTTTCTATATCAAAATGAGGGAGGAAACAAAAAAGAAAGAAAGATGAGATCCAGCAAACAGGAAATCTAAGTCTGGAAAGGTCCAGCATCCTTGGACCTTATATGTCACTCAATTTGGTCTCCTTAAATATAAGTCAGATCACTTTTCTCTCCTGATTAACACACTATAGTGTCTTTCTATCACACTTACAAGCAGATAAAAACTTTTTTGGGGGGCCTATTTCTCCACCCTCCTTCTATCTCTCAATGTTGTAGACATTTTAACCTTTGACCAGGACCTTGAATATGTGAGTGGCTTCTAGCTGTAGGGTTTGCAATCCATTTCTTCTTCCCTGGCATGATTTTCCCTCTGATCTTCACAGAGCTACAACCTTCTTTTCATCCAGCTCAAAGACCAAATACCATGTCCTTAGACTCTTCGACTATTTATTTATAATTGTATCAATGCCACCCTTTATCATCCTTACATTGTATCATTTTTCTTAAGTCTTTACCATTACTTGACATTATTTTATTTATTCATTTATTTTATCCTTCTAAAATGTAACTTCCAGGACAGCAGGAGTTCTAATTTATTCCTTGATCAACCCCCATTGCACAATTGGTTCCTGAAATATGTCAGGTGCTCCATTAAATATTTGTGTGGCATAAATCCAATTTATCAAGATGTTATTTTTTTTTTTTTAGCACAAGACATGGATGATCTCTTTACACATTTTAGTAGGTTCTAAAATTTCTATAAGCATTTACCACTTCCATAATTTACAAAAGAACCAAAGAGTTTCCCTGGTGGTCCAGTGGTTACGAATCTGCTTTGCAATGCAGTATACACCAGTTTGATCCCTGGTCAGGGAGGGTCTCAGATGCCATGGAGCAACTGAGCCTGTGCACCACAACTACTGAGGCTGAGCTCGAGAACCCTTGAGCCACAACCACTGAGCAATGTGCCTACAGCTCATGCACTATGACAAGAGCAGCCACAGCATCATTATTTCTGTTTTCTGAAAAGAAAGCTGAGGCTTAGATAGATTAGGTTACTTGTTCAAGGTCAGTATAGCTAAGAAGTGGTGAAACTGGGATTTGATCCCACGTTTATTTTTCTACTATGATATGCTGTACTTAGGGCTTCCCAGGTGGTACTAGTGGTAAAGAACCCACTTGTCAATGCAGGAGACATAAGAGGCACCGGTTTGATCCTTGGGTCAGGAAGATCCCCTTGAGGAGGGCATGACAATCTACTCCAGTATTCTTGCCTGGGGAATCCCATAGACAGAGGAGACTGGTGGGCTATAGTCCATAGGTTTGCAAAGAGTCAGACACTACTGAAGTGACTTAGCACTTGCTGTACTTAGCTGCTATGTATCACGGGTTATTATATACCAGATCATATAGTAGTCTATTTCTCCCTGTTATCTTATTTACAGGAACCTAGTCAACAGTTTTGTGGAAACTAACCCAAGCACTCCCCTACTCCATAATTGGGAGCAGGGAACACAGTCCTTGGAAGAGTATTCATCTTATGGAGTGGGGGCCTTCTCTCCACTTTCCAAATTTTCTCTCTTTATCACTTTGACCTCACTCAGTTCCACTTATCAGAATTCACCTTTCAGTCTCATCTTCACACACACACAAAAAATCACCTTGACTTGCTGTGATTCAAAGCACTTCCTGCTGTATGAAAAAGAAATTTTTTAAATGTCATAAAATATTCTCTTTCAGTGATTTTTAATATTAAAAATCATCCGAGAATCTGAATAGCAGAGACAAAATGTACAGATGGTACAGCCATCACTTAACTGAAGCAAAATAAAGCATCTATCTACAATTTAGATGGCATAGTAAAGCCCCCTCTGACAGAGAGCCTGAGTACCACCTCCACACTACTTTGCTTCTTAACAACTGACCTGAAAGAGAAGACCAGGTAAAGCAATTGGACACATCAACCTGTTTTTCCTGAAAAAGCACTAGAAGAGCAACCACTTAATTGAGAGCCCAAAGAACAAATACCAGGGAAAAGCTAGAACTTACGGCAAACATGGTGAGGTTTTTACAGTGGAAACAGTCTTCCTTCATTCTAAAAGTCAGATTGAATCAGGAATCTTAAGTTATGGTGGAAAAAGGCACAGTGAGACTGCATATACTGAATGCTTTGTATATAACACCCACCCATTTGATTTCACCTATTTTGGGGACAGATGATAAATTTGAAACATAATCCACTCTCTTTCCTCCCCTCTCAGTGTAGTGTCAGTATACTACCCAGAGATAGGCACCGACCCACCAGCATCACTACCAAATGCCCCTATGCTGGAAACTGATTCTCAACCAGCTCTTCCAAGTCCATGGATGAGGTACAGTTAACCAACAAAGTTGTCTAAACAAGAGTTGTCATTAAACTTGCCATAGTATTTACCATTATTCTTCAGCTTGTTGCCATAAATATGCTTTACTGAAGAGTTTTAGGTTCACTTTTGAGGGTTTGGGAAAATAAATTTCATACTACCCTTCCAGGTACTAGTCTGAGACACTCCCTGTAATAAAAAGATAGATAAACACCTCCTATCATAAAAAAAGTATATATATAAATGGGAATTTAATAACATGGATACCTCCTGTATACAAGAGAGATACCCAACAAAGCTGAATAACTCCCCGAAGTGGCCCACCCAAGTCACCAGCTTAAATGCCATCTTCAGCCAAAGACAAATGAAAAACATTGGGGGTTGGGGGTGCCCAGTTGCAGGAGGTGACCAGGAAAAGTCTCAGTAAAGAAAGGTAAGGTTGTTATGAAGATTTAAGTCTCTGCCTTCTCCACTGATAAGAGTTTCCAGAGATTTAGAGCCATCCTTCTCTTCTTGGTACATCGAGGGAGACATTCTTACAAATGGAGATTTCCCTTGTAAATGTACATGGTCCCTTACAGAAGGGTAACTTCTACTTAGTTTTCAGAGCTTCTCCTGTGTCTGATACTGTTAGTTGCTCAGTTGTATCCGACTCTTTGCGACCCCATGGACTGTAGCCCACCAGGCTCCTTTGTCCATGGAATTCTCCAGGAAAGAATACTGGAGTGGATTGCCATTCCCTTCTCCAGGGGATCTTCTTGACCGAGGGGTGGAACGCAGGTCTCCCACATTGCAGGCAGATTCTTTACTGTCTGGGCCACCAGGGAAGTCCCTCTTCTATGTCTGCTGTTCCAATCAGCCTAAAATAATCCTTATGCTGAGGAAGCACATCTTGGAGCAAATTACCTGGCTCCACTTCACTGTGAAATCTGTACTCTCTACATTCCATAATGGTTTACATTAATTAACATAATTAATAAAAACAAAACCATAATTAACTCTATGCTTATATCCCATAGCCATTCGCTGAGCACCTAGCATGTGCAGTGTACAGCTTCATTGGATTTGAGGGTCTCCAAGAAGAAAAGCCCCAGCTTCTGCTTTAAAATAATCTAAAATTTATGAAAATACCAGGATCCAGCACTACAATTGTCTCTGAAAGGATGAACAACCTCTTTTATGCCCAACTACCACCTCTGCAACCATCATCACCACTATTTCAATTCTGTCTGGGTTAGCATGGGATGTAGACATAGACACTTGAGATATAGCTGCACATCAGAGAACTAAAAAGCAAAAGAATATGCTCAACAAGAGAAAAAAATTTTGGATATCTTCCACCTCCATCCCTGTGCTCCCCAGAGATGAGACTTTTCTATGGGCTCCAGAAAGGTATATCAATAGGTGTATTGATGCTGTGGCATTTGTCCAAAGGGAATACTAGTGTGACTTTAGTAGTCAAAAATATTATTATTATAGTTGTTAGCTTAAATTGAACCATAAATTAATGATGGAAGATGATTTTCTGAGAATTTTTCTAAAAACCTATGCTGGGGGAAAACATCTTTCATAATCACTATGCTAGTGAATGAAGAGGAAACACATAATTGTACACCACATGGTTTATGTTCACAAATACCTCAACAGTTTGGGTGAGTTAGTGTTATTCACTTGGCAAAAGTAGCCAAACTAAAAGCAAAGTCTTGAAAATAGTATTATGCGTAACTTTGCATTGTATAGAGAAAAGTGGAGGAATAACAATAAATCAGACATAAAGTGAACTTAGATTTTGGTATCACATCCTACTCTCCAGTGAAAAATATTTTTGTGTATGAAATTATAGTATAGATTGTGAAAATACATCATCTATACCAGCCCATTGGACATTCTCATCAGTACCATTTTCCAGTTGTTCTTTCCCTAGGAAACTGTAATGTCTGGCATTTCTAAGTACAGGCAAGAGCTTTGCTACTTCTTTTGGACAATGCACAAGTCTATAAAACCAAAGAACAAAGGATTAATATCCTAAATATAGACAGAGATTATCAAAACCATTAAAGAGTCAAGGCAGTAAGTGATACAGGTGAGGAAAACCTATCCTTTCTTCCCTTCTAGGTTCTTTGGATGATCTAATAATTAAATTAGCATAAGACGATGATGTCTCAGGCTAGTGTAGGCAGTGATTTAGATACCTTCTAATGGTGTTTATATGTCAATGACATGGTAAGATTTACACATTCAAGGGGCAAAGAAAGAATACAACTTTTGGGGGTATTTTTGACCACTATCAGAAGTCTTGGGTAATTACTATTTAAATTTTTCCTTCTTTTTCTCATGTGTAGAACAATTGTACTTTGAATAGTCTGATTTTTTACAATATCTGCAAATGGGTGGAGCAAATAGGAAAAGATATGAGGGGTCTTTGAGTTGCTATCAGAGTTATGCTTTTGTTTCTCTAAAGATTCAAATTATAAATCAAGAATTGCTTATTTTAATGCCTTTTATCTTCCTTCATTTCTTCAAGCTGTCTTTAAATAATTGGGTAGCTGCTTCCATTATAATGCTTAGAGGTTGACTAACTCACCCAACTATACTATTTTGAATTTGCCTTTTTATTTCAGAGAGAAAATGTCCTACCAAGGCAGAAATGGAAAGATTTCTATTCTTTGGAACTTTGGGTTTTAATGCAATATGACTTGAAAAGTATGTATAAAGCATTCAGTAAAGGTCTATGGATGTTCTCCTTTCTGAGTGTATAATTTAACCACAGACCCATTCATCTTGTATGGGAGGAAACCTTGACTAGTGCTGATCTAAGCCCCTGTATATTGGTTTCCAGCTGATCCATTTCCTGATCATTTGTAAGAGGGGGGACCTGGGAGAATTTCTGGTCATTGGTTTCCTCTGTGAGAGAGATTTTTTTTCTCCCAGGAAGCCATCTGGTTTGTCTGTTAACCATAGTGTAATTACAGGTGGGAAAAATATACTTCAGTGGCCAATAAAAGTACCGCTGAGTGAGGTTGTGAACGGCCACTGCTGCTGCTGCTGCTAAGTCGCTTCAGTCGTGTCTGACTCTGTGTGGTCCCATAGACGGCAGCCCATCAGGCTCCCCCGTCCCTGGGATTCTCCAGGCACGAATACTGGAGTGGGTTGCCATTTCCTTCTCCAATGCATGAAAGTGAAAATTGAAAGTAAAGTTGCTCAATCGTGTCTGACTCTTTGCGACTCCATGGACTGCAGCCTACCAGGCTACTCTGCCCATGGGATTTTCCAGGCAAGAGTACTGGAGTGAGTTGCCATTGCCTTCTCCATGAATGGCCACTAATATTTCTAATTCCTCTCTAATTTTGGTAGGATCTTCTAAAAGTTGAGGTACAGGGGCTCCTCCTGTAAAAGATCTGTTGCTGTATCAAGGATGTGAATTCTTTGTGGTAGGGAATCCAGGATACATCCACAAAGAACACTGTATAGGAAGGCCTAAAGCTGGCAAAGAGAGAGTCTTACTCTCTATCTCCATGCTTTTGCTAAATTTACTTGCTGCTTTTCAGCTTTTACATGAGTAAGCTATATACCGTGGAGCTAGAGATTAGGCTGGAGTGCTCTCCATAAATCTTGCAGCAAAAGGAAAGTTAAAACAGGTAGTTGCATTTCTAAGGGATCTTCTCAGGAAGGTGGAGGAGTTTGGGAGCTAAGGGAATTTGCTAAGGAAATGGGGCTGGATTTTAAGAAGGAGAATTTGCATTCAATGTGGGCTTTAGCTTTTGTTCTAATTTCTGTTATTTCCTCTTATTAAGGAAGTCCCTAAGTCTAGTCATTATATTCCTCTGTATCCACTTTTAATTTGGCCTTTCCATAGGTACACATAAAACACTTATTTAGGATGAGAGTTCTCTAATATTTTTTTTTCTTTCAAAGATAGCTAATTCAAGGCATCCATAATCTGACCATTGACAAGTAGGATCTTACATAAATCTCAATAGTGACTCAAATCAATAAGCCATTATATAGCTTAACTGTGGACCCAAGAATCCTGCAATGCAGGACACCCTGGTTTGATCCCTAGGTCAGGAAGATCCCCTAAGGAAGGAAATGGCAACCCACTCCAGTGTTCTTGCCTGGGAAATCCCATGGACAGAGGAACTTGGCAGGCTACAGTCCATGGGGTCTCAATGAGTTGGACATGACTTAGCAACTGAATGACAACAAAAACAATATGGATCCAAGAGACATCTCAAAGGAAGAGTACAAAAGATGCAGTCCTCACAAGATCCAGAAAGTTCACTCCTGGGTTAGCCTAAGAAAGTGATGATTTTTGTTGTCATAGGTATGGACAGTGGTGTAGTGCAAACAGTGTCTTCAGGTGCCCACAAGAATGTAAGACACCTCCAATCACAGACCCACTAATCTGTGCCATTTGGTTGGTGCTACTGGAAAGGGACTTTTCCAGCACTAACAAGGCAATGAAGTCTGAGATAATAAAGGCTCCCTGTGGATGAACACTGCCTCTAACAAATTCTTCTGAGAGCTGGCACAGAGGAACTAAGAGAATGCTGTTGTGACTTCATGTCTCAGAATCCCAGTCTGTTTGATTGGCCACCAAAATGCAAGTTGGCACTTGCATCTTCCATCTCTGGTGGAAATCAGAGACAATATTCTCACTCATAACAAACCCAAACTCTCAGAACATTGAACAAGACAAAAAGAAAATCTCATTTGGTCTTACATAGGATACCTACAGCAAAGTTTGTCTAAACAAATGTCAGTCTGGTGGGAACCACGAGCTTACCAATCTCTGAGGCCAGCTTGATCAACAGGGTTTTAGGGTTTATGGCTGTGTTCTCTTTATGACAAATCTCACACACAACAACAACAGCGACAACAAAAACAGAGACAAAGGAAAACAAAGACCATCTAGGGAGGAAGGAAAACAACAGTACTTATAACAAATTTTTACCAGAGTCAGTATACTTGAGAAAGAACCTTCAACAAATATTTTCTCCTACTAATATAAATTTAGAAAGAGAAAAGAACTCTTATCATTCTTACTTCCTTCAGAGCCTGTAGGTAGAGACTGGAGAGTTTGTCATGGTAAGGACTCTTACTTTCTGTTGGTTCCTGTCAGAGGTCCCAGGATCTTTCAGCTGCAGCACCTCAAAACCAGCAGTGTCCGG
This sequence comes from Bos indicus x Bos taurus, assembly GCF_003369695.1. Classification (NCBI taxonomy): domain Eukaryota; kingdom Metazoa; phylum Chordata; class Mammalia; order Artiodactyla; family Bovidae; genus Bos; species Bos indicus x Bos taurus. Next base: position 118,137,449 of record NC_040105.1, on the reverse strand, counting down.
CCAGTGTAGAGGCCCAAACTGGGCACCAAAACTGTGGGAAAGGAAATATTTTTCATTTTTGCTTTCTAGTATCTTTGACTGGTCTAATAATCAAAACAGATTAACAGGAGAAAAACAAATTTTGAACGTATGGGATGCTCAAAGACAGGAGAACCAAAGACAGGCAATTTAGGTTTATATGCCATACAGAGCTAAGAAGAAGGGGTAGGGGTCTGGGGCTTCAATGGGGAAGAAAACAATGTACAAGAAGATGAGAAGAGCAAATGTTTGGTAAACAGATGTTTGGCCATACAGACGAGTCTTTCTGATATTAAATGTCATCACTGACATTCACTATCTTCCTGCTGTGAGCCCTCTACCTACATTCTTTTCGGCAATTAAGGGAGAGGTAAAGAGCTTTCCCTGAATCTGCGGAATCACCATTGTTTTCAGCTCCAAACAATCCACATGCTGAAGTGGCACATTATGGGTCATATACACTAGTCCCCTTCATGGGCAAAGGAAATTTAAAAACCTCTCAAAAGCAAAAAACAAAAAACAAACATATGTTATGACCCAAGGATTCAGAAAACACATTAAAACAAAGATGAGATACAAGCTGAAAAGTGAAAGTCATTCAGTTGTGTCCGATTCTTTGTAACCCCATGGACTGTAGCCCACCAGACTCCTCTTGGTCCATGGAATTCTCCAGGCAAGAATACTGGAGAGGGTAGTCATTCCCTTTCCCAAGGGATCTTCCTGACCCAGGGATTGAACCCCTGTCTCTTGGATTGCAGGCGGATTATTTACCATCTGAGCCACCAAGGAAGCCCGACATACAAGCTATTATCCATTAATTTAAACACTAACCTATAGTACAAGTAGGAACTTTGACAAGGGTAAAGGGCAAAGAAGTCAGTTCAGTTCAGTTCAGTTCAGTCGCTCAGTCGTGTCTGACTCTTTGTGACCCCATGAATTGCAGTACGCCAGGCCTCCCTGTCCATCACCAACTCCTGGAGTTCACTCAAACTCACATCCATCGAGTCAGTGATGCCATCCAGCCATCTCATCCTCTGTCATCCCCTTCTCCTCCTGCCCCCAATCCCTCCCAGCATCAGAGTCTTTTCCAATGAGTCAACTCTTTACATGAGGTGGCCAAAGTACTGGAGTATCAGCTTTAGAAGTCAGTACTCTTTTACATTACTTTTGGAAAGCAATTTGAAAATAAGTATGAATAATCACAAAGTTTATTGCATTTGACCTGGTAATTCCATTTCTGGAAATTTATCCTAAAGAAATTTATATATATATATATATATATATATATATATATATATATACACACACACACACACACACACACACACACACACATATACACACAAGGAGATAGTTTAAAACCTCTCAAAACTGCAAAGACCTCAATGTTCAACAGTAGAGTATGGCCAATGAAATATTATAGAGTCATTGAAAGCAATTGCTTTGAAAAATACAGCAACATGGGGGAAAACTTGTGATATAGTGCCAGCTAATAATTTCCATGTGGCTGAAAATGTAAAGAGAACAAAAAGGTTAGGGTGTGTGTGTGTGTGTGTGTGTGTGTGTGTGTTGGGAGGCATGAGAAAAGCTGTTGAAGACTCTTACAACCAATGAAAAGGGGTCTTGAATACAATGAGATACAAAAAGAAGACAGTGCAGTGGTATTAATATATTTGAAGCCTGTGTGAAAATTTGATGTTTCTTGCAGAAATATCAGTTTTATATAAATAGTATAAGGAAAAAGGTTATGTTCAATTGACAACTAGAGCATGGAATCCACATGCATCACAAAGATAAATCTTGAATCTTCAAAGAAAATTGAAGGCCTTCGCAACCGCTGAGCTCATGGGAGTATGTGTTCATACTCTTTCTTAGGGAGAAATGTCTCAGTTATACCGTTTAAGAAGTAAAACAGTCAGCAGAGTAGGAAGCCAGTGACAAATTTTAAGAAATCAAATAGCATGCTGAAACTTATTCTTCAAAGATATATTCAAGCAGTGTAAGTTAGGTAGAAGCCACATGTAGGCTCTCCAGTGAGGAGATTATTGTGGCTGTCCATTTAGAGATGGGGGACTTGAGACAAGAAGGTGTGAGAGAAGTCATGAATGAGAGAAGATGAATGTGGGAAAGATGTCAAAGATGCAATCATGATTTTTAATATGCAATTAGATGTAGGGGAGATAGCTGAGAGGAAATGATCTGACATAGCTTTGATGGTATAATTTTCCTCCTTGAAAGCTCTTGATCACTTTTTATTTTCTGGCTTGTAGTAGTAACTTTATTTTTTGTCATTTTATTTATTTATTTTTTTAAACCAACTTGTCTGCAAGAATCTATAAATCAGAGAAATTGGCATTGGTCATATAATTGGCAAAGGTTCAAATTTACCATTTAGCCATTTTCAATGACAGTTTAAACAAAGACAACAATGTTTCAGTAAATAGAATGTCTTAAACATTTCAGCATTGTCCTTTGAAATTTTCTTTGCAAGACTGAAGGAGGACTGGTGTCTACCTCTTGCAAATACAGGATAATTGTAGCAGCAGTATCGGTATTATCATCATTACTAATATTGCCAGTTAAGCTGTTTGGTCCAACCAGGGTTACAAGGACAAATGGCATTTGGTGGCAGCAGTGTGCCAGGCTCAGTGAAAGATATGGGATCTTAACAGATGAGCAAGGTATGGCCCACAACCTGTTAGTTCTATGTTCTTTACCAGAACCTCCTGTCATAAAATAACTCCTGCAAATAGCTCATTGTCTCTGCTAATTCTATTATTAGCCTGATGTAATCCAAATTCATCAGATCAGATCAGATCAGATCAGTCAACTCAGTTGTGTCTGATTCTTTGTGACCCCATGAATTGCAGGGAACCAAGCCTCCCTGTCCATCACCAACTCCCAGAGTTCACTCAAACTCACACCCATCGAGACAGTGATGCCATCCAGCCATCTCATCCTCTGTTGTCCCCTTCTCCTCTTTCCCCCAATCCCTCCCAGCATTGGAGTCTTTTCCAGTGAGTCAACTCTTCACATGAAGTGGCCAAAGTACTGGAGTTTCAGCTTTAGCATCATTCCTTCCAAAGAAATCCCAGGGCTGATCTCCTTCAGAATGGACTGGTTGGATCTCCTTGCAGTCCAAGGGACTCTCAAGAGTCTTCTCTAACACCACAGTTTAAAAGCAGCAATTCTTCGGTGCTCAGCCTTCTTCACAGTCCAACTCTCACATCCATAATAAACAAGAGAAGCACGGAAAATAAAAATATAACAGCTTAAAGTTACTGAAAGTGTTTTTTAATTTTTTTAGAGTGTGTTTTTTAAATACAGAGATTAATACTTTATATATTTCAATTTATAGGAGATTCTGTCATAGATATATATTTTAAATTCATTAAAATTGGAGGCTAATTACTTTACAATATTGTATTTGTTTTTGCCATACACTGCCATGAATCAGCCATGGGTGTACATGTGTTCCTCATCCTGAACCCCCCTCCCACCTCCCTCCCCATCCCATCCTTCATAATCATCTCAGTGCACCAGCCCTGAGCACCCTGTCTCATGCACTGAACCTGGACTGATGATCTGTTTCACATATGGTAATATACATGCTTCAATTCTATTCTCTCAAATTATCCCACTCTTGCCTTCTCCCACAGAGTCCAAAAGACTGTTCTATATATATATGTGTGTCTCTTTTCCTGTCTTGCATACAGGGTCATTGTAACCATCTTTCAAAATTCCATATATATGCATTAATATACTGTAATGGTGTTTTTCTTTCTGGCTTACTTCACTCTGTATAATAGGCTCCAGTTTCATCCACCTCATTAGAACTGATTCAAATGTATTCTTTTTGATGGCTGAGTAATACTCCATTGTGTATATGTACCACAGCTTTCTTATCCATTCGTTTGCCCATGGACATCTTGGTTGCTTCCATGTCCTGGCTATTATAAACAGTGCTGCGATGAACATTGGGGTACATGTGTCTCTCAATTCTGGTTTCCTCAGTGTGTATGCACAGCAGTGGGATTGCTGGGTTGTATGACAGTTCTATTTAAAGTTTTTTAAGGAATCTCCACACTGTTCTCCATAGTGACTGCACTAGTTTGCATTCCCACCAACAGTGTAAGAGGGTTCCCTTTTCTCCACACCCTGTCCAGCATTTATGGTTTGTAGACATTTTGATAGGAGCCATTCTGACAGGCATGAGATGGTACCTCATAGTGGTTTTGGTTTGCATTTCTCTGATAATGAGTGATGTTGAGCATCTTTTCATGTGTTTGTTAGCCATTTGTATGTCTTCTTTGAAGAAATGTCTGTTTAGTTCTTTGGCCCATTTTTTGATTGGGTCCTTTTTTTTCTGGAATTGAGCTGCAGAAGTTGCTTGTATATTTTTGAGATTCATTATTTGTCAGTTGCTTCATTTGTTATTATTTTCTCCCATTCTGAAGGCTGTCTTTACACCTTGATTATAGTTTCCTTCGTTGTGCAAAACCTTTTAAGTTTAATTAGGTCACATTTATTTATTTTTGTTTTTATTTCCATTACTTTGTGAGGTGGGTCATAGAGGAACCTGTTGTGATTTATGTTAGAGTGTTTTTCCTATCTTTTCCTCTAGGAGTTTTATAGTTTCTGGCCTTACATTTAGATATTTAATCCATTTTGAGGTTATTTTTGTGTACAGTGTTAGAAAGTGTTCTAGTTTCATTCTTTTACAGGTGGTTGATTAATTTTCCCAGCACCACTTGTTAAAGAGATTGTCTTTCCTCCTTTGTATATTCTTGCCTCCTTTGTCAAAGATAAGGTGTCCATAGGTGCATGAATTTATCTCTGGGCTTTCTATTTTAATCCATTAATCTATGTTTCTATCTTTGTGCCAGTACCATACTGTCTTGGTGACTGTAGCTTTGTAGTATAGCCTGAAGTCAGGCAGGTTGATTCCTCCAGTTCCATTCTTCTTTCTCAAGATTGCTTTGGCTATTCGAGGTTTTTTTTGTATTTCCATACAAATTGTGAAATTATTTGTTCTAGTTCTGTGAAAAAATACCATTATTAGCTTGATAGGGATTGCATTGAATATATAGATTGCTTTGGGTAGTATACTCATTTTCACTATATTGGTTCTTCCAATCCATGAACATGGTATATTTCTCCATCTATTTGTATCCTCTTTGATTTCTTTCATCAGTGTTTTATAGTTTTCTATATATAAGTCCTTTGTTTCTCTTATGTAGATTTATTCCTAAGGATTTTATTCTTTTTGTTTCCTTAATTTCTCTTTGTTTTCTCATTGTTCATGTATAGGAATGCAAGGGATTTTTGTGTGTTGATTTTATATCCTGCACCTTTACTATATTCATTGATTAGCTCTAGTAATTTTCTGGTGGAGTCCCTAGGGTTTTCTATGTAGAGGATCATGTCATCTGCAAACAGTGAGAGTTTTACGTCTTCTTTTCCATTCTGGATTCCTTTTATTCCTTTTTTTGTCTCTGATCACTGTGTCTAAAACTTCCAAAACTATGTAGAATAGTAGTTGTGAGAGTGGGCACCCTTGTCTTGTTCCTGACTTTAGGGGAAATGCTTTCAATTTTTCACCATTGAGGATAATGCTTGCTGTGGGTTTGTCATATATAGCTTTTATTATGTGGAGGTATATTCCTTCTATTCCTGCTTTCTGGAGGGTTTTTATCTAAAATGGAAATTGAATTTTGTCAAAGGCTTTCTTTGCATCTATTGAGATAATCATATGGTTTTTATCTTTCCATTTGTTAATGTGGTGTATTACATTGATTTATTTGCAGATATTAAAAAAAAATCCTTGTATTCCTGGGATAAAGCCCACTTGGTCATGATTTATGATCTTTTTAATATGTTGTTGGATTCTGTTTGCTAGGATTGTATTAAGGATTTTTGGATCTATGTTCATCAGTGATAATGGCCTGTAGTTTTCTTTTTTTGTGGCATCTTTGTCTGGTTTTTGTATTAGGGTGATTGTGGCCTCAGAATGAGTTTGGAAGTTTATCTTCCTCTGCAATTTTCTTGAAGAGTTTGAGTAAGGAAGGTGTTAGCTCTTCTCTAAATTTTTGGTAGAATTCAGCTGTGATACCATCTGGTCCTGGGTTTTTGTTTGCTGGAAAGTTTCTAATTACAGTTTCAATTTCCATGCTTGCGATGTGTCTGTTAATTTTTTTTTTTAAATTTCTTCCTGGTTCCATTTTGGAAAGTTGTACTTTTCTAAGAAATTGTCCATTTCTTCCAAGTTGTCCGTTTTATTGGCATATAGTTGCTGAGAGTAGTCTTTTATGATCCTTTGTATTTCTGTGTTGTCTGTTGTGATTTCTCCATTTTCATTTCTAATTTTGTTGATTTGATTCTTCTTCCTTTGTTTTTTCATGAGTCTGGCTGATGATTTGTCTATATTATTTATCTTCTCAAAGAACCAGCTTTTAGCTTTGTTGATTTTTGCTATGGTCTCTTTTGTTTCTTTTGCATTTATTTCTGGCCTACTTTAAAAGATTTCTTTCCTTCTATTAACCCTGGGGTTCTTCATTTCTTCCTCTTCTAGTTGCTTTAAGTGTACAGTTAGGTTATTTATTTGACTTTTTTCTTGTTTCTTGAGGTAAGCCTGTATTGCTATGAACCTTTCCTTTAGTACTGCTTTTATAGTGTTCCATAGGCTTTGGGTTATTGTGTTTTCATTCATTCATTTCTATGCATATTTTGATTTTTTTTTTGATTTCTTCTGTGATTTGTTGGTTTTTCAGAAACGTGTTGTTTAGCTTCCATATATTGTAATTTTTAATAATTTTTCCCCTGTAGTTCACATCTAATCTTATTGCATTGTGGTCAGAAAACATACTTGGAATTGTTTCAATTTTTTTGAATTTACCAAGGCTAGATTTGTGCCCCAGGATGTGATCGGTCCTGGAGAAGGTTCCATGTGTGCTTGAGAAAAAGGTGAAATTCATTGTTTTGTGGTGAAAAGTCCTATAGGTATCAATTAGGTCTAACTGGTTCACTGTATCATTTAAAATCTGTGTTTCCTAGTTAATTTTCTGTTTAGTTGATCTATCCATAGGTGTGGGTGGGTTATTAAAGTCTCCCACTATTATTGTGTTATTGTTAATTTCCCCTTTCATACTTGTTAGCATTTGCCTTACATATTGTGGTGTGCCTCTGTTGGGTGCATATATATTTATAATTGTTATATCTTCTTGGATTGATGCTTTGATCATTATGTAATGTCTTTCCCTGTCTCTTTTCATGGCCTTTATTTTAAAGTTGATTTTATCTGATATTAGTATTGCTACTCCTGCTTTTTTTGGTCTCTATTTGTGGGGAATATCTTTTGCCAGCCCTTCACTTTCAGTCTGTATGTGTCCCTTGTTTTGAGGTGGGTCTCTTGTAGACAGCATATATATGGCTCTTGTTTTTGGATCCATTCAGCCAGTCTTTGTCTTTTGGTTGGGGCATTCAACCCATTTACACTTAAGGTAATGATGGGTAAGTATGATCCCGTTGCCATTTGCTTTGTTGTTTTGGGTTCAAGCTTATACACCCTTTCTGTGTTTCCTGTCTAGAGAAGATCCTTTAGCATTTGTTGGAGAGCTGGTTTGGTGGTGCTGAATTCTCTCAGCTTTTGCTTGTCTGGAAAGCTTTTGATTTCTCCTTTATATTTGAATGAGACCCTTGCTGGGTACAGTAATCTGGGTTGTAGGTTTTTCTCTTTCATCACTTTAAGTATGTCTTACCATTCCCTTCTGGCCTGAAGAGTTTCTATTGAAAGATCAGCTGTTATCCTTATGTGAACCCCCTTGTGTGTTATTTGTTGTTTATCCCTTGATGCTTTTAATATTTGTTCTTTGCATTTGATATTATTAATTTGATTAATATGTGTCTTGGGGTGTTGGGAAATAGATGCAGAAGCAGTGTAAACAGTGTCAGACTTTATTTTTGGGGGCTCCAAAATCACTGCAGATGGTGACTGCAGCCATGAAGTTAAAAGATGCTTACTCCTTGGAAGGAAATTTGTGACCAACCTAGATAGCATATTGAAAAGCAGAGATATTATCTTGCCAACAAAGTTCCGTCCTGTCAAGGCTATGGTTTTTCCAGCAGTCATGTATGGATGTGAGAGTTGGACTGTGAAGAAGGCTGAGTGCCAAAGAATTGATGCTTTTGAACTGTGGTGTTGGAGAAGACTCTTGAGAGTCCCTTGGACTGCAAGGAGATCCAACCAGTCCATCCTAAAGGACATCAGTCCTGGGTGTTCTTTGGAAGGAATTATGCTAAAGCTAAGACTCCAATACTTCAGCCACCTCATGCAAAGAGTTAACTCATTGGAAAAGACCCTGATGCTGGGAGGGATTGGGGGCAGGAGGAGAAAGGGTCGACAGAGGGTGAGATGGCTGGGTGGCATCACTGACTCGATGGGTGTGAGTTTGAGTGAACTCTGGGAGTTGGTGATGGACAGGGAGGCCTGGTTCACTGCAATTCATGGGGTCGCAAAGAGTCGGACACCACTGAGCAACTGAACTTAACTGAACTGGTATGTTTTGCCTTGGGTTTATCCTGTTTTGGACTCGCTGGCTTTCTTGGAGTTGGGTGACTATTTCTTTCCCCATTTTACAGAAGTTTTCAACTATTATTTCCTCAAGTCTTTTCTCATGGCCTTTCTTTTTGTCTTCTTTTTCTGGGACTCCTATGATTCGAATGTTGAGGCTTTTAACACTGTCCAAGAAATCTGTGAGGTTGTCCTCATTTCTTTCAATTCTTTTTTTTCTTTTTTCCTCTCTTCTTCATTTATTTCCACCATTCTATCTTCTACCTCATGTATCCTATTGTCTGCCTCTGTTATTCTACTGTTGATTCCCTCCAGAGTGGTTTTGATCCCATTTATTGCATTATTCTTTATTGATTGACTCTTTTTTTATTTCTTCTATGTCCTTGTTAAACATTTCTTGCATCTTCTCAATCCTTATCTCCAGGCTATTTATCTGTAACTCTATTTTATTTTCAAGATTTTGGATAATTTTTACTATCATTATACTTAAATTTTTTTTTCAGGTAGACTCCTTATCTTCTCCTCTTTGGTTTGGTGGGCATTTATCATATTCCTTTACCTGCTGAGTATTTCTCTGCCTTTTCATCTTGTTTATATTGCTATGTTTGGGGTGGCCTTTCTGTAGTCTGGCAGTTTGTGGTTCCTCTTTATTGTTGTGGTCCTCCCTGTGGGTGTGGTTGGACGAGTGACTTGTCAAGGTTTCCTGGTTAGGGAAGCCTGTGTCATGTTCTGGTGAATGGAGCTGGATTTCTTCTCTCTGGAGTGCAATAAAATGTCCAGTAGTGAGTTTTGGGATGTCTATGGGTTTGGTGTGACTTTGGGTATCCTGTATATTGAAGCTCAGGGCTATGTTCCTGTGTTGCTGGAGAATTTGTGTGGTGTATCTTTCTCTGGAAGTTGTTGGCTCTTGGGTGGTGCTTGGTTTCAGTATAGGTGTGGAGGCTTTTTGATGAGCTCTTATCGATTAATGTTCCCTGGAGTCAGGAATTCTCTGGTGTTCTCAGGTTTTGGACTTAAGCCTCCTACCTCTGGTTTTCAGTCTTTTTCTTACAGTAGCCTCAAGACCTCTCCATCCATACAGCGCCAATGATAGAACATCTAGGTTAATGGAGAAAAGATTGTCCACAATGAGCAACACCCAGAAAGGTTTACAGAGTTACATGGAGAAGAGAAGAGGGAGCAAGGAGATAGAGGTGACCAGGAGGAGAAGGCCGGGGGGCGGGGGGCGGTCAAAAGGAGAGAGACAGATCTAACCAGTAGTCAGTTCCCTAAGTGTTCTCCACATCCCAGAATGCTCAAAGAGATTTACATAGTTGGGTAGAGAAGAGAAGGGGGAAGGAGGAGATAGAGGTGACCTAGCGGAGAAAAAGGAGAGTCAAAAGGGGAAGAAGGCAATCAAGCCAGTAATGACACTCCTAAGTAAAAATGGATACTGAAGATTGGATTCTTAAAGGTACAGAATTGATAAAAAAATACCTAAAAGCAAAGATTAAAAATCTAGAGTAGTGGTTAGACTCTCAAACATACAATATTAATTAAAAAATCACAAAAATTATAAAAAATATATATGAAGTTTGCTTTAAAAATAGGGGTTTTTTTGGCAAGATAATAGTAAGTTATAAAAATGAGAATTAAAGGAGTAATAGAGGACTTATACATAATTTTTAATTTAAAAAATGATAATAGTTAAAATATTTCTAGGAATGTCTCTGGAGCTGTTGCGGGCAGTGTGGGGTCACTTCAGTTTCAGATAGTTCCTTGTTCCAGCTTATACTTCTCAAGATCTATAGGCCCTTTCCAATGTAGTTGGTGCTAACTACATGGTTTTAGTCTGTTGCACCTGTCACTTCCAGAGCCATTCCCTCTTCTTTGTTTATTTTGGCTTCTTCTGTTTGCAAGTATCTTCGGTGTCTAATTTCCACCCTGACACAAGGGGGCGAAAGTGATCACTTATTTAGGCTCACTTGTTCATTTGTGCTGTCGGGAAGGAGGAACACTGTAAACAAATATCACAGCCATTTGTGGGGAGTGTTCACAGTGTCTCAACCACAATGAGTTTGCCCCCATTCATGGTGTGTGTGCTTTCCTGGTGTACACTGCTTAGGCTCCAGGTTGCTCTGCATGGGAACTGTCTAAAGTGGACCCTGAGTTGTGTGCACTTTCCTGGTCTAAGCCACTCAGGTTCAGGTTCTCAGGTACTTCTCAAAGGTGCAGACTCAGTTGGGCCTGCGATTTGTACCTTTCCCAGGTCCGAGCAGCTCAGGTGACCAGGTGCTTGGCGACTGCAGTCTCCCTAGGTTTGGGGGTGCGTCTTGTCACCTCCCACATCCTGGCTGCTTGGTTTCCTGGGTGTGCAGTGGGAGCGCCATCTTAGCTGTGCTGTGTGTCTCCCCTGGGGAGTTGATCTCTGGCTGAGACCCTCCTGGTGGATGTCAACCGTCCAGGATCCCAGGAAGACTTGGTTAGCAACTGGGAGCCTGCTCACAGTATGGTAGGGGATGCCATCTCTGGGGTTGAGTTTGCCCCTTGCTTTCTGGCTCTGGCTGTTGCTGGCCTGTTTCCCTGCCTCTGGCAGGTGATGGGCCATTCCACAGCTGGCTAGCTCTCCTCTGGTACTTGCTCAGTCCATTATTCTGTGAGCGGGCTCAGCAGTGCCCTAGGTTAGGGCTTATCGTGGGAAAGTTCTCTCTATATATCTCTTTTCTTTCTCTCTCTCTCTCTCTCTCTTTCTGGCTATCCCACAGTTTGGATTGCTATCTCAGGTTAGCTCCCTCAGATCGCCCTCAGGGCATTCAGACCTGGTCCTTACCCTAAGCAATGCAGCCTACACCTCCCTATTCTGCCCCAGCTTGCTGGTGGCAGATGTGAGTGTCTGGGCTACTTCTCCACTGGGAGTTGCCTTTAGGCATGTAATCTGTGGGGTTTATTTATTTATTTTTCTTCCTGGTTATGTTGCCCTCTGAGATTCCAAAACTCCCCACAAACCCTCCAGTGAGAGGGTTTCCTGGTGTTTGCAAACTTCTCCTCTTTTATGACTCCCTTCCCGGGATGGGTCTCCATCCCTAACTCTTTTATCTTTCTTTTTATCTTTTTATGTTTTGTCCTACCTCCTTTCAAAGACAATGGGCTTCCTTTCTGGGTGCCTGATATTCTCTGCCAGCATTCATGTTGTTTTGTGGAATTTACTCAGCGTTCAAATGTTCTTTTGATGAATTTGTGGGGGAGAAATTGGTCTCCCTGTCCTATTCCTAGTATTTAAGACTGTTTCTCCATTAATAAGTTTAAAACACTGACCCTAGCACTCAAGACCTACAAAGATAGGGCCCCAACATGCCTGTCTTTTTGGATCTGACTTACAGTGTTAGTAGCCATGAGTCCTTGCCATTTTGCAAATAGCCCTGGCCTATTCACACCATTCTATATGCTTGGGATTTCTCTCATGTGTCTACTTGGCCAGGCTGCACAATCTACTTCAGGGAGACCACTCCTCTGTGAAGTCACTCTAATCATCCCAGAGCCATGAGCTTGCATTTCGGGGAACACTCAAAGCCCTGGAACCTCATTTCTTCTGTGTCACACACTTCATCCTCATCTCAGTGGAGAGACAAGTTATCTCAGTTATCCTTGTATCCTGGGAGTCAGATCAAAGCAGTGCTCAAAGTTCTGTCGTGGTTCCCACCTCACTGAGCTAAATGCAGAAGTCCCTAGAAATCCCCATCTCAGTGTTTCTCAATCAATTCCAGCTACACATTCGATTCCCATTGGAAAATAATTTTTAAAAATCCATGTCCAGGCTGGACTCCAAGTGAATCCAATCCTCAGGGATGCTATTTTCTGAACCTCCCCAGGTGATTCCACAGTGAAGTCAGGGTTGATTGAGAGCCACTGAGATAGTCTGAGGTGAAGCTGCAGGAACAGATGAACAGCTGTATGCTCACTTCATGGACTAGAGGCCCACTCTGGGCCACAGGTGGCCTCTTTCTGAACCATGAACATCTTTCTCCAGTACCTGCCTCAAGCTCGAGCTTATCCACACAAATAAATCAATATGCATGAGCTTACTTAGAACATGGTCACCCTCAGAAACTGTCAGTTTCTGCCACTTGGAAACATATTTTTTCCTCTGAGGAAAATTATGAACATAGCTTGGTCTGGAGAAAAGTGTAACTCTTTTTTTAAAATAAATATTTGATTCAAGTTTATCAAAACTGCAGTTGACAGAAAGCCACCTTTGTGAGAGTTAGCAAGTACATTGTAGAACTGACTCAAATGCCCTGGGTGTGGTGCCCTGCCTGCCTGGGGAGGGCCTCATGGTGTGTGTGCAGCTGCCGCTCTTACCCTCCCATGCTGTCCGTCTGGTCTCTGTGGTTCAGGGGGGTGCTTCAGCCTCATCCCTATACTCTAGAATTCTCTCAGTAGTGTCTTGTCTACGAAGAAGTGTTTGTTTTTCTTCTTGGGATGGGAGTGGAGTCAGGAAGAACCTGTGTCACCATTTGGTGATGTCACTCCTAGAATAGAATCCATTTGGCAAAATGAGGCAATGAAATGAATCTAAAGACATGAAGTAGAATTACAGAAACACAAGCCAAATATATCAGAGGTTTGATGTAGAAGCAGCACACGGAAGAGATATTTAGGGTGGTGACTATGAGTCAAGAGTGTGGCAGTTTTCAAACCTGAGCATTCATTAAAGTCACCAGAAGGGCTTGGCAAAACAGTCTGCTGGCTTCCCCCTTCTCTGATTCAATAGGTCTGGGGTCCAGTCTGAAAGTTCATATTCTAACAAGCTCCCAGGTAAAGCTTACCTTTAGGATGCCAGTCCAGAGACAACTGTTTGAGAATCACTAGTGTAGTACGAAGTTCAAACAAGATTACTAGAAGTTTAGGTGGTAGAAGCAAAATTTGTGCAATGAAGTATGTAATACTAAAAGTATTCTCCATCAGCTTTAGTAGGCATCTGTGCATTGCATGCCATAACCAGCAAGATGATCAGAGAAGAGAACTGGTGAAGGGACGTGTGACTGGGTCATATGAGGAACTTGGGTAGGAATATAACTGTCTAATTTGGAGAAGATAAGATTTAGATAGGACACAATGACATTGTTCTGTTCAACTCTAAAGGGCTATTACATGGACAAAAGAGGTTTGCTCTGGATAGAGCTAGTATTCATGGCTATCCATCTTAGGAGACAGACGTCATTCAGAATTAAGGCAGATATTTTTAATAGATGGAGCTGTCCAGTGTTACACTGAGCTGCTTCCCAAAGTGTTGAGCTCCTATGAATCAAGATTTTCAAGCACAGACCAAAAGGGATTCAAGCATCAAATATGGAATAGGGAATAAATGATCTCCGAGGCACTTTCAAAACTAAGAAATCCTATGAATATGTGGATATAGTTACCATTAGTTATATATAGTCTGCCAACATAAAACTAATACATTTGAAAAACAAAGGAATATTGAATGATGGTGTCTAAAACATATCTCCAAATAGTGGTTGAAAACCTAAGACTAGGATTCTTTAAGAAGTCTATGTGTGTTAGTTGCTCAGTCATGTCTGACTCTCTGTGACCTTTATGGACCATAGCCCGCCAGGTTCTTTTATCCATTTGATTCTCCAGGCAAGAATACTGGAGTGGGTTGCCACTTCTTCCTCAAGATGATCTTCTTGATCCAGGTATTGAACCCATGTCTCTTATGTCTCCTGCATTGGCAGGTGGGTTCTTTCCCACTAGCATCACCTTATGCAATGCAATTTGATCCTGAAGGGAGGAAATGTTTATAATAAGAAGTATCAAGGCAAAACCCAGACAGACTGCAAGGAAAGAAAGGTAAAGAGAGGTACAATTGATTATGGCAAAATGGCGAAGTTAGATTAAGAGCAGGCAAAAAAGAAAGATAAATATTCACACTTTCCATGGAAATTTACCACCCACAGCAAATATTTTATCTCTATTCTGGTATCTAATATTACCTGCAGTTATGTAAGAGTCCAAATTTGATGTGAACTATCTGGGAATTGGTTAGAGTTAAGAGAACACATGAGGATTGTAGGTCATATAAATATATGTGTCATCAGTGCTGAAGTAGTAAATCCATTTGGGAGGGGGAAGAAAAAACATAAGGAGCATGAGATAGAAGAATGTTACTGCAAAAATACTATTTGACTAATCTAGACACTCAGCTCTGAGGGGATGACAAGGATCTGGGGACACATGGTCCCTAAGGATGTTCTGGACAAAGTGGTGGTTTGATATTGTCATATATGAGTTGGCAGTTGCCCTCTACCTCTACAAAGATTAAATCATGTGCTGCTGCAGCTGTTGATTTTCAACAACCCCTGAAAGGAGTTCATGGTGATCAGGAAACAGGCACTTTGCTCTGGGAAAAACTGGCAGCATAGGTCTTCAGATAGTTAGATATTTTTAGGAGCCAATTTTATGAGCCCAATTCATATATCTCCTCATAGAGAAAAGTACTAAGATCCTTCCTGGTGAAGACTGCTCCCTGTGGCTAGCAGAAGTGAAGTGAAAGTCATTCAGTCATGTCTGACTCTTTGTGACCCCATGGACTATACAGTCTATGGAATTCTCCAGGCCAGGATACTAGAGTGGGTAACCTTTCCCTTCCCCAGAGGATCTTCCCAACCCAGGGATCGAACCCAGGTGTCCCATATTGCAAGCGGATTCTTCACCAGTTGAGCCACAAGGGAAGACCAAGAATACTGGAGTAGGTAGCCTATCACTTCTCTAGAGGATCTTCCCAACCCAGGTATTGAACTGGGGTCTCCTGCGTTGCAGGCAGATTCTTTACCAACTGAGCTATCAGGGAAGCCTTGTGACTAGCAGAAACCTT
Source organism: Bos indicus x Bos taurus (assembly GCF_003369695.1). Taxonomy (NCBI): domain Eukaryota; kingdom Metazoa; phylum Chordata; class Mammalia; order Artiodactyla; family Bovidae; genus Bos; species Bos indicus x Bos taurus. The sequence goes on along the minus strand of NC_040105.1, from coordinate 118,122,006 downwards.
CCACAAAAACATGCGCTTGACTGCATGTACTTCCCCCTTGACCAAAATCACGTATATACTGACCTTCCCTGCTACCTCTTTGCAGCAGCTTCTCAGAGTTATCTGAGATGTTTTCTCATAGGCTACTGTCCTCATTTTGCCCCAGTAAAACTTAACTAGCAACTCTCATGTTGTGCATTTTTTTTAAGTCAGCAACACTACAGTATTTTCGTGATTCAAAGGTAAGCTCTTTGCCCTCTTCCTATTCTTGGCCTTTTAGTCCTCTGTCTTCCTGTTCCTCTCTGATCTATACTGAAAAAAAAATTGTGATATCAGTCACTTCTACTCCATTTTGAGTGAGGGTATGTGAATGTGTTGTGATACACAACAAAGTATTTCCCTTATAAATTTTATACCATTATTAACAGATTTCAGGGACTCCCCTGGTGGTCCAGAGGTTGAGACGCCACACTCCCAATGCAGGAGGCCCAGGTTCAATCCCTGGTCAGGGAACTAGATCCCGCACGCTGCAATTAAGAGCTGCTGCAGCCAAATAAATAAATACTTGGGGCATCCCAGGTGGTGCAGTGGTAAAGAATCCACCTGCCAATGCAAGAGCCACAATAGATGCAGGTTTAATCCCAGGGTTGGGAAGATCCCCTGAAGAAGGAAATGGCAACCTCTCTGCAGTATTCTTGCCTTGGAAATCCCATGAACAGAGGAGCATAGTGGGCTGCAGACCATGGAGTTTCAAAAGAGTTGGGCACAACTAAGCAGACACACACAACAGACTTTAAGGCACCAAGGATAAATATATGAAGATCTGGGGCAGAAAGAAGTCTTTTCTCCTGTCAGCTCCAACATCTTGTAAATCATGCAAATTTGGAAAATAATATGAACCTTGGGTGTTACATGATCTGGAATAAAATTTAAGAATACATGTAAGTGTCATTTCTCAGGGGCAAGAGATGTTATTTCAATTATTAAATAAAGTATTTGGATTCAGTTGTCTATCTAGCCCAATTATTGCTGAGGTCATTGTAGTAGATCAGTATAAAGGCTTCAGCTTTTATATATGGCAATAAGAATTAGACTGTTAGAGTTGAAAGGACCATTAGAAACCAGCTAATCTCCAATCTTTATTCTCTAGATGTTGAAAATAGAGACTTCATGGTGGGGAAAGAATTGTTAAATTCAGAGGATGAATGAGTAGAAGTGCTGGAATATGAAGGCCACATTGTGCTAACTTGGTCACATCTGCATTCTCAAATGGCACCCATATCCATGACAAACCCTCCTGTTCTGCCCAAAACTTTCTCAGTTTTAACACTGAAAGTCCTGTGTCTGGGGAATCAGTCCAGGGAAACTGGGATGACTGGCCACCCTACCTGACCAGTTATTTTGAAAACACATGCCAACTGACCAAAGATCTGTATAGACGTGCACCACAAAATGTATTACCAGTGCCAAACGCACTAGGTCAGGAGCGCATCACATCATCTTCCTGATCTCCCCCCCCCCACCCCCGCTTCTCCTTTCTGCTTAAAATCTATTTATTTAACAATTTACTTTTTTTTTAAAGAATAAAAGTTAATGGTATGTGCTATGCATTGTACTAAACGTAGATAATTCAGCAGCGAACATCAGAAAATCCCTGACCTCATGGAGCTTACATTCTGGTTGAAGAGAGAAACAAACAAAAACCCCAAATAACCTAGTGATATAGATCATATATCAGCAGGTGATCAGTGATAATAGAGAAAAATGAAGCAGGACAATGAGGGGTGGAGTTGTCTTTGTGGGATGCTGCATTTTTAGGTATGGTTGCCAGGGAAGGGCTCTCTGATGAGATGTGGCTTGATAATTTACAAAGTCATTTCCTACATTATTTCAATTATACAGGCATTTTCAAAGAGCACTATTATCAGATTAAACTTCAGTTTATACCCTCATTTAATTTGCGAGAGTCCTTCACAGCCGTGGCCAAATGTAATTCTTCCCCCGAATTCCTACAACTGCTCTTCCAGTAGTGGCATTTATTCTCTGAGGGCTTTCCAGAAGAATATCTGAGAGCTTTTGAACATCCCAAAGAGCCCTCCCTGACGGTCACAATGCAAATATTACCAAGGTCTTTCAAAACTATAATTTGTGTTTATGCTTCCAGATGTTATGGAAAAATAAAAATAAAACTCTACTGAATGACAGCACCTAACAAGGTGTTGGGGACACGGTATATATTCAACAAATATCTGTTGAATGAATGAATGCATTTATAGAAATTAAAAATGAAAGTCTTTGATCTTGATTCAAATATCACTTTCTCATTGAGTTCAGTTCAGTTCAGTCGCTCAGTCGTGTCCGACCCTTGCAACCCCATGAACCGTAGCACACCAGGCCTCCATGTCCATCACCAACTCCTGGGGTTTAACCCAAACTCATGTCCATTGAGTCAGTGATGCTGTCTAACCATCTGATCCTCTGTAGTCCCCTTCTCCTTCTGCCTTCAATCTTTCCCAACATCATGGTCTTTTCATATGAGTCAGGTCTTCTTATCAGGTGGCCAAAATATTTGAGTTTCAGCTTCAACATCTGTCCTTCCAAAGAACACCCAGGACTGATCTCCTTAGGATAGACTGGTTGGATCTCCTTGCAGTCCAAGGGACTCTCAAGAGTCTTCTCCAACACCACAGTTCAAAAGCATCAATTCTTCGGTGCTCAACTTTCTTTATAGTCCAACTCTCACATCCATACATGACTACTGGAAAAACCATAGTCTTAACTAGATGGACCTTTGTTGACAAAATAATGTCTCTGCTTTTGAATATGCTATTTAGGTTGGTCATAACTTTCCTTCCAAGAGTAAGCATCTTTTAATTTCATGGCTGAAATCACCATCTGCAGTGATTTTGGAGCCCCCAATACATAAAGTCTGACAGTGTTTCCACTGTTTCCTCATCTATTTCCCATGAAGTGATGGGACCAGATGCCATGATCTTAGTTTTCTGAATGTTGAGCTTTAAGCCAACGTATTCACTCTCCTCTTTCACTTTCATCAAGAGGCTCTTTAGTTCTTCTTCACTTTCTGCCATAAGGGTAGTGTCATCTGCATATCTGAGGTTATTGATATTTCTCCCAGCAATCTTGATTCCAGCATGTGCTTCATCCAGCCCAGCATTTCTCATGATGTACTCTGCATAGAAGTTAAATAAGCAGGGTGACAAAATACAGCCTTGACATACTCCTTTTCCTATTTGGAACCAGTCTGTTGCTCCATGTCCATTGAAGCCTGCTGTGATTTCTAAACTTATAACAGCAACCCCTCTCCCACACTATCCTTCTCAGGTAGTTTTTCTTCATAGAACCTGCTATCTTAACTCCTTCATACACTACTTATTTATTTTATTGTCTTCCTCCTCTCATTACAATGGAAGTCTCATGAGGGCAAAATTATTATTTTTTATTCACTGTTATATCATCAAGCCCCAAGAATGATGCCTAGAAAACAGGTGCTCCAAAAAATTCCATGTATAAAATAATCCATGATTTTATCTCAAATCCATCCCTGTTTCTCTAAGTCAACTGCCAGCAGTTTCACCATCTCTCACATGGACTATTATGTCCTCCTAATTCATCCCTCTACCACCTCTCCACAAGAGCTTCTACATGACAGTCAAAATAATCCTTCTGAACTGAAAGATCTATTATGCTATTTTGAGACTTAAGATCCTGATGGTAATGCCCCAACTCCTTCTCCTAATCTATAGGACCCAACTTGAGATTGTTTCTACTTCTCTTTTCAGCTATGTTTTCCCTCCTTTACTTGGTGGCTGGTGGTTTAGTCACTAAGTTGTGTCAGACTCTTGCTACCCCACAGACTGTAGCCCCCAGATTCCTGTATTCATGGGATTCTCCAGGCAAGAATACTGGAATGGGTTGCCATTTCCTTCTTCAGGAGATCTTCCCAACCCAGGAGTCAAACCCAGGTCTCCTGCATTGCAGATGGATTCTTTACCAGCTGAGCTACAAGGGAAGCTGTATTCCCCCCCCCCCTTTATTTACACATGCTTTAAACTCCATTTCCTATGACCTAAGTCAGCCCTCTTCCTTAAGCATAATGTGTATAAGACGTTCCCAGAGTAAATGGCAACTCCATTCTTCTATTTTTCTCACACCATTCATAAACCTTGGAAGCATCCTTTTACACAACCCATGTCTAATCCAGCAACACATCCTGCTGCCTCTGCTTTCAACATATACCCAAATCTAACCACATCTCAATGCCTCCACTGTGAGCACTCTGGACAATGTCACTTCCACCATCTCTTGTCTGCTTCCAGTCCTCTTCCCTCAACAGCCTGTTATCCACACAGTGGCCAAGGTCACCTTTCATGGTATAACTTAGAAATGATCTTCCATTTCTCTTAACTCTCTAATAGCAGCCATCTTACTTCAAATAAAGCCCAAAGTCCTTACCATGACTTGTAAGGCCCTTTGTGGCCTGATCCCTGTCTAATCTCCGCCATCACTGCCTGCCACCCTCTCTCTTCCTAACTGAGCTCCACTCACACTGGCACCTACATTGTCGTAGATCTTCATGCTATTTCTGCCTCAGGGCCCTGAACTTGCTGGCTGTTTCCTCTACATTGTATGCTCTCTAATACATTTGGGCTTCTGCTCAAATGTTACCACCTTAGTGACAAGGTCTTAAAAGCCCCCTTCCCAATCTCTACCCTCTCATTTTGCTTTATTTTTTCTTCATAGTACTTACTATCATCAGACATTGTAAGTTTATTCACTTATTTGTTTAATTGTTCAGTTCCCATGCTGAAATTCAAGTTCTATTAGGGAAGAGGTTTTATTTTGTTCCCTGCCTGATCCTTGAGTACCTGGAAGAGTGTCTAAAACAGCAGAAAGTAGGCGATCAATAAATATTTGTTCAGTGAATGAATACTCTCTTTGCATATGTTATTTTCTCAGACTAAAATGCCTTTCTTCACCTTTGGTGAAACAGGAAAAGCATTTCTCAAGGCCTAACTCAATTGTTTCTTTTTCTGTGAGGTACCTCAGTACCCCCCTCTCCAGCCCACTCCACCTCAGGAAAAATAAACTGAGGAAAATCTTTTCTTTGACTTGCCTTGGTATTTTCACCCATCTACTTACAGCATTCAATCTACTGTATTATACTATTTTCTTTCTTTCTTAATCTGAGCCAATTATTCCCATCCCAGTCTGATAGCCCCTTTAGGATGGACAATACATAGACATTTTTTATAGTCACCCATTTCCTCTGTTTTTTGATACTGTTCATGGGGTTCTTGTGGAGAAGGCAATGGCACCCCACTCTAGTACTCTTGCCTGGAAAATCCCATGGGCGGAGGAGCCTGGCAGGCTGCAGTCCATGGGGTCGCTAAGAGTTGGACACGACTGAGCGATTTCACTTTGACTTTTCACTTTCGTGCATTGGAGAAGGAAATGGCAGCCCACTCCATTGTTCTTGCCTGGAGAATCCCAGGGACGGGGGAGCCTGGTGGGCTGCCGTCTATGTGGTCACACAGAGTCGGACACAACTGAAGCGACTTAGCAGCAGCAGTAGCAGCAGCATGGGGTTCTTGAGGCAAGAATACTGGAGTGACTTGCCATTCCCTTCTCCAGCAGTCCACACTTTGTCATAGCTTCATTGAGTTACACATGCCCCTTCACCACAAGAAGGGTGTGATTCATGTGATCATTTTGGTTAGCTTTTTGTGACTGTGGTTTTTGTTCTGGAGGCTGTGGGATTATTGCTCTTGCTTCTGTCTGCCCTCTGAAGGATGAGGATAAGAGGCTTGTGTAAGCTTCTTGATGGGAGGGACTGGCTGTGGGGAAAACTGGTTCTTGCTCTGGTGGGCGTTTCCTCTGCTGAAGAATCCGCCTGCCAATGCAGAAGACTCAGGTTTGATCCCTGGGTCAGGAAGATCTCCTGTAGAAAAAAACGGCAACCTGCTACAATATTCTTGCCTGGAGAATCCCATGGATAGAGGAGCCTGTTGGGCTTTGGTCCATAGAGTTGCCAAGAATCAGACATGACTTAGTGAGTAAAACAACAACAATGATGTCATTTCTTCTTCAGGGCTGACTAGATAATTTTTTTTTAAGTGAAATTGAAAGTAAAAGTCACTCAGTTGTGTCCAACTCTTTGCGACCCCATGGACTGTCCATTGAATTATCCAGGCCAGAATACTGGAGTGGGTAGCTTTTCCCGTCTCCAGTGGAATTTCTCAACCCAGGATTAAACCCAGGTCTCCCACATTGCATGCGGATTCTTTACCAGCTGAGCCACAAGGGAAGCCCAGATAATTTTTAAAGTCCCATGTAAAATGAAAATGTGAAAATAAATTCAAGATGGCAATAGTGGAACTTAAATCATGCATGAGATCCCTCTATGCATGGGGCCATGTGTGACTACACAGATAACACACTCTTAGGGCTGGCCCTGCTTATCTGGCAATCAGAAGAGCTCCTTCTTTAAATCTCCTGTTCACAAGCCAGTACTTCTCTGAAGCCTTCCCTGCCTCCATTCCAAACACTCCAGGTAGAGATAGTTGTGTCTCCTGAAATATTTTCACAACTCTCAATGCTTACCTTTTTATTTCTTTTTTAAAAATTTTTAAAATTTATTTTAATTGGAGGCTAATTAATTTACAATATTGTAGTGGGTTTTGCCATACATTATGGAGGAGCCTGGTAGGCTGCAGTCCATGGGGTCGCTAGAGTCGGACATGACTGAGCGACTTCACTTTCACTTTTCACTTACATGCATTGGAGAAGGAAATGGCAACCCACTCTAGTGTTCTTGCTTGGAGAATTCCAGGGACAGGGAAGCCTGGTAGGCTGCTGTCTATGCGGTCACACAGAGTCAGACACGACCGAAGCGACTTAGCAGCAGCAGTAGCAGCAACATGAATCAGCCATGGGTTTACATATGTTCCTCATCCTGAACTCCCCTCCCACCTCCCTCTGCATCCTATCCCTCAGGGTCATCCCAGTGCACCAACCCTGAGCACCCTCTCATGCATCGAACCTGGAGTGGTGATCTGTTTCACATATGATAATATACATGTTTCAATGCAATTCTCTCAGATCATCCCACCCTCCCAGAATCCAAAAGACTGTTCTATACATCTGTGTCTCTTTTGTTCTCTCTCATACAGGGTTATGATTACTGTCTTCCTAAATTCCATATATATGCGTTAGTGTACTGTATTGGTGTTTTTCTTTCTGGTTTACTTCACTCTGTATAATAGGCTCCAGTTTCATCCACCTCATTAGAACTGATTCAAATGTATTCTTTTTAATGGCTGAGTAATACTCCATTGTGTATATGTACCACAGCTTTCTTATCCATTCGTCTGCTGATGGACATCTAGGTTGCTTCCATGTCCTGGCTATTATAAACAGTGCTGCGATGAACATTGGGGTACACATGTCTCTTTCAATTCCGATTTCCTTGGTGTATATGCCCAGCAGTGGGATTGCTGGGTCATATGGCAGTTCTATCTCCAGTTTTTTAAGGAATCTCCGCACTGTTCTCCATAGTGGCTGTACTAGTTTGCATTCCAACCAACAGTGTAATAGAATTCCCTTTTCTCTACACCCTTTCCAGAATTTATTTGTAGATTTTTGGATAGCAGCCATTCTGACTGGTGTGAGGTGGTGCCTCATTGTGGTTTTGATTTTCATTTATCTGATAATGAGTGACGTTGAGCACCTTTTTATGTGTTTGTTAGCCAAATAATTTGACAATTTGTATGGAAATACAAAAAAACCTCGAATAGCCAAAGCAATCTTGAGAAAGAAGAATGGAATTGGAGGAATCAACCTGCCTGGCTTCAGGCTATACTGCAAAGCTACAATCATGAAGCCAGTATGGTACTGGCACAAAGACAGAAATATAGATTAATGGAACAAAATAGAAAGCACAGAGATAAATTCATGCACCTATGGACACCTTATCTTTGACAAAGGAGGCAAGAATATACAAAGGAGAAAATATAAACTCTTTAACAAGTGGTGCTGGGAAAACTGATCAACCACTTGTAAAAGAATGAAACTAGAACACCTTCTAACCCCATACATAAAAATAATCTCAAAGTGGATTAAAGATCTAAACATAAGACCAGAAACTGTAAAATTCCTAGAGGAAAATATAGGCAAAACACTCTCTGACATAAATTACAGTGGGATGGTGTGGGGGGGGGGGAGGAAGGAGGAGGGTTCAGGATGGGGAACACATGTATACTAATTAAATAATTTTCTATTAAAGAAAAAAAAAGAAAAAAAAATAAATCACAGCAGGATCCTCTAGGACCCACCTCCCAGAGTAATTGAAATTAAAGCAAAAATAAACAAATGGGACATAATTAAACTTAAAATCTTTTGCACAACGAAGGAAACTATAAGAAAGTGAAAAGACAGCCTTCAGAATAGGAAAAAATAATAGTAAATGAAGCATCTGACAAAGAATTAATCTCAAAAATATACAAACAACTCCTGCAGCTCAATTCTATAAAAATAAACAACCCAGTCAAAAAATGGACCAAAAAACTAAACAGACATCTCTCCAAAGAAGACATACAGATGACTATCAATGCTTACTTTTATGATCATTTATACTGCATTGCAATGTTTTGTTAAGTTATCATTTCTGTGATTGACCATTCCATATCAGTCTACTGTGAGTTCTACCAGACATCAACTTAGACTGATTTTCCACTGAGCCTGACATTTTGGGTGCTAAATAAATGCTTATTCATCAAATGGGTCTACTGAAAACCCTAGCCTTCCACTGTAAATCATATCAAAAGAAGTTTTCCAAATTTATATGCAAACAACTCGAAACCACTCTTCTAATGCTGAACCTGGAGTTATTGATGTAAAGAACTACACTTTCAAAAGACTTTTTCTTTTTTTGCTTTCTTCACCCCAGCATTCTGAAGATAAGACACAGAGCCTTTGAACTTTGTGACTTTCAGATGAACTGGGGCTGTGTCATATGTATGTACTTTGATGAATTTAAAATGGCATCCTATAAAATATTGATATGCAACATTTAGAATGGGAATTAAAAAGTAATTTAGAAAGAAAGCAAGTCACATCTATTCCCCACTGATATTTAATGTACATTGTTTTGACTCCCTTGGCAGCCTCTAACAGATTAACTTCTATCTTTTCATTTCCCCTTTAGTATATGTTCTCATCTCTGTTTTTGGTGAATCACAAGAGAGAATTTTCTAGTCTCCTATAGCTTATTGTCTGGTAAAATAACTGCCCTGAACATAATTGCATCATTTTCTTAAAGGTAAACAGTTGTTAAAATTCAGAATCTAATTGGATAATTAAAATTTCAAGAAAGCATGATAGCAATTTCCTTCATATAAACTTGTCTTTAAAATGATGCTCCCCGATCTTATTTTTACTGTGCATGGCATTTAGTTCTAGCAGAGCCACTATTATGAGTTGTTAGTTTACACAGAAATGTAGTGAAATGCTTGATCCCCCAAGAACATTATTAATTCATAATGCAGCCTCACTGAGTCCCTCCAAGTGCATTCTCAGTTAAAACCTGCACAGGAGCCTTGTGAAAACCTGCGATGTAATGCGAACATTCTGCTGTCTCCACTAACTGAACCTTATTGCACACATCTAAAAATTGTGTTACTCTGGTTTTGTTATTTTGAAGCTCTAGGGTTTAATTATCTATTATAGCAGCTAGATTAATAATTCAGAAATTATCTAAACAGTTTACATCACACTTCATGAAAACACTGAATAAAAGTTTCTTTCTTTTTTTTTTTTTTTTCTTCTCTCTCTCTCTCTCTCTCTCTTTTTTTTTAATGGCGCAGCTTGCAGGATCTTAGTTCCCCATAATGGATCAAACCTGAGCCTTTGGCCCTAAAAGCACCAAGCCCTAACCAACTGGATCACCAGGGAAGTCCCAGAATAACAAGTTTTTATAGTTGAACTGACCCATTCTATTCTAATTTTCCATAAAGACAAGGATGGGTCTTCTATAGCATCCAGAGAGGTGGAAAAGGACTGGCCTAATCTAAAAAAAAAAAAAAGGTTATCATTAAAAATCTATTATCATTAATGATGTAACATGTGAAGCATTCTCCTTAAAATCTAGAAAGGGACAAAGAGGTTCACTCTCAGCACTTTTATTCTAACACGTACTGTAGAGTCCAGTCAGCACAGGAAGACAGTAATCACCAGTGTAAGAATTAAAGAGGAAGAAACAGAACTGTCAGTATTTATAAATGATACAGTATACATGTACAAAGGAAATCAAAAATTACCTCAAATTATGAGAAATAAAAAGAATTTAGTATGAAGACACTATGTAAAATAAATATGTAATTTTAACAAGAACTATGTGCATTTACATATAGCTATGTACATTTACATATAGCTATGCCAAAGCCTTTGATTGTGTGGACCACAATAAACTGTGGAAAATTCTGAAAGAGATGGGAATACCAGACCACCTGATCTGCCTCTTGAGAAATTTGTATGCAGGTCAGGAAGCAACAGTCAGAACTGGACATGGAACAACAGACTGGTTCCAAATAGGAAAAGGAGTACATCAAGGCTGTATATTGTCACCCTGCTTATTTAACTTATATGCAGAGTACATCATGAGAAACACTGGGTTGGAAGAAGCACAAGCTGGAATCAAGATTGCTGGGAGAAATATCAATAACCTCAGATATGCAGATGTCATCACCCTTATGGCAGAAAGTGAAGAGGAATTAAAAAGCCTTTTGATGAAAGTGAAAGTGGAGAGTGAAAAAGTGGGTTTAAAGCTCAACATTCAGAAAATGAAGATCATGGCATCTGGTCCCATCACTTCATGGGAAATAGATGGGGAAACAGTGGAAACAGTGTCAGAGTTTATTTTCTGGGCTCCAAAATCACTGCAGATGGTGACTGCAGCCATGAAATTAAAAGATGCTTACTCCTTGGAAGAAAAGTTATGACCAACCTAGATAGCATATTCAAAAGCAAAGACATTACTTTGCCAACAAAGGTCTGTCTAGTCAAGGCTATGGTTTTTCCAGTGGTCATGTATGGATGTGAGAGTTGGACTGTGAAGAAGGCTGAGCACCAAAGAATTGATGCTTTTGAACTGTGGTGTTGGAGAAGACTCTTGAGAGTCCCTTGGACTGAAAGAAGATCCAACCAGTCCATTCTGGAGATCAGCCCTGGGATTTCTTTGGAAGGATGATGCGAAAGTTGAAACTCCAGTATTTTTGCCACATCATGTGAAGAGTTGACTCACTGGAAAAGACTCTGATGCTGGGAGGGATTGGGAGCAGGAGGAGAAGGGGATGACAGAGGATGAGATGGCTGGGTGGCATCACTGAGTCGATGGACGTGAGTCTGAGTGAACTCCAGGAGTTGGTGATAGACAGGGAGGCCTGGTGTGCTGTGCTTCATGGGGTCGCAAAGAGTTGGACATGACTGAGCGACTGAACTGAACTGAACTGATGTGCATTTACATAATGTTTATTCTGAGTCAGGTTATACCATAAGCACTATAATTATATTAGCTAACTTTAATACTCACAACAACCCAACAAGATATTCCTATTTAAAATTTTAGGAAACTGAGGCACAGAGAATTGTAGTAATTAAAACAAATTTACACAATACCAGTGCCAGAGCCAGGATTCAAACCTAAGTAAGTTACTTCCAGTAACCAAGCTCATAGTTACTATGTTATATTCAATTACACTGCTATATACTTGAAGCAGAATTAGAACATATAGTTTTAAAGAATGTGTTCCATAACGTCAACAAAATAGAAAGTTCCTCAGAATAAATCTATCAAAGTATAACCAAGACTTGTGTAGAGAAAATTGTAAAATGGCTTTGAAATACATTAATAAGAAGAGCTAAATAATTGGAGACATGTACCATGTTCATGGAAGAGATGATACATTTTATTGAGTACCAATTAAAATCCCAACAAGGCTCTTCAAGAAAATCGTCAATCAGATTCTAAAATTTGTATGAAAAAACAAAAGACAAAGAATATTTAAGACTCTACTGAAGAAGCAAAATAAGGTAGATTTGCACACACTTTACTATTAAGCAATAGCTATTAAGGCAATCTAGACTGCAAAGAGAAATATCAACAACCTCAGTTATGCAAATGACATCACTCTAATGGCAGAAAGTGAAGAGGAACTAAAGAGATTCTTGGTGTAGGTGAAAGAAGAGAGTGTGAAAACATTTTAAATTGCAACATTCAAAAAACTAAGATCATGGCATCCCATTGCTGCTGCTGCTAAGTCACTTCAGTCGTGTCCGACTCTGTGCAACCCCATAGACGGTAGCCCACCAGGCTCCCCGTCCCTGGGATTCTCTAGGCAAGAACACTGGAGTGGGTTGCCATTTCCTTCTCCAATGCAGGAAAGTGAAAAGTAAAAGTGAAGTCGCTCAGTCGTGTCCAACTCATAGCTACCCCATGGACTGCAGCCCACCAAGCTCCTCCGTCCATGGGATTTTCCAGGCAAGAGTACTGGAGTGGGGTGCCATTGCCTTCTGCGTGGCATCCCATTACTTCATGGCGAATAGATGGGGAAAAAAGTGGAAACAGTGACAGATTTTATTTTCTTGGGCTCCAAAATCACTGTAGATGGTAGCTACACCCATGAAATTTAAATTTGGTTTCTCCTTGGAAGGAGAGCTATGACAAATCTAGACAGCATATTAAAAAGCAGAGACATCACTTTGCTGACACAGTTCCATATAGTCAAAGCTATGGTTTTTTCAGTAGTCATGTACAGATGTGGGAGTTTTACCATAAAGAAGGTTGAGCACTGAAAAATTGATGCTTTCAAGCTGTGGTGTTGGAGAAAACTCTTCAGAGTTCCTTGGACAGCAAGGAGGTCAAACCAGTCAATGCTAAAGGACATCAACCCTGAATATTCATTGGAAGGACTGAGGCTGAAGCTGAAGCTCCAATACTTTGGCCGCCTGATGCAAAGAACTGACTCATTGGAAAAGACCCTGATACAGGGAAAGAGTAAAGGCATGAGGAGAAGGGGATGACAGAATATGAGATGGTTCTTTGGCATCACTGACTCAGTGGACATGAGTTTGAGCAGGCTCTGGGAGTTGGTGATGGACAGGGAAGCCTGGCCTGCTGCAGCCCATGGTGTCATAAAGAGTTGGGCATGACTTAGTGACTGAATAACAACAACAATAACAACATTAAGGCTTGTGGTACGGGCAGAGAGGGAGAGAAAGAGAGAGACACAGAGAGATTGACTCATGCAAGAAGAACATAAAAGCCCAGAAGAAGACCCGCTCCCACCTCACTTCAAAGCTTTTACACATGTGCTCTTCCCTGTGCCTGGAAGGTTCTCTCCACTTTGATATTGTCACAGCTTATTTTCCTCTCATCTTAAGGTCTTTCCTCACATGTCACTTTCTCTGTGAGAACTTTCCTGACTGCCCTAAAAAAAAGTTAACCTTTCCCTTGCTTAGTGTCTCCTTTCTCTGCTTCACCTTGTCCATAGCACTTATCACAAACTGCCCTACTATGTGTTTAACTAATTTATTTTATTTGCTTTCATCCTGAAAAATAATGTGAGCTGCATGAGGGCAAGGCTCCGTATCTCTCTTATTCACTTCTGTATTGTGAGTACCTAGAACACTGCTTGGCACAGAGTGGCAAATAGTTACTGAGACAACGGAGTGAGTGAATTTCCTGATTACTTTTTGAAGCTTCCAGTCTGCCTCAAACAACATTACACCGATTCTGCTCTTGAAAGTGATACCGAACCTTCTTCAAAAACAACCATGCCTAGATAATTTCTCAGGATTTTGTTTTGCATTTTGTTAAAATTGTTGATGATGTACTTTTTTTAAGACTGGGGTGTAAGGGTGGACATTTTTTCCTTCTCTGATCTAATAATTGAATTGACAGGTTAACAGGAATGAAATTAACTTAATTTTATATATATATATATATATAATAATAATTTGTGGGTCTCCTTATATATATAGGAGACCCACAAAAACATGAATACTCAAGGCAATCAAGCCGTTAAGGTTTATAAGCCATTTGGAACTAAGGGCAAAGGGAGAGGTGTCTGGGGTTTCAAAGGGGAGGAAAACAATTCATAGGGAGTTGAGAAGACCAAAAGTTTGGTAAACAAATGTTGGTGATGAGGTGCAGGTAAATCTTTCTGATGCCAAAAGTTTTCTCCGGTAATAGGCCTCTTCCTGGTACTGGCCTTCTCATCTTAATTATTTTAGACAGTTAAGGGAAAGCTTTGCCTGAGTTTGCTGCATCTTAACTGCCATCAGTGCAAAACAATCCACATGCCAAATTGGCAAATTTAGGGGTATAAAATTCTGCTCCATATTAGGGAAAAATATACACTTTTCGCCCCAACACAAGGAGACAATGAAGTTCTTTGTGTTTGGGTGTTTGTTTTAAAGGGGAGCAGAAATTGATACCCCAAAATATGCCTCTTTGGTATAAGGACTATTTGGGGCAGGTTATTTTGAGAAACTGTAGACACAGGAGAAGCTGTGAAAACCAAGAAGTTATACTTTTTAAGAGATGTTTACATCTATATCTCCATTTGTAAGCTCTCTCTCTACATCCCAGGAAGTGGAGGAAGACTCTAATCTCTAGAAACTTATCAATGGACAAGGCAGCCACCCAAATCTACACAACAACCTTCCCTTTTTCACTATGCTCTTCCTGGTTACCTTGCATAACTGACTCCCCCACCCCCAACCTCTTTCTTTTCTCTTTACCTGAAGACGATACTTAATGTTGTGGCTTGGACCATTTTAAGGAGTTTTTCAGCTTTCCCAGGTCATATATACAGGGGGATATCCATATTATTAAAATCCTGCTTTTTTCTCCTGTTAATTTTTCTTTGTATTACAGGGGGTCTCAGCGAAGAACCCACATGGTAGAGGGAAATTAGTTTTCCTTCCCCACAGCTTCTTTGGCTAAGTACAATCTTGTCCCTATGTTCACTAGGTTCAAAACTCGAAGTTAGAGAATACCTGGAAGACACATACACATACTTTCCTTGTGGAGTGTGTGTCTGCTGAGAGTCTGGCATTGTGATCAAAACTTTCTGACCTGGGAGAGGGAGTGTGAGCCTTTCAGAAAGAAAGAGACCAGCGCACTATTCTTTCCATTTGCTCTTGTGTAGCACACTCCACCATGCACTATACAGGATATTAAATAACATACAGTTCATATGCATGGAGATCCAAAGTCAACAACGGGTGAAATTATTTCTTTTTGGAAACTTTAGTGTTTTTTTCAAATAGATTTTGAACTCTGTAGATCTATGGTTGCCTATAAAACTTTCTTCAGTATTAATTAGTGAAGCACAGTTTGATATTATGAACATAATAATAATAAAAAAGTAAAAATGTCACCCTGAATTCACCCTGAAACAATAGCTTCACAACAACTTAAAAAACCAGATGAATAGTCTATAAAACTTAGCAAAAAGAATGAGAATTCCTAAAACATGAGCAATATTAAAATCTCCCCATCCTGGCAAGGGGGAGGAGATTCTCAAAGCCAGATTTAATTTAATTTTAGTTGAAACTAAATTTTGTACCATTTCTTGCCTACATGCTTCATAAACCTAACCACTCTACTCCTCTTCTTGAAATACTCTAACTTGAAATACGCAGTGCCCTCAATATTAAGCCTCAACTTAGTTCATCAAACTTTCCTCTTCATGACCAGGCACCTGTAAGTCTTAGCCCTTACCATGCAACTCACATTCAGTTTCTAGTCATACCTGCAGTTTTCCACATGAGCCATCTTCTCTCTCACCTCTTGTCTTTGTTCCCATTGCTTCAATGCCTGGGATAGAGCATCCCCTCCCTGGTTCTTCCCAAAGAGAACTTACTCATCTTTGAAATCTCTGCTCTAACAAGCCTTTTCTCACCATCCAAAACATATTTGAGACTATACTTATGGCCTCCTCTGCATGTGCACAGTCCGCTATGCCTGACCATCCCAACTTTCATCACACTTGTGTAACTGTTTATATGTCATCCTCATAAAGCTTTGAGCTCCAGAAAAGCAAAGGTTGTCTGTCTTAACTTTTCATCAGTAACGCCTGACATATATGTGCATGCTAAGTTGCTTCAGTTGTGTCCAACTCTTTGCCACCCTATGGACCATACAGCTGCCAGGCTCTTCTGTCCATGGAATTCTCCAGCCAAGAATACTGGAGTGGATTGTCATTGTCTTCTCCAGGAGATCTTCCCGACCCAGGGATTGAACCTTCATCTCTTATGTTTCCTACATCAGCAGGCAGGTTCTTTACTACTAGCACCACCTGGGAAGCCCTGGCCTAGATAGATGAAGTAGGAATAGTTTCTAAGAGGAGCTATTAAACAGTGGAGTGGAATGCCACAGAGGCCAGTGGCTTCCTCACAACTGAGGCATCCTAGCAGATCATTGTCTACTACCAGTCTGGGAGATTATTGCCAGAACACATATTTAAATTAAGGGTTAAGCAAGGTGACTTCTGAGATCTCTTCTAACTCTGACAAGAAGCAAAGTAAATCTCTACAGTGCCAAAAAAATTAAAAATTCTGTAAGTTGAGTTAGATTCATGATGGTTAAATTCAAATATATGCTCAATTTATATCTAATATAACTCCCTGCTGATGGCAGTCTACCCTCACATACACAATCTCATTTTGTCCTCACTATTATGTGAAGAACATGTTGCCATCTCTACCCTACAGACCAGGAAACTTAAGCTCAGCAAGGCAGCAGAGCCAAGATTCAGATTTTGATGGGTTTGACTCGAGTTCAGGGACCTCTCCGTTACATGCTACTTAAACAGTCTTTCACAGTGCCAAGAATACCAAGGAACTTACATGAACATCACATAGAAGGTCAGAGACACTTGGAAAGAAAGGTGGCCTAACTGAAATTTTGCTTCAGTTCAGTTCAGTTCAGTCACTCAGTCGTGTCCGACTCTTTGTGACCCCATGAATTGCAGCACACCAGGCCTCCCTGTCCATCACCAACTCCCAGAGTTTACCCAGACTCACGTCCATCGAATCGGTGATGCCATCCAGCCATCTCATCCTCTGTCGTCTCCTTCTCCTCTTGCCCCCAATCTCTCCCAGCATCAGTGTCTTTTCCAATGAGTCAACTCTTAACATGAGGTGACCAAAGTATTGGAGTTTCAGTTTTAGCATCAGTCCTTCCGAAGAACACCCAGGACTGATCTCCTTTAGAATGGACTGGTTGAATCTCCTTGCATTCCAAGGGACTCTCAAGAGCCTTCTCCAACACCACAGTTCAAAATCATCAGTTCTTCGGCACTCAGCTTTCTTCACAGCCCAACTTTCACATCCATACATGACCACTGGAAAAACCATAGCCTTGACTAGATGGACCTACCTTTGTTGGCAAAGTAATGTCTCTGCTTTTGAATATGCTATCTAGGTTGGTCATAACTTTCCTTCCAAGGAGTAAGCGTCTTTTAATTTCATGGCTGCAGTCACCATCTGCAGTGATTTTGGAGCCCCCCAAAAATAAAGTCTGACACTGTTTCCACTGTTTCCCCATCGATTTCCCATGAAGTAATGGGACCAGATGCCATGATCTTCATTTTCTAAATGTTGAGCTTTAAGTCCACTTTTTCACTCTCCTCTTTCATTTTCATCAAGAGGCTTTTTAGTTCCTCTTCACTTTCTGCCATAAGGGTGGTGTCATCTGCATATCTGAGGTTACTGATATTTCTCCTGGCAATCTTGATTCCAGCTTGTGCTTCCTCCAGCCCAGCATTTCTCATGATGTACTCTGCATATAAGTTAAATAAGCAGGGTGACCATATGCAGCCTTGACCTACTCCTTTTCCTATTTGGAACCAGTCTGTGGTTCCATGTCCAGTTCTAACTGGACTATTAATATTAATTTATGCCAATGTTCAAAGAACTTTAAGCCTGCTTTGGAATTTGAGAGACTACTTCAGGAATCACTGTAGAATAAAACATGGAAAGGTCTGAATGGAAAATGGTGGTCCTATTTGATGAATCTGGCTATATTTTGGGTTTTCTCAGTAGGGTTTGGGGGATATTTCTTTAGGCAAAATGTATCACAAATTATGCATGCTCTTCTTCAGAAATTAATGATCAGAAGTATGAATATAGCAATGTTGAGAATTTCAACTCTCCAAGCAATATTTCATCTTCACTCACAAATATATGCAGAAAAAAAATCTGATATTAAATTTTTCCTTTTTTATCTTATGACATTGGACTACTCCTTTATTAATATTTTTTAGATGAGAAAGAGTTTTAATCTTTATTTACCTTGTTCTTCAACATCAGCCATGTAAATAAATTATGAGGGAAATATAATTATACTTGTTGGACATTCTTCCTTTTTCACCTTTTTTCCCCCTTTTCCAGGCCATGAAATGTAACGTAAAAATGGAGAAATGGCAAACATGTCTGTCCATCTAGAGCATTTGGATTTTAATAGAATATAGCTCATCTTTATAAAAAATGAAAGGCTCAATGTCCTACTTCAAACATTTATCCCAAACTTAAATCTTTATAATATTAACTTTCATATCTCTCAAAAATAACTATAACATGGTTATTAATTTCTATGGAAAGAGAAAAATATATGTGAAGGACAAATAAAAAATGATTTATTGAGTGACAACAATGTTACTTGTTACAATGTTAAAATGTTACAATGCTAAAACTTTTAGTCTTTCCAAAATGCACTGGATGAAGGGGGTTAAAGGAGAACAGAATTGTTCCACCCAGAATATGTCTCTTTGGCATATTATTATTTTGAGCTGGTTATTTTTAAGAAGTAGACACAGGTGAAGAGCTGGAAACAGTATAAGTTATCTTTTGTAAAGGTCATTTACTTTTGTAAGTGAAATCTCCATTTGTACTGGTGTCTCCCACTCTGTACCAGGAAGAGACGGATGACTAAATGTCTAGGTACTTTCATCTGCTTAACAGCCTTACTCTTGTCTACTGTGCTCTTCCTGGTCATCTTCCATAACTGACTCCTCCACCCCCAACATCTTCATTTGTCTTTAGCTGGAGATGATATTTAAGGGTGGTGACTTGGGTCACTTCAGGAGTCACTCAGCTTTCGTGGATCTCTCCCATGTGTATAGGAGGTATGCATGTTAATAAGTTTGTGTTTGTTTTTCTTCTGTTATTCTGTCTTTTAGTACAGGGGGATCTCAGCCAAGACCTTACAAGGGTAGAGGGAAAATTTCTTTCCCTTCTCAAAGCAGCCTCAGTTTTTCAACTGTAAAAAGGGGATAATGATAGTGCCTACTTAAATGATTTATTATACAGATTAAATGAGGTAATTAAGTTTTTAGCTTAATACCTTAGCTTACAATGAATACTTGTTGTTATTGTTCAGTCACTAAGTCATGTCCTACCTTTTTATGATTCCATGGTCTGTAGCTTGCCAGGTTCCTCTGTCCATGGGATTTCCTAGGCCAGATTACTGGAGTGGGTTGCCCTTTCCCTCTTGAGAGGATCTATGTGTGAGGATGAGATACTGGGGAGAGGACTAAGAAGGAACTTTTGAGGAGTGACAATCTAATTTGGGAGACAGAAAGGATTATGTTAAAAATAAAAGCCAACTATATTATATATTCTTTACCAAGTGCTTATAGATGGTGAAAATTGCAGAACATTTGAGGACTAACCAAAATAAATGGTGTAACATGACAAACTAGGCAGACAGCTGACCTTGTACGTATCAGCAGAATGAGATGAGGATGGAGCATTAGGGCCAAATAAAACAATTCTTCTAGAGTAGGGATTTACAAAGTTAAGGATTTCTCAGAGTTGAAATGCCCAAAGAAATAACTGAATACAAAATGTATCCTGTAAAAAGTACAATTTTGCTAACTTATGTCATCCAAATATTTTACTTTTAATTCTAATTCTTTGCTTTCAAGTTAAGTCAGGGAACTGGTTCATATAAGTGGAAAATTTCCCCTAATCTTGCTGTTCACACAGACACAATAATGATAATAGTAGTAATTCTGCACATGTCTGGGCCTTTTAAAATTTCCAGAGTATGCTCACTGGTTATCACAATTTTCTTTTTTTTTAATGATTTTTTAAAAAATTTTATCTCAGTTTTATTTATTTTTTTACTTCACAATATTGTATTGGTTTTTGCCATACATTGACATGAATCCGCCATGGGGGTACATGTGTTCCCCATCCTGAACACCCCTCCCACCTCACTCCGCATCCCATCCCTCTGGGTCATCCCAGTGCACCAGCCTCAAGCACCCTGTATCATGCATCGAACCTGGACTGGCAGTTCGTTTCACATGTGATAATTTCAGCCACCGTAATATCAAAACACTTCTCCCATTTTAGATATGCAGGCATTGAGCCTCCAGGAAGGAATGTGACTTGTCCAAAGCCTGAGATCCAGAAATGTAGATACAGAACGAACTTCTCTGGCCTCCAAGAAAGAATTGGGAATCCTTTCTCTTATACCTCAGACCCATCTGTTGTCTTCCCTAATAGATTAGGAATTCCTTTTTTTGTTAGTAACTTACACTTGAATATATTATTACTTTCAGATGTATAGCACAGTGATTCAATATTCTTACATGTTATGAAATAATCACCACAGTAAGTCCAGGTACTATCTGTCACCATACAAATGTGTTATATTATTGACTATATTACCAATGTGTACATTACATCTGTGTGACTTATTCATTTTGTAACTTTTGTAAGTTTATAGCACTTAAACTTCTTCACCTATTTCATCAGTTCCCATCACTACCCCTGCCTATAGCAAACATGAGTTTGTTCTCTGCATTTATGAATCTATTTCTGTTTTGATATAGTTCATTTGCTTTCTTTTTGCATCCCACATGGGTGAAATAATATAGTATTTTTCTCTCACTGTCTGACTTATTTCACTTAGTATAATGTCCTTGAGGTCCAACCATGTTGCCATGGATGGCAATATTTTATTCTTTTATGGCTGAATAGTATTCCATTGAATATATATACACATATACCACATTTTCTTACCCATCCATCAATTGATGGACACTGAGATTGCTTCCATATTGTGGCAATTGTAAACAGTGTTGCAGTAAACATTTGTTGTTGTTTAGTCACTAAGTCATGTCTGACTCTTTTAAGACCCCATGGACAATAGCCCTCCAGGCTCCTCTGTCCATGGGATTTCCCAGGCAAGAACACTGGAGTGGGTTGTCATTTCCTTCTCCAGGGGCTCTTCTGCACCCAGGGACAGAACCCTGGTCTTCCATATCTCCTGCACTGGCAGGCAGATTCTTTAACACTGAGCCACCTGGGAAGCCCACAGTAAACATAGGTGTACATATATTTTTTCTAGATAGTGCTTTTACTTTCTCTAGATAAGTATCCAGAAGTGGAATTGCTGGGCTGTGTGGTAGTTCTCGGAGAAGGTGATGGCACCCCACTCCAGTACTCTTGCCTGGAAAATCCCATGGACGGAGGAGCCTGGTAGGCTGCAGTTCATGGGGTCACGAAAAGTCGGACACGACTGAATGACTTCACTTTCATTTTTCACTTCATGCATTGGAGAAGGAAATGGCAACCCACTCCAGTGTTCTTGCCTGGAGAATCCCAGGGATGGCGGAGCCTGGTGGGCTGCCGTCTCTGGGGTCGCATAGAGTCGGACACGACTGAAGCCACGGAGCAGCAGCAGCAGCAGTGGTAGTTCTATATTTTTCTTTTCTTTTCTTTTTTTTTTTTGAGGAATCTACGTACTGTTTTCCACAGTGGTTGCACCAATTCACGTTCCCCTGTATATGAGTGTTCCCTTTTCCACACATCCTTGCCAACACTCATTATTTCTTGTCTTTTTGATAACTGCCATTTTAACAGGTATGAGGTGATATCTCAATGTGGTTTTACTTGCATTTCCATGATGATTACTCATGTTAAGCACTTTTTAATGTGCCTGTTTGCCATCTATATGTCTTCTTCAACCAGATGTCTACTCAGGTCTTCTGCCCATTTTTTAATTGGGTTGTTTCTTTTTTGATATTGAGTTGTACAAATTTTGTGTATTTTGTATATCAACTGCTTATGGAATATATTGTTTACAAACATCTTCTCCTACAGGCTGCCTTTCTTTTTTGTTGATAATTTCTTTCTTCCATGTCTTATAGTTTTCCAAGTGCATGTCTTTTTACCTCCTTTGTTATATTTATTTCTGGGTATTCCATTCTTTTTAATGCTATTGTAACGGGTTATTTGCTTCATTTCTCTTTCTGATACTTTAAGTGTATAGAAATGCAACACATTTCTGTATATTAATTTTGCATCCTGCACATTTACTGAATTCGTTTATTAGTTTTAATAGTTTTCTGCAGAGTCTTCAAATTGAAAATTGAACCTTGACTGGTATTGAATACACTTTATTTTTATTTATTTATTAATACTGAAATATAACTTAATTATTTTTGTTAGTAAAAAGCTTTAATAAAATTGCTAATAAAATTTTCTTTCATTTTTTAACTTGCATTTATTTTATTTATTTATTTAAAAAAAATTTTTTTTACATTACAATATTGTATTGGTTTTGCCATACATTGACATGAATCCTCCATGGGGGTACATGTGTCCCCCATCCTGAACCCCCTCCCACCTCCCTCCCCATTCCATCCCTCTGGGTCATAACAGTGCACCAGCCACAACCAACCTGTATCATGCATCGAACCTGGACTTGCAATTCATTTCACATATGATAATTTACATATTTCATTGCCATTCTCCCATATCATCCCATCCTCGCCCTCTCCCACAGAATCCAAAAGACTGTTCTATACATCTGTGTCTCTTTTACTGTCTCGCATACAGGGTAATCATTACCATCTTTCTAAATTCCATATATATGTGTTAGTGTACTGTATTGGTGTTTTTCTTTCTGGCTTACTTCACTCTGTATAATAGGCTCCAGTTTCATCCACCTCATTAGAACTGATTCAAATGTATTCTTTTTAATGGCTGAGTAATATACCATTGTGTATATGTACCATGGCTTTCTTATCCATTTATCTGATGATGGACATCTAGGTTGCTTTCATGTCCTGGTTATTATAAACAGTGCTGCGATGTACATTGGGGTACCCATGTCTCTTTCAATTCTGGTTTCCTCGGTGTGTATGTCCAGCAGTGGGATTGCTGGGTCATATGGCAATTCTATTTCCAGTTTTTAAAGGAATCTCCACACTGTTCTCCATAGTGGCTGTACTAGTTTGCATTCCCACCAACAGTGTAAGAGGGTTCCCTTTTCTCCACACCTTCTCCAGCATTTATTGCTTGTAAACTTTTGGATCGCAGCCATTCTGACTGGCATGAAATGGAACCTCATTGTAGTTTTGATTTGCATTTCTCTAATAATGAGTGATGTTGAGCATCTTTTCATGTGTTTGTTAGCTATCTGTCTGTCTTCTTTGGGAAATGTCTGTTTAGATCTTTGGCCCACTTTTTGATTGGGTCATTTATTTTTCTGGAATTGAGCTGGAGGAGCTGCTTGTATATTTTTGACATTAATTTTTTGTCCATTGTTTCATTTGCTATTATTTTCTCCCATTCTGAAGGCTATCTTTTCACCTTGCTTATAGTTTCCTTTGTTGTGCAGAAGCTTTTAATTTTAATTAGGTCCCATTTATTTATTTTTGCTTTTATTTCCAATATTCTAGGAGGTGAGTCATAGAAGATCCTGCTGTGGTTTATGTCAGAGAGTGTTTTGCCTATCTTTTCCTCTAGGAGTTTTATAGTTTCTGGTCTTACATTTAGATCTTTAATCCATTTTGAGTTTATTTTTTGTGTGGTGTTAGAAAGTGTTCTAGTTTCATTCTTTTACAAGTGGTTGACCAGTTTTCCCACACCACTTGTTAAAGAGATTGTCTTTAATCCATTGTATATTTTTGTCTCCTTTGTCAAAGATAAGGTTTCCATAGGTGCATGGATTTATCTCTGGACTTTCTATTTTGTTTCATTGATCTATATTTCTGTCTTTGTGCCAGTACCATACTGTCTTGATGACTGTGGCTTTGTAGTAGAGACTGAAGTCAAGCAGGTTGATTCCTCTAGTTACATTCTTCTTTCTCAAGATTGCTCTGGGTATTCAAGTTTTTTTGTATTTACATACAAATTGTGAAATTATTTGATCTAGTCTTAAAAATACCATTGGTAATTTGAAAGGGATGGAATTGAATCTATAGATTGCTTTTGGTAGTGTACACATTTTCACTATATTGATTCTTCCAATCCATGAACATGGTACATTTCTCCATCTATTTGTGTCCTCTTTGATTTCTTCCACCAGTGTTTTATAGTTTTCTATATATAGGTCTTTTGTTTCTTTAGGCAGATATATTCCTAAATATTTTATTCTTTTCATTGCAATGGTGAATGGAATTGTTTCCTTAATTTCTCTTTCTGTTTTCTCATTGTTAGTGTATAGGAATGCAAGGGATTTCTGTGTGTTGATTTTATATCCTTGCACCTTTACTATATTCATTGATTAGCTCTAGTAATTTTCTGGTGGAGTCCTTAGGGTTTTCTATGTAGAGGATCATGTCATCTGCAAATAGTGAGAGTTTTACTTATTCTTTTCCAATCTGGATTCCTTTTATTTATTTTTCTGCTCCGATTGTTGTGGCCAAAACTTCCAAAACTATGTTGAATAGTAGTGGTGAGAGTGGGCACCCTTGTCTTGTTCCTGACTTTAGGGGAAATGCTTTCAATTTTTCACCATTGAGGATCATGTTTGCTGTGGGTTTATCATATACAGCTTTTATTATTTTGAGGTATGTTCCTTCTATTCCTGCTTTCTGGAGGGTTTTTATCATCAATGCATGTTGAATTTTGTCAAAGGCTTTCTCTGCATCTATTGAGATAATCATATGGTTTTATCTTTCAATTTGTTACTGTAGTGCATTACATTGATTGATTCACAGATATTAAAGAATCCTTGTATTTCTGGTATAAAGCCCACTTGGCCATGATGTATCATTTTTTTAATATGTTGTTGGATTCTGTTTGCTAGGATTGTGTTAAGGATTTTTGCATCTATGTTCATCAGTGATATTGGCCTGTAGTTTTCTTTTTTGTGGCATCTTTGTCTGGTTTTTGTATAAGGTGATGCTTGTCTCTTGGAATGAGTTTGGAAGTTTACCTTCCTCTGCGATTTTCTGGAAGAGTTTGAGTAGGATAGGTGTTAGCTCTTCTCTAAATTTTTGGTAGAATTCAGCTGTGAAGCCATCTGGTCCTGGGCTTTTGTTTGTTGGGAGACTTCTGATTACAGTTTCAATTTCCATGCTTGTGATGGGTCTGTTAAGATTGTCTATTTCTTCCTGCTTCAGTTTTGGAAAGTTGTCCATTTCTTCCAAGTTGTCCATTTTATTTGCATATTGTTGCTCATAATAGTCTCTTATGATCCTTTTTATTTCTGTGTTGTCTGTTGTGATCTCTCCATTTTCATTTCTAATTTTGTTGATTTGATTTTTCTCCTTTTGGTTCTTGATGATTCTGGCTAAAGGTTTGTCATTTTTATTTATCTTCTCAAAAAAAACCAATCAGCTTTTGGCTTTGTTGATTTTTCCTGTGGTCTCTTTTGTTTCTTTTGCATTTATTTCTGCCCTAATTTTTAAGATTTCTTTCCTTCTACTAACCCTGGTGTTCTTACTTTCTTCCTTTTCTAGTTGCTTTAGGTGTAGAGTTAGGTTATTTATTTGAATTTTTTCTTATTTCTTGAGGTAAGCCTCTATTGCTATGAACCTTCCCCTTAGTACTGCTTATAGTGTCCCATAAGCTTTCAGTTATTGTGTTTTCATTTTCATTACTTTTATATGCATATTTTGATTTTTTTTTTGATTTCTTCTGTGATTTGTTGGTTATTCAGAAGCATGTTGTTCAGCCTCCATATGTTGGAATTTTAATAGTTTTTCTCCTGTATTTGACAACTAATCTTACTGCATTGTTGTCAGAAAAGATGCTTGGAATAATTTCAATTTTTTTTGAATTTACCAAAGCTAGATTTATGGCCCAAGATGTTATCTATCCTGGAGAAGGTTCCATGTGAGCTTGAGAAAAAGATGAAATTTATTGTTTTGGGGTGAAATGTCCTATAGATATCAGTTAGGTCTAACTGGTCTATTGTATCATTTAAAGTTTGTGTTTCCTTGTTAATTTTCTGTTTAGTCGATCTTTCCATAGGTGTGAGTGGGGTATTAAAGTCTCCCACCATTATTGTGTTATTGTTAATTTCCCCTTTCATACTTGTTAGCATCTGTCTTGCATATTGCGTGGAATATCTTTGCCAGCCTTTTTCTTTCAGTCTATGTGTCCCTTGTTTTGAGGTGGGTCTCTTGTAGACAGCATATATACGGCTCTTGTTTTTGGATCCATTCAGCCAGTCTTTTTCTTTTGGTTGGGGCATACAACCCATTTACATTTAAGGTAATTATTGATACGTATGATCTTGTTGCCATTTACTTTATTGTTTTGGGTTCGAATTTATACACCCTTTCTGTATTTCCTGTCTAGAGAAGATCCATTAGCATTTGTTGGAGAGCTAGTTTGGTGGTGCTTAATTCTCTCAGCTTTTGCTTGTCTGGAAAGCTTTTGATTTCTCCTTCATATTTGAATGAGATCCTTGCTGGCTACAGTAATCTGAGCTATAGGTTATTTTCTTTCACCACTTTAAGTATGCCCTGCCATTCCCTTCTGGCCTAAAGAGTTTCTATTGAAAGATCAGCTTTTATCCTTATGGCAATCCCCTTGTTTTTCCCTTGCTGCTTTTAATATTTGTTCTTTGTGTTTGATCTTTGTTAATTTGATTAATATGTGTCTTGTAGTCTTTTGCCTTGGGTTTATCCTGTTTGGGATTCTCTGGGTTTCTTGGACTTGGATGAGTATTTCCTTCCCCATTTTAGGGAAGCTTCCAACTATTATCTCCTCAAGTATTTTCTAATGGTCTTTCTTTTTGTCTTCTTCTTCTGGGACTCCTATGATCTGAATGTTGGGGCATTTAACATTGCCCCAGAGGTCTCTGAGGTTGTCCTCATTTCTTTTAATTCTGTTTTCTTTTTTCCTCTCTGTTTCATTTATTTCTACCATTCTATCTTCTACCTCACTTATCCTATCTTCTGCCTCTGTTATTCTACTGTTGGTTCCCTCCAGAGTGTTTTTGATCTCTTTAATGCATTATTTATTATATATTGACTCTTTTTTTTATTTCTTCTAGGTCCCTGTTAAACCTTTCTTTCATCTTCTCAATCCTGTCTCCAGGCTATTTATGTGTAACTCCAGTTTGTTTTCAAGATTTTGGTTCATTTTCACTATCATTATTCTGACCTCTTCATCAGGTAGATTTCCTATCTCTTCCTATTTTGTTTGGTTTGGTGGGCATTTATCCTATTCCTTTATCTGCTGGGTATTTCTGTGCCTTTTCATTTTGTTTAAATTACTATGTTTGGGGTGGCCTTTCTGTATTCTGGCAGTTTGTGGCTCCTCTCTGTTGTGGAGGTTCCTCACTGTGGGTGGGTTTGGTGGGTGGCTTGTCAAGGTTTCCTCATTAGCGAAGCTTTTGTCGGTGTTCTGGTGGGTGGAGCTGGATTTCTTCTCTCTGGAGTGCAGTGAAGTGTCCAGTAATGAGTTTTGACATATCAGTGGGTTTGGGGTGACTTTGGGCAGCCTGTATATTGAAGCTCAGGGCTATGTCCCTGTGTTGCTGGAGAATTTGCCTGATATGTCTTGCTCTGGAACTTGTTGGCCCTTGAGTGGTGCTTGGTTTCAGTGTAGGTATGGAGGCGTTTGATGAGCTCGTATTGATTAATGTTCCCTGGATTCAGGAACTCTCTGGTGTTCTCAGGATTTGAACTTAAGCCTCCTTCCTCTGGTTTCCAGTCTTATTCTTACAGTAGCTTAAAGATTTCTCCATCTATATAGCACCGATGATAAAACATATAGGTTAATCATGTAAAGTTTTTCCACAGTGAGGGACACCCAGAGAGGTACACAGAGTTACATGGAGAAGAGAAGAGGGAAGAGGATGATAGAGATGACCAGAAGGAGAAGAGGGGTAATCAAAAGGGGTGAGAGCAAGCTAGCCAGTAATCACTTCCCTATGTGCTCTACACAGTCTGGATCCATCAGAGGTGTTCATGGAGTTACACAGAGAAGGGAAAAGGGAGGAAGGAGACAGAGGTGGCCAGGAGGATAAAAGTGGGAATCAAAAGGACAGAGACAAATCCAGGCAGTAGTCATTTCCCTAAGTGTTCTCCATGGCCCAGAACACACAAATAGATTCATAGAGTTTGGTAGAGAACAATGGGGGAGGGGGAAGGTAAAGGCGACCTGGTGGAGAAAAAGGAGAGTCAAAAGGGGGAGATAGCAATCAGGACAGTGATCTTGCTTCCAAGTAAAAATGGGTAGTGAAGATTGGGTTCTTAAAGGTACAAGGTTGATAACAAATACCAAAAAGCAAAGATTAAAAATCTAGAGTAGAGGTTAGATTCTCAAAAATAGAATATTTTAAAAAGTCACAAAAATTATAAAATATATATATATATATATATGAATTTTGTTTTAAAAATAGGGTCTTTTTTTGCAAGGTAATAGTAGGTTATAAAAATGAAAATTAAAGGATTAATAGGGGTCTTAAAAATAAAAAAAAATTAAATTTAAAAAATGATAATAGTAAAAATATATCTAGGACTTTCTCTGAGGAACATGAAAATTAAAAAATAGCAGATTCTACTTCTATCTCTAACAGAACAGAGATGAGATCAGGTTTGTGATAATAAGTTTGTATTTTCAGAGGATATATTTTACAGACAGCCACTAAAATTTACTCCTTAAATGTCATCCATAAATCAACCACTTTAGTAGCAGTAAAATAAATGCATATCCATCCAGGAAATGATGCATTCCACTTGCAAGGAAATTGTAGGTTTAAGATGCAGTTAGCAAACATCACATTCTTAAAGTTCCTATTGCATGTTTGGAGGTGCTTTGAGCGATGGATGGACCTTCTGTGCAATAAGCAGTAAACAAGCCTGATTAATTTTGTGCACTGTCTAGCAGACCAGGAAGAGTTGTACTAACCATTGCCAATTTGGGAACAGGTCAATATACTTTAGAATATAAGTATAATGTCTGTGAGATATTCAGGAATTGTGAGATATTCAGGAATTGAGATTCAGATATCAATTTCCTTCAGTTATAAATGAATAAGGAAAGCAGATGAATCTTTACAAAATCAAAATGAAACAAAAATAAAATTATAAAACTTGCCTCATTTTTATAAACTAAAGTGGCATGTGTGACAGAAGGCATATTTGTGACATTCTGCTGCTGCTAAGTCACTTCAGTCGTGTCTGACTCTGTGTGACCCCATAGATGGCAGCCCACCAGGCTCCCCCGTCCCTGGGATTCTCCAGGCAAGAACACTGGAGTGGGTTGCCATTTCCTTCTCCAATGCATGAAAGTGAAAAGTCAAAGCGAAGTTGCTCAGTCATGTCCGACTCTTTGCGACCCTATGGACTGAAGCTCACCAGGCTCCTCCATCCATGGGATTTTCCAGGCAAGAGTACTGGAGTGGGGTGCCATTGCCTTCTCTGTGTGACATTCTAGCCTCTGGTTTTAACTCTAGTGTTTCCTTGTCCAGTACTGTCCATCTTTCCCTTAACTAAAGCTCTTTGCAACTTACATGCTTCTATTTTCCTTCAAAATTACAATGATTTTTTAAAGTATAATTCCAGAATGTCATGATGCCAGAGTATCACAAAATAGCATAATGTTTCAAGCAAAGTCCACATTTTCAATCAAGCAGGCACTACTGGAATGATTCCCCCATAACTCATCATAGCTATTCAACAACTGGTCACATTTTCCCACATTTCACTGATCTAGACATGCATATACAGTTGACCCTTGAACAATGTGAAGGTTATTCCAAGTACCACTTATAGTCAGCCTTCTATTCACAGTTCCTCTGCATCCATGGAATCAACTAACCACAGACTGTAGTACTGTATATTTACTACTGAAAAATATCTGTGTTTATAAGTGGACCCACACAGTTAAAAATTGTGCTTTTCAAGGTTCAACTGTGTATTAATGTTTGTGTGTGTATGTGTATATTTTTTCTTGAGCCATTTGGAATTAAGTATGACTCTTCATCTCTAAAACTTCAGCATTCCTTTTCTAAAATTAAAAACATTTTAAGATGCTCAGTGACGTCTGACTCTTTGTGTGCAGTCCATGGAATTCTCCAGGCCAGAATACTGGAGTGGGTAACCTTTCCCTTCTCCAGGGGATCTTCCCAACCAAGGGACCAAACCCAGGTCTCCTGCATTGCAGACATATTCTTTACCAATTAAGCTATCAGGGAAGCCCTTCCTACATAACAGAAACCGTTATTACCCTATTGGAAATTAATTACTTTACATTATTGTATTGGTTTTTCACTATACCCTAAATATCTTTAATACGTTTTTCCAAACAAGAATCCAACCAAGCTGTACTCATTTCATTTGGTTATTTTGTATCTTTAGTTTTATTTTTTTTATTTAACCTATAATATTGACTTTCATGACATGGCATTCAAAGAAATCAGACCATTTACTTCATATAATCTCCCATATTCTGAATTTATCTGATTGCTTTCTCTTGGTATCATATTAATTGTTCCTTTATTCTAAACTTGAAGGTAAGTCATTTTGCTCATTAGATTTGGGTTAAAACAAGCAAACTACAATAAGAAAACCCCAGGCAAAAAAAGCTTTGCAAGAATAAATCATAGGTGATGTTCTTTACTTCATATTGTTTTACAGGTCTTCTCTTTCCTTTTCTGTGTCAAAGCTTGCCTGGATTATTGCTCTAGCCATAGGTAATTTGGTTTAACTAGGAGCCAGCTATAGGAGGAAGAGAATGCATTACCTATTACTGTCCTTTGGCCTCTTCCTCTGATCTTAAATGTTCTTTCAGTTCAGTTCAGTTCAGTTCAGTCGCTCAGTCATGTCCGACTCTTTGCGACCCCGTGAATTGCAGCACACCAGGCCTCCCTGTCCCTCACCAACTCCCGGAGTTCACTCAGACTCACGTCCATTGAGTCAGTGATGCCATCCAGCCATCTCATCCTCTGTCATCCCCTTCTCCTCCTGCCCCCAATCCCTCTCAGCATCAGAGTCTTTTCCAATGAGTCAACTCTTCACATGAGGTGGCCAAAGTACTGGAGTTTCAGCTTTAGCATCATTCCTTCCAATGAACACCCAGGACTGATCTCCTTTAGAATGGACTGGTTGGATCTCCTTGCAGTCCAAGGGACTCTCAAGAGTCTTCTCCAACACCACAGTTCAAAAGCATCAATTCTTCGGCACTCAGCTTTCTTTACAGTTCAACTCTCACATCCATACATGACCACTGGACAAACCATAGCCTTGACTAGACGGACCTTTGTTAGCAAAGTAATGTGTCTGCTTTTTAATATCCCATCTAGGTTGATCATAACTTAGATCCAACTTTGCTTGCACTGCACCAACTTTTTGCAATTCCAAAATATATCCAGCCTATTTTTTTCAAAATCTTTTTAGTGAAGTCATATCTTCTTGTCATACAGATTTCAAATAGGCCATCTACGACCTAAGTGTCTCTTCCTCAAACACAAGACCTGCCTGAAGGCCACAAGATGAAGATAACACATGACAATATCTTAAATTTTCCCTAACTTTTTCTCTAATAATATAGCTTTAGTGGGATATGACATACACCTTTTGCCTTTTTTTATTTTTTGCATTTTATGTTCAATCTATCACTTTGTTTTAGTTCCATCTCTTGTATAGTGTATATAATTGATTAACAAAGAAAAATAACTGCATTTCTCCTCACATCTTGTTGTCTAGGATGTTCCATCTGAGAGAGTTTGATGTATTTTTAGTCTCTGTGTGACATGTGAATTGTGTTTGCAGGAATCAAAGAGACTGACAGTTGGGTAGGTCAACAAGTTTGAAATGGAATTTTAAACTATTTCTATTTTTTGTCATATGTCTTTCATCTCATTTTACTTTTGTTGTTATTTTGTTTCTTCCATGAGTGCTCTGTTTCCTGATAAGTCCTTGGTCTTTTGTTTGCTTTCATCGTCTTCAGTGGTTTAGAAAATATTCTATTCACTTTAATTGTTGTTAGCAGTTACCAGTCCTTAGCATGTATTTCTTTATTTATCAGAGTGTAAAATGAAATTATGTTTAAGAGTGTGCTCTATGAAAAAAATGAAATTAACACACTTCTGTTTCCCCTCTTTACTGTTTCTAGTTTTGCTAATAATCTAAAGTTTAAATCCAGATATTGTTATAAAATTACTATTGTTTCCTTTGTCTAGTTTTGTTTTGCACCAGGTTTTGCAATTATATTTACAATAATTATTCTAGTATCAGTCTATGTTTAACTGCATTTTGCCTACTGTCAATACTTGGTACCAATTTTCTTACACATATACTTGAATTTAACTTTATTTCTTAGTAATCCTGAGTATTATTCAAATGTTTCTTTTTTTTTTTTTCTAAGGTAAGAACTTGAGTGGCATACTTTCTAGTCTGCTTTCATAATTTGAATGGCAATTTGGCTAGATTTAAAATAATTGATTCACAACCTTTTTTCCACAAGATTGTCTAGAACATTGGTTTTCTTTTTCTTTATTCCTTTCTTTTTTTGCCACTCTGCATGGCTTGCTGGACCTTAGTTCTCAGACCAGGGATTCAACCCAGGCCCTCAAATTTTCACATGCCCAGATTAGCAGAATCATTAATCATACTTTCACTGGCCCATGGCCTCTCTTATTTAATATCACAAGAATCTTCTAAATATTTGGTTTTACCCAAAAGGCCAACCCTGTTTTTCTCACTTAACCTTAAAAGCCAGATCAAGTTGCACCTTTCAAGTGCAGCAGATTCCACATCCGTTACAGTTTTCTCAGTGCCTTGAAATATGTAGATATCAAACAGCTGTCTTCCTATATTTAGTATTTGCAGAGGAATAGTCTGAGGGCAGTCTAACTTTTTTGGCAAAGCAATTTTAAATAGATGGGCATATGTTTCTTAAAAATGCATCTTAAAATTAATATTTTTTTCCATGATGTATCTGAAATGTGGGTCTTTTTTACTTTTTCCTGATAGATTGATCATTTCCATTAGTTCCATAGATCTCATAGTGAGTGCAGTTAAGAGGTACTCTTTTTCTTATATCTGCATGGATTTATTAGTGGAAGCACATTTAACCCTGCAATACTTGTTTCTTTATATATGTACCCATAATCTGCCCATTAAAAAACACATTGTTAATGTCATATAATATTTCAAATATTAAGTAACTTAAATAGATCTCTTGGGCTTCCCTTGTAGATCTTTTGGTAAAGAATCTGCCTGAAATGCAGTCCCTGGGTCAGGAAGATCCCCTGGAGCAGGAAATGACAACCCACTCCAGTATTTTTGCCTGGAAAATCCTATGGACAGAGTAGTTTAGCAGGCTACACTCCATGGGGTCGCAAGAGTCAGATACAACTTAGCGACTAAACAACTACTACCAATAATCTGTATTTTTAGATTGTATTAATGCATAGAATTCAGACTCCCTGAACACACACATAAAAGTCTTTATACTTAAAATATGAAATCAAATACCTCTTTAATTTTAAAATAAATATCTAAACAAACAGTATAATAAATAATTGCATTAGGATGGTACTCTAGGTATATACTCTGATTCTACAATTTTAACAGGGAAAATTTAGTTCATTATGTCAAATCAAAAATATTAATATTACCTTTGGGTTCTTGACTGTTTTCATGAGTTCCTGAAAATGTCACTCAATTAAAATTTATTACTCTAAATTTTAAGAGTCTTAACTTTTTGAGTCTTTTATCACACAGGCAGGTTGAAAAGCAACATTGATCACTTGACATAGACATGTTTGTAGCAGACAAGTACCTACATAAAATACTTACATAAATCAGTCATTCCTCATCATTAAGAAAATGAAAAACAAACTATAGACAGGGAAAAATATTTACAATACATATATCTAAAAAGATTGTTATTCAGAATATATGGACTACATCTCCAACTGAATATAAAAGGTAATCAACTCAGTTAAAAAAAACACACACACACACGCACACAAATTTGCACACTCTTAACAAAAAATATATATACTAATGGCCAATAAGAACCTGAAATGAAATTCAGTGTCATTAGTCAACAGTGAATGCCGATTAAAATCACAAAAGACATCACTATATTCACACTAGAATGGTTAAAATGAACAAGAATGATGGCAGGAAGTATTGATGAAAATATGGAACAACTTGGAATTCTCATGATTGCTGGTGTAATTGCAAAATGGTACATACACTTTGGAGAACAATTTGGTAGTTTCCTACAAAGTCAAACATATACTTACCATATGATCCAAAATTTCACTCCTCGGCATGTAACCAAGAGGAATAAAAATAAATCTAAACAAAAACCTGCATATGAATGTTCACAGCAGCATTATTCACAATAACCAAAGTCCAAAAACATCCCAAATGTCCTTCAACTGGTGAATGAATAAACAAACAGTGGAATATAACATAGCAATAAAAAGGAAATTAACTTTTAGGTTACACACAACACAGATTAATATCAAAGGCATTCTGGTGAAAGGAAGAAACCACACAAAAATAGCCCATACCATTTGATTTCATTTATGTGACATTCTGGAAAATTTAAATCTAATCTATGGTGGCAAAAAGCAGATAGGTCTTGAACTCTGGGGAAGAAGAAAAAGTGATTTAAAAGTCACAGGATAGAATGTTTTGGGTCATGGAAATATTTTATAATTTGTGGTGACAGTTACATGGCTACATATGTTTGTCAAAACTCAAACTACACCCTTGAAATGGGTACATTTTATTAAATATAAATTATTATGTAATAAATTTGTTTCAAAAATTATAATAAGAAAATGTTAACTTAAAAACAAGAAAGAATGTGAGATTATAACAATAGTTAGTCCTAGGTATATTCTACCAGTAGCAAAAAAAAGGGTCAAAAATTTTTCCTCTGTGGACAGAAATGAGCGAGTGGACTATATTATAGGTGCTGAATGTGACAGAGCAGCCAATAAATCTGGCTGTTTATTCTACTGTCTCAATCTGTAACTCTAAGTCATGCTGCCAATTTATCCCAACAAGTCGTACACACTCTGGTCAGCATGAAGTCAGTGTCCAGCAATCCTACTCCCTATTCCAGATCCCTGGCCTGGCAGGCAGTATACCTTTATCAAATGGTCCAGAATTCCTCACTTACCAATCAACTTGAAATGAACTGAGCAATCATGAGATATCCCATGTATCCTTTGAGATACATTTTCATAAAGTGTTAGGTAAATTATCAATTTCAGCTCAGGAGTTGCAGGCATGTGTTTAACAACCCAATTAATACACTGCAGTGGGAGAAAACAGAACAAGTGAAATAGTTATATATTTCAATGTTTTTCAACTTTGTTTGATTTGCTTCACATTTATACTAATTCTTATTTGACTCTATTACATGCTGTGAACTTACGTAAAATAGAATCTATAAAAGTACTTGCCGAATGTTTCAAGAGTCTTCTCATGTGAAGCTGCTTCCCATACAATGAACCAAATTGATTTTCATGAAATCAATTAGAATTTACTAATTTAGTAAATTAGGTACTAAATTAATTAGTAAACTTTGACTTCTGCTACAGTGTGAGGTAGAAGCCTATAACTATGGAAACATTTTTCTCCTATTTCCTAAGAGAGTAATGAGGGAGGTCATAGTTGAAAATGCCCCAGGCTACACTGAAAGAAGGAATTTGACTCTAACTGCTAGAAAGAGCCACTTCTATGCCTCAGCACTTCTGTTCCCACCAGAGGTCTGGTCCTTTGGTTCGGTAAGCAGGTGAGTTCCTAAATGGCACACATTCGTATGAGAATCTGCTGCTGCTGCTGCTAAGTCCCTTCAGTCGTGTCCGACTCTGTGCGACCCCATAGATGGCAGCCCACTAGGCTCCTCTGTCCCTGGGATTCTCCAGGCAAGAATACTGGAGTGGGTTGCCATTTCCTTCTCCAATGCATAAAAGTGAAAAGTGAAAGTGAAGTCGCTCAGTCGGTCCCGACTCTTAGCGACCCCATGAACTGCAGCCTACCAGGCTCCTCCGTCCATGGGAATTTCCAGGCAAGAGTACTGGAGTGGGGTGCCATTGCCTTCTCCGATATGAGAATCTATCTCAGTCCAATTACCTGGTTGTTAGAAATTCCGCTGCCAGAGGCAAGCATCAAATCTAGACGCAAGCCCAAGAAAGTCTGTCTGTACACAGGGGATAAGCTTTTCTTATGAAGGAGAAACACAAGAAACAAACATACATTCACACCAGCCACCACCACCAATATCCCAGTGAACCCTGAAGTTCTGAAGCATTCAATTCACACTCTAGGCTTAAAAATCCAGAATCTCACAGTTTTCTATGCTATCTAGGCAACATGTCTTGCTTTATTTGGGGTATTTTAAGATTTTCTGTGTTAGAAATATGCGGCAAAGAACAATGCAAGTATACAAAACATGAGTATTGGGTGGATTTTCACAATAGGAAAGGAGTCTGGTTTTAAAAATTGGATCCATTCTTGACCTTCCTTGAAATAGAGAATTTCCCCAGCATGCTTAAAAGCTATCAATTAACCGTGAAACTTAAATTTGCATGAACTTTTCAGTAACATATTATAAAACACAGTATATTAGATTCCTATTGCTGCTGTAATAAATTGTCACAGAGTGGCTTAAAACACACAAATGTATTCAATCACCGTTCTGGAGGTCAGAAGTCTGAAATGTGTCTCACTGGGCTAAGGAGACTCTAGGGAAAAATCCATTTCCTTGTCTTATTCAGTTTCTTGAAGTCATCTAACTTTCTTTCCTCATGACCCTTTCTTCTGTTCTCAAAACCAACAGTGTAGCATCTTCAAATCTTTTTCCTCTGACTCTCCTTGTATCCTTGCATCCCCTTGTAATACCTTCTTGCTTTCCTTTTATAAGGACTTTTTAAATCACATCTGCAAAGGTCCTCGTGCCATTTAAGGTAACACAGGTACAAGTTCCTTAGATTAGAATGTGAACATCTTTCAAAAAGTCATTATTCTGCCTATCATACACAGTGGTATTTTTTTCTATGTGGTTTGTATGTAGTTTGGGGGAGGAAATTTTTTTCTTCTTCCCGTCTCGGTTCTTCTGGCTGGTCTAATAATTAAGTTGACATAGAGAAGATTAGTAGGAGAAAATCAAATTTAATTACTAATTCTTACAGGACCCCATAAGAATACCAGACCTACAGGTAGTCAGGCAACTGAGGCTGATGTGCTACTCTGAGCTAAGGAGAAGGGGTGGGGGTTTGAGACTTCAAAGTTGAGGAAGAGAAATCACAAGGAGCAAATAGGAAGAACAAATGTTAGGTAAATAAATGTTTACCAAATAAATAAAATGTGGAGGAGGAATAGGATGGGAAGACCACTTTCTCCCCCACAAATTCATCAAAAGATCATTTGAATGCAGAGCAACTCCCACAAAACAACTTCTGAATGCTGGCAGAGGACACCAGGTACCCAGAAAGGCAGCCCATTCTCTTCGAATGGAGATAAGACAAAATATAAAAGACAAAAAGGGAGGCAAAAGAGTTAGGGACAGAGATTTGTCCTGGGGAGGGAGTTGTGAAGGAGGAGAAGTTTCCATACAGTAGAAAACCCTCTCAAAGGTGGTTCTGTGGGGAATTTTGCAATCTTAGAAGGCAGCATAACTGGGAGGGGAAAAAACAAAACAAAACAAAACAAAAAACTATAGAATGCAAGCCTAGCTGCAACTGTGGAAAAGAGAACTTTCCCGTGAAAGGCTCTAACCTGATAACCTAATGCACAGCCTGGCCCCCTCACAGAACATAGGATTGATCAAACTCCAAAGGAGAGCTAGACTGCTGCAGACCAGACCCTCCCCACACAGAGGCAGAGAGGCAGGCTGTGACAGCCAGAGCCAGAAGGCAAGGGGCTGCTGCAATCTTAGGCCCATAGATGGCATCTTCCACCAAACTGTGAATAGGATCCCAGCTACTAACCATGTCTTCTTGAGATCCTGGATGGTTGACATCCACCAGGAGAGTCACAGCCTGAGATCAGCTCTCCAGAGGAGACACATGGCACACCAGATATGGTGCTCCCACGGTGCACCCAGGAAACCCAGTGGCTGGGAACAGGGAGGTGATTAAGACACATGGCACATCTGAGACAATGCTCTCGCTAAGAACCTGGTCTCCTGAGTGGCTCAGACCTGGGAAGGACATGAAATACACTCCCAACCCACAGAGACTAAGCTAGAACTGTGTCTGAGTGTCTTTTGAGGAGGTACAGGTCAGCAGTGGCCTGCCACAGGCACTCTAGGTGCAGTAGACCTGGGTATGGCATAAGCCCTCTTGGAGAAAGTCACCATTAACCCCAGCACAGAGCTGCCAGAACTCACACAGAACTGGGGAAACAGACAATTGGATGGTACAAACAAAACCTTGTGTGCACCAAGACCCAGGAGAAAAGAGCAGTAACCCCACAAGAAACTGACCCATACATGCCCGTGAGTGTCCAGGAGTCTCCAGTGGAGGTGTGGGTTGGGAGTGAACTGCTCCAGAGTCAGAGGCACTGAGTGCAGCAGTGCGTGCATGGGACCTTCTGAAGGAGGTCGCCATTATCTTCATTACCTCTACTATAGTTTGGCCTCAGGTAAATAACAGGGAAGGAACACAGCCCCGCCCATCAACAGAAAATTGGATTAAAGATCTACTGAATATGGTCCCTGGAGAAGGGAATGGCAAACCACTTCAGTATTCTTGCCTTGAGAACCCTATGAACAGTATGGAAAGGCAACAAGATAGGACACTGAAAGATGAACTCCCCAGGTCGGTAGGTGCCCAATATGCTACTGGAGATCAGTGAACAACTAACTCCAGAAGGAAGGAAGAGATGGAGCCAAAGCAAAAACAACACCCAGTTGTGGATGTGACTGGTGATGGAAGCAAAGTCGATGCTGTAAAGAGTGAGATTGCATAGGAACCTGGAATGTTAGGTCCATGAATCAAGGAAAATTTGAAGTGGTCAAACAGGAGATGGCAAGAGTGAACATCGACGTTTTAGGAATCAGTGAACTAAAATAGGCCAGAATGGATGAATTTAACTCAGATGACCATTATATCTACTACTGTGGGTAAGAATCCCATAGAAGCAATGGAGTAGCTATCATAGTCAACAAAAAAGTCCAAAATGCAATACTTGGACGCAGTCTCAAAAACGACAGAATGATCTCTGTTCATTTCCAAGGCAAATCATTCAATATCACAGTAATGCAAGTTTATGTCCATACCAGTAATGCTGAAGAACCTGAAGTTGAATGGTTCTATGAAGACCTATAAGACTTTCTAGAACTAACACCCCAAAAAAGATGTTCATTTCATTATATGGGACTGGAATGAAAAAGTAAGAAGTCAAGAAACACCTGCAGTTACAGGCAAACTTGGCCTTGGAGTACAGAATGAAGCAGGGCAAAGGCTAATAGAGTTTTGCCAAGAGAATGCACTGATCATAGCAAACATGCTTTTCCAACAACCAAGAGAAGACTCTACACATGGACATCACCAGATGGCCAATACTGAAATTAGATTGATTATATTTTTTGCAGCCAAAGATGGAAAAGCCCTGTACAGTCAGCAAAAACAAGACTGGGAGCTGACTGTGGCTCAGATCAGGAACTCCTTATTGCCAAATTCAGACTTAAATTGAAAACAGTAGGGA
Organism: Bos indicus x Bos taurus; assembly: GCF_003369695.1. NCBI lineage: Eukaryota > Metazoa > Chordata > Mammalia > Artiodactyla > Bovidae > Bos > Bos indicus x Bos taurus. Next base: position 118,082,059 of record NC_040105.1, on the reverse strand, counting down.
AAACTACTAGACCATCCAGGTATGACCTAAATCAAATCTCATACGATTCTACAGTGGAAGTGACAGATAGATTCAAGGGATTAGATCTGATAGAGTGCCTGAAGAACTATGGATGGAGGTTCCTGACATTGTACAAGAGGCAGTGATCAAGACCATCCCCAATAAAAAGTAATGCAAAAAAGCTAAACGATTGTCTGAGGAGGCCTTACATCAACTCTGAAAAGAAAAGAAGTGAAAGTCAAAGGAGAAAAGGAAAGATATACCCATCTGAATGCAGAGTTCCAATGAATAGCAAAGAGAGATAAGAAAGACTTCCTCAGTGATCAATGCAAAGAAATAAAGGAAAACAATAGAATGGAAAAACTAGAGATCACTTCAAGAAAATCAGAGATACCAAGGGAACTTTTCATGTAAAGATGGGCACAATAAAGGACAGAAATGGTATGGACCTAACAAAAGCAGAAGATATAAAGAAGAGGTGGCAAGAATACACAGAAGAACTATAAAAAAAGATCTTCTCGAACCCAGATAATCATGATGGTGTGATCACTCACCTAGAGCCAGACAGTCTGGAATGTGAAGTCAAGTGGGCTTTAGGAAGCATCATTGTGAACAAAGCCAGTGGAGGGGATGGAATTCCAGTTGAGCTATTTTAAATCCTAAGAGATGATGCTGTGAAAGTGGTGCATTCAATATGCCAGCAAATTTGGAAAACTTAGCAGTGGCCGCAGGACTGGAAAAGATCAGTTTGAATGAAAATCCCAAAGAAAGGCAATGCCAAAAATTCTCAAACTACTGCAAAATTACACTCATCTCGTATGTTAGCAAAGTAATGCTCAAAAATTTCCAAGCCAGGCTTCAACAGTGCATGAACTGTGAACTTTGAGCTATTCAAGCTGGATTTAGAAAAGGCAGTGTAACCAGAGTTCAAATTGCCAACATCTGTTGGATCATCAAAAAAACAAGAGAGTTCCAGAAAAACATCTACTTCTGCTTTATTGACTATGCCAAAGTTTTTGAGTGTGTAGATCACAACAAATTGTGGAAAATTCTTCAAAAGATGGGAATACCAGAGCACTTGACCTGCCTCTTGAGAAATCTGTATGCACGTCAAGAAGCAACAGTTAGAACTGGACATGGAAAAGCAGACTGGTTTCAAATAGGGAAAGGAGTACATCAAGGCTGTATATTGTCACCCTGCTTATTTAACTTCTATGCAGAGTACATCATGAGAAATGCTGGACTGGATGAAGCACAGGCTGAAATCAAGATTGCCAGGAGAAATATCAATAACCTCAGATATGCAGATGACACAACTTTATGGCAGAAAGCGAAGAAGAACTAAGGAGCCTCTTGATGAAAGTGAAAGAGGAGAGTGAAAAAGTCGGCTTAAAACTCAGCATTCAGAAAACTAAGATCATGGCATCTGGTCCCATCACTTCATGGCAAATGCATGGGGAAACAGTGGAAACAGTAAGATACTTTATTTTGGGGGGCTCCAAAGTCACTGTAGATGGTGACTGCAGCCATGAAATTAAAAGCACTTGCTCCTTGGAAGAAAAGCTATGGCCAAACTAGACAGCATAGTAAAAAGCAGAAACATTACTTTACCAGCAAAGTTTCATCTAGTCAAAGCTATGGTTTTTCCAGTGGTCATGTATGGATGTGAGAGTTGGACTATAAAGAAAGCTGAGCACCGAAGAATTGATGCTTTTGAACTGTGGTGTTGGAGAAGACTCTTGAGAGTCTCTGGGACTGCAAGGAGATCCAACCAGTCCATCCTAAAGGAAATCAGTCCTGAATATTCATTGGAAGGACTGATGATGAAGCTGAAACTCCAATACTTTGGCCACCTGATGGGAAGAACCATCTCATTGGACAAGGTCCTGATGCTGGGAAAGATTGAAGGTAGGAGAAGAAGGGGACAGCAGAGGATGAAATGGTTGGATGGCATCATTGACTCAATGGACATGAGTTTGAGTAGGCTCTGATAGTTGGTGTTGGACATGGAAGCCTGGCATGCTGCAATCCATGGGGTTGCAAAGAGTTGGACACGACTGAATTGAACTGAACTGAACTGAAATAAATGTTTGCCCTGCTAAGGGGAGAAGTCTTTTTTAAGTAAGATAAAGTTATTGTTGGTGATGTTGTCTTCAGGTACAGGTTCCCTATCTAAATTCTTCTAAACAGTTAAGGAGAACATAAAAAGAAAATAATTCCTGAGTCTTCAATTTCTTAATAATCATCAGTCTAAAATAATCCTCATTCTAAATAGATACATTTTGGGGTGGCAAATTTTGCTCCCCTACAGTGGCTAGAAAAGAAGTACACTAATAAACTAATTTTTAAATTTTTCTGTCCTTGTGAATGTTGTTGCAGTGAGGAACAATTGATAATATTTGTAGATGAACTAGGGGCTTCCCAGGTGGTGCTAGTAGTGAAGAACCTTCCTGCCAAAGTAGGAGACATAAGAGATTCTGGTTTGACCCCTGGGTAGGGAAGATCCCGTGGAGGAGGTAATGGCGACCCACTCCAGTATTCTTGAGAATCTCATGGACAGGGGAGGCTGACCGGCTACAGTCCATGTGTCGCAAAGAGTCAGACACGACTGAAGCAACTTAGCATGCATGTATATAAGCTAGATTTAGAATAATGCCAATGTCAGAGATAAAAGCTTGAAAACATTAAGTTCCATTGAATTAAACCTGATTGAGTTTGAGGCAGGAGATAGATGGGCGCAAGCTAAGCAGCTGAAGTTAGTCCCCTGTGGACAGATACTCTATGATAAAGATAACAGCAGGAACAGAATGGTGCTGAGTCCTCTGCAGATAAGAGATAAAGAGACCACAGATTTCTCATGCTTGAGCCCAAGGAGAACTTCCCAACTATATATGCACAAAGGCTCCTTTGGGGTCAAAAATGGAGGGGGTGCCACCCCACAGTAGGTAGTGTCAAGCTTTCCACAGACCTCTGCACTGGAATCCATCTGAGACAAACTAAATATAGACTCAGAACCAGCAAAGAAAGGTGATCGGCTAGAGGAAACCCAGAAGAAATGCCCCATAGAAGTGATTTAAAATACCACGAAGTGGTTAGAATTCAGTTCTCTCACTGCTGTGGACTGGCTTCAATCTCTCATCAGGGAAATGAGATCCTCCTTCAAGCTGCTTCCAGCCCAGGCCATCCAACATTAAGCTAAATTCAGTTAGAATTTTGTGACAGAAGCAATACATATTCTAATTAATGACATAATTATTTTGTCAAACTCATGTAAGGTATTTAGCTCCCTTTCCATCTATGTGATATAGAACAATGAATAACAAGTAGATAATTCTCTTTTGTGTGTTTTAGTTGCCCAAATAAATCCCCCTCCTGAAAGAATGGGCTGAATTATTTATTCTTTAATAGCATAGAATCTAAACATATCTTTTAGCTATTTGGAGGTCACTTAGGCTTTAAGAAGCTGTTCTGTCATTATTGAGTCATAAAACTTAACAGCCCATGAATGCTGCCCGAGTTCAACACCAAAGGCTAAATAGGATAAAACACTGCATTAATTACAGTCTATTATTATCAGCAGTTGGTTAGGGGAAATGTGGTTATACTGAAACTTCAAAATACATTTATAAATTAAACACTTTCATAACAGTAACTGTGAAAACATTTTTAAAGTAAAAATCTATTTCATACCTCAAACAGCTTACTTGTGTTTGCTATGCCTTGCTATGTTCCAGTTCCCATGTAGGTACATATACATACATATATCTCTTGTTTTCAGATTCCTGTAATCATAATATAGATACCAATTTTTATTGGGCCTTTTACACCCTATCTAGTATGCTTATCTTTTGAAGTAATTATGTAGTGCTCATAATTTTTATTTTGATGGCTACAGTGTATTCTACAGCAAGAATGTAATATGATTTTCTTGATTCTATGATTAGACATTTACGTTGATTCCATTTTTAAGCCATGATAAACACTGCCATACATAGTGCTTTTGGGTGTGCTTTTCTTGGAGATTGGGGAGATTATTTTCTTGGGACAATTTTTAAGTGTTATAGTAATCATATGAAATTTTAAAACTAATAATGTGAGGTTTTGCTCCATGTTTGTACATAGAAAAAGTCTCAGTGGAGGGAGACATAGAAAGTACTTTCAAAAGATGTCAATAATATCTTTATACCAACATTTATACCTTGCCTGAAATCATTTTCCTGAGGACAGAGATAAGTGTGAAGAATATGCTGAATGAGTACAATGAGTACAATGGTTAGATTATTCACAGATTATTGTTGAGTATGCAGAAATGGTTATATATATTTTAAAAATGTAGAGGAATAAAAGGAACAGTGAATTTAAAAAGACTATTGCTACATGCCAATGGAGCAAATTGTGAAATTCTGTACAAATTCATGTGTGTGGTTTATATACAATTGTATATTAAATATTTAATAATTACTGCTCCTCTCTTGAGCATTAAATTCTTAATGAATAGGGCTTTGAAGTTCTATTTATGTTGTATAAGCTACAACATTTTAGAGGTAATAGAGACATGAGACAAGTTAAAAATTTCGAAGTACATATATTTTACTGTCAGTAATAGAGTATATGGCAAGAAGTAGATTTGGTCTTATCAGATGATAGAATGACAGCAATTTCTATTGCATTCTTCATGATGCTTGTTTTTTTGCTCTTAATTCAAATACACAAGGAGGAAAGACATTCTCTTAAAATTGTCACTAAAATACTTAAAAGAAGCAAGCCATGTGTTAAATGTTCCCAGAGGTGGGGGAAACACTGAAATAAATTGAGATCTTCTCCAGCTTTAATTTCATTATGTAGCTGCACAATGTTTATCTAAGGAATTCACAATCATATGCAATTTGACTTTTAAGTAGAAATATGACTAATATAGATTGAAGCATTAAAAGGTGCCTGTTCAATAATATGAGAGATATGAGAGAAGTCAGGATGCATCCTAATGGGAAAGCTGGTTGGCTACCTTTACAGAGAAGAATATCTTTCAGTTGAATAGCGGTCTCTAACCACGAGTGGATCTACTAGAAAATTCCCAATGCTTAATATCAGAGAATACTGATACACTCAAAATTTTAAATGGGCTGAAGGTCCCATTCTGAAGCACTGAGGATAAATGTTGCCAACCTGAATCCCTGTGAGGTGCTATTGAAATGATAATAGCTATCAATTTTATGAAAGGAGAATCTTTAGGTTGAGAGGCTCTCTTTCTGTTTAGTCATGTCCAACTCGTTGTGACTCCATGGACTGTAGCATGCCAGACTCCTCTGTCCATGGAATTCTCCAGGCAAGAAGACTGGAGTGGGTTTCCATTCCCTTCTCCAGGAGATCTTCCTGATACAGGAATTGAACCAGTGTCTCCTGCACTGTAAGCTAAGCATTAGAAATTAATTTTTTGTTAAAGTAGCTTTATTTCTATATGCCATCATTTTATGCATATTTTAAACATGTAACTTTAAATTAATTAATTATCTCATTCACTCATTCAGAGTATTAAGTGCCAAGTACTGTGGCTATCTAACTGAACAAGACAAATACAAAATCCATGCTCTATGGAGCTTACTTCTAATAGATATCTTTTTATGGCACATATTTTTCTGCAGTCCAAAATATCAAAAGAACCCATTATTATTGGTAAAATGGGAAAATGACATAGCAGTATAACTTTCAAATGGAGTTACAGATACATTCTAGAAAAGAGTTTGACAAGCAGCAATATATTTCGGTGTATACTGGATAGGAAAGAGACAATGCAAACTCATAGAGGTGTTAGAATTCACACCCAGTTTGTTTTTTCAGTTGTCCAGATCAGTTTGATATGCATCTCACCATTCTGTTTTGGGTGGGCTCAACCTGAAGAAAAAGACTGCTGCTTCCTTTGCCCCCAGGTCCTTTTCAATCTGTGGTCTTTCATAACAATAGCACTCAGTTGCCACCCAGAGAAAGGCAATAGCCAGCAGGTAGTGCTATACACAACTGTTTTATTTTCATATCCCTTAGATTCCCAAGCTACACCTGGCTACATTGCTTAGAGGAAGATGGAGAATGAATGGAGGGCTTCACTATCAACTGTATCTTGTATCAGATTTCCTCTGAGAAAGAAATTTGGGTAATCCTGGCACGGCAGATATGTTTAATTGACCTCCGACTAGCTGAGGCATTGATAGCAGACCAAAAGAGGTGTATGAAGTGACTAACCCACCTTGGTGGCCTCAGGTGGCCTCATTTTGGGGTGCTTTTAAAGCAATGGATTCCCTCGTAGCTCAGTGAGTAATGAATCTGCCTGCAATGAAGGAGACTGGGTTTGATCCCTGGGTTGGGAAGATCCCCTGGAGAAAGGAAAGGCTACCCACTCCAGTATTCTGGCCTGGAGAATTCCATGGAATATATAATCCATGGGGTTGCAAAGAGTTGGACATGACTGAGTGACTTTCACTTTCATGTTCACGTTTAAAGCAGTGAATGCTTTACATAAGGGGTACAAAGAAAGCTAATCACTTTTCATATATTTTAAATGTACTTTCTTATAGCTGATACAATCCAAATAGTTTAAGTACTCTCACCACCCATATGCCAAAGAGGAAACTCAACACTAGCCATAACGGTATCATCTTTAAAGATATACTTTGTAATAATTAAGCTCATTACATTTGAATATTTAATTTCTGTCAATACAAAAATAATTATTCAAAATATTGTAATGAAATCTACTAAGACTTTTAAAAATCTACTCAGTTGTCATCCAAGAAACATTACAAAGTTCCTAGCCAGGAGCATAACAACCTCTAGAGCATTTTCTAGTATCACCTTGGACTCCTTTTTATTTATTTTGTTTTAATTTGGCCACATCAAGGGCGTGTGGGATCTTAGTTCCTCGACCAGGGATCAAACTCACAGCCTCTGTACTGGAAGCTCAGTCTTAACCACTGGATCGCCAGGGAAGTTCTAACAGCTTCTCATTATGGTAGACAGTGATCATAGCTTATCAATAACCAAGACAAATTCCATTCATCTTTCACTATTTGAAGCTGAAAATTCACTGCTTACATAGACAGTCATTAAAATTATTAGATATTGGCAAAATTCTCATAATTTACAAAATAAAACTTTGATTTTTAGCCCTTCAAATTTTAAGTTATTTTTTTATTTTTGCTTTTCAATAATAGATACAAATCTCAAATTATGGCAGAAGTCTGTTATTCTTGGTCTAAATATCCAGTACAGTCAGGTCTGGAAAACTGTCTCTATATCTCTTTAGTCAATAAATAATGGCTAATATATTGCCTATGGTATCTCTAAATGACATGTGGCCTACATTATGTTCACTGGTCCCTCGAGACTTAAAACCAATTAGTATGCAGACCTCCTGTATTACCTGTTTTGTAATACGATTCAAAAATTTTGATTTTATGTATCTTATGAGCATAAAAGAGATAAATAAACACTTTATGTATCTGTGTGTTATTCATAATGGATTTACTCATGGCTCAGTGGTAAAGAATTTGCCTGCCAAGGCAGGAGATGCAGATTCTATCCCTGGGTCGAGAATATCCTGTGGAGAAGGATGGCAACCTATTCCAATATTCTTGCCTGGAGAAACCCATGGACAGAGGAGCCTGGTAAGCTACAGTCCATGGGTTGCAAAGAGTCAGACACAACTTAGCAACACACACACACACACACACACACACACACACACACGTCATTTAAAGCAGTGTGTTTCTTCTGCTGGAACTTCTTGATTTCTTTGTTACAATGAACCAGAGTTGTTTTTTTCCTCCTGTAATGTTCCAAAATGCAATATAAACAATGCTATTTATAAATCAATCAACTTCAGCCTCACTATTTTTCACTAATACTTATTTCCTCAGAGTCCGCTCATGCCCTGGGGAATGCTGAACACTTGCAAGTGCTCAATGTGGCAGAGGTTTTCACTCGGTCAGCCACTGGGAGAGAATGTGAACTAACTTCTGCTCCAAAATGAAATCCATGCAATGTCAGCCCAAATGCCTTCTCCAAAAATATTACTCTGGTCCTTAAAGGAATACCCATCTGACATTTTAATACATGATTTTATTTATTTTATTTTTTTTAATTTTATTTTATTTTTAAACTTTACATAATTGTATTAGTTTTGCCAAATATCAAAATGAATCCACCACAGGTATACATGCGTTCCCCATCCTGAACCCTCCTCCCTGCTCCCTCCCTATACCATCCCTCTGGGTTGTCCCAGTGCACTAGACCCAAGCATCCAGTATCGTGCATCGAACCTGGACTAAAGGAAACCAAGAAAACTATGCAGAATCTGCTCTGCTAAAAATAACAAATAGCATAATTAAAAAAATAAGTATATAGATTAAGATCATTCATGATATGTTAACAATAATTTGTTCTTAATAAATCCAATAGGGAAAAGACAGTTTGCATTCAGGTCACCATTATTAGGACCTGGGGGTCTACATTTTTCTTACTCTGTAGTCAGTATGTCCAATTGTCAGCAGGAGACATCTACTTGAATTTTTCTCCTCTCCTCTCAATTCAGATCAAGTGTGTCCAAGTGCCTATTCTTCACCTTCCCAGGACATGTCTTTTAGCACCTTCCTATGTCAATTGGTGTTATCTTCAACCTTTCATCAGTCCTAGTAAGGAATCTTAGAGCCCTTCCTGAATTATTTTTGCCCTTATTCTCTGCAACCCTTTTGACCCATGGTAATCCTTCTAATACATGCTTTTTATATCTGTTCACTGTTTCACCTAGTGAAACACTGAATCCTTTTCACCTCACATGTGGATAATTGCAGCAGATGCTTCCTGGCTTTAGAAACTCTCAAGTTACTTTTGCTCCAATTCACCTTAGACTTTGCTCCAGAATAACTTGCTTAAAACATCAGTTCAGTTAAGTCGATCAGTTGTGTCTGACTCTTTGCAGCCCTAAGGACTGCAGCATGCCAGGCTTCCCTGTCCATCACAAACTCCCAGAGCCTACTCAAACTCATGTCCATCGCATCAATGATGCCATCCAATAATCCTGGAGTGAGAAGTCAAGTGGGCCTTAGGAAGCATCACTACAAACAAAGCTAGTGGAGGTGATGGAATTCCAGCTGAGCTCTTTCAAACCTAAAAGATGATGCTATGAAAGTGCCTAACACATAAATCTCACTAAAATGTATTTCTATTCAAAACATCCCATGGTTCTTCAATGACCTTTAGGACATAGCTCAAACACTGTGGTATATGGAATTAGTTCAGCCTTTTTAGATTGGTAGTCAAGGTTCTTCATGTCCTCCTCAACCTTGCCTGTATACTCTCATCCTACTATTCCATGACAGTGACCCAGTTCTCCAGTCAAGATACCTTGTCACTGTTCACCAACATTATAATCATTCCCAACTTCAAGCTTTTCTTCTTGCTTTATCTGGCTGTGTCTACTACTAGGCAGTGTTCCTTAATGTATCATTCAAAGGTCACCTACATCAGACTCATCTGTGTTAGTCACTCAGTCATGTCCGACTCTTTGCGATCCCATGGACTGTAGCCTACCAGTCTCCTCTGTCCATGAGATTCTCCAGGCAAGAATACAGGAGTGCATTGCTACTCCAGTCTCCAGGGATCTTCCCAACCCAGGGATTGAACCTGGGTCTCCCATATCGCAGGCAGATTCATTACCATTTGAGCCACCAGGGAAGCTTGTAAGAATGATGTGAAATGCCTATAAATCATACAGATCCCTGAGTCCGCAACTCAGACCTACTGCAATTGGAGACTTAGAATTTTTTATATTTACAAGCTTCCCAGGAGTTTCTGGTATAAGCTAAATTGTGAGCTCCTTTGTGTTATGGGCTCATGGAATTCCACTCAGTCTCTCTGAGACATAGTGCCTGGCACACATTAGAAGGTTAATATTTTTTGAAGGGTAAAATTTATTTTGTTATATAATATCTTAAAGAGGAGAATGTCTTTGAATTCTAAGTTTCAGATATGAGGATGAAATTGTCTCTCCTTCCTTTGGTCTCCAATGGTGCCTTAGCTTTTGGCTAAGATCAGGTATAACAGTCTAGTCTTACTCAAATGTAAGCTGGGTATCAGTCCAGCAAGCATAGAGGGTATAGGTCCTATTGTAAGCTCTTCAAAGTCATTATTAGAAAGAAGTTAGGAAGTGAAGGCCAGTGGCAGGTTCACAACTAAGCAAATATGCTTTTCTGAGTGACAACAAAATGAAGCCCAGAAAGTTGTCAATTTCACAGTCAGAGTTAATGAAAAACTTGATAGGCTGATGAAGAAGCATGACATATAGAGTTTGTGGTCAGAAAGAATAAACAACCACCACTGAACAAAATTAATTGTCTTCCTCCAACAGTTGGTCAACAACGGAAATGCTTTGGTTAATTTCAAAGTCTAGATGCAACATCACACAGAGAGAAAATGAAAACAAAGAAAAGAAAGAATATATCCTAGTGGAGATTCCCTCAAGAGAAAACGCTGAAGGTTAAGATCCTTTTTGAAAAACGCACTAGTTTTTCTAAAAAGTAACATATACACATGATCCCTGGAGAAGGGAATGGCAACCCACTCCAGGATTCTTTCCTGGGAAATCCCATGGACGGGGGAGCCTGATGGGCTACAGCCCATGGGGTCGCAAAGAGTTGGACTATCACTCACTCTCACATGATAAAAATAACCTCATTCCTAGTAAGGTTATATGGTTAAAATAACTCTCCCCTCCAAGCTCTTTTCATTTTGTATGAAGGTTTAGATTCTTTAAAAAATGATTTTTATATGTTTATTATGTATTTTGACCCTTTACTCTTGTGGGAGATGAAAAAATAATTTTCCTTCTATCCTCCTAGGTTCTTGTCTGAGACCTCCTGTAATAAAAGACAGATTAACAGGAGAAAAACAATAGAAGTTTAATAATAAATATTCCTCTCTATACATGTGAGACACCCAAGAAAACTAAGTAGTTCTCCAAAAATGGCCCAAGCCACAACCTTAAACATCATCTTCAACTAAAGACAAAAGAAGATGCTGGAAGGGGGAGAGGCAGGGTTTTAGGCAAAGCACAATAAACAAGGGTAAGCTTACGATCCAGGATTAAGTTCATGCCTTCTCCACCGATAAAGTTTTCTAGAGTTTTAATCATGGATATTTCTATAAATTTAAATGTCTCTTACAAAAGGATAATTTCTACTCAATTTTCTGAGCTTTTCCTATAAATAAGCAGCCTAAAATAATTGTTACACCAAACAGGCATATTTTGGGGTAGCAAATTCTGCTCCTTTTTAATTACTACTAATAATATATAACATATTTTGAATTCTCACTCTGTACTGGACAGAATTTTAATATAACCTAATTCTCACAGTTATGCCATTTTTTAAAGAAAAAAATTGTGATTCAAACATTGTTGTAGGATCAGAAAGAAAAAAAAAAAAATCCTCTTCTCCCATTCTAGGTTCTTTGGCTGGCCTAATAATTAAATTGGCTTAAGACCAATTAACATAAGCAAAACAAATTTGGTTACATATGTACAGGAGCCCCATAATGATAGGAAGACTCAAAGGGCAGCCAAGAAATTGAGGCTGACATACAATCGGAAGCTAAGGCAAGGGGAAGGATCTGAAGTATACAAAAGGCAGGAAGGCTATTCACAGAAAGGGAGAGGAGATGATTAGAGAACAGAAGGTTATCTCTAGGAAGAGCTCTTTTCAAGGAACAGACCCCCTTTCCAGTGTAAATTTAAGCAAGTGAGGGGGAGGTGAAGAACTTTTCCTGAATCTACTGGGTTTTCATTGCCTTTAGATAAAAAAAATAATCCTTATACTCAAAGGACATAGGTTGGGGTGGCAAAATCGGCTCCCCTTCATTATCAACGTCCCAACGTTTTTTACCACATGACAAACTTCGCATCGATAATATTTATAGAACACATGAAAAGTTAAGCAAAAATATTAGTCACTCAGTAGTGTCCAACTCTTTGCGACCCCATGGACTGTTACCCTCCAGGCTCCTCTGTCCATGGGATTCTCCAGGCAAGAATACTGGAGTGGGTTGCCATGACCTTCTCCAGGGGATCTTCTTGACTCAGGGATCAAACCCAGGTCTCCTCCTTGGCAGGCAAATTCTTTACCATCTGAGCCACCAAATAAGAACCCATGGCAATAACCAAATACGGCTATTCATGCCCAGAGGCCACAGGCTCACAGGTTCAGGCTGTCCTAAGAATGAGGGGAACATATCTTAGTCCTCCAGAAACTCTTTCACAGAGCTCCTGTGTGCTTTGGCAGTAGAAGTTGAGAAGTTTGCAACTTGCGCAAAGGACTATGTTAGTAGAGAGTGGAACATGAACCTGAAAACAGGTTTGTTTGACATCAAATCTCTTAACTATGTTATCCTTACTTCCATTCCTAAACCTTTAGTCAAAGTCTACGTGTTTAGCACTGGGTGACTATATTCAGTTCAGTTCAGTTCAGTCGCTAAGTCACGTCTGACTCTTTGTGACACCATGGACTGCAGCACACCAGGCTTCCCTGTCCATCACCAACTCTGAGAGCTTACTGAAACTCATGTCCATTGAGTTGGTAATGCCATCCAACCATCTCATCCTCTGTTGTCCCCTTCTCCTCCCAGCTTCAATCTTTCCCAGCATCAGGGTCTTTTCCAGTGAGTTCGTTCTTCGCATCAGGTGACCAAAGTATTGGAGTTTCAGCTTCAGCATCAGTCCTTCCAATGAATATTCAGAACTGATTTCCTTCAGAATGGACTGGTTGGATCTCCTTGCAGTCCAAGGGACTCTCAAGAGTCTTCTCCAATACCACAGTTCAAAAGCATTAATTCTTCGGTGCTTGGCTCTCCAACTCTCACATCCATACATGACTATTGGAAAAACCATAGCTTTGACTAGTTGAAACTTTGTTGGTAAAGTAATGTCTCTGCTTTTTAATATGCTGTCTAGGTTTGGACTATGTTAAATTGCATAAAATAATGAAGTAAAGTAAAAACATGAAGTCAGTTATTATTTCCTTTTAATTTTTGAACATGTGATTCTGAGTAATCATCTATCTCATTCTGTACCACATACCGTTCAGGCTTACAATATGGATTTCGTTTCTCCTTTACTTGGGCTTCCCTGGTGGCTCAGTGGTAAAGAATCTGCCTGCCAATGCAGGAGACCCAGGTTTGATCTCTGAGTCAGGAAGATCTCCTGCAGAAGGGAATGGCAACCCATTTCAGTATTCTTGCATGGGAAATCCCATGGACAGAGAAGCCTGGCAGTCTACAGTCCATGAAGTTGCACAGAGTCAAACACAACTGAACTATTCATGCATGTACTCGTCTTCCTAGCTAACATTCTTCAGGCAAGGAGAAATGTCATAAAATGAAATTTATATTAGCAAGTTCTAAATAGTTTCATGAAAGATTTGTACATGACAGTTACTGTCTTAGGTCTTTTAAAAACTATTGAAACTACAACCTGGAAAATAATTATTTTTCTCTCCATATACCTTCCATGTATGTTCATGACTATAAATCATTAAATTATCTCATGTCTTAAGGTCCAATTTGTTCAGGTAAATATTTGTCTATTGGAAATATATATGTTCCTTTGGTTTACCAAATAATAACCTCAGTTTTGAAAGAAAAGTGTAGTCATCATTCAGAATATTTGATTTCAATGTTTTTCATTCAGAAAGCAAGAATCAGTACTAAAATCTATATGCTCCTCAACAGTAATTGTTATTTATAGAATTTAATAAAACTTAGAGCTCAGTTGGTAAAGAATCTGCTGCAACGCAGGAGACCCCTATTCAATTCCTGGGTCACGAAGATCCCCTGGAGAAGGGATAGGCTACCTGCTCCCATATTAATGGGCTTCACTGGCAGCTCAGATGGTAAGGAATCTGCCTGCAATGTGGGGGACCTGGGTTCAATCCCTGGGTTGGGAAGATCCCCTGATGGAGGGCATGGCAACCCAATCTAGTATTCTTGCCTGGAGAATTACCATGGACAGAGGAGCCTGGCAAGCTACTTGACAGAGGAGCCTAGCTGGCTACATAGCTCACCAGGCTCCTCTGTTCATGGGGTCACAAAGAGTTGGACACAACTAAGCGACTAAGCACAACACAAAGTATTATTAGAAGGGCAAATGTCACTATTTTGTCTTTGCATAATATATAACTCTGAGATTACTTAAAGTTTTAATTTTCAAAGTATTTTTTTCAACTGTATCCAGCCCTTCAACAGATGATTCCTCAATTCTCACTAGTGAAAAATCAAATGAAAATGCCATCCAAATGATTTAGAAACACTGATTGTCTTATAAGCTGATAAACTAAACAACACAAACAAACACAACTCAAAAGTACAATTTCTTTGATACAGCAGCTAAAACTGTATATAGAGTAAAAATTTAAAAATTACTCAGCAAAACTAATACAATTATGTAAAGTTTAAAAATAAAATAAAATTTAAAAAATTTAAAAAAAAAAAAGAAAAAAAAATTACTCAGGGTAAATGTACTTGTAATTTTATAATCACATTGTAAGCAGCTTTCAGCAGGAAAGCTCTCTGCAGGAGGCCCCTTTGTGTAGTCAGTAAACTTAAACCAGCTACCCCCATGCTCTACTCACCTCCAGCCCTAACATACCTTTCAAATGTTTTGATCACACAATATCTTACCTAACTTGTTGGTTCTTTCCATAGATTAAAGAAGTAGAAATGAAGAATAAGCAATTAACAGATGACCAGATCTCTTCCCAAGGTTACCCTTCAGTAGCCTTGTGAACAAATTGTGTGAACAAGATAACATCTAAAGAAAAACCACAAGTTGACAGGACTACACACAGTGGGGAGTGGTGATGACTCTGACCTGATATCAATGGGGTCAATGATTAACTGAGATTTCTTCCCTTTTTCTCTTTCATGGCAGAGTGGAATCTTCAGAGGTGGTTTGTGGATGACATTGAGTCTACCATTTCCCCAGATTATCACCATTCTGCTTAAAAGCAACATTCCTTTGTATCAACAATTGCTTCTTGGTATGGATTTTTGAGCAAAGAGCAGTAGAATCTGATTCAGTAACAATGTATGTAAAACTACATATTTTAAGTGGCTATGTTCCTGGTGAATTTACATTTCTTGACTCATTCGGAAAGAATTTGGAGACAAGCACAGAAGTTAAAGTGCATGTTTATTTAAGCAAGAATATCCTCTCACAGAAAAGGCAGGCAGACAGGTGAGGAGTTTCTGCCCTGGTTTCTTTGGCAAGCAGGTTGTGATGGACATTCAAATGAAGCAGTGGAATATTCACTGAGGAAGCAGGAGTTTGGGGGTCATATTCAGATTCCCTGATTTTCATCCCAGCTCCATCTTCCTGGGGGAAGGAGGGATTTTTGTCCTTATTTAGCTTAGATCAGAAGTATCATGGTGTCAGCGCATTATGGTACTTCTTATTGTAATCAGGGTATACTGAGTAACAGGTTACATTTGGACTTAGGAGATTCCTATCTTTCCCCATCTTCCTTTGTCTGCCTCCAGAACACTTACACCCAAAATATGTTCCTGTCAGTCTTGAGGTTTCTGCTTTCCTTTGTCTTCCCCATGAACCCCTGCTATATACAAGATTCCTGCTTTCCCACCACCTGGCCGCTGCCCTCATTTCTCTGCTCATATCTAGCTACCTGCAGTTATAACTAACATTTTAATTTATAAGACTTATGTGAAATATACACTGTAAATTTATTGATGTAGTAATGATACAACTATGGGACTTCTCTGGTGGCTCAGTGGTACAGAATCCACTTTCAATGCAGGAGACCTGGGTTAAATCCCTGGGTCAGGAAGATACCTTGGAGTAGAAAGTGGCAACCAAGCCCAGTATTCTTGCCTGGGAAATCCCATGGACAGAGGAGCCTGGTGGACTACTGTCCATGGGGTCACAAAGAGTCAGACACGACTTAGCTGCTAACACTTGCACTTTATCACTTTTCTGGACCACATGGCAGTAGCTAAGAGTGCTGGAGGCAGAGAGGTGGAAATCTCGATCTCGGCGGGGTGGGCCGGGGGAGGCAACTATACAACAACATGATATTTACATAGATTTCAATATATTATATATATCTCACATTTTCTTAAATTTTTCTCCTCATACACAAGTCTTCATTAAAACCGCACTTTCCACATTCAATTCCTCAAGATATTCAAAAAGTATGTTTCTAAAATGAGAGCAAGCTTTAAGTGGAGCTGGCAAAAGAATAAAGTCCTGTATCAATCTGCTATAGTCTATATCAGGGCTTCTCAGCATTGGCACTATTGATATGTGAGGACAGATTGAGACAAGAAGGGGGCAGGGCACAACAATTAAAAGAATGACAGCTACTGAGGATGTGACATAAACTGGTTAGAACCAACTAGGCCCAAGATAGCAGATGGTTGACTTTCACTAGAACTTGAGCCTCAGTATATGCTCATTGTAATACATCAGCAAGCTAAACAATACACCCACAACACACCCATGAAAGTTCCAAGGCCAACCATCAAAGATCAAAAAGTGGAAATCCTTGATCCTTTCGCAAAATAGTTGTAATAATCTTCCCACTCATTAGCCTATGAAATTACCCACGCCTATAAAAACTGACACAGAGAAGGCAACTCTAGTACTCTTGCCTGGAAAATCCCATGGATGGAGGAGCCTGGTAGGCTGCAATCCATGGAGTTGCTAAGAGCTGGACACGACTGAATGACTTCACTTTTACTTTTCACTCTCATGCATTGGAGAAGGAAATGGCAACCCACTCCAGTGTTCTTGCCTGGAGAATCCCAGGGACGGGGGACCCTGGTGGGCTGCCGTCTATGGGGTCACACAGTCAGACACAACTGAAGTGACTTAGCAGCAGCAGCAGCAGCAGCATAAAAACTGACAACCCTGCATACCCTGGCGCCTCTAATATTCCAAAATGGCCCACACCCTGTCTATGCAGTGTATTACTCCCTAAATAAACCTTCTTTCATTTTACTATGGCTCAAGCTTGAATTCTTTCTTGTGTAAAGCCAAGAACCTACACTTGGCGGCTGTCCCAGGGACTTAGATGTGACCTGGGGTGTTACCATTCTCTCATACCCCACCACTGTTTCCTGCAACAAGATGATTCTGTAGGGGAGCAAAATTTGCCACCCCCAAATGTCTTTGTTATGTGGATTATTTGAGCTGAAACAATCAAGGTGCAAAAGACTCAAGAAAAATATCTGACCTTCCCTCTGTGTGAGGAATGTAGATGGAGGACTTTGTCCAGGATAGGAACTATCGACATAGATAACTTGAGTATGAACTAGGTGCGTAGAAAGGAACAGACCTAGCTATGTCTATTTATTAAAATCCCTCTCTGAGTCCTACTGTCTCTGTTTGGCCCAACATGCGTTTATTTACCAACACTTGCATTTCCATCTCCATATCAATTGCTTTATTCCTCTTTGAAGTCTCAAATCACTACCCCCAATAGCCTCTCTTTTCTGTACCTGCAGATAGTGTTTAAGGTGAAGACTTTGACCATTATGTCATTACTCAGTTCTCCTGGGTCTCACCTGATGGTTTTTCCAGTAGTCATGTACAGATGTGATATCAGGACCATAAAGAAGATTAAGCACTGAAGAACTGATGCTTTTGAATTGTGGTGCTGGAGAAGACTCTTGAGAGTCCCTTGGACTGCAAGGAGATCATTGGAAGGACGAATGCTGAAGATGAAGCTCTAATACTTGGGCACCTGATGCAAAGAGCTGACTCATTGGAAAAGACCCTGATGCTGGGAAAGATTGAGGGCAGGAGGAGAAGGGGGTGAAAGAGGATGAGATGGTTGGATGGTATCACTGATGCAATGGACATGAGTTTGAGCAAGTTCCAGGAGATAGTGAAGGACAGAGAAGCCTGGCATGCTGCAGTCCATGGGGCTGCAAAGAGTTGGACACAGCTTCAGTTCAGTTCAGTCACTCAGTCATGTCCGACTCTTTGCATCCCCATGAATTGCAGCACGCCAGGCCTCCCTGTCCATCACCAACTCCCAGAGTTTACCCAGACTCACGTCCATCGAGTCAGTGATGCCATCCAGCCATCTCATCCTCTGTCATCCCCTTCTCCTCCTGCCCCCAATCCCTCCCAACATCAGAGTCTTTTCCAATGAGTCAACTCTTAACATGAGGTGGCCAAAGTACTGGAGTTTCAGCTTTAGCATCATTCCTTCCAAAGAAATCCCAGGGCTGATCTCCTTCAGAATGGACTGGTTGGATCTCCTTGCAGTCCAAGGGACTCTCAAGAGTCTTCTCCAACACCACAGTTCAAAAGCAGCAATTCTTCAGCGCTCAGCCTTCACAGTCCAACTCTCACATCCATATATGACCACTGGAAAAACCATAGCCTTGACTATACAGACCTTTGTTGGCAAAGCAATGTCTCTGCTTTTGAATATGCTATCTAGGTTGGTCATAACTTTCCTACCAAGGAGTAAGCATCTTTTAATTTCATGGCTGCAGTCACCATCTGCAGTGAGTTTGGAGCCCCCAAAAATAAAGTCTGACACTGTTTCCACTGCTTCCCCAGCTATTTCCCATGAAGTGATGGGACCAGATGCCATGACCTTAGTTTTCTGAATGTTGGGCTTTAAGCCCACTCTTTCACTCTCCACTTTCACTTTCAGCAAGAGGCTTTTTAGTTCCTCTTCACTTTCTGCCATAAGGGTGGTGTCATTTGCATATCTGAGGTTATTGATATTTCTCCTGGAAATCTTGATTCCAGCTTGTGTTCTTCCAGTCCAGTGTTTCTCATGATGTACTCTGCATATAAGTTAAATAAGCAGGGGGACAATATACAGCCTTGACGTACTCCTTTTCCTGTTTGGAACAAGTCTGTTGTTCCATGTCCAGTTCTAACTGTTGCTTCCTGACTGCATACAAATTTCTCAAAAGGCAGATCAGGTGGTCTGATATTCCCATCTCTTTCAGAATTTTCAACAGTTTATTGTGATCCACACAGTCAAAGGCTTTGGCAAATCAATAAAGCAGAAATAGATGTTTTTCTGGAACTCTCTTGCTTTTTCCATGATCCAGTGGATGTTGGCAATTTGATCTCTGGTTCCTCTGCTTTTTCTAAAACCAGCTTGAACATCTGGAAGTTCGTGGTTCACATATTGCTGAAGCCTGGCTTGGAGAATTTTGAGCATTACTTTACTAGCATGTGAGATGAGTGCAATTGTGCAGTAATTAGAGCATTCTTTGGCATTGCCTTTCTTTGGGATTGGAATGAAAACTGACCTTTTCCAGTCCTGTGGCCACTGCTGAGTTTTCAAAATTTGCTGGCATATTAAGTGCAGCACTTTCACAGCATCATCTTTCAGGATTTGAAATAGCTCAACTGGAATTCCATCACCTCCACCTGCTTTCTTCATAGTGATGCTTTCTAAGGCCCACTTGACTTCACATTCCAAGATGTCTGGCTCTAGGTGAGTGATCACACCATTGTGATTATCTTGTTCATGAAGATCTTTTTTGTACAGTTCTTCTGTATATTCTTGCCATCTCTTCTTAATATCTTCTGCTTCTGTTAGGTCCATACCATTTCTGTCCTTTATCGAGCCCATCTTTGCACAAAATGTTCCTTTGGCATCTCCAGTTTTCCTGAGGAGATCTCTAGTCTTTCCCATTCTGTTGTTTTTTTCTATTTCTTTGCATTGATTGCTGAAGAAGGCTTTCTTTTCTCTTCTTGCTATTCTTTGGAAATCTGCATTCAGATGCTTATATCTTTCCTTTGCTCCTTTGCTTTTCTCTTCTCTTCTTTTCATAGCTATTTGTAAGGCCTCCCCAGACAGCCATTTTGCTTTTTTGCATTTCTTTTCCATGGAGATGGCCTTGATCCCTGTCTCCTGTACAATGTCACGAACCTCATTCCATAGTTCATCAGGCACTCTATCTATCAGATCTAGGCCCTTAAATCTATTTCTCACTTCCACTGTATAATCATAAGGGATTTGATTTAGGTCATGCCTGTATGGTCTAGTGGTTTTCCCTACTTTTTTCAATTTAAGTCTGAATTTAGCAATAAGGAGTTCATGGTCTGAGCCACAGTCAGCTCCCAGTCTTGTTTTTGCTGACTGTATAGAGCTTCTCCATCTTTGGCTGCAAAGAATATAATCAATTTGATTTTGGTGTTGACCACCTGGTGATGTCCATGTGTAGAGTCTTCTCTTGTGTTGTTGGAAGAGGATGTTTGCTATGACCAGTGCATTTTCTTGGCAAAACTCGATTCGTCTTTGCCCTGCTTCATTCTGTATTCCAAGGCCATGTTTGCCTGTTGCGACTGAATAAAAACAAATTGTGATGTTGAATGATTTGCCTTGGAAAGGAACAGAGATCATTCTGTCATTTTTGAGATTGCACCCAAGGACTGTATTTCAGACTCTTTTGTTGACTATGAGGGTTACTCCATTTCTTCTAAGGGATTCTTGCCCACAGTAGTAGGTATTATGATCATCTGAATTAAATTTGCCCATTCTGGTCCATTTTAATTCACTGATTCCTAACATGTCAATGCTCATGATTTCAATCTCTTGCTTGACTACGTCCAGTTTACCTTGATTTATGGATTTAACATTCCAGGTTCCTATGCAGTATTGCTTTCTACAGCATCCAACTTTACTTTTACCACCAGACACATCCACAACTGAGCATTGCTTCCACTTTGGTCCAGCCTCTTCATTCTTTTTGGAGCTATTTCTCTGCCCTTCACCAGTAGCATATTTGGACACTGACCCATCTTGGCGGGGCGGGGGGTGGGGGGAGGGGAGGGTGGGGCACTGAACTACCAGTGTCATGTTGTTGGCCTTTTCATTACTGTCCATGGGGTTCTTGAAGCAAGAATACTGGAGTGGATTCCATTTCCTCCTCCAGTGGACCACGTTTTTTCAGGACTCTTCACTATGGCCGTCCATCTTGGGTGGCCCTGCATAGCATGGCTCATAGCTTCATTAAGTTACACAAGCCCCTTCACCTCAAAAAGGCTGTGATCCATGAAGGGGAAAAAATACCCTAGACTTTGCCAAATATCCCCTAGGGGGCAAAATTATCCCTGGGTTGAAACTCCATACTATTGTGTGAGCTAAGACCTGAGTATTTGTCTACATCTCTAACTAGTGGAGCAGGCAAATGAACAGTTTCAAATTTTATACAGCCCACCAAAAGTTAAAGTGGAAACTGGGAAAGAATGATCAGGGTAATGCAAATTTTTTTTTTTTCTGGATTGATCTAAGAAAAGTAAACAATACAGGATCTTTTCAGAACTAAGCAGATTTTTCAAATCATTTTTCTGTGAAGACTTTAATACACAATTAATCACAGCTAATAATGTCATCGCAGATAGGCATGTACATCTATCATAGTGATTGGGCCAGTGTATTGGCCGTGCAATGTATATCTGGAGGGCAAGGGGACAAGGAGAAAAGCTGGAACTCAGAAATCAGACTGCAAATAAAATATGAGTCAGGACAGTGGTGGAGTAGAAAGTCAAGAAAACAAACAGAAATCAAGTGCCATAAATCGTTTGCCAACACAGAAAAGAGTCATCACACAGGACGTTGTCAGAAACTGAGAGAATAAATCAGGGCAGGGGGCAAATTATATGCATGACCCCAGCAACAAGAGAGGTGCCCACACTGCCACTGCCTCAGATAGCTCTTCTCACCTCAATGGGCTCCTTTCCCCGCCCTGCAGAGAGACTTGTCCCCAGTAAATCTGGCCCAGAAACCTACATGTGGTGACCACTGACAGCAGCAATCTGGGTCAGTAGTGTAGGATCAGATATGCTGGCTTGGCAAAGGCATTTCTGTGAAACTCTCCAGCAGTAAAGAGCAAGTGAACAGACTGTATCTGCCCTCCCCAGTTTCCACCTCATTGTTGAACAGATGGCTGCTGGTTTTCAATAGAGACTGTGAACATATACGTAGACTGGGATCGTGACTGATTATCTGTATCTGCTTTCTTATTTTTCAAGTGAATTACCCCAGAAAACCTCTTCAAGGTGCTGAAAGGCCTTGATAAGTACATTTAAACTCTGTCAGAAGCCACAGTTTTCCATTAGTGTTTTTCTCATCTGTTTTGTCATCTTTACAGCATTTATTACCATCTGGGATTCTTTCCACCTTGATTATTGTGTCTCCTGCACAAAAACATGAGTTTTAGGAATGCTGGAACCTTTCTGTCTTGCTCTCTGCTGGGTCCCCAACACCTAGAAAAACCTGTCATATAACAGACATTCAATAAAAGTATGTTGAATGAGTTAATGAATGAATGAACTGGCAATAAGCAATTAGAGGAAAAGTTTCTTCAAATTGTTCCTCCCAGTACTGAGTCCTTTTAAGTATTTCATTCTCAAATGATGCTACCTACCCGGAAATAGCATGCTGTTGGCAGATTTTGTCAGTCCCCTTCCTCTATGCTTTGGTGTCAGCGACAGTGTCACAGAGGCTTTGAGGACTTCTCTGTGAACCACAAGTGAGCAAATCACTCTCATCACCTCAATCGGGAAATGAGCCACTACGTACTGCATGCCAGCATGAGAACTAGAAGCAGCATTAGTGGCTTTGGGACAAGAGACAGACCATGGAGCAGAGTAAGTGATAAGGAGTTATGTTTTTACCTGCCTTGCGTACAATTAAATCTTGACCTAGAGCTGGATATAAATAGGAAACAGAAACATTTGAATTTAGATAATCCAGTGAAGTCCTACCAATGCCAGATATAATACATGGGCTTAACACCTCTCACAGAAGAAATCAGTGTGCTAATTAGATCCCAGGAGCCATCACCTGAATTAGTGAGTAGAATAGTAAATGTGGTACCATATGCATGTTAAGCTCAGTGGATGAATAAATCCTAGCTGTTTGAATCCATCCCTGGTACAGCCTCTGCACAGTGAATACTCTAGATCTGAGAAGCTGTGGTATGCCACCCAGCTCAAATCTGGTAAAAGCAATGCAGATTGGTAGTATAAGGGAAAAATTGCATGAAAAACATTGGTATTTTGAAGGAGGAAATCACAGCTGGACAAGGCAGGCTCTAAAACTTCTGCTTCCTTGCTCAAAGAACAGGCACAGTCTTATGGTGCCTCATGCTAAGGAGCTCACAAGATGCAAAAGACTGAACAGAGTTCTTTGAAAATTATGCTATTTGAGGGGCACACTACTCCAGTTTGCTCAGTTTTACTTTTATGCATAGGCTTTATTTTTAATGAATCATACAACAGTTATTTTCCTTAATGGAGAAGAATTTTAGGAAAGTCCTTTGGATTCTTAGAATCTCCATACAACCTTACACTATTTCTGAACATAAATGACAACCTGCATTTAGTTTTAAAATATAAGAGATGACAGGAATATAAGAATTCAAGATGTCTCTAGAATTTAAGCTGCATTTAGTAACTATAAACTTGAAGAGTATCAATAAAAATATAAGCATTCTCACTCTTGAAAAGAACAATGATTTCAACACAACTGCTAATACGGAGAGAACAAGGTAAAGAGGAAGACAATTTCAAAGAGAAAAATCTGCATCCAAACGTCAGTGTCACTTATTTAGAGCTCACCAGCTCCTTGCTTTCTTATAGGCCATGATTCTAAGTGGTCTGGATATCCTTTCTCAACTAACAAAAATGAATATGGCTAAAGAATGAGGAGGCTGAGCCAAAGTGAAAACAACACCCAGCTGCAGATGTGACAGGTGATGGAAATAAAGTCTGATGTCATAAAGAACAATACTGCATAGGAACCTGGGATATTAGGTCCATGAATCAAGGTAAATTGGAAGTGGTGAAACAGGAGATGGCAAGAGTTAACATCAACATTTTAGGAATCAGTGAACTAAAATGGACTGGAATGGGCAAATTTAATTCAGATGACCTTGATATCTACTACTGGGGCAAGTATCCCTTAGAAGAAATTGAGTAGCCCTCCTAGTCAACAAAAGAGCCTGAAATGCAGTACTTTGGTGCCATCTCAAAAACAAAAGAATTATCTCTGTTCATTTCCAAGGCAAACCATACAATATCACAGTAATCCAAGTCTATGCCCCAAACACTAATGCCAAAGAAGCTGAAGTTCAAAAGCTCTATGAAGACCTACAAGGCCTTTTAGAACTAACACCCCAAAAGATGTCTTTTTCATCATGGGGGACTGGAATACAAAAGTAGGAAGTCAAGAAATACCTGGAGTAACAGGCAAGTTTGGCCTTGAAGTAAAAAACGGAAGCAGGGCAAAGGCTAATAGAGTTTTGCCAAGAAAACACACTGGTCATATCAAACACTCTTTTCCGACAACACAAGAGACTACTCTACACATGAACATCACCAGATGGTCAATACCTAAATCAGACTGATTATATTCTTTGTAGCCAAAGATGGAGAAACTCTATACAGTCAGCAAAAACAAGAACAGGAGGTGACTGGCTCAGGTCATGAACTCCTTATTGCCAAATTCAGATGTAAACTGAAGAAAGTAGGAAAACACTAGACCATTCAGGTATAACCTAAATCAAATCCCTTATGATTATACAGTAGAAGTGACAAATAGATTCATTGGATTAGATCTGATAGGTAGTGGGCCTGAAGAACTATGGATGGAGGTTTGTAACACTGTAACATGTAACATTGTAACATGGAGGCGGTGATCAAAACCATCCCCAAGAAAAATAATTGTAAAAAGGAAAAAATGAATGTCTGAGAAGGCCTTACATATAGCTGAGAAAAGAAGAGACATGAAAGGCAAAGAAGAAAAGGAAAGATATATCTATCTGAATGCAGAGTTCCAAAGAACAGCAAGGGGAGATAAGAAAGCTTTCCTCAGTGATCAATGAAAATAAATAGAAGAAAACAACAGAATGGGAAAGATTCCAGATCTCTTCAAGAAAATTAGAGATACCAAGGGAACATTTCAAGTGAAGAGGGGCACAATAAAAACAGAAACAGTATGGATGTATGTAACAGAAGCAGAAGATATTAAGAAGAAGTGGTAAGAATACGCAGAATTATACAAAAAAGAGCTTAATGACTCAGATAATCACAATGGTGTGATCACTCACCTAGAGCCAGACATCCTGAAGTGCGAAGTCAAGTGGGCCTTAGGAAGTATCACTACAAATAAAACTAATGGAAGTGAAGGAATTCTAGTTGAGCTATTTCACAGCCTAAAAGATGATGCTGTGAAAGTGCTGCACTCAATATGCCAGCAAATTTGGAAAACTCAGCAGTGGTCACAGGACTGGAAAAGGTCAGTTTTCATTCTAATCACAAAGAAAGGCAATGCCAAGGAATGCTCAAATACCACACAGTTGCACTCATCTCATATGCAAGAAAGTAATGCTCAAAATTCTCCAAGGTTAACTTCAACAGTACATGAACTGAGAACTTCCAGATGTTGAAGATGGATTTAGAAAAGGCAGAGGAACCAGAAATCAGATGTCAACATCCACTGGATCACAGAAAAAGCAAGGGAATTCCAGAAAACTTCTATTTCTACTTCATTGACTACACTAAAGCCTTTGACTGTGTGGATCCCAACAAACTGGGAAATTCTTAAAGAGATGGGAATACCAGACCACCTTACCTGCCTCCTGAGAAATCTGTATGCAGCTCAAGAAGTAACAGTTAGAACCACACTCAGAGCAATGTACTGGTTTCAAGTTGGGAAAGGAGTATGCCAAGGCTGTATATTGTTACCTTACTTATTTAATTTATATGCAGAGTATAACATGTGAAATGCCAGACTAGATGAAGCACAAGCTGGAATCAAGATTGCCAGGAGAAATATCAATAACCTCAGATATCCAGATGACACCACGCTTATGGGAGAAAGCAAAGAGGACCTAAAGAGCCTCTTGATGAAAGTGAAAGAGGAGAGAGAAAGAGCTGGCTTAAAACTCAACATTCAAAAAGCTAAGATCATGGCATCTGGTCCCATTACTTCATGGCAAATAGATGGGGAAACAATGGAAACAGTGACAGACTTTATTTTGGGGGGGCTCCAAAATCACTGCAGATGGTGACAGCAACCATGATATTAAAAGATGCTTACTCCTTGGAAGAAAAGCTATGACAAACCCAGGCAGCAAATTAATAAGCAGAGACATTACTTTACTGACAGAAGTCTGTCTAGTCAAACCTATGGTTTTTCCATTAGGCATGTATGGATGTGAAATTTGGACCATAAAAAAGCTGAGCACCCTAAATATTGATTCTTTTGAACTGTGGTGTTGCAGAAGACTCTTGAGAGTCCCTTGGACTGCAAACCAGTCAATCCTGAAGGAAATCAGTCCTCAATATTTATTAGAAGGACTGATGCTGAAGCTGAAGCTCCAATACTTTGATCACCTGATGCAAAGAACTGACTCACTGGAAAAGACCCTGAAGCTGAGAAAGATAAAGGGCAGGAGCAGAAGGGGATTACAGAGGATGAGATGGTTGGATGGCATTACAGACTTGACGGACACGAGTTGAGCAAGCTCCGGGAGTTGATGATGGACAGGGAAGCCTGGCATGCCACAGTCATGGGGTTGCAAAGAATCAGACATGACTGAACTGAACACGAGAAGGCTTTGAAACTAGCTTCGCTGTTCACTACTGTACAAGTTCACATGTTCTGAGATTCCAACGTGGATTCTTCATCAACATCTTATCGATTTGCTACCTTTCTATGCATCAGCACATTGTTAAAATCTCCAAAAACTTGGCTCTATTTCTTAGTCATAAACATTAATAGTAAAGCACAAGTTAAATAACCTTTTTCCAAGGAAAAGGAACAACTTCAGTACTGCAATGCAGTGCACAAGTGTTTAAGAAAAGTTATGTTTAACTCATTGTTTCCTTCATTTTTAAATAGTCACTTCTTATTTATACATTATAAGAATGAGCGGTGGCAAAAAGGGACAGATTGTATTATATAGCTGTGACTCAACAAAGGAGCTCGCAAACTACAGACTCAGCTATCTAGTCTCCATTTCTTTTTCACTCATGTTTAAATATATTAAGGTCATCAATTAATTCAAGGGCAGAGAAATGTCAGGTTATTATCACAAGTGTCAAATGATTATGAGTGTGGAAATCATTATATTTTTCTATCAGAGTGAAATGTAAATTTTTTTTTTTCAAATGTAAGTGTACAAACTCATTGTTAAATAAGCCTAATGTGGAAAAGGGACTTTGAAGAAAGGCATGACCATAGCCTTACTCCCAGCTGTTTCTTGGACATTTTTTACTTGATTTGTCTTCTTACCTTACTCAAGTTCCTTTATTAGAAATGTGATAAAGAATACTAGTTACTAACCCAATATCTTTGTTTTTTTTTCCCCTTCCATAGTAATAGAGCCCCAAACTTGCTTCTTGTGTTGATATTCTTGACTAAATGACTGCATTTCTGAACTTACTTTGCAGAAAAAACAAATGAGAGAAATAAATTTTGGCTAATGTAATAGAAGTGAAAATGTTGTGTGGGACATTCAGGAAAGCTCCTTACAGATAACTGACTCCACTGCTTAATCTCCTTTGTTACTTATTAATGCCCAGGATACAGATGCAAGAGCTAGAGTTTCAACAGCCATATTAGACCATATTAGGAGGGTGGAACTGAAAAAGAGAAGAAACTTCAATTCCTGGTGACGTTACAATTACACTATCAGCCCTGGATAGCCATTTCTGGAATTACTTTAGATGCAAGAAAAATAAAATTCTCTATTGCTTAAGTCATTTGCAATTTGGAATTTTTGTGTTAGATCATTGAATCAAATTCTAATTGATATAAAACACCAATAAGAATTCCCCAAAGTTAAAACAATACGAAGGAGATAGGACAAAGCAGATGCCACATTATTAAAGAAATGAAGGGGAGCATAAAGTTTGTCACCCCCATAATATGTCTCTTTGGCATAAGGATTATTTTAGGCTGTTTGCTTTGGAAAAAGAAAAAAAAGAAATGAAGCAGATGGGAGAAAAACTCTGAAAGCCAAGTAGAAGTTAAGTTACCTTTTTGTAAGAGCAATATATGTTTATAGGGGAAATATCCATGTGTAGGGAGTGTCCTCCTCTCTGTACCAGGAACAGGAGGAACTACCAAATCTGGAACTCTTTTCCATGGAGAAGGCATGGACTTAAATCTGTATAACAACCTTACACTTACTTACCATACTTTGTTTGAAAACGTGGCCCCACACCCCCTAACATCTTCCTTTGTCTTTAGCTGAAGACGGCATTTAAGGTGGTAAGTGGGCCATTTTAGGAGTTACTCAGTTTTCCTGGGTCTCTCCCACAGGTACAGGAGGGATATATACTATTAAATGTTTGTATGATTTCTCTGTCAGAGTTTCCCGAGGAATCAACCCTGCTGACACCTTGATTTCAGGCTTTTGGCTTCCTGATCTATGAGAGAATAAATTTGTTACTTTAAGCCACCACATTTGTGATAATTTATTACAGCCCTAGGAAACCAATACTTGAACCTAACATACATTTTCTCATTTAATCTTCATAATAGTGCTATCAGAATTAAATTAAATTATAATACAGGTATTTTTATATAAAGATGGTGAACCAGAAAATAAAGCTAACTTACTCCATACCTCTGACATGAATTCAGTCCCTATTCTATGCTAGACTCTGCTTATATACTGGCAAGAACAGAGGTAAAGCATTATGTAAGGAAGGACTTCCCTGGTGGGCCAGTGGTTAGGACTCTGTGGTCTCACTGCTGGGGCCCAGGTTCAATCCCTGGTCAGAGAACTAAGATTCCACAAGCTCCACAGTGAAACCCAAAGAGGGAAAAAATGTGCAAGGAAGCACAAATCACAAAAGGTCCAGCCAGAATTTAGATCCACATTGCCTGTCTCCAAAGGCCTGATGTCCTCATCATGCTGGTCGGCAATGATCCTACAATTCTCCTCCACCAGGTGGTGCTAACACAGTCCCACAGCTGTTTACAAAGTCTTCATATGTAGAAATTACACTTCACTGATGGTCCCATCTGGGTTTCCGTGCTTTTCTCCCAATAAGACCAAGTAGGGCAATAGGCCACATGCTTTACTTTCTGAAAACAAAGTGCTAAGGGTGAAATTTCTCTCTTTAGATAAGGAGCTGAAATAATGGCCTCTCTTCCTTTCAAAGTGAAAATATTGTCTTTTGTACTCCATTGTAAAGAGGGATTTTTACCATCTGCTCATCACACCTGGGTCAAGGGCAGTATGTCTGAAGACGATTGTTTGATTTCATCGAAAAGGAAATTTCTTTTTCCTTCCCAACTCTGAAATTGTATGGTGCCAAGCTTGACTTAAGAGCTTTCAGGTGCAAATCTCAGCAGAACCCCATTTTGATTTATTCCCCTCAGCAAAATGAGGATTGTCCTGCTCTAGGCACAAAGAGCAAAGGGCAGAGTAAACTGTGTGGATCTGAGGTCAAACAGAACTGTAGTCAATCCCTGACTATGTTACAGTGACAGAGTTGTAGGATCATAACATGAGAGGATTAGAAAGTCATTCATTTTCACTTCTCTAGTTTACAGATGACAAAATTGAAACCAGTAATGGGGAAGGGATTTGGCCGAGGTTATACAGAGAGGCTAGAAGGCAGTGTCGGAAATACAGAGCACAGTTCATTCCTTTAAGATGGGTGCTGTTTCCACAAATCATGTTCATTCTTTGAACCTCAAAATCTTTGTCTGTAAAGTAAGACTAAAGAGATCAGCTTGGCATAATAACTCATCGGGTTCTTGCAATCATCAGATGAGAGAATCTATATGAAAGACCTTGGCCCAAACACTTCCCATCTCTGGGCCTCAAATTCGACTACTTTCAAATGAGGTGACTCCACTCAGTTATAATATTTGTTGCTCCTATGTGTTATATCAATGCAAAGTGCTATATGATTTTATTCTACTTCCATATTTCCATGGTTCCTGAACTGAGCAATTTGTCTTTTCCTGATTCAGTTTATTTTAGCAAAAAGGAACAAAATTTTTGAGGTCAGATAGAAACAAAACTGGCATCTCTACCCCAAGGGCACTGCCATATTATGCATTTCATAAAATAATATAATTAAATGAATACATGCAAGGAAGTTCCGCTAAATGATGAAAAACAAAGACTGCAGCAATCAGGAAGTAGTGTTCCCTTAAACTGTGGTTTTCTGTTATTTTCTTACACTTCCAATTTTGGTTGAAATAGTTCTTGGTTCTATTATAAATTCCACTATTTCTTCAGGATATTCTATTATGAAAGTGATTAATTTGCTCTCTAAATGATAGTTGATTAAACACTCTCTGTGAGGTTTAGAATGTACAACAGAAATATAAATTCATGTAATGGCAATTTTTAGGTACAAGGTTTTATTGGTATGGGCAAGTATGGAGAGAGGAAGATAGGAGATGATCCTTTATAAGTAGATATGTGCTGTATTTATTTTCCAATATTAAAAAGAGAGTGCTGCTGCTGCTGCTGCTAAGTCGTTTCAGTCATGTCTGACTCTGTGCGACCCCATAGACGGTAGCCTACCAGGCTCCCCTGTCCCTGGGATTCTCCAGGCAAGATCACTGGAGTGGGTTGTCATTTCCTTCTCCAATGCATGAAAGTGGAAAGTGAAAGTGAAGTCACTTGGTGGTTTCCAACTCTCAGCGACCCCATGGACTGCAGCCTACCAGGCTCCTCCGTCCATGGGATTTTCCAGGCAAGAGTACTGGAGTGGGGTGCCACTGCCTTCTCTGAAAAGAGAGTGAGGTGAGACTATTTCTGAGGGTCAGATTGAGGGGAAACTTAGTTACAATGCAGAATTGGAGCTAAGACTTCTGATGGAGACTTCTCATAGTTTTTAGAGAGACAATTGAAAGTGCATGTACACAATGTTTTATTAATCATATCCTGAAAGGAAGAATCTTGGTATGTCTATATTACACATTCATCCATCATTCCATCATCCATTCAACTATCCAGCCATTCAACAAGTAATCTTGAGTACATATCAGACATCTTTCTAGGCTTTGGGGCTAAAGCAGTGAACAAATAAACAGAAATTCCTACCCTCGTGGAGTTTGCTTCTTTTGGGGAGGTGGGGCAAGGGTGTGGTGTAGTAAGAAGGAGTTAGACAAACAAATTAACAAAGTAAACAACATGTAAATTGGGGAAGAGGCTATGGAAAATACTGCAGTAAGGAAAAGTGATAGGAAGACTGCTGGTACAGGTAAGAGGTGCAATTTCTGCAGAGACCTACAGATGGAGGAGTCAGCCATGAAACTACATAAGGGACAACAGAGGGATAAGCAATTGCAAAGGCCTGAGGCAGGGACAGGAAGAGGGTGTTCAGGGAAGCCAGAATGAGTGCAGCAATGAGGTAGATGAAGAGCAGCAAGGGGTGAACACCAGAGAGGTAAGGCAGTTGGGGAGATTTCTCAGAGACACATAGACACATAGGCCCCCAGGTTAACTGTTGACTTTCAGTCAGAATGAGATGAGAAGCCATCAGAGCTTTTTGAGCAGGGAAGAATATGATTTGATATACACTTTAATAGGCTCAATGCAGCTCCTCCACTTAGAACAAACTGAAGAGAAACATAGATGGAAAAGGGAGATAGCAAGCAGTAGACATCATCCTGGGGAGTTGGCTCAGATCAGGGTGAGAAGATAAGAGCAGTGTTGATTACAAAAGTGACAAAGTTATGGCTGTATTTTGAAGACTGAACAAATATAGGACATTATTTCAGGCATATCATATAAAACACTAACACTACAAGGTTCTCTCATGCTCAGGCTGAAAGAACTGCAAACTTTAGAGTGCTTCTTATATTCTTTGCAGGGGCGGGGGTGGGGGTGGGAATAGCAAACCTGATTGCCTGGCTTTCACCCAAAGGAAACTACTCACTCTTAAATCTTAGAAAAATAATTTTGGGGAAAAATCTATTCTACAAATATCCTAATGTACCTAAAAGTTGCTCAGAGGAGTTATACCCCTGGCACTTTTTTGCCTTTTATACTATTAGTTCAAGTTTGTATTTTCATTGGTTAGATATTGAAATATGTGATGTGGAACCATACAGGGAAACCAACTGTGAAGGGCTCAAAAAGTAAAGATTGCAAGAACATAATGTAAACAAGAAAACATGTAGGAACATCAATATGTGGGTGGTTTTTTTTTTTTCCTGTTAAAATCAGATACAGTGCCCAAAAGTCACAGGTGTACATGACATGTGAAAGTGAGAGAATACCAAGTGAAGAGATTTATATACAAGTTTCATTCAATAGAGTGGTGGGCACTATTTTAATATAGTTTTGGAATATTTTAATATTCCAAATTATATTATTTTGGAATATTTTAGTGTAGTCTTGGAATATTTAAGAAAGACGATAGAAGTAACTCCAAAATGTAAACAGGGAAAGGATAGATTAACAAAGGTCATAAAATATTGGAAAGCTCCTCCTGCTAACCAGGTTTTGTTCTTTGTTCCTTTATGAGGTTTGACCATATTCTCATGTGACTGCATTCAAGTTATAATATTTAGCATTTACAATGAAATGTAAATAAAATTAGCAATTGACTCATCAATATCATTGTTAACATGAATGCCAAATATACATATATAAAGGATTCCTCTCCCAAAATATTTTCACTAATTTTGTTATGCACAGAGACAGCTGGCCTGGGGCATAACTGATGGCTGAAAGCCCATTCTTCCTCCACTTCTTCCAAGTCCTGACTCTGGTTATAGGAAAGAAGAGCATTTATTTATAATTCTTTCATGTAGAGAGGTCTCTTTGTACTGTACGCAAAGGTATCTTATGTGCTGGCCTTGGCTCCTCACCCCATTCTCTTTTTAATTAGCCACCTTTTAGAGTAGCCTCAGATCAGGTGAGTTCTAATCCTAGTTTTCCACTTATTACATGTATGACCTTGATTCAATTTGTAGAAGGAGGATAATAATTTTTGATTAGTGTAATTCACAGGGTTATTATAAAATCAAACAAGAAAATATATATCAGTGTTTCTTAAATCAGGCTTTGCATCAGAATCACCCAGTGCTTATTAAAAATACAACTGTGTGGGCCTCCCTCACAATCCACTAGATCATAATTCTTGAGAATAGGTCTTGGCATTGCTCTCACCTCTCTCCCGTGTTGGAGCCCATTTTCCGGATATTGCATTTCCTGTTTTCTTATTTTACAACCTTGTTTTAAGTGGAACACATCATTCAACAGATTCCTAAGAATGAGTGCAGGAGAAGAATTTAAAATATTTAAACCTGAGATTATTCAACCCAAGAATAATCAGTTTTTGGTTTGGCTAAATGTATAATATTATGGGGGGCTTCCCTGGTGGTTCAGATGGTAAAGAATCTGCCTGAAATGCAGGAGACCTGGGTTTGTTCCCTGGGTTGGGAAGATCTCCTAGAGAAGGGAGTGGCTACCCACTCCAGTATTCTTAACTGGAGAATTCCATGGACAGAGGAGCCTGGCGGGCTACAGTCCATGGAGTGGCAAAGAGTTGGACACGACTGAATGACTAACACACATTATATTATGTAGGAGATTATCTCCAATAAAAAATTTTTAAAGCATGATTCTAATGCCTCTTTCTTTTTCATATGTGATTTAGTTTTTTTCCCCTGAATAGTTTTGTCTGTCATGGAATTTTTGTCTTTATCCATTAGTTAACTTTTTCTCTTATTCTGCGTTACTTACTGTCCATTTGAGCTTCTACCAGGCATTGTTTCCACTCTTGAAGAAATAACAGCATTTCTTTGAATGCAAGTCTGTTGGTAACAATCTTTCAGCTTTTGTTTATGTAAAAACCTCTTTATTTCACTCTTTTGTGAAGGATATCATTATATAATATACAATTCTGTGTTGACTGTTTTCCTTTGACTCTTATAAGATGGCATTCATTTGTCTATGTCTATGTCAATTGTTGCTGAAGAGTAGTCAGCTCTTTTGTATCTTTGTTCTGATTGGGAACACTTGTACACCTGTGGCAGATTCATGTTGATGTATGGCAAACCAATACAATATTGTAAAGTAATTAGCCTTTAATTAAAATAAATAAATTTAAAAAATTAAAAAAAAAAAACATATTTTTCCCCCACTGGCTAAAGACTTCTCTGCCTTTGTTATTTAGTAGTTTGGCTAAATAAAACTAGGGGTTCATGCAGATGTGTGCACTTGTGTATTAATTTATCCTGTCCATGATCCACCAATTTGGGAAAATCTCATGCATTAATTTTTCAAATATTGTGCAACTCATTCTCACTTTTCTTCTGGACCTCCAAATAAATGTTTATTGAATTTTCTTATTGTGACATGAGACTCTGAAGCTCTATTTGTTTTCTTTCAATCTCATATTATCTCAATTATTCAGGTTAGATAGTATTGATCCACATTCAAATTCATTGAGTCTTTCTTCTTCTTTTGAAAAAATTTTATTGGAGTATAGTTGATGAGTCTTCTTCTGCCATCTCCAATCTGCTGTCAAACATATCCAGTGGATTTTACAATTTGGTACTGTTATTCAGTTCTAGTTTCTCTATTTAATCCTTTTCATAGATTTCCATTTTCTTCTGCTGAGATCCCCTATTTAAGGCATTTTCCAAAAGGGATTATTTTGACATATTTTTCCTTTAAAACTTTGAAGATATTTAATATATCTACTTTAAATACTTTGATAAATCTAAAATCTGGTTCATTTGGAGTTTGGTTTCTATTGATTGCTCTTTTTCATGAACATGGACTGCATTTTACCATTTCTTTTCATAGCTAGTATAATTTTAAGTAAACTTTGAAGTATAAAATTACATTACTTTTACAAATATATGCATCCATGTAACCACCATCAGAATCAAGATACAGGACATTTTTATCACCACAATATGTATCTTTATGCTTCTTCCCAGCTAGTCTTTACTTACTACCCTGTCTTTAGGCACCTATTAAGTTAGACTCTGTTTCTACAGAGTTAATTTCATTTTCCTAGAGTTTTACATAAATAAAGCTATATATGATGATCTCTTTTACGTCTGGTTTGTTTTATTTAGCATAATATTGTTGAGATTCATGCACACTGTTGTGTATATCCATAGCTCTTTTTTTTCCATTACTGCATATGGTTCTATTATATGGATATACCAAATTTTATTTATCCACTCATCTATTGATGGAAATTTATTTCCAGTTTTTGGTTATTATGACAAAAGTGTGCTATAAACATTTGTGTACAAGTCTGTGTATACAAGAGAGTTTTTATTCTTCTTGTATAAATACCTAGAGGTAGACTGGCTAAGAAATTTTTACGTGTATATTTAATTTTATAAGAAATTGCCAAAATTCTTACCAAAAATGCCAAATGATTTGACATTCTCACCTGCAATCTGTAAGAGGTCTGGATATTCCACATCCTCAATGACACTTGGTACTAATTTGTTTTTAATATTAGACAATTTGGAGTGTTATGAAGGTGATGATGTAGTCTTTCTGGCCTGCCTGAACTGAAGTGATATTGTCCCCTAGCACTACTGAACCTTTAGTATCTCTGTTCTGGTTTTAACCCCATGGAAGATGCTCTTTGGTAAATCTTGGATAGTCTCATTCTCCATATGTTAAACCCAAACCTCAGCGAGTAATTCACGGGGGACCCCTACCAGACTTCTGGAGCCACTCCTCTGCTCAGGTTTCTCCTCTCTGCTGTCTACCATCCTTGTGTTCTGACTAATTCAGCTGCTATACCATGCAGATCTCGGCCTCGTTGGCTCAGGGTGACCATCTCAGCCTCCAGCATGCTGCACTGTGGTCTGCAATGTATCCCCAGGTACAGCCTACAGTAATCATGGGGCTCACCTCAGCAATTTTGCCTCCCTCAGAGATTACAGTTTTTATTGCCTGTCATCAAATGCCTGAAAGCAGTTGCCTCATATATGTCCATTTTTATTATTGTTATGGTGAAAGAGCTACTCTCAGACTTTTTACCATCAATAGCCAGAAGTTTCTCTGTAAGTTTTTCATTTTTCTCTTTATCCCTGGGTTTAAAAAATTTCATGATATCATGAACTTTTTTTCATTTGTCATCATGCTGGGCCCTTTTGACCTGGAAAATCATAATCTTCAGTTCTATGAATTTTATTTACTTTAAAAATTCCCTCTCACTTTTATTTATTCTTTCTCTTTGGAACTCTCATTATTCAGATGCTGGATATACTCAAATGATCACCTAGGTTTTTTATTTTAAATTGTTTTCTATCTTACATTTCTTTTTTAATTTCTGGAAGATATCCTCAATTTTATATCCCACATTATCTATTGATTTTTAATATAAATTTATTTATTTTAATTGAAGGCTAATTACTTTACAATATTATATTGGTTTTGCCATACATCAACATGAATCTGCCACGGGTGTACACGTGTTCCCCATCCTGATTCAATGCATGATACAAGATGCTTGGGGCTGGTGCACTGGGATGACCCAGAGGGATGGTATCTATTGAGTTTTTTTAATATGCTCTAATATATTAAAATTCTAAGATTTACTTATTATTCTCTGAATATTTGCTTTTTAGAGATAACTTTTATTTTGGGTTGGTATGGTACATCTCTTATCTCTGAATATTTTAGTGGTTATTTTTTCATTAAGTGAATGTTTTCTAGTGTAACATTAAAATTTCTTAAATGATTTTTTTTCACAACCTTATATTTTCTTAATGATCGCTCTAGGGTTTACTGTATTCATTTTAACTTATCATAATCTACTTCAACTTATGCTAATTTTAGTGAAAATGTTATAACTGTATAGCTCTAATCTCTGTAGAATTATGCAGCTCTATTCTATTTCCCCCTGTATGTGCTATTATGATAGATATTAATAGAATTATACATGTTACACACCTAGGAATATATTATTTTAATTATTATTTTATACAATTTATGTAATAAAAACATTTAGAGAAGAGAATAAGTATATTTGTAGGTTGTATTATTAACCTTATTTACCATTTCTGTTTTTTTCACTTTTTCCTGTGGATCTGAGGTCTCATCTTGTCTCAATTCCTTACTCCAATGCAACTTTGTACCTACTGCTTCCTTTGTGTTGATACTGCGAAATATATTACATTCATATATGTGTATATATGTGATACACTTATATGCATATTATTTTATACCATTAAAAATCACTTAACAAGAAAAGAGGAAATATGCATTTTATGATGTCTTTTTATAATTATACAATTACCTTCACCAGTGCTCTTTGTTATTTTGTGTGGATTAAAATTTCTGTCTGGTGTCACTTGCTTTCAGCCTTGAAGAAATTTCTTTAATATTTTTTTATAAGCTAGATCTCCTGGCAAGAACTTTCCTCAGTTTTGCTTGTTGGGAAATATTATTTCCCCTTATTTCTGACAAGATCTTTTCTCTGGATATGAGATACTAGGTTGAAAGTATCTCTTGGCCTCTTCTATACCACGGGTCCTATGGAACAGTAGCAAGCCACAATGGGTTTTTTTGTTCTCACAGGCCCCCAAGTATCGAGAGCAAGCCAGTGCTCATCAGTACTGGAGACTGGTGAGACAAGCAAGTTAAAAACCAGCCCCTGAGGAACGCCCCCAGCAAAGCTGGAATGTTGGCTTTGTGCTCTTCTCCTTCCCCCTGGAGGAGAGGCTGCCAAGCTGTATCAGCCTCTGTCAGTGGCAGCCCAGGTCCTTGGGAGCAGCAGTGCACTGCCTTGCTCTTTTTGTGCTCTCAGTGGCCACCAGGCATCTAGAGGATGAGACAGGCAAAACAGAAGCCAGTCCATCAGGCAGCTCCCCTGAGAAGACAGAATGCTGGATTATGGTCTAATTTTCCCTTTTCCTCCCTGAGAGAATCTGGGCTCTGCGGGTTCCCTCCCAGTGGTGTGGCAAAGTCCAGAGGAAGGGACTATGAACATGGGGTACTAGGAATTTTCCTTCTGGCTCTGATATGGCTGGATTTACACTTAATCTTGGATACAAATGCCTCTTAAATGGTTTCTGGATTTTTCACACAAAGGGAGTTGATCCACATATTGTTGTTACACTGGTGTCTCCATGGGAAGACAGGGGGTCTTGGGCTTCCTATTCTGCTATCTTGCTGTTCTTCCACAAGGATCTCTCTAGCTTCTGTGTTGAAAATAGTGGGGACAGGGAAGAAACAGGTCAGTTAGGAGGCTATTTTCAGCTGTGATGTAACAATGATTTGGACCAACATGGTAGCACTAAAGGGTGAGGTGTGGTAGAACTCTAGAATTGTGGAGAAGACATGAGAGTGATCACCCAAGGATTTTGTTCTGAGCAACTGAATGGATAGAATTGTTTTTATTTGAAATGAGGGAAGATTTCAAACAGAACAGATTGGGTCCGTGGGGAGGGGAAAGATCAAGAGCTTGTTCTGAAGATGTTATAATAGTTTAGAGCTGTCTTGGTTTTGTTATTCAGTCATTAAGTCATGTCCAACTCGTTGAGACCCCATGGACTGCAGATGTCAGGCTCCTCTGTCCTCCACTATCTCCTGGAATTTGCTTAAATTCGTGCCCATTGAGTCATTGATGCCATCTAAGCATCTCATATTAAATCTGTAACAGAGAGTGTGCTAAACGGCATAAAAAATTTTAGACATGAGTTTTCATCAGTGAAATAAATAACACTGAAGATATATGAAATGCCTGTAAATATTTTATAGGCCTCACTGCCTTTGCATACATAGGATAAATTAAAAAAAAAAAAATAGGCCCAGTAGTTTCTGTCCTTTGCAGTGGCTCCCTCAGCCAAAGACTCCATCCCATTTTCCTGAGATTCCATTGCCTGATATCACTAGAAGTGTAACTGAATTCTACAAGGTGTTGTGCCACATTTGGTCTGAAATTGGTTTGAATGTACTTCTCCTTTGTGGAGTATCCAAAAGGACAGAGATCTGGGCTTTCATCCGACTTACAGAATGGGTTGAATAACTGTTAGGGAAACTTGTTCCTAAAATAGAAACTGTCTATGGTAAAATGCAGGTGAAACTTTGCTTGCATTGTAATGTACTACTCTGTCATAATGTTGGGGGGCAGGCAGGAGACCTATGACCCTCACTTGGCAAAAGAACCTACTGCTTGTGAAAAACCCATTTGGTTTAGGTCTATTTGCAACTCTATGTTTTCTGTACTTCTCAGGGCACTTACTCCTCATTTTCTGTTACAAGTTTGAAAAATGTAATTGTCTTCCCTGTACTAGCCTGTGAGCTCCTTAGGGGCAGGGAGAGTGTTTTATTTGTTCATTTTTATGCTGCCCTTGCCTTGGCCCCTGACTTGCATATAATAAACACACAGTGAACCCTGATTGAGCACAGTGAACCTGCAAGACTATTACTAAACTGAATTTGACTCTACACCTTGAATCTAACAAAAGTTACTGCATAAACCGTGATTAAAGCTGTCTGTATAATCTATTCAAGAAAAATAAGCACGTTTCTCTTTAAAAGGTCTTACCTTTTTAAGATCTTTATCACATTAGTGAAAAATAAAAACTCACCTTTAAATAGTACCAATTTGCATTGAAATAATTAAAGAACCCTAAGGAAAAAGTACCTTAAAATTTAATTGGTATTATGTGTATTGTAAAGTTTTAAGAGATAATCATTCCAAAGTGGTACATAATTCGTATTTTTCAAGTTTTAAAACTAATCTTTTCTTATATTTTCTATTAGCTTCACTGGAACCCATGTTAATTCTTTTTGAAAATTTAGAATATGATCAAGTGAAGTGAAGTCACTCAGTCATGTCCAACTCTTTGTGACCCCATGGACTGTAACCTACCAGGCTCCTCTGTCCATGGGATTTTCCATGCAAGAGTACTGGAGTGGGTACAAAGCATCTGTTGAACCTTGCCCAGTATCTCATACATTTTATCACATCATCCTACATATATATTTTATTTGGATACAAATTTATTTTCTATTAATGAAAACAAAAAGATAAAATTTCCAATACAAAGTCAAAACAGTTCTAAACAGTGGATCTAAGAAGATACTGCTATAACAGACATCTGGGGTACTCTTTTTTTTTGTAATAGAAACCTCAAATTAGAAATACTAGATGAGCATATATTTACAGGAGGCTTTGTAATTTGCTTTGCAAATGCACTTCAGGCTAAACTTTTTACTTATATTGTTCCTTAGGAAAACAAAAAAACAATACTACACAACACCTTAGATAATTTTCTCTTTGAAATGCAAAATCAATATCTTCAAATTTTATACCCCTTATAACTTATTGCAAGCAATATTTTCATTCCTTCTACAGAAAACATCTGTAAGTAATGTTTTCCTGCATTTTTATTTTATAATAAAAATGTGTGCATAACAATCAATCCAG
This sequence comes from Bos indicus x Bos taurus, assembly GCF_003369695.1. Lineage (NCBI taxonomy): Eukaryota > Metazoa > Chordata > Mammalia > Artiodactyla > Bovidae > Bos > Bos indicus x Bos taurus. The sequence goes on along the minus strand of NC_040105.1, from coordinate 118,041,612 downwards.
CAATACACTTCTGGGTATATGCCCCAAATAATTGAATGCAGTGTTAAAAAGCTATTTGTATACCCATGTTAATAGAAGGTCTTATTCACAATAGTAAAAAGGTAAAAGCACCCCAAGTGTCTATCCATGGATGAATGTATAAACAAAACAAAGTGTGTACACACACACATGCACACAATGGAATATTATTCAGTCTCCAAAAATAAGGTATCTAAAATAGGAAAGCAGAAAGTAGAAGAGTGTTTTCCAGGGTCTGGAGGTGCAGTGGTTATGGTAGAGGGGAAAATGGGGTGTTGTTATTAAGTTTCAGTTATGCATGATGACTGGGTTCTAGAGCTGTACTGTGCAGCATCCTGCCTAAAGTTAACAATACTGTATTATACACTTAAATATTTATTAGGAGGATATTTCTCATGCTACACTTCTTTTAAATGAAGGAAATTCTGACACATGCTGCATATATCATGAACCTTGCTCATGAAATTTGATGACAATATGCTTAGTGAAATAAGCCAAGCATAAAGAGAATCACTGAATGATTCCACTTATATAACGTACCTAAAGTGGTCAATATCTTCCCTTGTAGCCTAGTTGGTAAAAAATCTGCCTGCAATGCAGGAGACTTGGGTTTGATTCCTGAGTCAGGAATATTCCCTGGAGAAGGAAATGGCAATCCATTCCAGTATTCTTGCCTGGAGAATCCCATGGACAGAGAAGCCTAGCAGGCTATACAGTTCATGGGGTCACAAGAGTCAGGCATGACTCAGTGACTAACCCACCACCAGAGTAGTTAATGCAAGACTGAATAAAGCACAAGCTGTAATTAACATTTCAGGGAGAAATATAAATATCCTCAGATATGCAGATGACACCACATTTATGGCAGAAAGCAAAGAGGAACTAATGAGCCTCTTGATGAAAGGGAAAGAGGAGAGAGAAAAAGCTGGCTTAAAACTCAACATTCAAAAAATGAAGATTATGGCATCTGGTCCCATCACTTCATGGCAAATAGATAGGGAAACAATGGAAACAGTGACAGACTTTATTTTCTTGGGCTCCAACATCACTGCAGATGGTGACTGCAACCATGAAATTTTTTAAAAGACTCTTTCTTGCTCCTTGAAAGAAAATCTATGACCAGTCTAGACAGCATATTAAAAAGCAGAGACATTACTTTACCGACAAAGGTCCATCTAGTCAAAGCTGTGGTTTTTTCAGTAGTCATGTATGGATGTGAGAGTTGGACTCTTAAGAAAGGTGAGCACCAAAGAACTGATGCTTTTGAACTGCGGTGTTGGCGAAGACTGTTGAGAGTCCCTTGGACTGCAAGGAGATCAAACCAAGCAATTCTAAAGGAAATCAGTCCTGAATATTCATTGGAAGGACTGATGCTGAAGCTGAAGCTCCAATACTTTGGACACATGTGAAGAGCTGACTCATTAGAAAATACCCTGATGCTAGGAAAGATTGAAGGCAGGAGGAGACGGGGACAACAGAGGATGAGATGGTTGGATAGGATCACCGACTCGATGGACAAGAGTTTGAGCAAGCTCCAGGAGTTGGTGATGGAATGCTGCAGTCCATGGTGTTGCAAAGAGCCAGACATGACTGAGTGATTGAACTAAACTGCTGCTGCTAAGTTGCTTCAGTTGTGTCCAACTCTGTGCGACCCCATAGACAGAAGCCCACCAGGCTCCCCCGTCCCTGGGATTCTCCAGGCAAGAACTGAACTGGGGGTGATCAAACTCACATAGACATAAAGGAGAATGAATGGTGGCTCTTAAAGGTTGAGGCAAGAGCAAATGGGAAGCTATTTAATGAATAAAGAGTTTTAGTTTTGCAAGATGACTTTTCGTCTTCTGAAAATCTATTGCACAATAGTGTGAATATAGTTAACACTACTGAACTTGAACTGTACACTTAGAAATAGTTACAATGGCAAATTTTATGTTATGTACATTTTACCACAATACAAATTAAAAATAATTTAGAAAATTATTGCTGAGTGTTCACTATGGGGTGAAAACACATTGGTGTTGAGAATATTAAGATACAAACATAATGATTCCTTTCCTCAAAATGTTTAGAGAATACATAGGCAAAGAAACTTTAATATTTGTTTATACCTTTGAAAATTCACAGGGAAAGGAACACCTAGATCTGTATGGGGCAGTTACTGAGCTTCTGCATAAATAAGACTGGAGATAACCAAGAAAAACCATAATATTTGAGAATGTTTTTAATACTTGCTGTGTGATCATAAGTCAATTTCTTAGCCTCCCTGAGTTTCAATTGCCATATCAGTAAACATAGGAATGACCTACATCAAGAGTAAATTATAAGGATTGCAATTGTAAGGATTGAATGAAATAATATATGTAAAGTTTCTGGCACACAGTAAGCATCACACAGTAAGTTGTTATCTGTTAGTCCTGTTGCCGAAACCATGCAGGACCCTGTGGGGCCCTCCAAGTACAAAGGCCTTTCTGTGTCCCCTTTCCCTTTTCTGTTTGCAGGAAAAAAGTTTCAGCTTCCAAGACCTTCTCTGAGTTCCAAAGGGAAGATTCAAACAGTTATTAGGGGAGTGAGGGAATGCAGAAAGAAACAACAGTGCAGACATGGAGCAGGGTCCTGGCTCCTCCTGGGGGGTGTGCATAACCATCTGGTATGTATCTTTGAGTTCTTCTATGGAACTAGGGCCTGCACCCAGATGGAGGATGGTTAACTTCAGACTGAGTACACACAAGTGGATGCCAGACAGAGTGGAATCAGAAGACTGATGATTGATATTCTTGGATTATCTTCCTGTTACTTCACCACCAATCAACCAGAGGGAAGTCCACACCCTGCATACCACCTCCAGAATTTTGTCTATACGAGCTTCTTCCCTGAAACCCACTGTGGAGCTTGAGTCTTTTGATCATGAGCCGCTTGTTCTCCTTGCTGGGTCCTTGCAGTAACTCCAAATACTTGGGGGTTTTTGGCCTTTCTGTGGCCAGGCACACACATGTGTGTTTGACAACATTGTTTCTTTATTTTTACTATTGTTTTCTTCTACCATCACCTTTTCCTCTTGCATTGTTAAATTTTACTGCTTTCAACTTGTTTTTTTCTTCGGTATCTACTACTTCTTTCTTATACCACTCCTTCTAACCAGTCCCTCATCATTTCTCATCTGGACAATCATAACGAAATCTTCACTGTTCTTATTGTTACCTTTCAAACCATCCTTTAAATTCTAGCTAGAGTTGTTAGGGTTTTTAGTTTTCAAAAGAGCAGCTCAGATCATGTGACCATGTTCTTTAAGAATCTTTAAAGCTTCCTCTGCTCACAAAACAACATCCAAATCCTTTGGCATGTGGTTCTGAACTCTTCTAAATTAACTCCTCCTTATTCTGTCTTTTCAGTTTTTTCTGTCACTATAGCATGTGATGCTCTACTTTATCCAACCACAGTGGACTGCTATCCATTTCCAAAATAGATAGTGCCTTTTAACCATTTGTGCTTTCATACACAGCATTTCCTTTGACTGATATGCCATTCTTTACCTTTCAAAAACTTCCTTCTTATCCTAGTTCAAATATCAGCTCCTGCATTCATTGTTGAGTAGCAACTTATATGTGAATGTTATTGATTATTCTCCTTAGTATCGACTTCTCCTTGCCCAAAAGAATATAATCTAAATACCTGAACTTGGACTTCCCTGGTAGCACAGTGGATAAGAATCTGCCTGCCAATGCAGGGTACACAAGTTCAATCCCTGGTCCGAGAGGATTCTACATGCTATGGAGTAACTAAGCTCATGAGCTCCAACTACTGAGCTCTTGTTCTGGAGTCCCTGAGCTTCGACTCCTGAGCCTGCATGCCACAACTACTGAAGTCTTCATGCTCCAGGGCCCATGATCCACAACTACTGAGCCCTTGTTCCACAGGTACTGAAGCCCGTTTGCCTGGATCTTTGCAATGAGAGAAGCTACTATAATGAGAAGCCCATGCACCATAACTAGAGAGTAGTCCCTGCTCACTACAAATAGAGAAAGCCCATGTGCAGCAATGAAGACCCAGTGCAGCCAAAAATAAAGAAATAAATAAAAATAAATTCCTGAATTTGGGCTTCTGAGTCACCCATGATCTGATTCCTTCCAAGTATGCCTCTAACCGTTCCCTTACAAATATCAGTAGCTCCAACAAACTGCCAATTTTCTTCAATCCTCCTCATATGTAAAGTCATTTAAGTGTTAAGGCCTACCATGAATCCTCAATGACAGTTCCCCAAAAGCCTGCTCCCTGAGCTCACCCCTGATTTGAAATTCTGCAAGAGCCTCTGTTGATAACCCTCACTTCTCCCTTGACTCTGTGTTCTGTGTACTGACATTTGACTTGTTATTAACCTTTCAAATTAAATTGCTTCTCAAGGACAGGAAGTATCTTAAGCTTTTCTGTATCCCCAGCATCTTCCATTGTCCCCTAGATCACAGATGCTTGTTCAGACACTCAGTTTTAGAGAAGGAAGGGCTGAAAGGGATCTGGACATGCATCTAAACTTGTCTCCTATTTGGGGATGTTTCTGATGTTATTTTAAATTTTATGAGGTAGATCTTGTAATATTTGTTGAGAGGTTTTTTTGTTGTTATTGTTACTGTTGTTTCTTTGTTTTTTGCCATGTGGCATGCAGGATCTTAGTTCCCAACCAGGGACTGAACCCACACCCCTTGCAGTGAAAGCACTGAGTCCTAACCCCTGGACCACCAGGGAATCCCTGCTGAAAGCATTTTTTTCAAAATATTCCTTGGTTTGTGTGGAAGCTGATTTAGGTTTAGATTTAAAAAAAATATATTATATATGTGATAACATTTATGCAGAAGTAGAAAGTTACTATTTTTTTAAATTAAAAAAAAAGCAATTTTAAAATAAATAAGCATGCACTTTCAAAGGGTGGCAGGGGGAAAAGGGCAACAGGTTGCACAACATCATGAATGCAAAGAACGCCCCTGAACACACTTTAAAGTAGTCAGAATGTCAAATTTTATGTTATATATTTTACCATAATTTTTCTTTAAAATAAATAAATGTTGTAATATAACCAACCCATTGAATGGTAAACCATAAATGGGTGAATTGTATGATACGTGAAGTATGTCTCAAATTTTTTTTTAACAAAGAAGAGTTTTTCAGCCTTAGTATTACTGTTATCACTGAAAATAAATGAGAAATTCTGGTGTTACTCTATAGTTTTCAACCAACTAGCTATATTTTCCTCTGCAGAGAGCCTGACTTTTGTGTTTGTACCATCAAAAGAGGACATAATTTTACATTTAACCTCTTGAATCTTTTGATTCGAAAAAACAGTGCTGCCTATCGACCTATGACAATCTGGCTGGTCCTCAATTATTATGTTCTTTTGGTAAGTATCTCAGCTTTCCACAGTTAGAGGGAGGTAAGGGCCACACTTCCTCTACCCCATAAGGTTGCTAAAAGTAAGAGGTTACAGTGTTAAAATAAGGCAAGGTAGATCAATTTTTGTTAAACCTATGTTAATGAAAAAGCAGATACAAAACCAGTTATATAATGAATCTTTGTAGCTTATGAGAATCCCACCCACTAGTCTCAGCCAGTCCCAGGAGACCTCTGAGGCAGAAGCAATGACATTCTGGTGGTCTTACTGGCCAGTCTTATTCTGGGGTCAGACATCAAAGTCCTTCTGAAATGCAAGGATAACGGGACACAAGACCAATCACATTGATATGTCAGGGGGTTTATAATTTCTTCTGTTCTGTCTCGTTGCAACAAAAATTTGAAGCAACAGACAGACCAGTGTTATATCCCTCAGATGGGCCAGTGTTATAGCTCTCAGACAGACCAGTGTTACAGCTCCGTGTTACAGCTCAGTTTTATTTAGAAAGTAAAGGAAAATACATCCTCAAGGCATGAGGGCATGCCAAGCCAAAAGACTCGAAAAGAAAACAGGCCCCTGGTCTGATTTTGGCTCCTCTTTTTATATGTTTTTTTCTCCTCCCCTTGGGCCTGCCCTATGTAAATTAGGCTAGCCAGGAGCTGTTGTTTGTTTTACCTGAGGTCTGCACTCTGGTCCTCCTTCTTTCCTTTGTTCTATTTTTGCAAGCTTTTCCCTTCCTTGTCTTTTAACCACTGCCACATTTTTCCTGTTCTAATTACCTAACAGATCCAACACATAGAAGTACTTTAGACTGACTGATTTTAACAATTAAATCTTGTTCACGATTTGGGTAATTTAGTGGTATGTGGCAGACCAGTTAAAAATAACACATAATTTGCCTTTGATATTAAAGCTAGGGAGTAACAATACTAATAATAATCTATCACTTAGTGAGTACCTACTATGGGTCAGGTGCAATATTGATTCAGCTTTCCACTAAAGTAGGAATGAGGTGAGGTGTTGGTAGTAGGTTATTTCAGGAAACCAAAATACAGCAGTGGGTGGAGACAATGAGACAGGGAAAAACAAACAAACAAAAAACGAATAAACAGTCCATTATGAGGAACCATGTAGCAAAGCAATTCTAAGAACAGCAGGACTCAGGGACCCTTGTACACTTAAAACTTTGAGAGCTTCAAAGCTTTTGTTTGTGTAGGTTATATCTATCCAGATGACATTGGACTTGTCTTCTAGTATGAGTAGGACTTGAAATGAAAAATTGTTAAAAGAGACATTCTTAGATGGGGCATAAAATATATGTCAGAGTATGATCTAAACAGGGGACATCAATAGGAAAAAAAACGATGTTTGCAACTGTGCAAAAGATGAGACATACACTACATGTGCACAAGTGAGAAAACGGTTAAACAATGGTGCTCTCATGTTTTTTAATAACACATAATGATTAAAAGCAATATTCCAGATCAGAAATTTTCAAACATTTTGACCTTAGGACCCCTTTGCATTTATTCTAATTATTAAAGACCCTAAAGTGTTTTGTTTAAAGAGTTTTTTTTCTCAATTGCTATTCTCCAAGTTAAAATTTAAACTGAAAAAATTGTAAAATAATTAACTATTAATTCACTTAAGTATAATAATAATCCATTACATATTAGCATGCACAAGGCACTTTATAATAAAAAACTGTATATTTCAAAATTAAATATAAAGTAGCATGAAAAGCATCATTGCTTTACATTTTTGCAAACCTATTTAATGTCCAATGTAATAGAACACAACGGGATTCTCAAATCTGTGTTTGCATTTAATATGTGATGATATGCTGCTTTATTCAGCCTCTTTTTTATTTTATTTTAACTTTACAATATTGTACTGGTTTTGCCATACATCAACATGAATCCGCCACAGGTATACACGTGCTCCCCATCCTGAACCCTCCTCCCTCCTCCCTCCCCGTACCATCCCTCTGGGTCATCCCAGTGCACCAGCCCCAAGCATCCAGTATCGTGCATCGAACCTGGACTGGCAACTCGTTTCATATATGATATTATACATATCCAGCCTCTTTTATATAGCTAGTTGGCAAGGAAGGAGGAGGTTTTTTTTTTTAAAGTTGCCATGAACTTGCCATAAATCAGGAGCATTTTATTTTATTTTTTAAAAAATTTTATTTTATTTTTAAACTTAATATTGTATTAGTTTTGCTAAACATCGAAATGAATCCGCCACAGGTATACCCGTGCTCCCCATCCTGAACCCTCCTCCCTCCTCCCTCCCCATACCCTCCCTCTGGGTCGTCCCAGTGCACCAGCCCCAAGCATCCAGTATCGTGCATCGAACCTGGACTAGTGACTCGTTTCATACATGATATTATACATGTTTCAATGCCTTTCTCCCAAATCTCCCCACCCTCTCCCTCTCCCACAGAGTCCATAAGACTGATCTATACATCAGTGTCTCTATTTCTGTCTCATACACAGGGTTATTGTTACCATCTTTCTAAATTCCATATATATGCGTTAGTATACTGTATTGGTGTTTTTCTTTCTGGCTTACTTCACTCTGTATAATAGGTTCCAGTTTCATCCACTTCATTAGAACTGATTCAAATGTATTCTTTTTAATGGCTGAGTAATACTCCATTGTGTATATGTACCACAGCTTTCTTATCCATTCATCTGCTGATGGACATCTAGGTTGCTTCCATGTCCTGGCTATTATAAACAGTGCTGCAATGAACATTGGGGAACACGTGTCTATTTCAATTTTGGTTTCCTCAGTGTGTATGCCCAGCAGTGGGATTGCTGGATCATAAGGCAGTTCTATTTCCAGTTTTTTAAGGAATCTCCACACTGTTCTCCATAGTGGCTGTACTAGTTTGCATTCCCACCAATAGTGTAAGAGGCTTCCCTTTTCTCCACACCCTCTCCAGCATTTATTGCTTGTAGACTTTTGGATTGCAGCCATTCTGACTGGCGTGAAATGGTACCTCATAGTGGTTTTGATTTGCATTTCTCTGGTAATGAGTGATGTTGAGCATCTTTTCATGTGTTTGCTAGCCATCTGTATGTCTTCTTTGGAGAAATGTCTATTTAGTTCTTTGGCCCATTTTTTGATTGGGTCATTTATTTTTCTGGAATTGAGCTGTAGGAGTTGCTTGTATATTTTTGAGATTAGTTGTTTGTCAGTTGCTTCATTTGCTATTATTTTCTCCCATTCTGAAGGCTGCCTTTTCACCTTGCTAATAGTTTCCTTTTTTGTGCAGAAGCTTTTAAGTTTAATTAGGTCCCATTTGTTTATTTTTGCTTTTATTTCCAATATTCTGGGAGGTGGGTCATAGAGGATCCTGCTGTGATGTATGTCAGAGAGTGTTTTGCCTATGTTCTTCTCTAGGAGTTTTATAGTTTCTGGTCTTACATTGAGATCTTTAATCCATTTTGAGTTTATTTTTGTGTATGGTGTTAGAAAGTGTTCTAGTTTCATTCTTTTACAAGTGGTTGACCAGTTTTCCCAGCACCACTTGTTAAAGAGATTGTCTTTAATCCATTGCATATTCTTGCCTCCTTTGTCAAAGATAAGGTGTCCATATGTGCGTGGATTTATCTCTGGGCTTTCTATTTTGTTCCGTTGATCAATATTTCTGTCTTTGTGCCAGTACCATACTGTCTTGATAACTGTGGCTTTGTAATAGAGCCTGAAGTCAGGTAGGTTGATTCCTCCAGTTCCATTCTTCTTTCTCAAGATAGCTTTGGCTATTCGAGGTTTTTAATCACCTTTCCAAGTAATTTTGGATATTCTTTGATACTACAATATGGCCCATGTGAGAATTTCTTAAAGATAACTTCAGTGTGAAACCTGAAACCATATCAAGAAACACTTTTTATGTTGAATGAATTTTCACATGGGTGACTTTGTAATGTTTGCATGGTCATTTGAAAAGTATAACTTCACATTTCTTAATATCACCGCCAGTCTCATCAGAAAAGGCTTCAGTATTGGGAAGCTATGAAACTCATGGTGGTCAGTACAAAATTTCCTAAAGTCTAATTTTCATTTGAATTGTCAAATATTTTCATTGGCAGCAACTACTATCATTTGTTTTATTTGACGTATAGGGTCATTTCAGTTATTTTTTAACATATATCTGCAAAATAATTGTATGAATAAGCATAGTTTTTTTTTTTTTCTCTCTCTCATTCTTTCATGTAAAAAATGGTGTTACATGAATCATAGCTACTTTAAGACAACAATCTGATTTCTGTATGTGCTTTTAGAGGTGCCTTATGTCTACTTCCCATTTTGTCACACAGCATATTAAACACATGTGTTCAACGATGTGTCAGGGAACAAGATTTGCTACCTCAAAATATGTCCATTGGCCATAAGGATTAATTTAGACTGATTTTTTAAAATTATTTTTAATTTATTTAGTTGTGCTGGGTCTTAGTTGTGGTACACAGTATCTTCAAACTCTTCGTTGTAGCATGTGAGATCTAGTTCCCTGACCAGGGATTGAACCCAGACCCACTGCACTGGGAATGAGGAGTCTTAGCCACTGGACCACCAGGGAAATCCCTAGGCTGATTATTTTTATGAAACAAAAGATTCAGGAAGTCTTTCCTTTTACTTTCCCCTGAGATTTCTAAAGATTTTCAATAAAAGGCTTGTTCCAGAATAGAGCTATCTCCAGTGATACCTGCAAAGAATATGGGCTAGGTGTGGTAAAGAAGCAGGGCCTAGAGATCAGAGCCCACCTGTGTTTGATTGTCTCTGCCTGACCCAGCCAAAATCTGTTTACCAAACATTCACTTTCCCATCTCCATGTCAATGGCCTTCCTCTCTTTTGAGGTCCCAATACCTACCTTCAACATCTTTTGCTTTAAGTGAAGATGATATTTAAGGTGAAGATTTTAGTCATTTTAGCAAGTTACTCAGTTCTCCTGAATCTCTCCCATGTATACATGTTATTAAGTTTTGTTTGATTTTCTCCTGTTAATCTGTCTCATGTCAATTTAATTGTTAGACCATCCAAATAAACCTAAAAGGGTAGAAGAACAGATACAGAATTAGTTAAATTAACATCTTCACTGTTTAATCAAGAACTTTCATAAACAAAACTGGATTTTTTTTTAACTGATAGTGCATAGCAGTGAAATATACAATGGCTACTTGTACAATTTGATGCCACTTCCTTGACCTGTGCTAAGACACCAGCAGTTTACCCACTATTGATTTTACACCATTAGTACAAATATCAACACAGTACAAAATAGTAGTCTTTATTTCACAGATCCTCTGAAAGCTTCATGGATAACCCTATGTGTCTATGGAGCACACTTAAAGCATCACTGAGATAAATATTTCAAAACTATCCCTCCAAAATGTGGGAGGACAGAGTCTTTGTCTTTTTGTTTCAACCCCATTTTTTTATGGCTCTGCTTGAGTTTGTTCATGTTCCTGCATTTACAATCTTCCCTGCCACGTTAGTTTGGTGTGCTGAGAAGCAAATCCCAAGACAAAATTAGATATGCAAGAGGATTTTTTGATGAGAGAGCAGGAGGAGAGCCTTTATACTGTGACTCTGATCTGACACTTCTGGAAGGAGAGATGGAAGGAGCTTGAAAGAGGGTAGAAAGAAGCTTAGACTATAGGGTAAGTACAAGGGTGATTTGGCTGGGTCATTGAAGGGACCAAAAACCAGTCTCCCACCATGGGAATTCTATGTGCAGCCACAATGGGCCTGCCCTTAATACCTCCACCATGTTTGGCCATTGGCTAGGTGAAACCCATGGGCAGTAAGACTTTGGCAGGTGGGTAATGGTGGATCCAGAAGGGCAATGGCTAGAGCCATCAGTCTCTCATGCTCCCTGAAGGATAAGATATGAGTGGTATATTTTCATAACACTTGCCCCCATCCCCCCAATCCACCCTTTGCACCAAACAGATCCACTTGTCCAGGCAGGTTTTCGGAGCATTCTCCATTGTTCCTGTGGTTCCTTCCTCCTTAGAAGGGGAAACTGAGACACAAGGATGTACTGAACAGCCTATAATCACTGTCAGAGTAGTTGATCTTGGGGCTGCAACTAATATTCATCTTCTCCTCTCTTCTCTGCTGTTTATTCTTGATTCCCCTCACACTCAGCTATCATTGTAGTAGGAAAGAGAGCCAGCAGCGGAAAAAAATTCACACGTGGTTGAGGTGCTATGGAGATACGAATCAAGACACCTTATTTGCTATATCCATCATGTTAGGTGATATATACGAAAACTAATTTTCCCTCTACCCTTCTAGGTTCTTGGCTGAGACACTCACTGTTATAAAAGATAGATTAACAGGAGAAAAATGAGTCCTGGATGTTCATTGGAAGGACTGATGTTGAAGCTGAAACTTTGGCCACCTGATACTAAGAGCTGACTCATTTGAAAAGACCCTGATGCTGGGAAAGATTGAAGGCGAGAAAAGAAGGGGACGGCAGAGGATGAGATGGTTTGGTGGCATCACCGACTCAATGGATATAAGTTTGAGTAAACTCTGGGAGTTGGTGATGGACAGGGAGGCCTGGTGTGCTGCAGTCCATGGGGTCACAAAGAGTTGGACACAACTGAGCGACTGAACAGGGGGAAAACAAACAGAATCTTACTACCACATATCTCTCCTTACTCCAGGTAGAGACCCAGGAAAACTGAGTGACTCCTGAGGTGGTCCAAGTCACCACCTTAAATATCATATCCATCTAAAGACAGATGAAATTGGAGAGGTGGGGGGAGTCAGTTATGAGAGGTTATTGAGCAACCCATGGTAAATAAGAGTAAGGTTGTTACACAGATTTTAGTCACAATATTCTGCTTTGATAAGCGTTTCTAGACATTTACAATCATCTTTCTCTTCCTGGCACAGAGAGGGCATGTGTATGTGTTAGTTGCTGAGTCAGGTCCCACTCTTTGCGACCCCATGGACTGTAGTCCACCAGCCTCTGTCCGTGGAATTCTCCAGGCAAGAATACTGGAGTGGCTTGCCATTCACATTCACAGAGAAGGAGACACCCTTACAAATGGAGATTTCCCTTAGAAATGTATCTTGTAAAAGTGTAACTTCTTAATTTGTAGAGCTTTTGCTAAATCCAAGCCTAGCCTGTGTCTGCTATTTCTTAAAAATAATAAGCCTAAAATAATCCATGCAAAAAAGACATATTTGAGGATGGCAAATTCTGCTCCCCTTAAGTATATCTACACATAAAAATTTCACGAGTATGGTAGGTTAATGTTATTTCTATTTACAAATAAGGATATTAAAACTCCTTGAGGTAAATTTTCTTGTTCAAGTTTATATGGCTGGTAAATGGGGTAGCTGATATTCACATCTCATTTTTAAAAAATTCCTGAGTCACTCTAGTTTAGAAAAAATCTTTAGGTCACCTGATACTTGCTTATTCTACATATCATTCTGCAAGGTCTCTCAATGGAGGTAAAATAGAAGAAGAAAGAGGTACTGACATGGAACAGTTAAAATCTCTGGAGGTGGTTCCTGCTCTCCTGGTATCATAGTATTGTGAGGTATTTCTATACACTTTGATAATAGAGCTGATATCTTCAATTAGGTAATTCCATAGGCACGGTGTCTTATTAAGCCATAACCTTTCCTTTATAAAGAAATATGAAAACTTAACAGCTAAAGCCTCATTAATAGTAGTTGTTACCAGGCATTTGGTATTTGCTAAATGATTCCTGCTGTTTCCTGAGAAGTAAATATAATCCTACAGCACCTAATTTTCTTCTGAGCCTATCATCAGGCCTCATCTACAGATCCTCAAGGGTATTTAGCTTTTAACTACTTCCTTTGGTTTTCTTTTCAGTGCCTTTATTTTATAAAGGATTCACTGCTTCCTTAAAAAATTTGCTCCTCAAAAGTGGCAGTACTCTCCTTATTCCTGGGGAAAATACAGATGAATCATATTTTTAATAAGAGGTTGAAACTATCACCTGGTCCATTCCTGTCCCCATTTTATTTTACAGATCAGGAAATCCAGACCAAGCAAGAAAAATATGAGATTTTCAAGCAATAAAGCAATCTGATAGCAAATTTGATATTAGATAAGTTTTACCCTCAAACAGCTTTCAGGTAGAGAAGAGAAACATATAATTTGGGACACAAAAGGAAGTGCTATCTGGCAAGGTGAGAAGTAAAGGAGACAGTCAGGCAGTCACAGATAATGGTGATATTTGTAGAATTAGTGTAAATTTTCCTCTAATTTGATTTGACTTTAAAAACTCAAATCAGTAAAAGATTTAAAAAGTAAAAAAAAAAAAATCTAAGTAATCTTATCTCTTGGGAGTAGAGGTATCTGTAAGATCATGCATGCTGTGTGTGTTTAGTTACTCAGTCGTGTCTGACTCTTGTGACCCCATAGATTGTATGTAACCTGCCAGGATCCTCTGTCCATGGGATTCTCCAGGCAAGAATACTATAGTGGGTTGCCATTTCCTGCTCCAGGCTATCTTTCCAACCCAGGAATCGAACTCAGGTCTCCTGCATTGCAGGCAGATTCTTTACTGACTTCGCTACAAGGGAAGCCCTCCTGATCTCAATTCCTTTGGATAGTGGGATTGGTGGATCATATGGTATTTGTATCTTCTGAGGAACTTCCATACTTTTTTTCATAGTGGCTGCACCACTTCCTGTACTTTTATCTTTCATCCAGGGCTAGAGCTGGCAATAGCAAAGTGGGGAACTACAGAGTTGGAAAACTGAGAGTGAAAATTGTTATTTGTTCCAGATGTACAAAAAAATGCTCATTAGGGTCTGCTAACTCATCTAGATGTTAGACCCAAGCTTGTGCAAGTCAGTAAAGACATTTGGAATTCAGTATTGTCCTAACCGTCAAAATAGGTAAGGTTATGTTGCACTAATGAACAGCCCTCAAATTCCAATAATTTAAGTTCATTTCTGATTCAGATAACACATCTGTCACTGTTCACAGGGGGGCTCTGTTATTACAGTTTTTCATTCTACCAAGTTGTTGAGAACAGCCGTTATCTTGTAACATTGCTTGTCACTGCACCACTGGGAAGAGAGGACTCTGTAAAGGTCTTGCGTTATTAATTGAATGAGCCACTGAGGAAGTGCTGCAGTCACCTTTGTTCACATGCATCAGATAGCACAAGTCATGCAGTCTACACAGTCACAACTCTACCATGTGCTCAGAAGAAAACAACATATACGGCAAACAGAATGAATGGCTACCGCAATAACACAAAACGCTTTCTTTTGTTCCCTTGGCTAATACCTCTCAAGGATATATTAAAGCATTAAAATCTAGAGTTATACATGTGACTCCTGTGATCACCTAACTTCCCACTCAAGATGGGAATATCCTCTGCATTATCCTGGCAGTAAGTCTGTCCTCTGTCTGGGCTCTTTCAATGATGGAGACCTCACTACCTAACGAGATAGTATATCCTGTACTGACACCCCTATTATTGATATTCAAAAATATTCATGCTCATAATTGTCTGAAATCTGTTCTAACACTACTGGTCCATCTTTTGCCCTCTATAAAAAATAAGAATATATTAATAATAGTAAAAAAAGTAGTATGCATATATAAATATACTCATGCAATCATCAAAAGAACTCTTTGGACTAGGCAGTGTTATTATCATTCCCATTTAAAAAATGACTGTTATTTTTCACTCTCACATAATAACCTTTTAAATATATGAAAATTAGTATTGGCTAATTATGCCCACTTTTTCCAGTTGTTTCTCAGGAAATGGTTTCTAGATACTTCATCATCTTGTTTGTACTATTCTGAATAGTACAAACTATGATATCCTTTTACTGTTGAGGTTTTTAGAAATATCCATTGTAGTCTAGATGTAGTTGGAACAATTAGACTCATTTTCAGTTGCTATATTATATGCCTAGTGGCACAGACTAAGTACAAATGAGTTGGTGCTTTTGTCTCTTTGTGTTGGAAGTCAGGACTCAATCATTTATCCTTTTCCAAACCTGATTTCATAACCTCAGCCCAGGATTTGGACAATATAACCAACATTAAATATTCAATCACAGATTAAACTCAAGATGGATGTTACTTAATCCAACTATTTATAATTCTTGCCTGGAAAATTCCATGGACAGAAGAGCCTGGTGGGCTACAGTCCATGAGGTCTCAAAGAGTCAGACACAACTGAGCAATTAACACAACACGGTGAGAAGGTATTTTCTGCTGATTGTCTTCACTTTGAGAGGATGGCATCCTCGTATTCAGAAAGTCAAATACCATCAGATGGGATATTCTCAATTTCAAACATGCATGTGCACACATAGCCTCTCTTACATTTCTCTTACATTAAAATAAAGAAGCTTTTTTTCTCAACTGAATCTAATCTCTCTGCCAGTACTTGTGTCCAATCTGTCTCTTTCCTGAGACTTTGGCATCATTCAATCCCCCTTTCACATTGCTCAAGATTTCCATATCTATAACCAATGTACAAGTTCAAGCCATCATCATCTCTCACTGTCACTGCAGCAACAGCCTCCTAACTAGCATATCCTCATTCACTCTAGTCTTGGCCAATTCTAGTGAATTTCCCCATATAGAACAGAAGTCATATTTTAAGATCGTATATCAAATAATGTGATTTTCCTGCTTAAAACCATCCAATTGTTTCACATGATACTTAAAACCCAAACACTTTATTATGACCTATAAGGCCATAAGAAAGCTTGTGCTTTCCTCACTGACAACTTCTCTGCATTAGTTTCCTGTGGCTGCTGTAACAAATTATCACAAACTTGGTCACTTAAAACAACACACATTTATTTTCTTAGGTTCCAGGGGTCAGGAGTCTAAAATAGATTGACAGGGCTGCACTCCTTCTGGAAGGTCTAGGAATCCATCCTTTCCCTTTTCCAGCTTCTAAAGGCCACCGGCCTCCCTTGGCTCATGGACCTCTGCTTCTGTCATCACCTCTCCTCCTCACTCTCACTACTAATCTTCTTACTGTCCTCTTCTAAGAACTATTACAATTACTTTGCACTACTTGGATAATCCATGATAACCTTCTCATCTCAAGATTCTTAATTGTAGCTGCAAAAGTCCCTTTTGCCAGGTAAGGTAACATATTTGCAGGTTCTGAGGTTTAGGATGTGTACTTCTTTCAGAAGCTAATATTTTGCCTGCCACAAACTCCTCCAACTAAACCCCAATCTCAGTCATACTATGACATTAGGGTTCTAAATTAGAAGCAACAGAGGCTGATGCTGAATATTTAATGAGAAAAGGAGCTTATTGAAATGAATTTTTAAATAAACATGTTGGAAGGGTTTGAGAACCAGGCTCCAGGCTATGCTTCCACAAACAACAGTCAAAAATCATCCTCAGAAATTACCTCATGAGGTAATTTCCATCATCACAGCCCTGAAGCACTAGATAGGTACCACTCTCACGTTTGGAAAAGGCACATAACTGTGTAGTGCAATGATGACCACCAAAGAGGAAAAGATCCAATTCCTCTCCCTCTTGTGATTCTAACTCTTGAGTCAAAATTTCAAACAATTCTGGTGCAGTTTGGGTCACATTCCTCTACCTTATTTGCAAGGCAGGCCAGAAAGGCAAATACTTAGTATTTAATATCTTGAAGAAAGAGGCACACTTTGTGTCCTACTAAGTCTAACGAAGAGGAGGCATCCCAAAACAAAGAAAGATATTGTGATGTCAGAACAAACTGCAAATGTCTACATCACCTTAGTTTTCTTTCTAGATTATGCTGTTGTTCCTGTCTTAAGGCCTATTTATTAATACTTGCAATCAGTTCCTTTTCCTGGAACATTTTTCTTCATGTCTTCACATGGCTGTTTCACAGTATTCAAAACTCAGCCCAAACCTCCTCAAAGACGTACATCTGAACACTTTAATGTTCCCCGCCCCCAGTTACTATCACTAACTTGTTCTATTTTCTCCATACCACATATCATTATTTAAATTGGTCATAGTTTTTTTTTTTTTTTCCCACCTGTTCACTTCTTACTGTTATGTGCTTTGTTAAATTATAAGTTCCATGATGGTAGTGACCTCAATTTTATGCATCATGATATTATCCCCTGTCACTAACAGAGCACCTGTTGCATAGTGGGTTCTCAATACATATTTGTTGAACTGAACAACAAATGTAGTAGAGTAGAAAATACACATGCTTTAGAACCAAACACACTTCAATGTGAACTCTTGCTCTACCAGTTAAAACTATGTGACCCTAATTAAATGGTTTAAACTCTGAGTTATCAAGTTTCTCTTTTCGAAGTGATAATGATGCTTGTCATGTACAGATGTTATGAAGACTAAAGCAGCAAACAAATAGAGATTATGTGACAGATAGCTGTTCCTCTTAGTTGCATGCCATATGAAACTGTGATAAGCCAGTCTTGTATGACTTTATCAGTGTTCTGAATATCATGTTGAAAAGAAATATGTTGGTTGTATCCTAGAGCATGTCACTGGAGAAGTTCCTAAAAGTCATCATTGATTCAGTAATTAATTCTGAAAAGAGTAAATGAGAGAAATATATATATATATATATATAAATTTTAACAAGAAGGAAGATGAGGAGGAGGGCAAAGAAGTTAGAAATAAAAAGTAGTTTAGGACAAAATAGCCGACACTGGGCAAGGTGCATGGCACTTAGTATGTCATGTAAAATGTACGGTCATGATAAGTGAGACAACCATTATGGAGAATGATTTGTCAATGTCTGCACAAAATAAAAATGAGCATAAAGTTTGGGCCAGCAATTCTTCTAGGAATTTATACTTGTGAAATAAAAAAGGATACATGCAACATTTTAACGATAGAAAATCTCACTGAAACATTAATTATAATATCAAAAAAATCAAAACAACTTAAGCATTCAGCAGTATAGAAGTACTTAAGTAAATGTCATTAATCTATATAACAGGACATTAGGAAGCCATTAAATTGTATTAAAGTACATCAGATATATGAAAAGATGTCCTTATACGTTATTTTTATCAGCCATGCTGCTGCTGCTGCTAAGTTGCTTCAGTCGTGTCCGACTCTGTGCAACCCCATAGACGGCAGCCCACCAGGCTCTGCCACCCCTGGGATTCTCCAGGCAAGACTACTGGAGTGGCTTGCCATTTCCTTCTCCAATGCATGAAAGTGAAAAGTGAAAGTGAAGTCTCTCAGTTGTGTCTGACTCCTAGAGCATGGACTGCAGCCTACCAGGCCCCTCCATCCATGGGATCTCCCAGGCAAGAGTACTGGAGTGGGGTGCCATTGTCTTCTCTGCCATATTAAAATATAATTCTTATACCATCCAATTTACCCATTTAAATATACAATTCTGTGGGGTTTAGTATATTCACAGTTGTACAATCAACACCATGGTAAATTTTAGGATATTTTTAATCACCCTCAAAAAGAAACCTTATACCCATTAACCTCCTTTCAAACTCTGGCAAACATTAATCTATTTTTTGTCACTATGGATGTGCCTATTTGGGAAATTTCATATAAATGAATAAAATAGTATGTGAATCTGTTGCGTTTGACTTTCTTCACTTAGCATCATGTTTCCAAGGTTCATCCATTTGTTCTGTCATTTCTTCCTTTTTATTGCCAAATGATATTTCATTGTATAAGTATACTAATGTTTGTTACCATTCATCAGTTGATAGACATTTGAATTATTTCCACATTTTTTGGATACTATGAATAATGTACAAAAAAGATCTTCATGACCCAGATAACCATGATGGTGTGATCACTCACCTAAAGCCAGACATCCTGGAATGTGAAGTCAAGTGGACCTTAGAAAGCATCACTACGAAAAAAGCTAGAGGACGTGATGGAATTCCAGTTGAGCTATTTCAAATCCTGAAAGATGATGCTGTGAAAGTGCTGCACTCAATATGCCAGCACATTTGGAAAACTCAGCAGTGGCCACAGGACTGGAAAAGGTCAGTTTTCATTCCAATCCCAAAGAAAGGCAATGGCAAAGAATGCTCATACTACTGCACAATCGCACTCATCTCACACCCTAGTAAAGTAATGCTCAAAATTCTCCAAGCCAGGCTTCAGCAATATGTGAACCGTGAACTTCCTGATGTTCAAGATGGTTTTAGAAAAGGCAGAAGAACCAGAAATCAAATTGCCAACATCTACTGGATAATGGAAAAATCAAGAGAGTTCCAGAAAAACATCTATTTCTGCTTTATTGACTATTCCAAAGCCTTTGACTGTGTGGATCACAATAAACTGTGGAAAATTCTGAAATTGATGGGAATACCAGATCACCTGATCTGCCTCTTGAGAAATCTGTATGCAGGTCAGGAAGCAACAGTTAGAACTGGACATAGAACAACAGACTGGTGCCAAATAGGAAAAGGAGTACGTCAAGGCTGTATATTGTCACCCTGCTTATTTAACTTATATGCAGAGTACATCATGAGAAATGCTGGGCTGGAAGGAGCACAAGCTGGAATCAAGATTGCCGGGAGAAATATCAATAACCCCAGCTATGCAGATTACACCATCCTTATGGCAGAAAGTGAAGAGGAACTCAAAAGCCTCTTGATGAAAGTGAAAGTGGAGAGTGAAAAAGTTGGCTTAAACCTCAACATTCAGAAAATGAAGATCATGGCATCTGGTCCCATCACTTCATGGGAAATGGATGGGGAAACAGTGGAAACAGTGTCAGAGTTTATTTTTTGGGGCTCCAAAATCACTGCAGATGGTGACTGCAGCCATGAAATTAAAAGACGCTTACTCCTTGGAAGTAAAGTTATGACCAACCTGGATAGCATATTCAAAAGCAGAGACATTACTTTGCCAACAAAAGTCTGTCTAGTCAAGGCTATGGTTTTTCCTGTGGTCATGTATGGATGTGAGAGTTGGACTGTGAGGAAGACTGAGCACCGAAGAATTGATGCTTTTGAACTGTGGTGTTGGAGAAGACTCTTGAGAGTCCCTTGGACTGCAAGGAGATCCAACCAGTTCATTCTGAAGGAGATCAGCCCTGGGATTTCTTTGGAAGGAATGATGCTAAAGCTGAAACATCAGTACTTTGGCCACCTCATGTGAAGTGTTGACTCATTGGAAAAGACTCTGATGCTGGGAGGGATTGGGGGCAGGAGGAGAAGGGGACGACAGAGGATGAGATGGCTGAATGGCATCACTGACTTGATGGACGTGAGTCTGGGTGAACTCCGGGAGTTGGTGATAGACAGGGAGGCCTGGCGTGCTGCGATTCGTGGGGTCGCAAAGAGTCGGACACGACTGAGTGACTGAACAGTTCAGTTCAGATGAATAATGTTATTATGAACATTCCTGTATGTTTTTATTTGAACATAGGTTTTCGATTCTTCAGGTATGTACCTAGGAGTGGAATTGCTATATCATATGATGATTCTGTATTTAACTGACTGAGCAACCACCGGCTGTTTTGCACAATACCTTCATCAAATTACATTTCTACGAGTGGTATATTTGGATTCCTATTTGTCCACATCCTCACTAACACTCATTATTATCTGTCTTTTTGCATGAAGCTGAAACTCCAATCCTTTGGCCACCTAGTGCGAAGTGAAGACTCATTGGAAAAGACCCTGATGCTGGGAAAGATTGAGGGAAGGAGAAGAAGGGGTTGACAAGATGAAATGATTGGATGTCATCATTGACTCAATGGACATGATTTTGAGCAAACTCTGGGAGATGGTGAAGGACAAGGAAGCCTGGTGTGCTGCAGTCCATGGGGTCACAAAGAGTCGGATATGACTTAGCAACTGCTGCTGCTAAGTCACTTCAGTCATGTCCAACTCTGTGCGGCACCATAGATGGCAGCCCATCAGGCTCCTCCGTCCCTGGGATTCTCTAGACAAGAACACTGGAGTGGTTGGCCATATCCTTCTCCAATTCATGAAAGTGAAAAGTGAAAGTGAAGTCGCTCAGTCGTGTCCGACTTGTAGAGACCCCATGGACTGCAGCCCACCAGGCTTCTCCATCCATGGGATTTTCCAGGCAAGAGTACTGGAGTGGGTTGCTATTGCCTTCTCTGTAGCAACTGAACAACAATCCTAATAGATGTGAAGTATTTGTTCATTGTACATTTCCCTCATGACTAGGGAATTTGAGCATCTTTTCATGTGCCTGTTACACATTCTTTTGGAAAAATATCTGTTTAGATTATTTGCCAATTTTTAAGCAGATTATTATATTGAGTTCTAACAGTCAGATATTCTGGATTTAAAAATTCCTTATCAGATATAGGATTTGCAAATATTTTCCAGAATTCTGACTGTGGTCTTTTCATTTTCTTGATAATATCCTTTGAAGCAAAGTTATTAGCTTTGATAAAATCCAGTTTCTTTTTTTTCATTTATCACTTATTCTTCTGTTGTGTTATCTAAGAAATCTTTGCCTAACTAAAGGTCATAAAAATGTATACCTATGTTTTCTTCCATGATTTTTATGGATTTAGCATCTACATGTAGGTCTTTCATCAATCTTGAGTTGATATTTGAATATGGTATGAATACTGTGTCCACATTCATTCGTTTCCATGTAGATATCCAGTTTGCCCAGCACCACTTGCTGGTAACTTATTTCCCTACTGACTGGTCTTGGAACCCTTGTTAAAAACCAACTGACTGTAAATGTGGAGATTAATTTCTTTACTCTCAATTCTATTTTATTGATCTGTATGTCTACTGTGATTCCAGTATGACATTGCTTTTATTACTATATCTTCGGGTTAGTTTTTGAAAGTGAGAACTGTGAATCTCCTAACTATGCTATTGTTTTTCAAGATTATTTTGACTACTGTGGGTCTGTGGAATTTCATATACATTTTAGGATTGGCTTGTTACCTTCTGCAAAAAAAAAGTTTAAATTTTAATAGCAGTTTCATTGCATCTGTAGATCAATTTGAAGAGTACTGCCATTTTGTCAATAATAAGCATTTCTATCCAGGAATATGAAATATCTTTTCATTCATTTAGATCTTATTCAGTTTTGCTCAACAACATTTTACAATTTTCAGGGCACAAGTATTACATTTTTTGGTGTAAATTAGTAAATTTATCACAATTTATATGATTCTTTTTGATGCCTTTTAAAATTTAATTCTTTTCTTCACTTCCTTTTCTCATTGGTCATTGCACATTTGTAGAAATAACACTAATTTTTGTAATTTGACCTTATATCTTGCAACATTGTTGAACTTGCTTATTAGCCCTAAAAGTGTGTATGTGTGTTTTGTGTAGGGTTTTCTATGTGTAAGATTATCTCATCTGCAAATAAAATAGACTTATTTCTTGCTTTCAAAACTGGATATACCTTTTATTCATTTTATTGCCTAATCTCCCTGGCTAAAAAGCCTTCAGCACAATGTAAAATCAAAGAAGTAAGAGTAGACATCCTTGTCTTATTTGTGAACTTAGAGGATAAATTTCAGTATTTCAACATTAAGTGTAATGTTAGCTCTGGGATTCTTTAATAAAAATATTCAACTGACTAGGTAACTTCCTCAACCTGATATCTTTTCAGTATCTATCATACTGATATTGTTTTTCATCTGTTCTTGATGTTATGAATCTTATGAATGGTTTTACAAACATTGAATGATCCTCATTAACTAAATAAATATTCTGAGGCCAATATATATATTATTTTCAATATATTGCTAAATCCAAGTACCAGTATTTTATGTTGCATTCCTGAATCCCTATTTTGCATGATAATACATAAAATCCAACTGTAATTTAAATGATCTTTTCTATGTTTTTTATCAGGATTATACTAACTCCATAGGATGTACTAAAGGAAATTTTCTTCTGTCTTTATGCTCTGAAAAAGATTAAATAGCATAGGGAAGTATTTTTTGAAGAAATGAAATGACTCATAGGTGGATTTTTCTTAGCCGAGAGTCTTTTAGAAAGAAATTTATTTTTACACTTAAAATATTTCTTCCATGTTTTTGGCCTTTTCAGATATTCTATCTTTTCCTAAGTCAATTTTATAATTTATATTTTACTAGAAAATTATCAGTTTCATGGATACCTTGTAAGCTTTTTGTTCACTTATAATTTTCATTCCTCAGATTTCTGAAAAATCTAGCTTTTTATTTTCCCCTTCATTTTACTGTTTTTTTTTGTATTTGATTATTGGATATATTCATGCTATATTAATTTACCTATATTTTTATGGTGTTCTATTTCATCAGTATATATATCACAAGTTTTCTTCAAAATAAAAGCAATTTTGATCCTATTAAGATTATGAATATTTTAGTGGGATAATATTCTTTCTTTTTAATTAGGTCAATATAAAAATAACTTGAATTTTCAGTATTTCAAAATATAACTAAAGCATAACTGCCTGATAAGCATGTACTCTAATTTCAGACACATTTGCTGCTGCTGCTGCTGCTAAGTCACTTCAGTTGTGTCCAACTCTTTGTGACCCTATGAACTGTAGCCCACCAGACTCCTCTGTCCATGGGATTCTCCAAGCAAGAATACTTGAGTGGATTGTCGTGCCCTCCTCCAGAGGATCTTTCCGAGTCACGGATCAAACCCCAATCTTTTAGTCTCCTGCCTTGGCAGCAGGGTTCTTTACTACTGGCACCACCTTGGAAGCCTTCAGACACAGTATCCAAAGCAAGTAACTGGCTTTTTGTTTGTTCAGTGTCCAATTCTGGGGATGAAAATACAAGTTGGTATCAACATTATGCTTCCCAATATTGAAAATAACCAGCTATTTTCTGTAATGCCCATGTTTTTAAAAGATCTTTTATATTTTGAATATAGGAACATATGATTTCATTAATAACTCATTCATTTCTTACATGTGTATGGGTATAATTGTTCCTTCTCAGCAGGAAGTTTCTACTGAAAATCTATTGAGCATAACATGGAATATATGTTTTATTCCATTTTCATTCAATAATATTAGGGCCACATGATTTTTTTTTAAATACAGAAGTAGTAAAACATCTTAGATATGAAGTAGAAAAATTTAATGTGTACATCTTAGAAATTAATTTTACTCGTATACAAATGAGACTGACATCAGTTCAACTGGATATGCACTTTTGTAGATGGATGTTATGTTCTCAACTAAATCATTACTCTAAAATAGCTGTTATTGCAGACTTTTGTCACTGTGTATTTGATTTTTTATGTTTCCTAAAGTCTCAGCAAGAAATAGATTACTTAAGCTTGGAATAAAACCCATGTGTCACTTGACCTTCTTTGAAGGGGATTTAGCCTCATTATTTTAAGTAATTCTGGAAGTACAGTAAAGAAGCTAATATTCAAACACATGAATTACTAATGACCATCTGGATTTGATTTCCTAACATATGTTTATGACAATGTATTTCTTTGTATCTTACTGTGAATTGCAGACCCAACTTAGTTTTTCTGACGAACTGAAACTTACTTTGTTTTAAAAATTTTGGTGGGGGGTGGGATTGGAATTTATATACACTATTTAAAATGACAGAAGAATGTTTAAATGCAATAAAGTTTCATATATGCCACAAAACCTGAAACAAAAGATCATAAGAAAAATGGACATACATGCTAAACTAAAGAAACATCAAAATTAAACTTCATTTTTTAAACCATTGTTTCCCAAACATTTGTGGAGAAAATTCCTGCATGAGAATGACTTGGGTATTTGCTAAAAATGAAGATTCCTTGGACCTATTTTAGATTTAAGAAATTAGAATAAGTGGTGACTCAGACAGCAAAGAATCTGCCTGCAATGTGGGAGACCTGGGTTCAATCCTTGGATCAGGAAGATCCTCTGGAGTAGGAAATGGCAACCCATTCCAGTATTCGTGCCTGGAGAACTCCATAGATAGAGGAGCCTTGTGAGCTACAGTCCACAGGGTGGCAAAGAGTTGGAATGGACATAACAGAACAACTAACACTTTCACTTTCAGGCATGAGATTAGGGAGTCTGCATTTTAACAAGTTTACTAGTTGATTCTTACTAACAATAAAGTTTGAGAATCACTGTCTCCCTTTCCTTCTTGAATCATCTTTTAAGGTTTCTTAGCCTTTTCCCCAGCTTATAACCTCCAAGCAGTTGTCAATTCCTGATGGTATTATTCATGAAATAAAATTGTATTGAATCAGTCAAGTGTTAGGCACTAGGGATAAAAGATAATTAAAACACAAATCCTGTCCTTAAGGAGTATAGCCTTGTTATGGAGTGATTCATGAAAACATAAAATTTTAATATAATAAAATTTTTATTATGATAAGATATGCGCCAGAGGACTGTGTGATGGTAAGTAGAGTTCCCGCAACCATTCTGAGGAAGGAATATATGGCAGTTACCCAAAGGAAGTTATTGTATCTTATTCTTAAAGGAAGAGAATGAGTGAACTAGACTAAAAAGTAAGTCATGGCATTACAAGTAGAGGAAATAAACGCAAAGGTAAAATGGCAAAAAAAAAAAAAAAAAGGGGTGGGGGGGGCTTGTGCTTAGGAAAATATTAAGAAAAAAACACCTGTTCAAGTGTGTAGTGAAATGCTATGCTATGCTATGCTAAGTCACTTCAGTCGTGTCCGACTCTGTGTGACCCCATAGACAGCAGCCCACCAGGCTCCCCCGCCCCTGAGATTCTCCAGGCAAGAACACTGGAGTGGGTTGCCATTTCCTTCTCCAATGCATGAAAGTGAAAAGTGAAAGTGAAGTTGCTCAGTCGTGTCTGACTCTTAGCGACCCCATGGACTGCAGCCTACCAGGCTCCTCCGTCCATGGGATTTTCCAGGCAAGAGTACTGGAGTGGTAGTGAAAGGTAAGCAAGAAATAAATCTGGAAGACATAGTTAAGAGCAAGATCATAGAAACTGTTTAATACATAGCAAGGAATTTGGACTTTATCTGGATGGACATAAATATCCATTGAAATATTTTAAGCAAAGGATAAAGATTTTCATATTTTCAAATTAGAAATATACTGCTGGCTACTGCGTGGAAAATGAATTTTATAGGGCAAGCTTGGATCTAGTGAATCCAGTTAGGTACTATTGCAATAATTTAGATAAGAAAGGAAACCAGGGAAGATTTAGAAGGGATACAGAAATGGTGCAAATCTAGGAAATACTGAAGAGTTAAAACTGGCAAGATAAGATGATTGACTGAATGTGGAACATGAGGATAATGCCTAGGTTCCCAGAATGGATGACTGAGAAGGACGTGGTGTCACAATTTCAGATAAAGTATATAAAATGAGCTGATTTGGGAAGCTGAGATGATAAGTTTCATAAATGACGTGTTTAGTTATAGGTGCTTATTGTAAATTTGAAAATAAATATTAAGTAGGAAGTTGGCTATGTAAGCACAAAACTTGAAAAAAATATCTACTCTGGAAATACAGGTATTGGAGTCATCCATATGTAGACTGGAGTTAAACCTGTGCAAGTAGATAAGACCATGCAGAGAAGAGCATGTAGAGTATGAACATCTAAGCTGGAGACAGAACTGGAAAACACTAATATTTTTCCAAAGCCACTCATGTATTTTAAGCATGTTTGACAGCATCATCCTATTTCTAGTTACCAAAATCTATATGTTACCTATTGCTATGTAATGAATTATCCCAAAATTAGCAGCAGGAGGACAACAACCATTTATCATTTCATACAGTATCTGAGTGTCAATAACCTTGGAGCAGCTTGGCTGAGAGATTCTGGCTCAGGTCTTCCATGAGGTTGAATTCAAGAGATTCAATAAAGCCACAGTCATCTGAAGGTTTGATTAAGCCTACAGAATTAACTCCTAAACTTATGCACATGAATATAGGCAAGATCCTTGGGTTCCTCAATACATAGACCTTTTCATTCAATTGTATACTATAAGGTGTGACTTTTGGAGAAGGCAATGGCACCCCATTCCAGTACTATTGCCTGGAAAATCCCATGGATAGAGCAGCCTGGTGGGCTGCAATAGGGTCTCTAAGAGTCGGACACTGAGCGACTTTCACTTTCATGCATTGGAGAAGGAAATGGCAACCCACTCCAGAGTTCTTGCCTGGAGAATACCAGGGACAGGGGAGCCTGGTGGGCTGCCGTCTATGGGGTTGTACAGAGCTGGACACAACTGAAACGATTTAGCAGCAGCAGCAAGGTGTGACTTTACCTAGCATGAGCAATGAACGGCAGAGACAGAGAGGGATGGAGAGAGGGAAGCTACAGTGTCTTTTATAACACTTTCAGAAATGACATGCCATCATTTCTGCCATACTATATTGGTCCCACAGACCAACTCTGGGAGAATCACCCACAGGTACACAAGGATTTGAATATCAAGATTCAGTCATCACTAGGAGTCATTTGGTTGCCTGGCTACTGTAAGTACAGATCTTAATATTAACTTTTTGATTCAAATCTTCCCATCATAGAAGATGAATAGTTTCCAATTCCTCTTACATGGCTGCTATTACTATTATCTATGTGAGGCTTGGACCATAAAGAAGCCTGAGGGCTGAATAATTGGTGTTTTTGAACTGTGGTTTTGGAGAAGACTCTTGAGAGTCCCATGGACTGCAAGGAGATCAAACCAGTTAATCCTAAAGGAAATCAACCCTGAATATTTATCAGAAGGACTGATGCTGAAGCTAAAGAGCCAATATTTTAGCCATCTGATGCAAAGAGCCAACTTATTAGAAAAGACCCCAATGCTGGGAAAGATAGAAGACAGGAAGAGAAGGGGATGACAGAGGATGAAATGGATGGATGGCATCACCGACTCAATGGATATGAGTTTTAGCAGACTCTGGGAGATGATGAAGGACAGGGAAGCCTGGTATGCTGCAGTCCATGGGATTGCAAAGAGTTGGACACGACTGAGCAACTGGACAACAACAAAGCATTTTAAGGCTAATAAGTATAAACTCTTCCAGAGGAGAAGAGTGAGTTGTTAGCTACCATCAGACTTTATATTAATTAGGCATGCTAAAAGAGTTGGACACAACTGAAGTAACTTAGCATGCATGCTAAAATGTAAGGATACATGTTACAAATCAAAGTAGAACATAACTTCCAACCCATGGGAAGATTAAAAAAGTGCAGAAGAAAAATTAATTCAATAGAAAGTAGCTAAAGAGGTAAATATAGGCCACTAGGCACAGTTTTATAGACAGGAAAAAGTTTTGTGAATTAGCTCAGTCACTGTTCACTGGCTGTTCACAGGAAAGTTACTTCTCTTTGGTTCTGGACTTTTCTAAATGACTTGGTCTAAATGACTTTTAAGGTCTCTTTCAGTCCTAATAGTCTATGAAATAAATACATGTTTTTTGAAAGTATTAGTTTGTATACACTAGAGAATATCATCACTACTTCTTTTAACTATGCATATGATTATGTGATATCTTCATGAGCATATATTCACATGAATATTTCAGCAGCATCCAAGAACAGAAAACATTGCTTTAAAGTTGCTTAATTTAAATCCCACAAATGGTGTTCCTTAATAAAGTTACTTTTTCCCCCCTTCTCTTCTTCCAAACAATTTCTTATTGCAAAACAAATTTGTCCACTACTGCATGTCTTGGTATTTAAATTAATTGAAGCAATGATTTTATAGAATGACCTGATTTAGGAAATCTTGAAATGTCCTCTGATTTCCCAAAGCTGACCTCCATACATTTTGTCTTTGTTTCATGTTGGTAAAAAGCTCTTTATTTTATCCTCACCCTAAGCTCACCTGTACCATCATAACCCTTTCCTTGAGTGAAGGCTTAACTGTTTGCCCTTTGAAGCACTTCTCCATTGCACATAATCAAAGAATAAGTAGTGTGAGTTGTCAACAGAGTAGTTAATTAAAACAAGTTCTGTTAACTATGAAGAGAAGATTTTGCTAAGCAAAAAATAAAGTAGAAAATGCAGGTGTTAACTCTCAAAATAAAATTATTTATCAGCCTTTACCTGAGGATCAACTATACCAAAATATATACAGAGAAGTTGTTACACAATGATACAAAGGGATCAGAATATTATTAAAATAACCCAAGAAAATCTGTTTATGTAGTTCTGGAGATATAAATTATAATGGTTAGAGAGATGGAAGGTTAGGAATGATAAATTATCTACTCCACGTTCTCCTTTAGAAAAAGGATGGTTTATTGTGTGGTGTCCTGATACGTGTCCAAATATTTGCCAAAGTTTGAATTAGCAGACCTTATGATGAGATGGCAGGAAATGGATCAAAAGAGTAATTTTGAATTTCAGCATTTTATTTTCTTCATATATCTTGACTTTACCAAATGGATAATCTACAAAAGATAGTAGAGATCAACTTAAGTAACTTAGGTTTGTTTTTGAATTGAACCTTTAGTCATATAATTTCTAATAAATTCATAGTACTGTGATAGAAGATAAAAGATGAATATGACAAATAATTTTCAGAGAGTTTACAGGATGGATTGTGGGGGATTAGCTATGCACAGAAGTAGCCATAATATGTAGTAGAAAATTCCATATGTGCCATAATGAATATATAGATGATGTGCCATGAAAATTCAGAGGAAGGAGAAGTAACCTCCTAGAAGAAGAGAAGTCAAACTTGACCTTGGAGATGATATAATGTGAATATTCATAAGGGAATAAAGTGTATTCCTGCCTGAGCAACCCCTGGAAAATGCATGGAGTCCACAAAGCATTACAAAGTTATATTAATTAAAATAGTATCATACTCCCATAAAAACAGATGTAGATCAATGGAATAAAGAGTTCAGAAATATACCTAAACAGTCAACTAATCTTTGAAAAGGATGCCTGGAATAACAACGTGGAAAGGATAATGTCTTCAGTAAATGGTGCTGGGAAAATCAGATATCCACATACAAAAGAGTAAAATTGTAAAACTTCTAGAAGAAAACAAAAGGGAAAATACTCTTTCACATTGGTCTTGGCAATAATATTTTGGGTACAACACCAAGACAGTCAAAGAAAGCAAAATTAAACAACTGAGAATTTATCAAACTAAAACAACAAAATGAAAAGCAAACATGTGGAATGGGAGAAAATATTTGCAAATTATATATTCAATAAGATGTTAATATCTATAATATATACAGAAGTCCTACAAATTAATAGAAGAAAAAACAAGTTCTGCAGTTAAAAAATGGGCAGTGGATTTGAATAGAAAATTTCCCATTGAAATCGTGATTGACTTTATTTTTGGGGGCTCCAACATGACTGCAGATAGTGATTGCAGCCATGAAATTAAAAGATGCTTACTCCTTGGAAGGAAAGTTATGACCAATCTAGATAGCATATTAAAAAGCAGATACATTACTTTGTCAACAAAGGTCCATCTAGTCAAGGCTATTGTTTTTCAGGTAGTCATGTGTGGATGTGAGAGTTGGACTATAAAGAAAGCTGAGCACTGAAGAATTCATGCTTTTGAACTGTGGTGTTGGAGAAGACTCTTGAGAGTCCCTTGGACTGCAAGGAGATCCAACCAGTCCATCTTGAGATCAGTTCTGGGTGTTCACTGGAAGGACTGATGTTGAAGCTGAAACTCCAATACTTTGGCCACCTCATGCAAAGAGCTGACTCATTTGAAAAGACCCTGATACTGGGAAAGATTGAGGGCAAGAAGAGAAGGGGATGACAGAGGATGAGATGGTTGGATGGCATTACCAACACAACAGACATGGGTTTGGGTGGACTCCGGGAGTTGGTAATGGACAGGAAGGCCTGGCATGCTGTGGTTCATGGGTCACAAAGAGTCGGACACGACTGAACTGAACTGAACTTTCCCATTGAATACATACAAATGGCCAACATTACTATGTGATGTGAAAAGGTCACTAATTATCAGAGAAATGCAAATCAAAACTATAATGCAATATCACCTCATACCTGTCAAAATGGCTATATTATCAAAAAATCAAGAGCTAAGAAATGCTGGTGAGGATGTGGAGAAAAGAGAACCTTTGTGCACTATAGAAATGTAAATTTTTGCAGCCATTACAGAAAAAAGTATGGAGGTTCCCCCAAAAAATTTAAAATAGAACTACTGTATGATCCAGTATTCCCATTTCTGGATGTATATCCAAAGGAGATAAGTATCTCAAAGATATCTCTGTATTGATATGTTCATTAAAGCATTATTCACAATAGCCAACATATGGAAAAACCTAAGTGTTGATGGAGGAATGGATAAAAAAGATAAGATTACAGTGGAATAATATTCAGTCTTAAAAAGGCAATTCTGTCATTTGTGGCAAGACGGTTGAACCTGGAGGACATTATGCTAATAAGCCAGACACAGAAAGATAAATAATTATCTCAATTATATGTGGAATCTAAAAAAGTCAAACTCATAGAACCTAAAGTAAATTGGTGGTTACCAAGGGCTAATGGGGTAGCTCAAATGAACACTAGATGTTGGTCAAAGGCTACAAATTTTCAATTACAAAATCAATAAGTTCTGAGGATCTAATGTACAGCATGGTGACCATGGTTAATATCATACTGTATACTAGAAATTGGCTAAACAAGTAAATTTTCAATTATCTCACCACACACGAAAAGCATGGTAACTCTGTGAAGTGATGTATATGCTAGCTAACTTCATGGTGGTAATCATTTCATAATTTATACATATATTAAATCATCACATTGTATACCTTAAATATATATAATTTTATGTAATTTATACCTCAATAAAGTGGAAAATTTAAATAATGTGCTTATGATACAAAGCTAATTTAAGTTGAAATCAGATTTTTAACATAGATTTATTTATTTGAAGAATCTGACCTCATTTAATTCACTGCGCTAATACTCAATTTTACCTCATGAAGAGTATAATGGGAAATAACGCTGAGAATACAGCATGCACTTGTAAAATGACTTCATTTAGAAGTAATGATGATAATATTAATAATAATAATAGTAATTGCTGTTTTTGTTCAGTAGCCCACCAGGCTCCTCTGTCCATGGAGTTTTCCAGGCAAGAATACTGTAGTAGGTTGCGATTTCCTCTTCCAGGAGATCTTCCTGACCCGGGGATTAAACCCATGTCTCTTGCGACTCCTTTCCTGCATTGGGAGGTGGATTCTTTACCACTAGCACCGCCACATAAAGTGAAAATGAAAGTTAAGTTGCTCAGTCTTGTCCAACTCTTGGCGACCCCATGGACTGTAGCCCACCAGGCTCCTCCATCCATAGGATTCTCCAGGCAAGAATACTGGAGTGGGTTGCCATTTCCTTCTCCAGGGGATCTTCCCGACCCAGGGATCGAACCCAGGTCTCCCGGATTGCAGGCAGATGCTTTAACTTCTCACATAAACACGCAGAAATATATGTACACACATATATAAAATAAATTATTTTATTAAGAAAAATATTTTTCAGTACAAAAAGACAGAATTTCCTGACAATCCAGTGGTTAGGACTCTGTGCTTTCACTGTCAAGGGCCTGGGTTTGATTTCTGGTTGGGGAACTAAGATCCCAGATACAAGGCAGTGCAACCAAGAATAAAAAAATATCATTATTTTAAGGATGCTGCTTCTCCTTAATTTATAATTTTAATTCAAATCAAAAATCTAACTGGGGTTTCAATGGAACTTGACAAAAGTTAACTAAACTCTGTATGGAAGTTGAAAGGGAAAAGCATAACCATGACAACTGTGAAGAAGAAAAATTGGGAGGATGAAATGTACAGTAATTAAGATAGTTCAAGTATACTAAGTAATTACTATAGGTATAGTAATTAAGACAGTATTATATTGTTCAAGAAGTATACAGGGATGGTCTGGTGAATCAAAGATATCAAGACCTTGGGTCAGCCTCTCAAGAACCTCTTAGCCTTCCTGTCAAGGTTGGAAGATAGATTACACTGCTCCTAATACATTATTCTCACTGAAAAGTATGAAGAGAAAGTATCAAGAAAGTGATACCTACAAGAACTTCCCTGGTGCCAGGTATGGGCAACATCTTGTAATGCTGGGGGCAAAACCTCACAAGGAAGAATTACTCCACTCATAATGACAATGTACTCATTGAGGAACACTGACTTAGGGTAATCATGATTCATCCTCTGGGACTGGGCATATGGCAGCTAACCTGGAGTTCTGTTAGCACTTTTCATAGGTGAAAAGACAGGCTCAATCTGAGAGAAATATATCATTTCCCCAAGCTCATATAGCTAACAAGCAGCAGCATTCAGTTTCAAACTCAGGGTTCATTGTGTTTAGTTGCTAAGTCGTGTCTGACTCTTTACGACCTCATGTACAGTAGCACACCAGGCTCCACTATCTCCTAGAGTTTGCTCAAGTTCATATTCATTGAGTTGGTGATGCTATCTAACCATCTCATCTTCTGCTTTCCCTTTCTCCTTTTGCCTTCAATCTTTCCCAGCATCAGGGTCTTTTCCAATGAGCTGGTTCTTCACATCAGGTGGCCAAAGTATTGGACCTTCAGCTTCATCATCAGTCCTTCCAATAAATATTCAGGACTGATTTCCTTTAGGATTGACTGGTTTGATCTCCTTACAGTCCAAGGGACTCTTAAGAGTCTTCTCCAACACCACAGTTCAAAAGCATCAATTCTTCAGTGCTCAGCTTTCTTTATGCTCTAACTCTCATGTCCATACAGGACTACTGGAAAAGCTACAGCTTTGATTAATACAGACTTCACTGGAAAAGTGATGTCTCTGCTTTATAATATACTGTCTAGGTTTATCATAGTTTCCAAAGAGAAAGTGTCTTTGAATTTTGTGGCTGCAGTCACCATGTGCAGTGATTTTGGAGCCCAAGAAAATTAAAATCTGTCACTGTTTCCATGTTTTCCCTTTCTATTTGCCATGAAGTGATGGGACCAGATGCCAAGATTTAGTTTTTTGAAATATGAGTTTTAAGTCAGCCTTTCACTCTTCTCTTTCACCCTCATCAAGAGGCTTTTTAATTCCTATTCACTTTCTTCCATTAGAGTGGTATCATCTGCATATCTGAAGTTGTTGACATTTCTCCTGGCAATCTTGATTCCAGCTTGTGATCATTGAAACTTCAGTGTTCATAGAAAGTCAATATATCTATCAGGAAAAAATAAGCAAGGAAACAATTTTGATTCCTATGCTTATGAATCACACACAGTGTAAAACATCTATCTCTGAATTTCCAAGTTGATAAGTTACCAACATAGAAAAACCCTTGATATCCCATGGAATTTAGTTCCTCATTGATCCTTTCATGAGTGATGAATATTAAATTCCTAGGGCCATTCTGAACCACTTAAACCTGCTTTAGAATGAATTCTGACACCCAATTTAGCTTTAAATAATCCAAGTTTTCAATACCTAATATAAGCAGAGTACTTTCACCACCGATATTTGAAACACACTTTAAAAAGCCTCAGAGTACTGAAATATGCTGTAATAATGTATAGATTGGTAAATTACATTTCCAGTTTGTCCTCAATTTCAAGAAAATACTCAGTCAAATAAACTAGCAAGGAAATAAATCAGTTTAATTATAATAAATTGCAGTTTCTCTAAATATATTTCTGGCAGCAAATAGATTCTATTATTGAGTTTTGCAATAGTAATTTAAGGGAAAACTATTCTCACTAAAGTTAGAGATGCCTGGCTTTGAACTGCTATTCCTCATCTAGGTATATTATATTCCATTTTGATTCCTCCATCATGGAAAAACTATTTCCAACTTTAAGGCACTTAAGCTGATATATTTATTATGAAATTATCCATCTTGCAAATTATTTTCTCCATAGTGCTTCATTGGCTAAATTTAAGATTGCAATCTTCTATAGTATAGATAGAATAATCATGGCTCAGGTCAGAAAAAAAAAATACTGCCTTTCTAGAATTACAATAATATATCATGGTATTAAAATGAGACAAACTTTTACAACAAAAGTTTTTCCATTGGCAAAGAATTTTTCCCCCATTAGTAACATTTTATACATAATGATGATTGATCAAGCATGGTAGCTTTCTTGTGTGGTGAACAGAGCATGGGATTCAAAATCAAGGTGATCTGGCTTTAAACCCCAGCTTTGATGTACTAGCTATATGACTTTTGGCAAATTGTTCAAGTTTCTAGGCTTGAGTTCATTCTTCTTCAAAGCAGAGATACAGTTCAAATTTAAGAGCAGCTTATGAGTTTATAAAGTACCTAGTGCAATATCTGGCATATCATGAGCATTCAATAAATGGTAGTCATTAATAATTGAATTTTAATACTTCATCATATTATTATCATACGCTCATCTAGAACCTAGAACTGTTTATTGATGTCCCTTGGTGGAATGCTTAATCTCAATCAATCATTAACAGATCCCTGCTAAACCTGGTAGTCAACCAATTTTCCTAAAGGTACAGGTATGTGAAGCTTATCAGGAAGCAGGGATGGTGTTATGAAGATGGATTTAAAAACATAAGAAGAATCTATAGGATGTAATGAGTTACTGAAAATTAATGGGGAAGAAAAATTAAAGAGCTTTACCAAGGAGGCTAAGGACAGAATGAGTTTACCAGCATGGTTTCATGGGTATAGATACAGTCTGACTTATCAAATTATACATTTTAAGTATGTTCAGTTCATCATCAATTCTACCTGAAAGAAATAGCTAAAAAATGAGTTGACTTACAAAAAAAAAAATAGCACAAAGATGACAAATAAGAATTAAAGATTATTCATTGTATAAAGGCAACTAGGACACATTTATATATACCTGGGAAAAGTATAGCCAGGCAACATGGGGTGAAGAGCAAAATGCCCTTTCTAAGAAATCTGTAAGACAACAGGATACAAAAGGGACACCTTACAGGTGTAAGGTTATTTACTTAGGATTCTTCTTGGGGATTACAGGCAAAGTGGAGAAGTTCTCTAATACATCAGATCTCTGAATCTACAAAGTATGTATTTTGATTACCATTGACACAATTTTACCTATGACCATCTTTCTTCCTCCCCTAGATTCTCCAGTAGAAGCCATCCAGTTATTACCATATATTATAGCAACTTTTAACATTTGCATTAGGATCTTTGACATTCTGTATGTTTTTTAGAGGAGCCACTGATCAAAACCACTTGCCCTGGCCAGGTACATTAGTAAGCACTTGCATGCATTATCTTTTAACAGGGGATCCTGGTAAGGAACATTGAACTGACAAGCTACCCACCAATCAGAAGAATTTGGGAAAGGTCAAAAGGAGAGGGGAAATGCCAGTCCATATGCCCTACCAACCTCCCAAAATCCTTCTCATTGGAATCCATCTTGACAGCAATGCATGCACCACTAGGAAGGACCATAAGTCAGAATGACTGGCCAGAGACAACCTGGAAACTAACCCCATTACCACATGGCCGAGCAATGCTCCTGGGTTCCCTTACCCTAGTGCTCTCTACCCAGGCACCCCTTCCCAATAAAATCTCTTGCTTTGTCAGCATGTGTGTCTCCTTGGACAATTCATTTCCAAGTGTTAAATAAGAGCCCACTCTTGAGCCCTGGAAGGCATTCCCCTTCCTGCAATGTTGATCACATGTTGATCACATGTTGATCACAGTATGAAATAGTCTCTGCTCATTTCACTTCAGTAATACCTAGAACCAGCAATGCTGAGCTGTGCCTGCACATTGATATGATCTGCAGAGCTGATAAATGTACCAATGCCAGGGCTTCCCTTGTGGCTCAGTCAGTAAAGAGTCTGCCTGCAATGCAGGAGACCTGGATTCAATTCCTGGGTTAGGAAGATTGCCTGGAGAAGGAAATAGCAACCCACTCCAGTATCCTTGCCTGGGAAATTCCATGAACAGAGGAGCCTGGTGGGCTACAGCCCATTGGGTTGCAAGAGTCGGATACAACTTAGCAACTAAATCACCACAACCAAGGCCTAACCTAAGACCACATAGACACACATATCTCTTAGTAATATCTAGACATCTAAACTGCATTTTTTAAAGCTCTCCAGGTGACTCCAAATGTATAGTGAGGCTTGAGAAATACTGATTCTTAGGCCCTAGACCATGAAGAAATTGATTATTGGTAGAAATTTAAAAATCTATGAGGGCTCTAAGAAATGGGTTTGCAAATTTAATGAATGACATGATTCACACACACAAAATTGATACTACTATGTTTAATGGACATAGATATTTTTGGGGAAATATAAATAAAATTAACCATATTATTTGGGTCATATGAATCTTTCTGTTAAGGATTTTTTTAAATCAACTGATACTAGAATACATTAAAATCACTGAAGGCTAAGATACCTTGAACCTCTAGTTAGGACCCATCTGCTACCCATGGTGGCATTTCCTAAATAGCTTGGTAGTGTAGGGGAGCAAAATCTGCCACCGCAAAATGTCTCTTTGGCATGTAGGTTGTTTCAAGCTGAAATAGTTGAGGTCCAAAAAAACCTGGACCTTCCCACTAACTTCCTTAAGAATATGAATGGAGGACCTGTTCAAGGAAGGAGCCATCAAGATAAATAACTATAGTATGGACTAGGTGTGTGCACAGGGAGGAAGCAGCTACATCTATTTGTTAAAATTCCTCTCTGGGTTCCATTGTCTCTGCCTGGCCCAGCAAACATTTATTTACCAAACATTTGCTTTTCCATCTCCATGTCAATTACCTTCCTCCCCTTCTAAGTCCCAACCACTACCCTCAAAATCCTGTTTTGTCTTTTGCTGAAGATGGTATTTAAGAAGAGGGCTTTGGCCATTTGGGGGACTTACTCAGTTCTTCTGGTTCTCTCCCATTTGTACATATTATTAAACTCTGATTTTCTCCTGCAAATCTGTCTCATTTAAATTTAGTTTTTAGACCAGCAAGAAAAACCTAGAAGGGTAGAGGAAACTTATTTTTCCTTGAGAGTTCAAAATACATTTGTAAACACTGCATATAATGTCTCTTCAAAACTTAACCATGCACAATAATACATTAAAAGCTCTAAGCCTCCCTAATTAAAAAAAAAAAAAAGTTTCGTCAGCATTCTAAAACTTACTGTGCACAGAATCTTTTCCCCATTCCCAAGAACATATATTAATGTCCCAAAAGGCACTGTTTTCCTAAGCTATTTTCAATTCCCAACTGGGATCACTGCAGAAGGGAAGGAATAAAGAAACTCCATATGTATGCTTTCACAATGAGTGAACTATTGCAGGTGGTACAGTTATCTTTACAATGAATAATTATACACTTTCAAACGTGGTTTGCAAGGTCAAAAGGATTGAATCTTGGCTTTTTACTTTGTTTAAATAGATACTGATAATAATAATAACAATAATGATAGCTAAACTGATGCTCAGTCATGTCTGACTCTTTGTGACCCCGTGAACTATACAGTCCATGGAATTCTCCAGGTCAGAATACTGGAGTGGGTAGCCTATCCCTTCTCCAGTGGATCTTCGGACCCAGGAATCGAGCTATAGTCTGCTGCATTGTAGGCTGATTCTTTACCAGCTGAGCTGCCAGGGAAACCCATATAATGCTCCAAGCATCATTCTAAAAACATTAGAAAGTATAATAGCTAATGTTGTTATCATTTTACTTATTTTAAGGTTTATGAAACTTGTCCAAGTTCACAAATCTAATAAGCAACAGAAGTGGGTATTTAACTCAAGTCAGTAACTTCAAACTCTAATCTCTGAAAAAAATAAGCTTAGTTACACACATAGACTAGGAAACCAGATTTCAAATTTCTAACTAGTTTAGATCTAGATTTTTCAGTTCAAGAACACAAGTTCAAATCTGATGTAACCTGCAAAGAGATGAAAACTATTTATAAATAGCACTTGATGTCTTGGTAAAATGATTTAAAGAAGCATTTTTCTAACTTGTAGTGAATCGGTATTTACATTAAAACCTAAATGTAATACTATATGCAGAATTAATTTCTGTAGAAAGAACAAAAATAGTGATATTTATACTATTAGTAGCCAATTTCAGATTTTTAAAAAACTTGTACTTTTAGTATATCAGTACTGCCTTCTACTATTATTTATAGTAGGCTTATTTGTATAGAAGAAAAAGGTGAAATTGTCAATTGTCTGACTGCTCCTTAGATCTTCTTACAAAGGATTAGGAGGATCTTGGAAACAGTGATCTAATGAATGATGTGTGTCCTAAAACAGTGAAATGACTTGTCAACGATTACACATTGAGTTTTTGGATGAGCTACCCTCAAATTGACAATTATTGACTCCTGATTCTCTACTCTTATGTCATCTGTACTTTTCCACATCCACTTCATGTATAGAAACCACAACCTTAGTAAGATTGTTGGCTATTAAAACATATTAAATTTGAATGAGGCACCAATTTTAAAAGGAAAATTTGGCCATATTTCTTCTAGATTGTATACTACATTTTCTCTCTAATTAACCTAGAATGAGAACACAGGAGCTGATAAATCCTAGTCACAATTCTATTAATAACTAATCAGGCCTAAATGCAAATTTCTGTGGTCATCCAATATGGCTTCTGCATCAACTTGTGATAGGGTGCTTTCTTCATTTGTTCAGATTTTCTTGGCATTGTCTGAAGATGCTTAAATAACACATTTCAGGAGTTACATTGATTGTAGACAGTGGATTGATGATTATCCAAGAAAATGTTAAAATAAGGCATTTAACTCACCAACTTCCTCTCAAATATAAATAGAATGACAAATTTAAATCAGTAGTGGAAGCTTGAAGGCATATTTCTGGTGGGAGTATAAATAAGTACCGTTTGAAAGGAAAGCTGGAAATTCACTTTGTTTAAAAGCCCCCAAAACAGTAATCATATATCAATTGTACTCTTACTAAGTTATACTAAAAAATAATCCAATAAGGTAAAAAATGGAGACATTTCCATCACAGTTTTGATCTTATATAGCTGGGGCTGACATACAAAATACTTAAATAA
Source organism: Bos indicus x Bos taurus (assembly GCF_003369695.1). Lineage (NCBI taxonomy): Eukaryota > Metazoa > Chordata > Mammalia > Artiodactyla > Bovidae > Bos > Bos indicus x Bos taurus. The sequence goes on along the minus strand of NC_040105.1, from coordinate 118,001,269 downwards.
CAGAAATTTATTTATCACAGCTCTGGAGCTTGGAAACCCAAGATCAAGGTGCCAGCTTATTTGTTTCCCAGTGAGAACCACTTCCTGTCTTGTAGAAGGCCACTTTCTTACCAACCACTTGCATGGTCTTTCCTAGATGAGTACATGCAGAAAGTGAGAGAGAGAGAGTGAGCCCTCTGGTGGTTCTTCCTCCTTTTGATTGGAGCATTAACCTCATCATCTGGCCCCACCCTCAGGAGTTTATCTTACCCTAATTATCTCCCAAAGGCCCACCTCCAAATAGCATCATAGTGGGGGTTAGGGCTTCAATACCTACGTGAATTTAGGAAGCACACAATTCAGTCCACAGCAGGTTTATTATATATAAAAAAAAAACAAACTTGGAAATAAATTCAAATGTTTAACTAATTCTAATTCTATTTTAGAAGGGCAATTACTATTGATAGCAAAAAATGTTCACAAAATTTGAGCTTTGTTTTCATATAAGTATGTTCATTTTTGTATTCTAGTTTCATCAATACATAGTTTGTATTATAATAATCAGAGTTCAAATGTATATTTTATTATATTTTACTAATATTTTTTAGACTTTTACTCTGTCAAGATTCCCCACATCTGTCATATGTTATGAAATAAGGCAGTACAATCTAATTTTGTAATATGTTTATTCATATATGTGTTAGGTTAAAAATCAAGATATAGACCAGAATCTGCTGCATGAATCAACCTATGTAAAATATTTATGTACATTCATGTGTATATACTCACAGACATTTCTGAAAGTGCATAAAATATAATGCTGAAGGTAGAGTGGGGAATAGGATTGGAATGTTGCATTGCAAAGGAAACGATATTTTTAAGAATTCTTTGAATTGTCTTAAAATTTTACCATAGGAACATATATTTCCAACTAAAAATGACTGTAAACAATCATATACAAAGAAAACCAAGACTTGAGGGACTCTTGCCCAAAAAGTCTCATAGCTTCTTCCTTGACCTCTTTCTGGTTTTTCTCTAATGCCACTTTCTCCATAAGTTCCTCTTTGAGAACTCTATTTAAAACGGAAACTTTCTCCACGTACACTGCCATATTCTCAATCCTCATTCTTGTTTTGATTTGATTTGTTTATGATTATAAACATACTGAAAGACATCCTTATAGCTCAGATGGTAAAGAATCTGCCTGAAATGCAGGAGACCTGGGTTCAATCCCTGGGTCGGGAAGATCCCCTGGAGAGGGAAATGGTAATTCACTGCAGTATTCTTGCCTGGAGAACCCCATGGACAGAGGAGCCTGTGGGCTACAGTCCATGGGGTTGCAAAGTCAGACACGACTAAGCAACTAACGCACATGTACCCTGCAACCTTGTAAAACTGAAAACTCTATTTTTTACTTCTTTTCAGTTCAGTTCAGTCTCTCAGTCATGTTCAACTCTTTGCGATCGCGTGGACTGCAGCACCCCAGATTTCCCTGTCCACCACTAACTCCCGGAGCTTACTCAAACTCATGCCCATTGAGTCGGTGATGCCATCAAACCATCTCATCCTCTGTCGTCCCCTTCTCCTCCCGCCTTCAATCTTTCCCAGCATCAGGGTCTTTTCCAAGGAGTCAGTTCTTCGCATCAGGTGGCCAAAGTATTGAAGTTTCAGTTCCAGCATCAGTCCTTCTAATGAATATTCAGGACTGATTTCCTTTAGGATGGACTGGTTGGATCTCCTTGTAGCTCAAGGGACTCTCAAGAGTCTTCTCCAACATCACAGTTCAAAAGCATCAATTCTTCAGGACTCAGCTTTCTTTATAGTCCAACTCTCACATCCATACATGAATACTTGAAAAACAATAGCTTTGACTAGATGGACATTTGTTGGCAAAGTAATGTCTATTCTTTTTAATATGTTTTCTAGGTTGGTCATAGATTTTCTGCCAAGTAGCAAGCATCTTTTACCTCCATGGCTGCAGTCACCACCTGCAGTGATTTTGGATGACACAACCCTTATGGCAGATGACACCACCCTTATGACAGAAAGTGAAGAAGAACTAAAGAGCCTCTTGATGAAAGTGAAAGAGGAGAGTGAAAAAGTTGTCTTAAAACTCAACCTTCAAAAAACTAAGATCATGGCATCTGGTCCCATCACTTCATGGCAAATAGATGGGGAAGCAATGGAAACAGTGACAGACTTTATTTATTTCTTTTGCTTATTATCTGTCTCCATCCCTTGTTCATATAAATTGACTTTGGTTGGTTTTGTTAATGCTATATCCCCAAAGCCTAGAACAGTGCCTGACACATTTTAGGTGTTTCCTAAATATGTGCTGAATGAATGAAAGAAAATATATTGTATTAGCTATCATGGGTGGCTATCACAAAGAACCACAATCTGAATGGCTTAAACAACAGAAATTTGTTGTCTCACATTTTTGGAGGCTATAAGTCTGAGATCAAAGTTTCTGCAGGGTTGATTCTTTCTGAAGCCTCTGAAGGAAGAATCTGTTCCAGGACTCTTTTCTCGACTTAAAGATGGCTGCCTTATACCCGTGTCTGTTCACATTATCTTCCTTCTATGCCTATCTCTGTGTCCGAATTTCCCCTTTTTAAAAGGATGTAAGCCAAATTTTTGTGATCCACACAGTCAAAGGCTTTGGCATAGTCAATAAAGCAGAAATAGATGTTTTTCTGGAACTCTCTTGCTTTTTTGATGATCCAGTGGATGTTGGCAATTTGATCTCTGGTTCCTCTGCCTTTTCTAAAACCAGCTTGAACATCTGGAAGTTCACGGTTCACGTATTTCTGAAGCCTGGCTTGGAGAATTTTAAGCATCACTTTACTAGCATTTGAGATGAGTGGAATTGTGTGGTAGTTAGAGCATTCTTTGGCATTGCCTTTCTTTGGGATTGGAATGACATCTGACCTTTTCCAGTTCTGTGGCCACTGCTGAGTTGTCCAAATTTGCTGGCATATTGAGTGCAGCACTTTCACAGCATCATCTTTCAGGATTTGAAATAGCTTAACTGGAATTCCATCACCTCCACTAGCTTTGTTCGTAGTGATGCTTTCTAAGGCCCACTTGACTTCACATTCCAGGATGTCTGGCTCTAGGTGAGTGATCACACTATTGTGATTATCTTGTTCGTGAAGATCTTTTTTGTAAAGTTCTTCTGTGTATTCTTGTCACCTCTTCTTAATATCTTCTGCTTGTGTTAGGTCCATACCATTTCTGTCCTTTATTGAGCCCATCTTTGCATGAAATGTTCCCTTGGTATCTCTAATTTTCTTGAAGAGATCTCTAGTCTTTCCCATTCTGTTGTTTTCCTCTATTTCTTTGCATTGATCGCTGAAGAAGGCTTTCTTATCTCTTCTTGCTATTCTTTGGAACTCTGCATTCAGATGGTTATATCTTTCCTTTGCTCCTTTGCTTTTCACTTCTCATCTTTTCACAGCTATTTGTAAGGCCTCCCCAGACAGCCATGGAGAAATTCTGAAAGAGATGGGAATGCCAGACCACCTGACCTGCCTCTTGAGAAACCTATATGCAGGTAAGGAAGCAACAGTTAGAACTGGATATGGAATGACAGACTGGTTCCAAATAGGAAAAGGAGTATATCAAGGCTGTATATTGTCACCCTGCTTTTTTAACTTATATGCAGAGTACATCATGAGAAATGCTGGGCTGGAAGAAGCACAAGCTGGAATCAAGATTGCCAGGAGAAATATCAATAACCTCAGATATGCAGATGACACCACCCTTATGGCAGAAAGTGAAGAGGAACTCAAAAGCCTCTTGATGAAAGTGAAAGTGGAGAGTGAAAAAGTTGGCTTAAAGCTCAACATTCAGAAAACGAAGATCATGGCATCTGGTCCCATCACTTCATGGCAAATAGATGGGGAAGCAGTGTAAACAGTTTCAGACTTTATTTTTTGGGGCTCCAAAATCACTGCAGATGGTGATTGCAGGCATGAAATTAAAAGACGCTTACTCCTTGGAAGCAAAGTTATGACCAACCTAGATAGCATATTGAAAAGCAGAGACATTACTTTGCCAACAAAGGTCTGTCTAGTCAAAGGTATGGTTTTTCCAGTAGTCAGGTATGGATGTGATAGTTGGACTAGGAAGAAAGCTGAGCACTCAAGAACTGATGCTTTTGAATTGTGGTGTTGGAAAAGACTCTTGAGAGTCCCATGGACTTCAAAGAGATGCAACCAGTCCATTCTAAAGGAGATCAGTCCTGGGTATTCTTTGGAAGGAATGATGCTAAAGCTGAAACTCCAGTACTTTGGCCACATCATGTGAAGAGCTGACTCATTGGAAAAGACTCTGATGCTGGGAGGGATTGGGGGCAGGAGGAAAACGGGACAACAGAGGATGAGATGGCTGGATGGCATCACTGACTCGATGGATATGAGTTTGAGTGATCTCCAGGAGTTTGTGATGGACAGGGAGGCCTGGCGTGCTGCAGTTCATGGGGTCGCAAAGAGTCGGACACAACTGAGCAACCGAACTGAACTGAACTGAAGCCAAATTATATTGGGGCCCACATTAAGAAACTCATTTTAACTTGATTACCTCTTTAAAGATCCTGTCTACAATTAAGATAACATTATGAGGTACTAGAAGTTAGAACTTCAACATATGAGTTTTGAGGGGACACAATTCAATGTACAATATACATCTATGTGTTAATGGCTTTCTTTTTAATTTTTCTGTATTTTTCAAATTTTAAAATAATGAGAATGTTTATACATTTTTTATCAGATGGTATAATAATTTATTTTATTTTTATCAAGTAATACATACTAGGGTAAAAAAATCAAATTAAAACTTTCAATGAATAAAGAGCAAGAGATCCCTTCCCAAGGTTTTGCCCATGCCTCTACTTTACAGAGGCAATTAATTGCAAAATCTTAAAAAGATTTTTTTGGTTATCTCTATATATCAAAATATGATTTAATATTCATTTATATATCAACTTTAAACATCATCCATGAACTTCCTGTTATGAAAAAAGAATTTTAACACATTTATATCCTCTACCTCTTCTTCTGACATATCCCAGTTGAAGTCCCTCTGTTTTAAGTCACCTTAGTGACATCAAATAATGTACTTAAATCTACATTTCTTATTCCACCAAATGCAGTGTATCTTTCTTTCCTATCTGTTTTTCTCTAATAATCACATATGTTTTGCTATCTTAAGCCATAACTAAAGACACTAAGGCAGTTTACTACCCTAACCACTGTGCTTACATTTGTGTAAAGCTTGTGTCCTTTCTACTAAGACTTATAATTGGAGAGTCCCTAGCTGTGAAATATCATGGGCATCTGTGTTTTACTTCCAAGCTTAGCATTTTAGAGGTTACTGAATAATGTAGATCCTTTTTAGTGGTGCCACCTTCTCTGGGGTAGGTCTAGCATTTTGATGTGCCATATGTGATGCTGCTGGAAATTTTTGAGCTTTTCTATTGTACCATCACCACGTCTGTTATCTGCCTTTGGCTAGATTCCTGGAATCTGCCAGCATTTGCTTCATTCTGACCTGGTTGCTCTCTCTAGGTCTGCCACAGTGGTCATTTTGGGCTTCTCATCGCTATTTCTTACAATATGCAATGTTGCATGAATCTGTGTAATCTCCTTGCATGACTGTCTTGTCATATAGAGCACATCTTCTGGCTCCCTCCAAAGAAAGGGTACAGGAGAGGGGCATGATTAAGTCCTTTAAGTTCAGAAACTTTCATTGGATCCCATACTTGAATATTACATTTGATGAGCACAGAAATCTAAGTTGAATTTCATTTTCCCTCAGAACCTCGAAGGCATGAATATCTTTGTATGCTATCATCTAGTATTGCTTGGGAGAAATCTGATAACACGTGATGCCTCTCTTTTGTGATGTTAACTTCTTTTCAGCCTTCTCTTTTTTTTTCCCTACTGATGGAAATTTTACCACAAGGTTTGATGTGGGTCTTTCTTTAATTTGCTGGATATTCAGTTGGCCCTGTTAATCTGGAGACTTAAACCTGAATAAGGAAAATATACGTAAGGGTGTGTGTGTGTGTGTGTGTATACATATGTATATATATACATACATAATAGTTAGAAATGGACATGGAACAATGGACTGGTTCTAAATTGGGAAAGGAGTACATCAAGGTTGTATATTCTCACTCTGCTTGTTTAATTTATATGTGAAATGCCAGACCAGATAAAGCACAAGATTCAAGCAAGATTGAAGGCAAGCAAGATTGCCAGGAGAAATATCAATAACCTCAGATATGCAGATGATACTAGCCTTACAGCAGAAAGCAAAGAGGAACTAAAGAGTCTCCTGATGAAAGTGAAAGAGAAGAGAGAAAAAGCTGGTTTAAAATTCAACAATCAAAAAACTAAGATCATGGCATCCAATCCCATCACTTCATGGCAAATAGATGGGGAAACAGTGAAAATAGTGACTGAGTTTATTTTCTTGGGCTCTAAAATCACTGCAGATGGTGACTGCAGTCATGAAATGAAAAGACGCTTGCTCCTTGAAAGAATAGCTATGACCAACGTAGACAGAATATTAAAAAGCAGAGACATTACTTTGCTGATAAAGGCCCATATGTCAAAGCTATGGTTTTTTCCATTATTCATGTATGGGTTGGAGAGTTGGACCATAAAGAATGCTGAGCACTCAAGAATTGATGCTTTTGAACTATGGTGTTGGAGAAGACTCTTGAGAGTCCTTTGGACAGCAAGATCAAATCATCCTAAAGGAAATCAACCCTGAATATTCATTGGAAAAATTGATGCTGAAGCTTAAGTGCCAATACTTTGGTCACCTGATGTGAAGAGCTGACTCATTGGAAAAGACCCTGTTGCTGGGAAACACTGAAGGTAGGAGGAGAAGGGGACAACAGAGGATGAGATGGTTGTATGGAATCATCGACTCAATGGACAGGAGTTTGAGCAAGCTCCAGGAGATGGTTAAGGACAGTGAAATCTGGCATGTGGCAGTCCATGAGATTGCAAAGAGTTGGACACAACTGAGAGACTGAAGAAGAAGAAGAACAACAATGTGCATTTGTATTGTTTAAATTTTTTTACTATATATATATATATATATATTTTTTTTTTTTTTTTTAAGCTGCACCTCATGGCATGCAGAATCTTAGTTCCTCAACCAGGGATCAAGCCCATGCCCCCTGCATTGGGAGCATCTAGTCTTAATCACTGGACTGTCAGTTAAGTCCCTACTATTATTTCAATATGGTCAATCTACAATCTTCCTCTAGTAGTCTACATTGTTTCTTTTAGTCCTACCATTTCCATTGAAAGCTGACTATCTAGACAATATCCTATATCTGATATGAATCAGGATTCTGATGAAATAGGTTTACATTTCATATAACTGACTTGTTTTCCTTTAACATGGTTTATGATAATTTTTTCAAAAGCAGAGACACTACTTTGCCAACAAAGGTCTGTCTAGTCAAGGCTATGGTTTTTCCAGTGGTCATGTATGGATGTGAAAGTTGGACTGTGAAGAAAGCTGAGCACTGAAGAATTTATGCTTTTGAATTGTGGTGTTGGAGAAGACTCTTGAGAGTCCCTTGGACTGCAAGGAGATCCAACTAGTCCATTCTAAAGGAGATCAGTCCTGGGTGTACTTTGGAAGTAGTGGTGCTGAAGCTGAAACTCCAATACTTTGGCCACCTCATGCAAAGAGTTGACTCATTGGAAAAGACTCTGACACTGGGAGGGATTGGGGGTAGGAGGAAAAGGGGACGACAGAGGATGAGATGGCTGGATGGCATCACTGACTCGATGGACATGAATTTGGGTGGACTCTGGGAGTTGGTGATGGACAGGGAGGCCTTGCATGCTGCAGTTTATGGGGTCACAAAGAGTCAGACACGACTGAGTGACTGAACTGAACTGATAAGTGACTTAAGTATTCTTTTAAATAATACATGTTTCTTTATATTAGAATCTCTTTCACATGAAAGGAGCATTACACCTCTTAAATCTGAAAACAATTACACTCTTCTCATTCTAGGGTTACACAGAAATTAACAACAGTTTAAAAAAGGAAAACTTGATAAAAACCAAAAAACACCACTTGTACTTCTTGCCCTCCTCAGAAATACAATTTGCTTTTCTCCTTGTGTAGCACATCTCTGAACTATATTTTAGATCATGGGGTTTTATGTGGCAACAAAATATTCCCTAACATCATTAGAGTGCTAGAGAGAAACATCGACCACACCAATTATAAAAGAAAACAGATCAGTGTTTACATCTATCTAGCAAAACAGTCAAAGAAGAAGCATAATGAGAATTTGTCTAGTAGCATCATTTTTCTTCCAAAGTTGGGGAATATTATTACCTTAGTTACTAATGTTAAGAACTTTGAAGTTGTTCTACAACCCTCTATATGATTTCCCAAGTTAATTTGGAACCAATTCTGCCTCTAAAACCCAATCATACTTTATCTTCTCACATTCTCATGGTAATACTTATATTCAGCCCTCATCATTTCTGTGGTAACTTGACCAGTCACTCCCTAGTCCAATTGCTACCACAGTGGTTTTGCAATAGGGCCTGCTTGCCCACTCCACACTTATATTAAAGACTGAGGTTCATTGAGCAAACACTTATGATGTACTTATTCTGTCCAAGATCTTGAGATGGCTGTTAGTAAATCAAATACAAGGTACACCTTTGTTTAGAGCAGGGATTTAGTCCCAGAAGGAGGCTAACTTACTATTATTGTAAACCCTATGATGCTATCTATATGCTAAGGATACAAGCTAAATAAAATAGCCAAACCTCTAAACTTGCTGCATTATGTAGCTCACAGTGTAAAGGAGAAGACAGACAAGGAAAAGACTACTACAATAGAAGGCAAGGACTATGAAGATAAAATAAATAAAGGGTGTACTTAAGAGATTACAAGAAGGGGGACTGCCTAGGGCAATAAGGAGATGGAGGAAGATTTCTTTAGGGACATGTTTGAGCTGAGACTGAAAGATAAGGAAGAGTTTGTCAACTGAAGAGAGAGGAAAATGAGCATGCAAGGAAGAGGGGATAACATGTACAAAGACCTTGAGTGGGGAGAGAGGACGGAGTCTTTGAGAACTAGAAAAAAGTCAGCATGGCTTATGGGAAGATATGAAAGGGGTAGTGGAATAAGATGAGGCTAGAGATCTTAGCTATTAAAATATAGAGGATGAACTGGACAAGGAGTCAGAGTGGACTCAGGAAGATGAGACACGAGCTTGTTGCTATGGTCAAGACAGAAGATGAAAGGACAATAACACTAGAGACTGAGGCAGGCAACAAAACCTACAAAATGGTAAGTGGGATAGAGAGGAGGAAACGGAGAAATTCTGTGATCCAGTGAACATGGAAATGCCAAGTGTTCTTCCAGAATGCTGGATCTATGATGGCATGACTAATTGTGTTTCCTCCAAATAGTGGACTGAAGTTTCTGAAATAATCTATGCCCTGGTCAGGATTTGTTTAGAAAATTATTTTGCATGTAAAGACCACTGATGGCTCTTGCTCAGAAAAAAGAAAGCAGAAACTGAAAAATAGAATTTGCATTACTTGTATGTAGAGGATTTACCCAAATGATAATCATATGCTGAGAGTGCCTAGCACAGCACATAAAATATGCTTAAGCATGCTTTTGGAACCAGGTTAAGAGTAATAACCTGGAGAAATACTGAAATGGTGTCATAAGGAACCTTACTCCATTTATGCTGTTTGCCCCACCTCCTGTCTTTCTTTCTGCTCCATGTCTGGGCCAGCTGATAGAGAGAGAGAGCACACTGGCTCTCTCCCTAGCCACAGAGTTAGTCAGGGTCTCCTGCTCCCACTTTTCCTAAAGCCACTCAAGCCATTCTGAGACCTGCTTAGTGCTTGCCTTGCTCTCTTCAGTACCTTGTGAGTAATAACTATCTTCACAAGTTTGTAGTGGCTATGTGACATCAGTAGTCTTGACATCCAAATGGATTTTGATGGGGGTCTGTCTGGAGTCCACAGATGGAACATAACAGCTTGGAACTTGGAGACAGTTAGTGTTTACCCGATATTTCATAATCTCCACTACAATTTCCAGGCATTTGGTTGGGAGCCATAGAAATAATTTTGGCCTAATGGACTGTTAGTAAAAGTAAATGTGTCATTTCCAGGCTGAGGCATTTAAAAATCAGACTTCTATTCCCATGACAATGCAACCTTAGAGGCCACCGTGGGTGGTGATGAAGGAGGGCTCTGTAACCTGAACAGATTGTACTGTGAGCAAGAAATAAACTACTGTGTTAAATCAGTGCAGTTTACCTGTTTCTGTAGCAAAGATGATACTAATCTAATTAATGCTTATTGAATGGACCAATTCAGCAATGTACAGATTTATAGTCCACTTCTATAAATTAATGTTCAAAATATTTCACTGAAAACCATTTATCATTAAATGTGGACACAGCTGTATGATATAATTGTTTTATTTTCATGGCATTCACTTAAAAAGGGAAACAATGATATATGTCATAAATAGGTAAATATATCTCCTCAAATTAACTTTTCACTAAATTTCTTTTGAGATACTGACATCTGAAGTCATCAAATAAAAATAACAAATAAAAATATCTATCTATTGTACTTCATTATCAATCTAAGTTCAATAATTGTAATTTCCTACATGGTTCATTTTGTACTTGGAGTACAAAATGAAGCAGGGCAAAGGCTGACAGAACAAGAGAACACACTGATCATAGCAAACATCCTTTCCCAACAACACAAGAGACGACCCTACACACAGACATCAATAGATGGTCAAAACTGAAATCAGACTGATTATATTTGTTGTAGCCCAAGATGGAGAAGCTATATAGTCAGCAAACCTGGAGTGGACTGTGGCTCAGATCATGAACTGCTTATTGCAAAATGCAGAATTAAATTGAAGTATGGAAAACCACTAAGGCATTCAGGTATGATCTAAGTCAAATACTTTATGATTATATAATGGAGGTGACAAATGCAAGGGATTAGATCTGATAGACAGAGTGCCTGAAGAACTATGGATGGAGGTTCATAACAATGTACAGGAGGTAGTGACCAAAACCATCCCACAGGAAAAGAAATTCAAGAAGGCAAAGTGGTTGTCTGAGGAGGCTTTAAAAATATCTGAGAAAAGAAGATAAGAGAAGGTAAGGAAGAAAGAGAAAGATATACCCAATTGAATGCAGAGACTCAGAGAATAGCAAGGAGAGATAACAAAGCCTTCTTAAGTGAACAATGCAAAGAAATAGAGGAAAACAATAGGATGGGAAAGACTAGAGATCTCCTCAAGAAAACTGGAGACACAAAGGGAATATTTCATGCAAGGATGGGCTCAATAAAGGACAGAAATGGCAGGGATCTAAGAGAAGCAGAAGAGATTAACAAGAGGTGGCAAGAATACACAGAAGAACTATACATAAAAGGTCTTAATGACCTGTACAACCACAATGGTGTGATCACTCGCCTATAGCCAGACATCCTGGAATGTGAAGTCAAGTGGGCCTTAAGAAGCATCACTACGAACAAAGCTAGTGGAGGTGATGGAATTTCAGCTGAGCTATTTCAAATCCTAAAAGATGATGTTGTTAAAATGCTACAGTCAATATGTCAGCAAATTTGGAAATCTCAGCAGTGGCCACAGGACTGGAAACGTCAGTTCTCATTCCAATCCCAAAGAAGAACAATGCCCCAAATCTTCAAACTACCACACAATTGTGCTCATTTCACATGCTAACAAGATTATACTAAAAATCCTTCAAGCTAGGCTTATGCAGTACATGCACCTAGAACATCCAGTTGTGCAACCTGGATTTAGAAAAGGCAGAGGAACCAAAGATCAAATTGCCAACAACCATTGGATCATAGAAAAAGCAAGGGAAGTCCAGAAAAATATATCTGCTTCATTAACTACTCTAAAGCCTTTGACTGTGTGGATCAAAATAAACTGTGGAAAATTCTTAAAGAAATGGGAATACCAGACCACATTACTTATCTCCTGAGAAACCTATATGCAGGACAACAAGCAATAGTTAGAACCAGACATGAGACAATGGACTTGTTCAAAATTGGGAAAGGAGTACGACAAGGCTGTATATTGTCACCGTGCTTATTTAACTTCCATGCAGAGTATATCATGTGAAATGCCTGCTGGATGAAGCACAAGCTGGAATCAAGATTACCAGGAGAAATATCAATAACCTCAGATATGCAGATGATATCATTCTAATGGCAGAAAGTGAAGAGGAACTAAGAAACCTCTTGCCGAGGGTAAAAGGGGAGAGTAAAAAACTGGTTTAAAACTCAGCTTTTCAAAAACAAAGATCATGGCACCCGGACCCATCACTTCATGGCAAATAAAAAGGAAAACATGGAAATAGTGACAGATTTTCTTTTCTTGGGCTCCTAAATCACTGCAGATGGTGGCTGCAGCCATGAAATTAAAAGACGCTTGCTCCTTGGAAGGAAAACTATGACTAACCTAAATAGCATATTAAAAAGCAGACATCACTTTGCTGACAAATGTTCCTATCATCAAAGCTATACTTCTTCCAGTAGTCATGTACAGATATGAGAGTTGGACCATAAAGATGGCTGAACACTGAAGAATTGATGCTTTCAGATTGTGGTGCTGGAGAAGCCTCTTGAGAGTCCCTTGGAATGCAAGGAAATTTTCAAAGCAGTCAATCCTGCTGCTAAGTCACTTCAGTCGTGTCCGACTCTGTGTGTCCCACAGATGGCAGCCACCAGGCTCCCCCGTCCCTGGGATTCTCCAGGCAAGAACACTGGAGTGTGTTGCCATTTCCTTCTCTAATGCATGAAAGTGAAAAGTGAAAGGGAAGTCGCTCAGTCGTGTCCGACTCTTAGCGACCCTATGGACTGCAGCCTACCAGGCTCCTCCATCCATGGGATTTTCCAGGCAAAGTACTGGAGTGGGGTGCCATTGCCTTCTCTGGCAGTCAGTCCTAAAGAAAATCAATTCTGAATACTGATTGGAAAGACTGATGCTGAAGCTGAAGCTCCAATACTTTGGCCATCTGATGCAAAGAACCAACTCATTGGAAAAGACTCTGATGCTGGGAAAGACTGAGGGCAGGAGGAGAAAGGAAAGACAGGGTGAGATGGTTGGGTGGCATCACTGACTCAATGGATATGAGTTTGAGCAAACTCCAGGAGATAGTGAAGGACAGGGAAGACTGGTGTGCTACAGTCCATGGGGTCTCAAAGAGTCAGACACAACTTAGGGACTGAACAACAGCAAAACATGATACTATTAAGCAGTAGGATATTTACTTATGGGCTTCCCTGGTGGCTTAGTCAGTACAGAATCCACCTGCAATGCAGGAGACCTGGGTTTGATCCCTGATTTGGGAAGATCCCCTGGAGGAGGGCATGGCAACCCATTTCAGTATTTTTGCCTGGAGAAACCCCATGAATAGAAGAGCCTGGCAGGCTACATTCCATGGGATTGCAAAGAGTCATGTACAACTGAGTGACTAAGCACACATATTTACTTATACTCGAATTGTATGCCCTCAAAATGTTAGACATAACATTGAAATTACTGTATAGTGATTTACATGTAATGTTTCAGTCTGAGTTTAATCTTAAATTTAAGGGGAAAATGAGTTTGAGAGAAGAGTAAATAAAACCAAATGCTTCCTACAATGTAATTAAGTCTATTATTTGTAGTATTCTATCACAGTTTATGTTTCAACAATCATTTTTCATATTTACTTTGATGGTAAATAATCTGCCTGAAACGCAAGAGACCCAAGTTCAATCCCTGGGTCGGGAAGATCCCCTGGAGAAGGGAATGGCAACCCACTCCAATATTCTTGCCTGGAGAATTTCATGGACAGAGGAGCCTAGCCAGCTACATTCCATGGAGTCACAAAGAATTAGACACAACTGAAGTGACTAAAAGACAACACAGACACTTCAACACTGTACAATTGAAATTTTCTTTGCTTACAGAAAGATTTTTTTTAAACTTCAAACTTACAATCTTGATCAATGATGTTCAAACGTTTTGTTGATATGCTTGACTCAAACACATTGATATATATTCTCTTCCCCAGGACACAGGGTATTGATCAAGCATGAAATAATTATTACAGTAGAGTATATATCTAATTATTCTAATACTATTTAAACTCTATACCTGAATTAAGGAAGTAATTCTGCCTTTAGACACATATCACAAAACAATGTTTAAATGACTGTTTTACTCTGGGTTGTCTATTTTGGTGTAACATAGATTTTGTTATTTATTTCTTATCAGCTTTGAGTCCCTGTTGCCTCCTCTCCTAACCTTGCCTGATAGTATTTTAAAATCATTGTCTGTCTTAACTTGTATTCTAATCATTCTGTTTTCATCTTTGTCATAACATTTTTCTACTTTTGTTTCACTTTATCATTTTTTTTCTGCTTTTCCTTTCCAAAATACTCACTGGTAACTAGCACGAATCACCATCTGCTTTTTGCTAGGCAGCACGCTTTCATTTCTTTTATAAAAATTTTCCATTGTGGCTCTGTGTTCATTTCTTAGTCCCACTCATATTCAGTGAACATTCTGAGCTCCTTCCACAAGGCACAGAGGTAAAATTAAACCTCCTTATTATAACCCTGTGCTTGGGGCAAATTAATTCTATTTACATGGTACTGAGACATGTAACTATGATTTCCTAGATGTGTCATACACATAGGCATCTTTGCTTCAGTGCTTCTCAAACTAGGTCATAATTTCTAGCTATTATGCTCAGAAGTTATCCCTGTAGGGAAAAAAAAAAAAAAAAAAAACTACCAATCTTTCTCAGTTTTCCATAATCAACCCCTTTCCTGTGTATCTCTAGACTCATTCTCTACACTCTCTCTGACACATATTATAGTTCACCAGATCTCTAATGGCATTTCATACCTCTGCACTTTCACACATGCTGTCCCCACTGTCTTTCACACATGCTGTCCCCACTGTCTAGCATTCCTTTCTATAGCTTTCCACCTGAAAATACGCATCGTTTAAGATTCAAGTATCACCTCCTCTGGAAAGCATTCCCTGTTGTTTCCTAAATCTGGTCGGGATGTCCTTCTCTTTACCCCCAATGCATCCTGCATCCCTCCTCAAAGTACTTACCACATGGTGCTATCTTTTTCTTATTTGTCTTCCCCACTAGGATTATAGTCTTTCAGGGTAGGTACTGGGCCTTTTATCATTACATATAGAAGCTAATCTGGTATATGACTCATACTCATATATACTCATACTCATATTCAAACAGTACTCACATATACTCATACTCAAACAGTAAACTATATATATATATATATATATATATATATATATATATATATATATATATATAATGACTGATTTCAGACTGCCTATGGTCTTACCTGATGGCTCAGTGGTAAAGAATCCACCTGCAATGCAGGAAACCAGGGTTCAATTCCTGGGTTGGGAAGATTCCCTTGAAAAGGAAACAGCAACCCACTCCAGTATTCTTGCCTAGAGAATCCCTGGGACAGAAGAGACTGACTGTTTACAGTCCATGGGGTCACAAAGATTCAGACACGACTGAGCAACTAACACTTTCACTTTCATTCTTTACTTACTTTGAAAACACAGTATCATGTCATTCTAGGGTAAAAAATAACAGCACATGTATTCATTTTTTAAATTAAAGTGAATTAAACCATATTTGCTTTTTTATTGTACAAAAACCACATTTTATAAATCTCTCTGAACAATTTAGAAGTGTGCATTATCATATTGTTAACTGAATATACACTATTGTACAAAAAATCTCGAACAAACTCATCTCGTGTGACTAAAACTCTACACCCATTGAATAGCAACTCTCCATTTCCCCTCCTCTCCCAGGCTTTGGCAACCACTATCCCTTCTGTTTTTATGAGCTATATCACTTTAGATACCTGATATAAGTGGAATCATGCAAAATCTCCCTTTTTGTGACTGACTTATTTTACTTAGCATAATACTCAAAAGTAGAATTTCTGGGTTTGCATTAGTATGCTATATTGTCAAAATTAATGAACCAGTATTGATACATTATTATTAAAGTAAGTTCATACTTCACTCACATTTCTTCAGTTTTCCCTAGTGTCCCTTTTCTGCGCTAGAATCCCATCAGCATTCCACGTTGGATTTACTAATCATGCCTTCTTAGGCTTCTTGTGGTTGTGACAGTTTCTTGGACCTTTCTTGTTTTAGATGACCTTAACAGTTTTGAGGAGTACTAGTTAAGTACTAATACTTTGTAAAATGTTCTTCAATTGGTATTTTCCTGATGTTTTCCTCACAAATAAACTGAGGTGATATGTTCTGGGGAGTTCGACCACAGAGGTAAAGTGCCATTCTCATCACATCATATCATGGGCACATACTAGCAACATGACTAAATGTTGATGTTGACATTGATCACCTGGCTGATGTAGTGTTTGTAAGTTTTCTCCACTGTAAAATAACTCCTTTTTTCCCCTCCCTTTGTATGCTGCAATCTTCAGAAGACAGTCACAACTCACATTTAAAGAATATGGAGTTATGGCCAAATTCTTACAGGTGGATTACATAAGTTATTTGGAACTATTCAGCATGAAAGATTTGTCTTTTCTCTGCCAAATTTATTTATCCAACCATTTATTTACATAAACATAGACTGATGAGTATTTATTTTATACTTTCGGGTATAATTCAGTACTAATTTATTAGTTTCTGAAACTGTTCCAGCTTTAGTCATTTCAGTTGGCTCCTGTGTCTCTGACATACCTCCATCATTCATTGCACTTCTTTTTTTTTTTTTTTTTTAGCACGTTCTTTACTTTTGCCACTATAAGATATCCCAAGTTCATCTTGTATATTCTCTGTACCAGTTCAAGATCTAGGCAATGGATGTGCTCATTGCTACCAAATGCTTCAAGGGCCTTTAGCTGACAAAACAAGAATGCTTAACTGTATATAATAATCCATGTGTGTGTGTGTGTGTGTGTGTGTATCTCAGTTCAGTTCAGTCGCTCAGTCGTGTCCAACTCTTTGTGACCTCATGGACTGCAGCATGCCAGGCCTCCCTGTCCATCACCAACTCCAAGAGTTTACTCAAATTCATGTTCATTGAGTCGGTGATGCCATCCAACCATCTCATCCTCTGTCATCCCCTTCTCCTCCCACCTTCAATCTTTCCCAACATATATGCACGTGCACACACACACACACACACAAACATATATTGTTATGTAACCATGTGCATATACATTAAGCTAAACATAGTTCATACTAGTATCCCCAACCATAATCTTTATTACATGGATCATTCCAGCTTTCTCCTCTTACTTACGGGTAACTTACTGCTCCCAGGTGGCACTAGTGGCAAAGAACCTGCTTGCCAATGAAGGAGACATAAGAGATGCAGGTTCGATCCCTGGGTCAGGAAGATCCCCTAGAGGATCCCCAAATATTCTTGCCTGGAGAATCCCACGGACAGAGGAGCCTTGTGGGCTACAGTTCATAGGGTCACAAAGAGTCGGACATGACTGAAGCAACTTAGCAAGCATGCACACAAATTACTGCTCCAACATTGAGAAATCAACCATCCATTCACTTAATTGTTGAGTTGAAGTATACATGTAAGGTGGTTTCAGAATCACTGCATGTATCAGAATGGGGACCAACTTTATCAAATACAGTGCAGTTCTTATGTACAGTTCCTTTTGCCTTTAGTCTTAAAGAATCCACTCATTCCCAAAGTAGCTTAGCTTATTCTTCCAGTCATCCTCCTTCAGTGAGGTTGCTTCATACATATATCTGTAATACATTAGATTTTTTGTCACATTATATATTTCATTTTGGGATTCTTCAACCTCCCAAATGACTTTCAAAATTTATATACATTAATGTTCTCTTCTAAGCCTGTAAAGTTCTGTAAGATTTGACAAATTCTTTATGCTGTGTCTTCACCATTACAATAGCCCACACAGTAGTACACTATCAGTGGAAGTTCATCCTTGTTTAAAAAAATGAACCATTCTGGTGATTGATACCGATAAAGGGGGAGGCTTTGCATTTAGGGGGTCAGAATATATGTGGGACATTCCTGTACACTTCTCTGAATTTTGTTATAAGCCTAATTTTAAAACTGCTCTTACAAATATTTTTAGAAAGATGAAAATAGATAAAAACACCAACCACATACAGCTTCACTGGGGATTTCTACCAAATATCTAACGAAGAAATAATGCCAATTAAAAAAAATTGCCTGAAAGTTTAAGAGGAGGGACTACTCTCCAGCATGTCCCAGCATGTTCCCTGAAGTTGACATTAACCAGTTACCAAAGCCAGAAAAAATATATACTAAAAGAAAAAAAAATCTACAGACAAATATTTAGGAATATAGACAGAAAAATATTTGACAAAGCTTTAGCAAATAGAATCCACCAGTATATAAAAAGGATAATACATCATGAATAAGTAGGATTTATTTCAGGATTATAGTGTTTGCTTAATATTTGAAAATCAATTTTATGTAAATCATCATATTTACAGACCAAATAAGAAAAAATCATATGATTATATTAAAAGATTTATAAAAACCATATGAAAAATTAAACATACATTTTTAGAACAAACTCTAAGCAAACTTGGAGGAACTTGCTAAGAACTT
The DNA here is from genome assembly GCF_003369695.1 of Bos indicus x Bos taurus. Classification (NCBI taxonomy): domain Eukaryota; kingdom Metazoa; phylum Chordata; class Mammalia; order Artiodactyla; family Bovidae; genus Bos; species Bos indicus x Bos taurus. Next base: position 117,982,554 of record NC_040105.1, on the reverse strand, counting down.
TGTCAACCAGATAAACAGTATCTGAAAAATCTACATGTGTGTATGTGTGCTGTCGTGTCCAACTCTTTGCCACCCTATGGACTGCAGCCTGACAGACTTCTCTATCCATGGGATTTCCCAGGCAGGAATACTGAAGTAGGTTGCCAGTTCCAACTCCAGGTGATATTCCCAATTGGCAGGCGGGTTCTTTACCATCTGAGGCACCAGGAAAGCCCAATAACTACTTGTAGTTGTCTTTTTAAAAGGCCACAGACTGTTTGACATTCTTCTCTTTAAGAGATAGGGTCTATGTCCCTCCCCTTAAATCTGGGTAGGCTGGTGACTGCTTCAACACAGAGTAGAGCAGAAAGGATGCTGTGTGATGTCCAACACTAAATCATAAAAACCTGAAGCTTCTACCCTTTCTGTTGGTTTACTTGGACTTGAACCCTGAGCTGCCATGTTAGAATTTTGACTACCCTGAGGCCATCACGCTGTGAAGACATATAAGACACATGGAGAAGCCACATATATGTCTAATTGATAAACCCCAGCTGATATCCCAGCCAATAACCAACATCAAGCTATCAGCCATATGAGAGCCACTTTGGACATCCAATCTAACAGGGCTTTGATAAAACTAAAGTCCCAGATAACACATGATAGCAACCACATAAGAGACACCATGAGGCATGAGGAATACATGGCCAAACCCAGGCTAAATTCCTGACCCAGAGAATTCTTGAACATAGTAAAATGATTGTTTCACACCATTAAGATGTGAATAGTTTATTTCTCAGCAACAATAACTGCATTGCTACCTCTAAAAATTGTGAAGAAATGAAATATTTTACATATACAAATAAATAAATAAATATTGTGAATATATAAGGTATTCTTTAATATCTACTGCATGTATTGTTAATTACAGGTCACATATCAGTTGGTCATGATCTATTTCATGCACACTGATATTATCTTCCCAGTTGTACTGTCAACTGCGAACACCAGGGTCTAAGTCTTACAATGCATTTTCATTACCTGCAGCCATTAAGATAGAATGGGGTACAAAATCAATAAAACCTTTTGGAAAGACTGTTGTCTTACACATAATGTTGAAAGAGTTCACTGAAACTTGTTTGATATATTTCCAAAGTATCTATTGAAGTTAAAATAATTCCACTATCCAAATTCTGTTCACAGTACTCATATATATCATTCTCTATTTGTGGTTAAGGCTGGCTCAATTATTCTATTTACTAACTCTTACTCTAATTTAAAAAAAAATAAGTTTAACCAGATGGCCTATCTCAATCACTTGCCTTTTTAAAGGGAAAGTTACACCTCAGCACATAAACTATCTGAGAAGCTAATTCCTTTTGCAATTCTTCTTTCTAAGTATTCTAATTAAGTTTCCAAAGTAGTGCAATATAAAATAATCAGTAAAAGCCAAAAAAAAAAAAAGTCATTAAGATTTTTAAGTCCTCTTAACATTTTTATTCTTAAACTGTTTCCCTCTATGGACTCTCACTTTTTACTGTGCATTTTCTTCTATCCTTTCCTTGGGAGTTTAAACTCCTACAGCCATTTGCTCAACTTTTAACTGTGCATGAGCCATATGAAAAACCGAAAATAAATGGAAACCACCACAAAATACCAAGTTGGAGAAAATCGTGAATTCCATTGGATACTCAGCAATTGCTCGTCCTTTTTCTGATTTCATGTTGACTTTGTCTTACATTCCCCACAGTTGTTGCTCCAAACCTCTCCAGTTACATGCCAGACCACTAGCAGGAGCTGACATCACTGCTTACTTTATTTAGATGGAGGCTATTCAGAGTAAGGTCCTTTAGCTTATCACTTACATTCACAACTGCCCTATAGGTTCACTCATCTTTATAATATATATTTTTTTATTATCTTGAAGCATGAGCAGTTCCTCTACTATTAAAAGACCAGTTTCTCTATCTCATCATGGAATCTCTTCATTCCTGCCTCTTCTAGAAACCTATGCTATCAGTTATCCTTTTTTTCTGGCATTTTTTAAAGTCTCTGGCTGCTTTTCCATGAAACAGAAGTGTGGAAAACATCCATCAGAAAAAAAATAGATGTATCCCTATAGTTTTAAGCCAATCTGCCCTATCCAGGACCTGGGAGTAACAAGTGACAGTAGAGGAAGAGCCGAACACTTCTAAAGTAATAGTGAGGACAATCCCATAATTTTCATACATTCCCCAATATAGTCTACCTCTGCCTGGCTTTTAACATATACACCCTTCTCTCCCATTTTATGTTCTATGTGTGCCTTGAGGACCGAATGATTTTGTCTCCTCTCTGTCTTTAAGAAACCTCTCTGGATGTGGAGTAAAGAGAATTCTCTTGTACTTTTGGTGGAAATGTAAATTGACAGAGCCATTATGGAGAACAGTATGGAGATTCCTTAAAAAACTAGGAATAAAACTACCATATGATTCAACAACTCCACTACTGGGCATATACCTTGAGAATATAAATTAAAAAGATACATGTACCCCAGTGTTCATAGCAGTACTATTTACAATAACTAGGACATGGAAGCAACCTAGATGTCTGTTGATACAATGGAATATTCAGTTCAGTTCAGTCACTCAGTCATGTCTCTTTGGGACCCCATGAACCACAGCAGGCCAGGCCTCTCTGTCCATCACCAACTCCCAGAGTCCACCCAAACCCATGTCCATTGAGTCCGTGATGCCAACCAACCATCTCATCCTTTGCCGTCCCCTTCTCTTCCTTCCCTCAATCCTTCCCAGCATCAGGGTCTTTTCAAATGAGTCAGCTCTTTGCATCAGGTGGCCAAAGTATTGGAGTTTCAGTTTCAACATCAGTCCTTCCAATGAACACCCAGGACTGATCTCCTTTAGGATGGACTGGTTGGATCTCCTTGCAGTCAAAGGGACTCTCAAGAGTCTTCTCCAACACCAAGGTTCAAAAGCATCAATTCTTTGGCATTCAGTTTTCTTTATAGTCCAACTCTCACATCCATACATGACCACTGGAAAAAGCATAGCCTTGACTTGATGGACCTTTGTTGACAAAGGAATGTCTTTGCTTTTTAATATGCTGTCTAGGTTGGTCATAACTTTCCTTCCAAGGAGTAAGTGTCTTTTAATTTACTCAGCCATAAAAAAGAATGAATTTGAGTCAGTTCTAGTGAGGTAGATGAACCTAGAGCCTGTTATACAGAGGGAAGTAAGTCAGAAAGATAAACACAAATATTGTATATTAGCAGTATATGAAATTTAGAAAAATGGTATGGATGAATCTATTTTCAGGGAAAGAATGGAGAATCAGACATAGAGGACAGACGTGTGGACACAGTGGATGAGGGAGTGAGTGGGACAAATGGACAAAGTAGAATAGACATATATACACTACAGCTGGTGAGAAGGCTCTGCATAACACAGGGAGCCCAGCCTGGTGCTCTGTGATGACCTAGACGGGGGATGGGAGATGGGAGGGAAACTCAAGATGGAGGGGATATGTGTATAATTATGGCTGACTGGCATTGTTTTATGGCAGAAGCCAACACAACATTGTAAAGCAATCTTCCTCCAATTAAAAATAAATTTTAAAAGTAAAAAAATAAGAAACTTCCCTGACTTGTCTCACTCTTTCTGCAGTAAGATTCTGCAAAGCAACTCAGCTACCAGTTTATTTGGCAGCCTTCCTTTGGAGAAACCGTTCTCACACAAAGCTGATAAAAGGGCATTTCCAACCACCTGGCCTGAGATAGAGAGGGCTCTTGGAGTCTGGCCTGCAGTGTTCTGACTTATGTGATACTGCTAGCATTCCGAGCTAATATTTATTGAACACTTGCAGCTAGGAATGAACCTAAGCCCATTATAGGTATTACCTCATTTAACATTCACAACAATTCTTTAAGGTAGGATTATTATTGTCACGGTTTTTTGTAAGAGGAAACTGAGTCACAGAATTATTACCGTCCTTGCTCAAGGTCTTACACACCTGGTTAATGAGAGAGAAGAAAGTCTAAACATCCATCCTTTTCTAGAAACTATGCTATTCAGGCAAACTTTTCTAATGAGTTTGTACACAGTTTAAAGAAAACTCTTAACTGCTTCAGTCATCATTTAATATCATTCTTCCCAAATGGTAAAACACCTCTTGGGAGCCTCACGTTGAATAGGAGAGAATGACTAACAATCAAGTCAAGATCTAACTGACTTGCCTCTTCTACTGAATGAATTTCATAATCAATAGTCTCAAGCAGTGCCAACATATCTAAGCATACCAACCACAAACAAATTCACAGGCACCAGGATATTAACTATGTGGTATAAGAATTTTAAGTGTCAATAAAAATGATTTGAGGACAATAACTAAATTTTAAACTTGACAAACTGTATCCATAAATTAGATTCATTTAAATGGCTATTTAATGTTTTTCTCAAGATCATTTTTTAATTTAGCATGCAAATTACTCCCTGATATAATTGAACATATCATTACTGATTGAAAGAGCATGGCTGCAAAGGCAGTCTGGTGAGTAGGTAAAAGAATGAGCCCAAGAGACTACAGAAATATTTCCTCTATTGTATTAGGTTCATAAATGGTAATTCATAGCCAAAAGAAGGCTCATTTAGTATTTGCCTCCCCAAAAAGATGAGTTAAGAATTTTTAAACTCAGTCATATCCATTCTTCATATTCATATGGCACTTCACATTGTATACAGCATTTTTCTTTCCATTATTACAATTGAGGCTCTTAATTCCACAGTGTAGACAAACTTTCCAGGGAATTCTGTTTCTGCTTTAATAATGCATTTCTTCTTCTGCCTTGGCTTTCAGGAAACCTAGAGATAAACTGAATGATCAAGTGTAAAAATAAGTGCAATTTTGTATCACTTATTTTATATAATTCCAACCTTTCTTTCTCTCTGCTTAAAAAATTTGATTTTTTAGTTGCTTTAAACATTTCATTATAAGTTTCCACAAGTTTTTTACAAAGTATGTGTGGTGTAAATTTCAAACAAATAAAAATTGATAAATTCTCTTCCTAGCAAAATGGTAGGCCTGAGAACTGATCACAAAGGGCACAAAGCCCAATCTAATCCCAAACTGCATTCATCAAAAGAGCCCTGCTATCTCACACTATTGGATAAAAAAGCCCAGAGCAACACGATATGATGAACAAAACCGATGTGCACTGAAGTCTTAAGAGAAATTCATATTTCACATTTTGCTCTCCCATGAACAAGTAAGTATAAAGAGATCTCTATTATTTGATTAAATGGATGCAGAATGTTTAATTTTCAGATAACTATTTAAATTTTAAAATTTTCCCAATTAATAGACCTTTACAAGAAAGGTGGAACATATTGTTATAATATCTTTTACTTTAAAAATATCTCTATTTTCTGCTCATAGCTTTACTCACTTCCCTATTGGGCTATTTCCAGGACTTTCTTTTTCTTATTCATTTATGAAGGTATATATATATATGGAGAAGGCAATGGCACCCCACTCCAGTACTCTTGCCTGGAAAATCCCATGGATGGAGGAGCCTGGTGGGCTGCAGTCCATGGGGTCGCTAAGAGTCGGACACGACTGAGCAACTTCACTTTCACTTTTCACTTTCATGCATTGGAGAAGGAAATGGCAACCCACTCCAGTGTTCTTGCCTGGAGAATCACAGGGATGGGTGGGCTGCCATCTCTGGGATTGCACAGAGTCGGACACGACTGAAGCGACACAGCAGCAGCAGCAGCATGTATATATATGTAATGGATCATTTTATCTTTCTCTTGTGTGAAAAATATGCTTCACAGTCTATCAGAAACCTGATGAAAATAAGTGAAATAAACATTCCATCTGGCAGTAGAGCATTTAGAGCACAGGAAAGAGCAAGTGACTAGACCACAACAAGGAAAGGAGTATAATTAAATTAATATAGAAGAAGTATGGTGAGACATGAGGTCAGTCAGGTAAAGTCTGTGGTAAGATCATGTAAGGCCAAGTAGGACCTTATAAGGTGTTCGGATTTTACTCAGAGTAAGGTGGGGAACCACTGGAAAATCATGAGGGACATGATCTGACTGGTGTTTTAAAATAACTTCTGATTTAGGGATGGAGCATACACTTGAAGGAGGTGGACAGGGTAAGGGCAGAATAAGGTGTAATTGTTAGGAAGAAAGATAATGTCTTTGTGGGCCAGAGTTTTCCCAGAGAGCCTCTGTCAGCTTCTGGATACATTTTGCAGATAAACTAAGCATGGTTTGCTGATAGATTACATATGGAATGTGATAGAAAAATAAAAACCAGTTATGCTTGTGGGGACCATTTGGACACCCAGGGTTAATATGAAGATTATTTTAACTGCAGATATTTGTGATTCAATAGATACAGAAAGAAGATTTTTCAGAGTTTATCTGGAACTTTCTAGAGATTATCTGACTAAAGGGAGAAACTTTTGGGAGTGAGATTGCATCCCTTTCTGGAGTAGCATAATTCACTAAAGAGAGAATTAAATAATGTAAATCTTTCTTTTAGAGTAACATTTTCTTACAGGGAAAAGACAGAAAAGACCACATATCCCTGTATAAACAAATATTATCACTAACTATCTTATGCCACTTGTTCCTTGAAAAGCCCATTTGTTTTTCCTTAAGAAGTCATTTGATCTTTCTATCGAAGCCTTTTCTCCCTGCTCCATTTTGTCTATTAACTTAGGTCTACTGAGCTAGGTATGAATACTTCAACTGTGTGCTGCCATATGTTTATGAATAAATTTTGGTTTATTTCTCCTGTCAAGCTGTCAATTTCAGTTAAATTCTGAGATCCCCAAATACTGAACCTAAGTCTATAGTGGAAAAATTTCGCCTTTTAACAGATGATTCCAGAGTTTTTGGTCTGAACGACTAAGAGGATAGAATTGTCATCAGTAGAGATGGGGAAAACTTAAAGTCAAGTCAGTTTCACATAGGAAATCAAAATGTAAGGTACATTTAAAATGTCTATTAGAAATTTAAGTAAATTCCCACACTATTCAGTCATCACTAGTTGACCCTGGCCCCCAGTGCTTGCCTTGGCCCATGCTACCACATGAGGGTCTGCAAATGTCCCCTGCCACCACACAGGCACCTGCAGGCAGCCTCTACAGAAAAGCATGTGCACACGATCAGCTGCAGCCGCCACCACCATCTGCCCTGATTCTAAGTTGCTGGACCTGGGAGCACTGCTAAGGACCCCATTAGCCCTTGGAGCCACTGTAGACACTCCACAGTTCTCACCAAGGATCACAGCTTGTTGATGTAAGATCCTGAGTACCTGAGCCAATAAGACACCACAACTCCCTGAGTCCAGCGCTTCCCCATATCATGGCATGTGGCACACCACACCACTAGACTTGAATCACAGCAGGCTCTAGCATACACCAACTTGCAGGAGAAGTTCTTTCCTCACCAAAGTAAGTCCCTTAAGTCTGGAAGAGGTGACTTGTTCTTCAAACATGCAGACACCTACACAAGGCTATAGGGATCATGAGGAATCTGGGAAACATTACATCACCAAAGGAATACAAAAAACGTTCAGTAAACAATCTGCTTCCAGGGTGGCACTAGTGGTAAAGAACCGGCCTGCCAATGGAGGAGACATAAGAGACGTGGGTTCAATCCCTGGATTGGGAAGATCCCCTGGAGAAGGAAATGGCAACACACCCAGTATTCTTGCCTGCATAATCCCATGGAAAAAAGAGACTGGTGGAATAAAGTCCATGGGGTCTCAAAGAGTCAGAAACAACTGAGTAACTAACACTTTCACTTTCATATATATGTATAAAATTATCATGTTATACATTTTACACTTGTACAATGTTATACTTCAAATTTCAATAAAGCTGGAAAAAGAACCACTGAGTCTAATACAACTGTAGACTCCTCAGTCTCAGGAGTCTTAAATGTAATTTTTCTACATAAACTCTTTTAAGAGCAATTTCTCAAAATCAGTTGAACAACAGTTTGTTAGTTTCCATTTTTACAGCATAGGAAAACTGTATAAATCCTTGCAAAGTTAGAAGAAATAATAAGCTATCACAAAGTAAATTATGCCCTTGTATTTAATAGAAGTCATCAAATAATTAAAACCATTACAATATAACAGGATTGTAAAAATTGTCTTTAATGCTATTAAACAGATTAAAAATTGTGTTTCTTTGTGAGAGGGAGAAAAAAAGGATATGGTAAACTGAATTACCTTAAGAGAACGAAATCAATTTAGAAGCCTCAAAATAGAACAATGTTCTTTTGGGTAACTATATACTTTTTCATCTAGACAAAAGCATATTTGATACTGAGCAAAGCACTGAAAATAATCAACAGTGATAAATCAGAATATATGGTCATCCTGATGTTGTTCAATTTATTAGAAATATTAAACTCGAAGTGTTGTTATTGCTAAAAGAAGGAAATTCTAGTAGAAAAGTCAACTGAATTATTAGAAATCAGTGCTTAAAATTCAAGAGAGAGAGAGCAATCAGACTGGACATATAAATTTAGGAGACATTTATATGGTGTAGAAAAACTGAGAACTCAACTATAGGCTTGAGAAAATCAAAGAAGCAAGGGTAAATGGAAAAGGAAGGGGTAATTGTGTCAAATGCTGATTATAGGTCAAATAAAGTGGAAGCTGAGAATGCACCATTTAATTTGGCAATGTCCTGCCCACTAGTGATCTTGATAAACAGTGAATGGAGTGATGATAACACTCCAATGCAGTGATGGTAACAAATGATGGAGTAGAATAAGTTCAAGGAAGAATGGCAGGAGTAGAAGTCGAGAGGAAATGTTGACAACTCTTTCAGGAAGTTTTTCTTAAAGGGGAGGAAATAAATGAAGCAGTAGTGTAAATGGGATGTGGTAGGTATATGAGGAAACAATTCTGATTCTTTAAATTTTCTCAGTGATCAGCTTTCTCAGTGAAAAAGGCGGCAAGGTCTTTAAACAGGAGTGAGAATGAGGGAAGAGGAACTTGGGACTTGAACAAGAGTGAGAGTGTTTATGGACTAAGAAAAATAGAGCATGATTGTAACACATATCCAACATGATTTTGGTGGTCATGTTTTTAAAGTGAACAACAGCATAGTGGTGTGCTTTCCCTGGGCCATATTCAGCTTAGGAACAAGAGTCATGCATTTATTAATTTCATTTGAAGAAAAAAAAATTATGGTGGGACACAGGAGGTTCAGACTCTTATATATATTTTTTCTTCTTAAAGTATTGTCTAGTATTCCTAAGTGTTTAATTGTTTTAGAATTCTTCTGTTTGAAATGTTTTTCCTCTGTTTAACTTCAATTGCAAGTTCATATTTAAGAATGAGGCAATAGATATGCAAATGATAAGCTACTTAGGAACACTGTATTGGGTGGGACTTTCTATAGTCAGTCTTTCTTTAGAGTTGAGTAGAGTCAGGAGCAACCGTTATGCCAGAATGGGTGGTATCTCATTCTAGAGCAGACGTTCTTAATCCTGACTGCACGTTAGAATCATTTGGGGGAGCTATTAAAACTGTCAGTGAACATTTTTTCTCCTAGATATTCTGATTCAAGCACTTTCATACAATAAAGCATATTAGAATGTATAATTAGAGGTCTATCTGCAAATACTTAAAATATTAATAGCAAACATTTCAACACCCCTCATGATTCAATATTTTAGACTTGGGATGTTGTGTTATACTGCATTCAAGAGATGCGGATATTTTGCCCATACTATTCCATGGAAATTACTTGTTCTGAGCTTTCAGGGAAAAAATCTTCAAAATTTACAAAGAAAAAATATAATTACATCGACTTTTAATACAATGTTGGAGCATTCCCTACTGTACCTATTGAAAGTCATTGACTTTTAGGAAATGTACTTTTATATGATCATCAGAGCCCAGATGTTTTATAGTACCTGAAGCTGTAGAACACAGAAAGAGTTGAAACGTTTTTTTTTTTTCCTTTCTGATGAAGAACTTAATACCAAAGATTATGATTTTATTTCCTGATAGAATAGTAACCAGTTTTGTATCTAACCCAGCAACTGTATTTCAGTGTTTCTGTCCCCAGTAATTCCAAGTTTCTCAAATCCTTTTGGAGCTACCTCAGTTATTCCTCTGGTTACCTCAATAATGAATTGAATAAAATTTTGACACATGTTCACTATATATTTGTATGAGAATTATGCTTTTAACAGCTGAGTTATATACTTTCACAGTTCAGGGTAGTTCTACATGGATGTGATCATAGCCTGAGGAAATGCTGGAGCAGAGAGCAAACTTCAATCAATGAAGGTTGCAATAGGAGAAACTTTAGGATTCTATAAGCCTTCCTGACCACCCTCTTCCAGAGCTAACAAGGCCAACTAGTGAGTTTGAGCTGAGAATAGACAAATTGGGCTCTTTTTTAGATCCCACATGACAAAGTCTGTTAGCATCTTAATATTTTAGAAATTGGACTCTGCTTTCCACATGCATTTGTATGCTATTACCATCTGTCACTTTGGAGAAGGCAATGGCACCCCACTCCAGTACTCTTGCCTGGAAAATCCCATGGATGGAGGAGCCTGGTAGGCTGTAGTCCATGGGGTCACTCGGAGTAGGACATGACTGAGCGACTTCCCTTTCACTTTTCACTTTCATTCATTGGAGAAGGAAATGGCAACCCACTCCAGTGTTCTTGCCTGGAGAATCCCAGGGACGGGGGAGCCTGGTGGGCTGCTGTCTATGGGGTTGCACAGAGTCAGACAAGACTGAAGCGACTTAGCAGCAGCAGCAGCAGCAACCATCTGTCAGTTAGAAACTGATGGGACCTGGAGATTGTCTTCCCAGAAGTCTGAAAAACCTATTTTATTTTTTTTCTTTTCCTGCTATTTTTTAAAATTAATTAACCTATATTAATTGGACGATAATTACTTTACAATATTGTGGAGGCGTTTGCCATACATTGACATGAATCAGCCACAGGTGTACATGTGTCCCCCCCATCCTGAAACCCCTCTCACCTCCCTCCCCACCCCATCCCTCTAGGTTGTCCCAGAGCACTGGCTTTGGGTTCCCTGCATCATGCATCAAACTTTCACTGGTCATCTATTTTACATATGGTAATATATATGTTTCAATGCTATTCTCTCAAATCATCCCACCCTTGCCTTCTCCCACATAGTCCAAAAGTCTCTTCTTTACATCTCTGTCTCTTGCTGCCTTGCTTATAGGATCGTTGTTAGTGTCTTTCTAATTTCCATATATATGTGTTAATTGAAAGACCTGTTTTAGATACCAGAGGTGATCTACAGATTGAGTCTGGAAGGCCTCTGCCTTTCAGTTTAAAGACTTGGGTGTGGTGTCCCAGCGTGGTGTGATACCAGCTGTTTGTATCTGAAAGCCCATGAATGTCATAAAGTGAGGTGAACTGGTGGACTTGCAGACATCTGCAAGTGTTTCTTTTGTTTAAGAAATGTTGTATTTTATTTTATTTTTTAACTTTACAATATTGTATTGGTTATGCCAAATATCAACATGAATCTGCCACAGGTATACATGTTAAAAAATAAAATAAAATAACTTAAAAAAATAAAAAATAAATAAATTTTAAAACAAAAGAAATGTTGTAGGTTAGTGGCTACAAAATCCCAGCATAAATGGAAAAGAAATTAGTGTCATCCAGTTCTCTTATGTCTGAAGAATAGTAAAAACACCTATTTTTTAAAATGGATTAGAATGAGCAATTATTCAGTCTTCAAGGGTTCTGTTTACTTGTAAAGGTTTTTGTCTTTCTTTTTTTGGTCTGATTTTGCCTGAAGACATTTATCATATATATATATATATATATATATATATATATATATATACATACACACACACACACATATATATATTTATTTATTTATACTTGTATTTATTTTAGATTTGTGTGTGTCCATGACTCAAAAATTGAGCAGTTCTAACTTCTCCTCACAGAGGGGAAGTAACTGATCATTTCCAATTATCTGGTTGTGTTTGTCGCGCTATGTATCTGTGAATGGCTTCTTGGGGGGCACTCTTAGAGATTAATTGAGCATGTAAATCTATCATCTGTCTGTAATATAGGAATATAGAACTCAAAAGTCAGATTTATGAGCAAACAGGAAAAAAATGCAAATTGATATCAAGGTAACAATTAGTGTCATAAAATTGTACTAATGAAAATTGCTGTGAATCATTTTTAATACTTGGCAAGTAATACAGAATTATATCTGTATCTAAGTTCACATAATATTCCTAATCAAGGTGAATCTTTGGACATATCAGATTGCTCTGAAAATTTTGGTTTATGAACACTGTATTCTCTATGATTTGTTACACTGTAGAAGATAATATAAGCTGTGCTATCTTAGGTCCCCCAAAAGCAAATTCTGAAACAATTTGCTTTCAAGAAGTTAATTTGGAAGCTGATTGCAGGAAGCACTGTGTAAGAGTGCAGAACTGGGAGTTAATCTTATTGACCCACTGAGAACTAAGGAAACTGGAGCATTTACTTTCAGTTCAGTTCAGTGGCTCAGTCATGTCCGACTCTTTGCAACCCCGTGGACTGCAGTACACCAGGCTTCCCTGTCCATCACCAACTGCTGGAGCTTGCTCAAACTCATGTCCATCAAGTCAGTGATGCAATCCAACCATCTTGCCCTCTGTCGTCCCCTTCTCTTCCTGCCTTCGATCTTTCCCAGCAAACTGGAGAAAACTGGAGAATTTAGTTTACCAGCTCCTTTCATTGGTTAGGTGTGTTCTGAAATATTCACTTTCCAAAATATCTGGCTAACCTCAGAGACAAACCCAGGATGCTCTAGGGTTACAAAATGCCTTCAGGCAGAGAGACACAAAAACCTATCTGCATGTACAAGAACTCCGGGATAGGTCAAGGTCATATGGGAGGAAAAACAAGAACATCTACTTACAAACTAATAGTTTTCTATGACTTGGCTTCATCTTTTTCATGGAAAGCATAGTTAATTTGAACTTTCTAAATATAAACATAAGTATTTCTACACTGCTTTTCTATGACAGATAAGTGAACACTGTTTACACAAAATATTGAATTCTAATTCCTATCTTTATTAAATTAATTTTTATTGGAGTATAGTTGCTTTACACCGTTGTGTCAGCTTCAAATGTACAGCAAAATAAATCAGTTATATGTATACATACATTCCCCTTTTTTTGGATTTTCATCCCATTTTGGTCACCACAGAACACCAAGTAGAGTTTCCTGAGCTACACAGTATATTTTCATTAGTTATATATTTTGTACATAATAATGTATATATGTCAATCCCCAATTCCTTCCATTTCTCCTTCTGTTCTTGGTAACCATACATTTGTTCTCTACATCTGTGTCTCTATTTCTGTTTTGCAACTAAATCTTTCTAAATCAATGATTAATTTTTATGGAACTCAGACAATTTCTATTTTCATTGTTGATGTGAATTTGTAAATGTCATCTCAGAAATATTTTCAATATTAATAACGTTTGTGTTGTTCTATTGTGTCAACTTAAATATAATTTTCAAGTTCATCAAATGACTTTAAACCTAAAACTAGCATTATATTTACTTAGCTAATAAGAAAATTTTAGTTACCTGGAAACACTTAAAAATATTAAAATTCATAGAGATAAAGAAAGCAAAGTTCATCAAGTAAAGTTTTTACTTATTTAGACTGCTCTATTTTTGCTTTTTGTAAATCGCCAATAAATATGGAAAATTTAATGTGGTTTATGCCTTCACGTATAACATGCTTATATGGTTAAATATATATTTAAAGCTAAACATTTACTACTTTAAATAATATTGCCATCTGATTATTGATTATATGTTTGTGTGTATGTGTGTGTGTATGTGATTTATATATATGCATGTTTACATTAATAAAAAAAATGAAGTTTATATATGATGAAGAGGAAAGGACAGGCAATTCACAACTGGTCTTGAAGTCTTCAATCTGCTTTTAACAAAAGTGTGTTTTCTTGACCTTCTGTGAAATAAAGCCATATAGCAGAGATTCTTTGTCTTGCCAGAACAATCTCACTAGAGAGACTATTTTTCACCAATAAATATGATATTTTCTTTAAGTTATTCATAGACGTCCTTCATCAGTTTGAAGAAGGTAATAGCTACTAAACCTATTTTGTTAACAGACTTTTGTTGTTGTTCAGTCACCCAGTTATGTCCAACTTTTTGTGACCCTATGGACTGCAGCACACCAGTCCTCCCAGTCCCTCACCATCTCCCAAAGTTTGTCCAAGTTCATGTCCATTGCATTGGTGATGCCATCCAACCATCTTATTCTCTAACGCCCTCATCTATTTTCATCCTCAATCTTTCCCAGCATCAGGGACTTTTCCAACGAGTCAGCTGTTCGCATCAGATGATCAAAATGCTGAATTTTCAGCTTTGGCATGAGTCCTTCCCATGAATATTCAGGGTTGATGTCCCTTAAGATTGACTGGTTTGATCTCCTTGCTGTCCAAGGGACTCTGAGGCGTCTTCTCCAGCACCACAGTTTGAAGGCATCAGTTCTTCAGCACTTCACCTTCTTTACAGTCCAGCTCTCACAACCATACATGACTACTGGAAAGACCATAGCTTTTACTATATGGACTTTTGTCAGCTAAGTGATGTCTGCTGTTTAACACACTGTCTAGGTTTGTCATAGCTTTTCTGCCAAAAAACAATCATCTTCTAATTGCATGGCTGCAGATACCATCTGCAGTGATGTTAGAGCCCAAGAAAAGGAAATCTGTCACTGCTTCCATGTTTTCTCCTTCTATTGCCATGAAGTGATGGGACTGGATGCCATGATCTTAGTGTTTTTTTTTGTTTTTGTTTTTGAGAGAGAGTTTTAAGCCAGCTCTTTCACTCTCTTCCTTCACCCCCATCAAGAGGCTCTTTAGTTCCTCTTCGCTTTCTGCCATTAGGGTGGTATTATCCACATATCTGAGATTGATGATGTAGCAAACACACTTTACCGTGAATGATTTTGAATTTTGTTTAATACAGACAAACCTCAGGGATTTTGCAGGTTCAGTTTTAGACCACTATAATAAAGTGAATATCACAATAAAGCTACTCACATGAATTTTCAGTTTTTCCCTGTGCATATAAAAGTTATGTTTACACTGTACTGTAGTCTGTTAAGTGTGCAATAACATTAGGTCAAAAAATGTACATATGTAAATTAAAAAATAGCTTATTTCTAAAAAATGTTAGTCATTATCTGAGACTTCAGTAAGTAATAGTAACATTAGAATCACTCATCACAGATCATCATCACACATATAATAATAGCAAAAAAAATTGAAATA
This sequence comes from Bos indicus x Bos taurus, assembly GCF_003369695.1. Taxonomy (NCBI): domain Eukaryota; kingdom Metazoa; phylum Chordata; class Mammalia; order Artiodactyla; family Bovidae; genus Bos; species Bos indicus x Bos taurus. The sequence continues at coordinate 117,967,199 of NC_040105.1, read as the reverse complement.
TCATGAGAATTTCCAAAATGTTACACAGAAACATGATGTGAGCAAACACTGTTGGAAAAATGGTGACAATAGACTTGCTTTACACAGGGTTGCCACAGACCTTTAATTTGGAAAGAGGTAATATCTACAAAGCACAATAAATTGAAGTGTAATAAAATAAGATATGCCTGTATTTTCTTTGTACTTAAGAAAATGACTATGTGGTTTGTTTTGTTCTCTGAATATGATGAATTATAGTGATTAGTTTTTAAATGTTAAACCAACTGTGAATTCTTGTAATTAAATCCTACTTGTTCATGGTTTATTAAACTTTTTATGTATTGTTACCTATTTGTTCATAGAAATTAGACATTTTATGTCTATATTTATGAAGGACATTGGTTTGAAAGTTTCTTTTTCTGAAATTTATTTGTTAGTTTTTCAATAGTGGCTCTACCGATTTATATTCTTCTTAACCACTTTTAAGTGTACATTTCAGTGGCATTAATTGCATTCACAGTGTTGTGCAAACTCAATACTACTTATTTCTGAAACTTTTCATCATCTCAAACAAAAGCTCTACAACCATTAGGCAGTGACTCCCCATCTTCTCTTACCTCCAACCACTGGTAACCTATAATCTACTTTCGGTCTCTATGAATTTTCCTATTATAGATTTCTCCTATGTAAGTAGAATCATATAATAGCTGTCATATCATGGCTTGTTTGTTTGACTTAGCATAATGCTTTCAAGGTTCATGCATGTTGTGTGATGTATTAGAACTTCACTCATTTAATGGTGAATCAGATCAGATCAGATCAGATCAGTCACTCAGTCATGTCCATCTCTTTACAACCCTATGAATCGCAGCACACCAGGCCGCCCTGTCCATCACCAACTCCCGGAGTTCACTCAGACTCATGTCCATCAAGTCAGTGATGCCATCCAGGATCTCATCCTCTGTCGTCCCCTTCTCCTCTTGCCCCCAATCCCTCCCAGCATCAGAGTCTTTTCCAGTGAGTCAACTCTTTGCATGAGGTGGCCAAACTATTGGAGTTTCAGCTTTAGCGTCATTCATTCCAAAGAAATCCCAGGGCTGATGTCCTTTAGAATGGACTGGCTGGATCTCCTTGCAGTCCAAGGGACTCTCAAGAGTCTTCTCCGACACCACAGTTCAAAAGAATCAATTCTTCGGCGATCAGCCTTATTCACAGTCCAACTCTCACATCCATACATGACCACTGGAAAAACCATAGCCTTGAGTAGATGGACCTTTGTTGGCAAAGTAATGTCTCTGCTTTTCAATATGCTATCTAGGTTGGTCATAGCTTTCCTTCCAAGGAGTAAGCGTCTTTTAATTTCATGGCTGCAATCACCATCTGCAGTGATTTTGGAGCCCAGAAAAATAAAGTCTGACACTGTTTCCACTGTTTCCCCATCTATTTCCCATGAAGTGATGGTACCGGATGCCATGATCTTCGCTTTCTGAATGTTGAGCTTTAAGCCAACTTTTTCACTCTCCACTTTCACCTTCATCAAGAGGCTTTATAATATTATTTCACTATCAGGCTTCCCAGGTGGCGCTAGAAGTAAAGAATACACCTGCCAAAGCAGGAGACTAAGAGATGCAGGTTCAATCCCTGGGTCGGGAAGATCCCTTGGAGGAGGAAATGGCACCCCACTCCAGTATTCTTGCCAGGAGAATCCCATTGACAGAGGAAACTCTGGGAGATAGTGAAGGATGGGAAAGTCTGATGTGCTGCAGTCCATGGGACTGTAAAGAGTCAGATAAAACTTAGTGACTGAATAATAATAATATTTCACTATATATTCAAATCACATTTTATTTATTTACTCATTCATTGATGGGTAGCTGCTTCTTTTCACCTTTTGACTATTATGAATATTGCTGCAATGAATGCTGGAATACAAAGATCTGTTTGAGATTCTGCTTTCAACTCCTTTGGGTATAATATACCTGGGAATGAAACTGCTAGGTCATACAGCAATTCTATGTTTTGTTTTTTGAGTAATCAACAAACTATTTTCCATTTTACACTCACACCAACAATGATGTATAAGACTTGCAATTTTTCCACATTCTTGATAGCACTTATTAGTATAATGTTTTTATTATAGTCATCTTAAGTATGAAGTGGTATTTCATTACGGGTTGCTTTTTCATTTCCCTAACTACTAATGATGCTGAGCATCTTTTCATCTGCTTATTGTCAATTTGCATATCTTCTTTGAGGAATGTCTGTTTAATCCTTTGCTGATTTTTTAATTGAGTTGTATGTCTTTTTGTTTTGTAAAGAGTGATCAGATTTCAGTCAGTCTTGAGTTTTAGCCACTAGCCTCAGATTAACCCTCAAATGAAAAGACGCTTGCTCCTTGGAAGAATAGCTATGACCAACCTAGACAGAATATTAAAAAGCAGAGACATTACTTTGCAAACAAAGGTCCATCTAGTCAAAGCTATGGTTTTCACTATGGTAGTCATGTATGGATGCGAGAGTTGGACTATAAAGAAGCTGAATGCTGAAGAATTTATGCTTTTGAACTGTGGTGTTGGAGGAAACTCTTGAGAGTCCCTTGAACTGCAAGGAGATCCAACCAGTCCATCCTAAAGGAAATCAATCCTGAATATTCATTGGAAGGACTGATGCTGAAGCCGAAATGCCAATACTTTCGCCACTTGATGTGAAGAACTGACTCCTTGGAAAGGATCCTGATGCTGGGAATGATTGAAGGCAGGACGAGAAGGGGACAACATAGGATAAAATGGTTGGATGGCATCACTGACTTGAAAGACATGAGTTTGAGCAAGCTCTGGGAGTTGGTTATGGACAGGGAAGCCTGGGGTGCTGCAGTCCATGGGGTCAGAAAGAGTTGGACAAAACAGAGCGACTGAAATGAACTGAACTGATCAAAGTCTGGGTGGACCAAAGGGACTTCTACTGGTTCTTCCAACATTAAAGGGTCCCAAACAAGTCTGCTCTATTTACTCTAACACTGAGAAATGTTAAATGCTAGAAGGCAAAAATTACTATGAGAAACCTGACCTGCAATTACTTAGGGCAATAGGCCAATTAATGAAGATTAATATTAAGACAAAACAAAACAGCCAGTGTTCCTTCTCTTGACCTTCCACTACAGACTCAAAGGTTAATACACAAGAGTGGATAAAATTGGTCAGGGGGCTGGAGAAGAGACCTTTCTTGTAATCCTTTACACAGAACCCCAATGTGTTGTGATACCAAAACATATTGCTGAAGCCCTCATGTGTGCTGTGCTATGCTTAGTCACTCAGTCATGTCCAACTCTCTGTGACCCCATGGACTGTAACCTGCCAGGCTCCACTGCCCATGGGGATTCTCCAGTCAAGAATACTGGAGTGGGTTGCCATTTCCTTCTGGGCTTCTATTAAATTGAAAAAGTTGATAGAATTACAAAAGTTGGATGTTTAAACAGTCTTTATGGAAATAAGTTGCGTCTCCTTTGCCTAAATGTTTTGTAGGAAAAAATGTTATGTCTGACTGGGGAATACTTCCTTTGCCTAGTATTGCAAAACCAAATGTGTTGATGAATTTTTAATGCAAAGGGTGATTGTATTAAGGTGAAAGTTTGGAGAACTATGTTTGAACAGAATTCATATGAAAGGGCTGTGTCATTTTTTACCTTAAATGTATCTTGGGGATGGATACCGTGATACATTCTGCCTGAAGAATGGTTTCTGCAAAATGGAAAACATATAAATCAATCAATGTAATACACCACAGTAACAAATTGAAAAATAAAAACCATATGATTATCTCAATAGATGCAGAGAAAGCCTTTGACAAAATTCAACATCCATTTATGATAAAAACTCTCCAGAAAGCAGGATAGAAGGAACATACATCAAAATAATAAAAGCTATGTATGACAAACCCACAGCAAACATTACCCTCAATGGTGAAAAATTGAAAGTATTTCCTCTGAAGTCAGGAACAAGATAAGGGTGCCCACTCTCACCTCTACTATTCAACATAGTTTTGGAAGTTTTGGCCACAGCAATCAGAGCAGAAAAAGAAATAAAAGGAATCCAAATTGGAAAAGAAGAAGCAAAACTCTCACTGTTTGCAGATGACATGATCATCTACATAGAAAACCCTAAAGACTCCACCAGAAAATTACTAGAACTAATCAATGATTATAGTAGAGTTGCAGGATATAAAATTAACACACAGAAATCCCTTTCATTCCTATACACTAATGATGAGAAAACAGAAAGAGAAATTAAGTAAACAATTCCATTCAGCATTGCAACGAAAAGAATAAAATACTTAGGAATATATCTACCTAAAGAAACTAAAGACCTACATATAGAAAACTATGAAACACTGGTGAAAGAAATCAAAGAGGACACTAATAGATGGAGACATATACCATGTTCATGGATTGGAAGAATCAATATAGTGAAAATGAGTATACTACCCAAAGCAATTTACAGATTCAATGCAATCCCTATAAAGCTACCAACGGTATTCTTGACAGAGCTAGAACAAATAATTTCACAATTTGTATGGAAATACAAAAAACCTCGAATAGCCAAAGCTATCTTGAGAAAGAAGAATGGAACTGGAGGAATCAACCTGCATGGCTTCACACTTTACTACAAAGCCACAGTCATCAAGACAGTATGGTACTGGCACAAAGACAGAAATATAGATCAATGGAACAAAATAGAAAGCTGAGAGATAAATCCACACACCTATGGACACCTTATCTTTGACAAAGGAAGCAAGAATATACAATGGATTAAAGACAATCTCTTTAACAAGTGGTGCTGGGAAATCTGGTCAACCACTTGTAAAAGAATGAAACTAGAGCACTTTCTAACACCATACACAAAAATAAACTCAAAGTGGATTAAAGATCTAAACGTAAGACCAGAAACTATAAAACTCCTAGAGGAGAACATAGGCAAAACACTCTCCGACATATATCACAGCAGGATCCTCTATGACACACCTCCCAGAATATTGGAAATAAAAGCAAAAATAAACAAATGGGACCTAATTAAACTTAAAACCTTCTGGACAACAAAGGATACTATAAGCAAGGTGAAAAGACAGCCTTCAGAATGGGAGAAAATAATAGCAAATGAAGCAACTGACAAACAACTAATCTCAAAAATATACAAGCAACTACTACAGCTCAATTCCAGAAAAATAAATGACCCAATCAGAAAATGGGCCAAAGAACTAAATAGACATTTCTCCAAAGAAGACATACAGATAGATAACAAACATATGAAAAGATGCTCAACATCACTCATTATCAGAGAAATGCAAATCAAAACCACTATGAGGTACCATTTCATGCCAGTCAGAATGGCTGTGATCCAAAAGTCTACAAGCAATAAATGCTGGAGAGGGTGTGGAGAAAAGGGAACCCTCTTACACTGTTGGTAGGAACGCAAACTAGTACAGCCACTATGTAGAACAGTGTGGAGATTCCTTAAAAAACTGGAAATAGAACTGCCTTATGACCCAGCAATCCCACTTCTGGGCATACACACTAAGGAAACCAGAATTGAAAGAGACACATGTGCCCCAATGTTCATTGCAGCACTGTTTATAATAGCCAGGACATGGAAGCAACCTAGATGTCCATCAGCAGATAAATGGATAAGAAAGCTGTGGTACATATACACAACAGAGTATTACTCAGCCATTAAAAAGAATACATTTGAATCAGTTCTAATGAGGTGGATGAAACTGGAGCCTATTATACAGAGTGAAGTAAGCCAGAAAGAAAAACACCAGTACAGTATACTAACACATATATATGGAATTTAGAAAGATGGTAACAATAACCCTGTTTATGAGAAAGCAAAAGAGACACTGATGTATAGAACAGTCTTTTGCACTCTGTGGGAGAGGGAGAGGGTGGGATGATTTGGGAGAATGGCATTGAAATATGTATAATATCATATATGAAATGAGTCGCCAGTCCAGGTTCGATGCACAATACTGGATGCTTGGGGCTGGTGCACTGGGATGACCCAGAGGGATGGTATGGGGAGGGAGGAGGGAGGAGGGTTCAGGATGGGGAGCACATGTAAACCTGTGGCGGATTCATTTCGATATATGGCAAAACCAATACAATATTTTAAAGTTAAAAAATAAAATATAATTAAAAAAAAACATATAAATCTGCCCCTCAAACAATATTAATTGGGCATGCTAAATGAAAGCAAATAAAATATTTCAAGTCTACACAGCATAGAATAGACTCGAGTGCTGGCATGAATAAATTTTCCATGTGATAGATCTATAAGGAGCTCAAACTGGTGTTTACTGCAAAGTCTGTGAGTGCTTCCCAGTGATAACCATTAGGGATTTGGACTAGGGAATTTCCATTTTTGAGGCAATTACTAGCCTGTAGTTGGATATTAATTGAAACTATCCTTGTGAGCAAAGGGAAAAAATAAATAGCTTTTAAACCTGAAATATTTGTGATATCTTGGGTGATGCTGGAGAGAAACATTAATGGAGACATCAATGCCCAGAAACTCCATAATAAAATGGAAACGGTTTACATAGGACCATGCTACTGAGGGAACATAAGGAAGGGATATTCATTAGCAGAGAGTCTCCTTTCCCCAGCACTGATTTTGGAAATCCATGAGAAGCTGCTGGATTTTGCTGTAACTTGGATATTACCCTGTAAAAACCTCTCAGTCAACCAACAAAGAACGTTGTGGTTTATAATAAGCAGGTCTAAAATGAACAGACAGCATTCTATTTGGAAGGATGCCACCATGACCAAGGAAGACAAAAACAGATCAGCTGGGTAGAAGGAATTGCAAGCTACATGTCATGATATTTTGGTTGTTAACCTACTCATTGGCAGTGACCAGTGCTCTGGCCATATGGTCAGGCAGAAGGACAACAGAACACTGGCATATCAAAGGGATATTCATATGGGGCATAGTCCTATGGAAATTATTATGAAAAATTGAGAGACACATTAAAGTAGGGCATGCCAGTGCCCATCAGAAGAATCTCCTTTCAGCATCTGAGGATGATTGGAGTTGACAAGCATATATCCTCATAGGCTCTCTTAAGACGGCCACCTGAGTGCATAAAATAAATTGAATATGTATGCATTGCAGCAAAACAGGGTTGGACTATTTCTAGATATAGTCTTCTTGTATCTTCTGAGGTATAAAATGCCCATAAGAACTGTTCTATCTTGAGAAAGAACAGAGCTGGGGAGATCATGCTCCTTGACTTTAGACTATACTTCCAAGCTACAGTCATCAAAAGAGTATGGTAAAGGATGATAACAGACACATAGGTCAATGGAACAGGATAAAAAGCCCAGAAATAAGCTCATGCACTTATGATCAACTAATCTATAGCAAAGGAAGCAAGAATGTACAGTGGAAAAAAGAGAGTCTCTTCAATAAGTGGTGCTGGGAAAACTGGATAGCTACATGTAAAGTAATGACATTAGAACATTCTCTAACATCATATACAAAAAATAAATTCAAAATGGATTAAAAACCTAAGTGTAAGACCGGATACTATAGAACTTCTAGAGGAAAGCATAAGCAGAACATTCTTTGACATAAATCACAGGAATATTCTTTTGGATCCATCTCTTGAAGTTAAAAAAAAAATGAACAAATGAGATCTAAATAAAAGTGTTTGCACATCAAAGAAAATCATGGACAAAATGAAAAGACAACTTACTTAATGGGGGGAAATATTGCAAAATGATACAACTGATAAGAGATCAACATCCAACATATATAGATAGTTCATACAACTCAACATCAAAACAGACAACTTAAAAATGAGCCAAAGAACTAATAGACATTATTTTGAAGAGGGAATTCAAATGGCCAACTACTCAATGATGCTAAACATCACCAATCATCAGAGAAATGCAAATCTAAACCAAAATGAAATATTACCTCACACTTGTCAAAATGGCTATCATCAAAAATAACACAAATAAATGTTGGAGAGGATCTGGAGAAAAGGGAACCAACCTTCATACATTGTTGCTCAGAACATAAATCAGTACAGTCACTGTGGAAAACAGTATGGAGGTTTCTCAAAAATCTGAAAATGGAACTACCATATAACCCAGCAATTCCACTCCTCGATATATATCAAAAAACAAAAACAAAAAACAAACAAACAAAAAACAAAAACAAAACACCCAAAACACTAATTGGAAAAGATACATGCATCCCAATATTAACAGCAGCATTATTTACAATAGCCAAGACATGGAAGCAACCTAAATATCAATCAACAGATGAATGGATAAAGAAGAGGTCCGACTCTGTGACCCCATGGACTATGATGGTGGTGGTCAGTTGCTCAGTTGTGCCAAATTATTTGTGACCATATGGAATGTAGCCCACCAGGTTCCTCTGTCCATCGATTCTCCAGGCAAGAATACTGGAGTGGGTTGCCATTTATTCCTCCAGGGGATCATCCCAACCCAGAGATCAAAACCTGGTCTCCTGCATTGCAGGGGGATTCTTTACCAGCTGAGCCACAAGGGAAGCCTAAAGGAGAGGTGGTATATATAAGAACAATGGAATACTACTCAGAAATAAAAAATAATAAAAATCTGCTACTTGAAGCAACATGGATAGACTTGGAGGGCATTATGCTAACTGAAATAAGTTAGAGACAAATACTGTATAATATCACTTAAATGTGGAATCTAAAAAATACAAAACTAGTGAATATAAAAATAGAAGCAGATGAAAATATAGAGAACAAACTAGTGGTTAGCAGCAGCAGGGTACAATTCAGCAATGGGGGAATTGGAGGTACAAACTATTGCATTTTCTCAGTGATTTTAGTTCACTAGGGAAATAAATAGGACTTCAGTAAGGGTAAAACAGAATACAGAGGTGACATCTGTTCAAATTATCCTGTTATAAAGGTGAGTTTTCATTCCAATTCCAAAGAAAGGCAATGAATAATGCTCAAAGTACTGCACAATTGCACTCATCTCACACACTAGTAAATAATGCTCAAAATTCTCCAAGCCAGGCTTCAGCAATATGTGAACCATGAACTTCTGGATGTTCAGGCTGTTTTAGAAAAGGCAGAGGAACCAGAGATCAAATTGCCAACATCCGCTGGATCATTGAAAAAGCAAGAGAGTTCCAGAAAAACATCTATTTCTGCTTTATTGACTATGCCAAAGCCTTTGATTGTGTGGATCAAAATAAACTGTGGAAGATTCTGAAAGAGATGGGCATATGAGACCACCTGACCTGCCTCTTGAGAAACCTGTATGCAGGTCAGGAAGCAACAGTTAGAACTGGACATGGAACAACATGGACAACATGGACATGGTTCCAAATAGGAAAAGGAGTACGTCAAGGCTGTATATTGTCACCCTGCTTATTTAACTTATATGCAGAGTACATCATGAGAAACGCTGGGCTGGAAGAAGCACAAGCTGGAATCAAGATTGGCAGGAGAAATATCGATAAACTCAGATATGCAGATGACACCACCCTTATGGCAGAAAGTGAAGAGGAACTAAAAAGCCTCTTGATGAAAGTGAAAGAGGAGAGTGAAAAAGTTGGCTTAAAGCTCAACATTCAGAAAATGAAGATCATGGCATCTGGTCCCATCACTTCATGGGAAGTAGAGGGGGAAACAGTGGAAACAGTGTCAGACTTTATTTTTGGGGGCTCCAAAATCACTACAGATGATGACTGCAGCCATGAAATTAAGACACTTACTCCTTGGAAGAAAAGTTATGACCAACCTAGATAGCATATTGAAAAGCAGAGATATTACTTTGCCAAAAAAGGTCCATCTAGTCAAGGCTATGGTGGTCATGTATGGATGTGAGAGTTGGACTGTGAAGAAAGCTGAGCACTGAAGAATTGATGTTTTTGAAGGGTGGTGTTGGAGAAGACTCTTGAGAGTCCCTTGTACGGCAAGATCCAACCAGTCCATCCTAAAGGAGACCGGTTCTGGCTGTTCATTGTAAGGACTGATGCTAAAGCTGAAACTCCAATACTTTGGCCACCTCATGCTAAGAGTTGACTCATTGGAAAACACCCTGATGCTGGGAGGGATTAGGGGCAGGACAAGAAGGGGATGACAGAGAATGAGATGGCTGGATGGCATCACTGACTCGATGGACATGAGTTTGGGTAAACTCTGGGAGTTGGTGATGAACAAGGAGGCCTGGCGTGCTGTGATTCATGCAGTCACAAAAAGTCGGACACGACTGAGCAACTGAACTGAACTGAACTGAAGCTATCCTAAATCTATATCACTTGCCATAATGCCACTTGACTCTGTTGTCATTTTATACTCATTCTTTTCTCTGGTTAATACTAGTTACATCTCCATTATGAGACTGTATGTATCAGATTCACTGCTGAATCTCCAAGATCTGGCATAGTACCTGGAATATCATCAGTGCTCAATATATATTTGAGGGATGAATAAATGGATCAATGAACGAAACAAATATACAGAGACAAAAATGGGAGGGCACTGAGGGTAGGAGAGAAGCTTTAGATGTTTAAAATTAAAAAAAGAAAAAAGCCTTCTTTAAACTAACTTAAGAAGACCCTATAATAGTTGTACTATGATTGTAAAAATATATCATTTATATTTTATCAGTTCATGAGTTCCTTTATAGAAATACCTGGACACTTTCATAGTTTTAACTTCCAAATTTAACTTGCTTTTCATCAACAAACAGCTTGAAAATGCACCATAAAACCAGTGTGCCACATTCTACTGCTGCACTAACCATGTAAGGAACAGAAGCAGGGGAATGTGCCCTTTATGTGGATTTTCAACTGAGAGTGAAATATTGCTTTGAGCCTTGCAAATCTCTCTGTAATACAGTGATGACAGATTGGAAAGTTAATTCATAACCTTGCAAACTTTTTGTTCCCACAAATCACAGAAAGAAGGGACTCATTTTTAAAAGCATGTCTGAAGCATCCAGAGCGCTTTATATACTTGTAAATGATTTAATCCCAGCTATTTCTTGTTATCAAGTATCTCTTTACATATGTAATTAATATAATCCATCACTATTATGACATAAACAGCAGTCTGATGTAGCCTTCTCTTTCAAAGAATAACATTTCATTTGTCAATCAGCAATATCTTAAGGTATCTTTTAAAATTTGCAGAGCAGAACATACAAAGAGTTGAACATCACCCATATCTATAAACTTTCAATTAAGAGCTACTCAGAGCTAAATCATTAAAAGGATGACAGAGCTTGTACTGCATTCATTTGAAGATTTTAATGTTGATTTAAGCTTACAGTAACTTTCATAAAGTAGAATAAAGAAATAAGCATATTCTTTTAGGAAAAGATGACAAAATTATAAATGTATAGTAACTACTTTAAGTAAAAACGTCTTAATAGAGAAAATGCAAGATAATTCTCAAATATTCCTAAATGACACAGAAAATAAATGATTTGCTACCTGGGGCTAGTTTCTTTTTCTGTCATTGTGATTAAAATATCTATTATTAGAGCTGCTCATTTTGTTTATAAAAAGCTATCCTAAATCTTCTGAATATTTCACTCTCCTTTCACTTTCATCAAGAGGCTTTTTAGTTCTTCTTCACTTTGTGCCGTAAGGGTGGTATAATCTGCATATCTGAGGTTACTGATATTTCTCTTGGTAAACTTGATTCCAGCCTGAGCTTCATCCAGCCCAGTGTTTCTCATGATGTACTCTGAATATAAGTTAAATAAGCAGGGTGACAATATACAGCCTTGACATACCCCTTTTCCTATTTGGAACCAGTCTGTTTTTCCATGTCCATTTCTAACTGTTGCTTCCTGACCTGCATACAGATTTCTCAGGAGGCAGGTCAGGTGGTCTGGTATTCCCATCTCTTTCAGAATTTCCCACAGATTTTGTGATCCACACAGTCAAAGGCTTTGACATAGACAGTAAAGCAGAAATAAATGTTTTTCTGGAACTCTCTTGCTTTTTTGATGATCCAGCAGATCCAACATTTTGATCTCTGATTCCTCTGCCTTTTCTAAAACACCTTGAACATCAGGAAGTTCACGGTTCACATATTGTTGAAGCCTGGCTTGGATAATTTTGAGCATTACTTTACTAACATGTGAGATGAGTGCAATTATGTGGTAGTTTGAACATTCTTTGGCATTGCCTTTCTTTGGGAGTAGAATGAAAACTGACCTTTTCCAGTTCCATGGCCACTGCTGAGTTTTCCAAATTTGCTGGCATATTAGGTGCATATTCAGAAGATTTATCATATTAAAAAGCAGAGCCATTACTTTGCCAACAAAGGTCCATCTAGTCAAGGCTAGTTTATTCCAGTAGTCATGTATGGATGTAAGAGTTGGACTATAAAGAAAGTTGAGTTCTGGGTGTGAGAGTTGGACTGTGAAGAAAGCTGAGCACCAAAGAATTGATGCTTTTGAACTGTGGTGTTGGAGAAGACTCTTGAGAGTCCCTTGGACTGCAAGGAGATCCAACCAGTCCATTTTAAATGAGATCATTGCTGGGTGTTCTTTGGAAGGAATTATGCTAAAGCTGAAACTCCACTACTTTGGCCACCTCATGTGAAGAGTTGACTCATTGGAAAAGACTCTGATGCTGGGAGGGATTGAGGGCAGGAGGAAAAGGGGACAACAGAGGATGAGATGGCTGGATGGCATCACCGACTCGATGGACGTGAGTTTGTGTGAACTCCAGGAGTTGGTGATGGACAGGAATGACTGGCGTGCTGCAATTAATGGGGTCACAAAGAGTCAGACACGACTGAGTGACTGAACTGAGCGCTGAAGAATTGATGCTTTTGAACTGTGGTGTTGGAGAAAACTCTTGAGAGTCCCTTGGACTGCAAGGAGGTCCAACCAGTCCATCCTATAGGAAATCAGTCCTGAATATTCATTGGAAGGACTCATGCTGAAGCTGAAACTCCAATACTTTGGTCACCTGATGTGAAGAGCTGACTCATTGAAAAAGACCCTGGTGCTGGGAAAGATTGAAGACAGGAGAAGGAGATGACAGAGGATGAGATGGTTGGATGGCATCACCAACTCAATGGACATGAGTTTAAGTAAGCTCTGGGAGTTGGTGATGGACAGGGAGGCCTGGCATGCTGCAGTCCATGGGGTTGCAAAGAGTTGGACACGACTGAGTGACTGAACTGAACTGAAATCTTCTGAAATTCAAATGTGGTGTGATTCAGCTAATAAAGTAAATCACCATTAGTGTTATATTATTTAACTGTCACATAATGTAGAGAAACATGTTAAGATAATGATGACATAGGTGGCTTCTGATGAGAAAATGATCCGAAGTATTATCCACAAAAAGCTGTCCTTCAGTCGCTCAGTTGACTTTTTGTTACCCCATGGACTGCAGCATGCCAGTCTTCTCTGTCCTTCACTGTCTCCTGGAGTTTGCTCAAACTCATGTACATTGAGTTGGTGATGCTATCTAACCATTTCAACCGCTGCCACCCTTTTCTTCTGTTGCCTTCAATCTTTACCAACATCAGGGTCTTTATTAATGACTTAGCTCTTCGCATTAGGTAGCCAAAATATTGGAGATTCATCATGAGCTCTTTCAATGGATATCCACAGTCGATTTCCTTTAGGGTTGACTGGTTTGATATCTTTGTTGTTCAAGGAACTCTCAAGAGGCTTATCCAACATTGAAGTTCAAAAGCATCAATTCTTTAGGACTCAACATTCTCTACAGTCCAGTACATGACTACTGGAAAAACCATAGCTTTCACTAGATGGACTTTTGTCTGCAAAGTAATGTTTCTGCTTTTTAATATGCTGTTTAGGTTTGTCATGGTTTTTCTTCCAAGGATCAAGCATCTTTTAATTTTATGGCTTCAGTCACCATCTGCAGTGATTTTGGAGCCCAAGAAAATAAAATCTGTCACTGCTTCCACTTTTTCCCATCATTTGCCATGAAGTGATGGGACTTGATGCCATGATCTTAGTTTCTTGAATGTTGAGTTTCAAGCCAGCTTTTTCACTCTTCTCTTTCACCTTCATCAAGAGGCTTTTTAGTTCCTCTTCACATTCTGCCATTAGAGTGGTATCATTTGCATGTCTGAGGTTATTGATATTTATCCTAGTAATCTTGATTCCAATTTGTTATTCATTCAGCCCTTCATTTTGCAGGATGTACTCTGCACAGAAATTAAATAAGCAGGGTGACAATATACAGCCTTGACATACACCTTTCCTAATGTTGAACCAGTCGATTGTTCTGTGTCCAATTCTAAATGCTGCTTCTTGACCTGCATACACATTTCTCAGGAGGCAGGTAAGGTGGCCTGGTATTCCCATCTCTTTAAGAAATTTCCACAGTTTGTTGTGATCCACACTGCTAAAGGCTTCGGTGTACTCAATAAAGCAGAAGTAGATGTTTTTCTGGAATTCCTTTGCTTTTTCTATGATTGAATGAATGTTGGCGATATGATCTCTGATTCTTATGTTTTTTCTAAATCCAGCTTGTACATCTGGAATTTCTCAGTTCAAGTACTGTTGAAACCTAGCTTGAAGGATATTGAGCATTACCTTACTAGCATACAAAATGAGTGCAATTGTGTGGTAATTTGAACATTCTTTGGTCTTATCTTTCTTTGAGATTGGAATGAAAAGTGACCTTTTCCAGTCCTGTGGCCACTGCTAAGTTTTCCAAGTTTTCCAAGTCATTGCAGCACTTTAACAGCATCATCTTTTAGGATTTGAAATAGCTCAGCTGGAATTCCACCACCTCCACTAGCTTTGTTAATAGTAATGCCTCATAAGGCCCAAATGACTTCACACTCCAGGATGTCTCACTCTAGGTGAGTGATCATACCATCATGGTCGTCTGGGTCATTAAGTCCTTTTTTGTATAGTTTTGTGTATTCTTGCTACCTCTTCTTGTCTCTTCTGCTTCTGTTAAGTCCTTGCCATTTCTGTTCTTTATTGTGCACATCTTTGCCTGAAATATTCCCTCAGTATCACCAATTTTTTTTTAACGCGATCTCTAGTCTTTCCCAGTCTTTTGTTTTCTTGTTTTTTGCATTGTTCACTTAAGAAAGCTTTCTTATCCTTGGTATTCTCTGGAACTCACTTGGGTATACCGTTCCCTTTCTCCTTTGCCTTTCACTTCTCTTCTTTTCTATGCTATTTTTAAGGCCTCCTCAGACAACATTTGAGCCTTCTTGCATTTCTTTTTTTTTAAGATGGTTTCAGTCACTGCCTGCTGTACAATGTTATGAACCCCTGTCCATAGTTTTTCAGGCACTTTATAAGATATAGTCTCTTGAGTCTATTTGTCACGTACACAGTATAATCATAAAGGATTTGATTTAGGTCATACTTGAATGGGCTACTGGTTTCCCTTGCTTTCTTCAAATTAAGTCTGAGTTTTGCAATAAGGACTTTATGATCTAGCCACAGTCAGTTTCAGGTCTTGATTTTTCTGACTGTATAGAGCTTCTCCATCTTTGGCTACAAAGAATATAATCAATCTGATTTTGGTATTGGCCATCTGTTGATGTCCATGTGTAGAGTTATCTCTTTTGTGGTTGGAAGAGGGTGTTTGCTATGTATGACCAGTGTCTTCTCTTGGCAAAACTCTGCTAGCCTTTGGCCTGCTTCATTTTGTACTCCAAGGCCAAAGTTGCCTGTTACTCCAGATATCTTTTGATTTCCTACCTTTGCATTCCATTGGGACTTCCCTGGTGGCTCAGATGGTAAAGCGTCTGTCTACAATGCGGGAGACCTGGGTTCGAGCCGTGGGTTGGGAAGATCCCCTGGAGAAGGAAAGGCAACCCACTCCAGTACTATTGCCTGGAAAACCCATGGACAGAGGAGCCTACAGGTAGGCTACAGGCTACAGCCTGGTAGGCTACAGGCTATGGGGTCGCAAAGAGTCGGACACGACTGAGTGGCTTCACTTTGCATTCCAATCCCCTATGATGAAAAGGACATCTTTGTGTGTGTGTGTGTGTGTGTGTGTGTATTAGTTCTAGAAGGCCATGTAGGTCTTCACAGATTTGTTAAACTTCATCTTCTTCACCATCAGTGTTTGGGGCATAGAGTTGGATTACTGTGATATTGAATTATTTGCCTTAGAAAAGAACAGAGATCATTCTGTCGTTTTTGAGACTGTACCTAAGTACTGCATATCAGACTCTTGTTTATTATGAGATCTACTCCATTTCTTCTAAGGGATTCTTGCCCACAGTAGTAGATATAATGGTCATCTGAATTAAATTCGACCATTCCCATTCATTTTTGCTCACTGATTCCTAAAGTGTCGATGTTCACTGTTGCCATCTCCTGCTTGACTACGTCCAATTTACCTTGATTCGTAGACCTAGCATTCCAAGTTCCTATGCACTATTGTTCTTTACAACATCAGACGTTACTTTCACCACCAGGCACATCCAAAACTGAGTGTTGTTTTTGCTTTGGCCCATTCTTTTCATTCTTTCTGGAACTATTTCTCTGTTCTTCCCCAGTAGATGGACACCTAGCCACCTGGTGGGCTTGTCTTCCCATGTCATCTTTTTACCTTTTCATGCTGTTCATGGGGTTCTTGAGGCAAGAATATTGTAGTGTTTTGTCATTCCCTTCTCCAGTGGACCATGTTCTGTCAGACCTCTCCACTAATACACAGATCACATTTTGTCAGAACTCCCCACCATGGCCCAGACCACAATTTGTCAGAACTCTCCATGCCCCATTCATCTTAGGTGGCCCTGCATGGCATGGCTCTTAATTTCATTAAGTTACACAAGGCCTGATCCATGAGATCATTTTCGTTAGCTTTCTGTGATTGTGACTTTCATTCTGGAGGCTATGAGATTATAGTGGGTCAGTAAAAATAAGGAATGAGGTGACAGAACTAGAACCAATGTGATAGCAGACAGGTGTTCAATGGAAAGATGACCCAAATAGTATATGCCTATTGAGAGAGTCAATTCCTAGGCAGGTTGATAAGAAGCCCAGGGGTCCCCAAGGAGAGAGGGGTCTCAAGGAGGAGGAAAGGACACACTTTTTTGTCTACATTCCTTAGTCTTAGTCAATTACACAACTCAGTTTAAACTCTGTACTAGTGATTATACAACAACAATCTATCCTGCTTGAGGACAGTTTCTCCTTCCTGAAAACCTCCTGAGTAATCCTGATATTTTAGAATGTATATTATGGGAGTGGGTCTGGTAGGATCTTTCTATTGTTAAATTCTAATCTTGTTATCCTAAAATGTAAATTGTGGGAGTGGGTCTGGTAAAATTTTCACAAACTTGAGACATTCTTTTGATTCATTGCAATAACTAATTAAAAGGTATATAACTCCATTTCTCACACTAGCAAGGGGGTACTCTTTCTGCCCCCTTCTGATGTCTGTGTCAGAAGCTTTCTGTATCCCTTTTATACTTTAATAAAACTCCATTACACAAAAGCTCTGAGCGATCAAGCCTCATCTCTGGCCCCGGATTGAATTCTTCTCCTCCAGAGGCCAAGAATCCAAGCATCTTTCATGGTTCAGCAACAACATTTCACTATGCTATTCTCTCCTGGAGACGGAGTTTATTCCCCCATCCCTATTGAGTGTGAGCTGGATTCGGTGATGATCTTCCAAAGAACAGAGTACAGAAAAGGGAAAATGATAACGTTATAATGGATAAACCTAGCAAAGATTACTGTCTTACTCAGTTTAGGTTGCTGTAACAGGAACCGTAGTAAGAGAGTTGACTTGCACATGACAGAAATCTATTTCTCACAGTCAGTTCTGGAGGTTAGGAGTCCAGGAATAAACTACAAACATGGTTGGGTTCTGGTGAGAGCCCTCTTCTGTGTTTCAACATATGAATTTTGTAGAGGGACAAACCTTCAGTCCATTGCAACTATCTTGAGCAAGTGATCAAGGATAACATTACCAGTGATGAGTCATGTTGATACCATGTACCTCCTGATATGGTGTGATGGAAAGGGGATTTTAACTTTGTGGCATTCCTCTGAAAATCACTAACTTCTGTATAATAATAAGAAAATAATTAGACAAATTTCAACAGAGGGACATTCTAAAAATACTTGACCAGTCCTTTTTAAAAACTGTCAATATCAAGGAAAATAAGGAAAGACTGAGAAACTATCACAACCAAGACCAGCCTAAGGAAATTGATGACTAAAAGAAATATGCTATCCTTGATTGAATCCTGGAACAGAAAAAAAGAAAAAGGACATTAGTGGAAAAACTGGTGAAATACAAATGACATCTGGAAGTTTAGTTAGTAATAATGTTGGTTTCTTAGTTTTTACCAATGCACCACAATAATGTAAGATATTACCATGAGGGGTGTATGGTATAAGGAAATTGTACTGATTTTTGTATTATTTTCTGTAAATCTAAAATTATTCCAAAATAAAGACTTTATTTTTTAAAATAATGTGAAAAATCTCTTTGAATCTTTGTCACCATTATCAGAATAAATTATAAGGGGCTTTTTTTATATAAAAGAGGAGGGGTGAGAAAAGGATTAAGAGTAATAAATGGAAGGTCATAGGCTTTGGAGCATGTTTGCTGGGACTGCTATTACAGAATACCACAGACTGTGGAGCTGAAACTACAGAAAGTTATCTCTCATAGTTCTGGAGACTAAAAGTCCTGGCCAAGGTGTTAGTAAGCTTGATTTCTTTTGAGGCCTCTGTCCTTGGTGTGTTGATGGCCATCTTCTATGTGAGTCTTTGCATGGTCTTCCCTATATGTGTTTGTGTCCTAATCTCTTATTATAAGGACACAAATCATGTTGGAGTAGGGCCCAGTTTTGTGAGCTCATTTTATCTTAACTAACTTTAGAGGCCCTATCTCCGAATACACTCACATTCTGAAGTATCTAGTGGTTAGGGTATCAACATAGGAATTTGCAGGGGAAAGGGACACAACTCAGCCCATAACATAGTGTAACAGACCTGAGTTAAAACCCCTCATATTAATATATAAAACCACATGCAACATTTCTTGGCACAAATTAATTTTTATATATTTGTGAATTTTTGTGGTAGTGGTGGTTATAAATATTTTCTTGGAAAACTCTGAGGTTGTACAGATTCTCCTATTATTCTGACAAAGGGAGAGCAGTAATAATTCAGATGGAATTTCATACCAATCCAGAAGCACATGGCCTCAATGTCAGCAATGAGTTGATTTGAGAGGAATAAGAAAGGTAATTTTTCTTGCATACTTAAATGTTTGGACTGAGATTTACATTTGCTATATCAGTTTATGTCAAAATTGAAGAGAACTCTCCCTTGAAATGCCCAACAGCTAATCTATAGGTACAGTATACAACAAATCATACAAAGTATTCCCGATTATGTGAAAACTGAGCTTATAGTGGGTCAGTATGTGCAGTGAAAGAAATGGCAGTACTGACACGCCTGGTGACTCTGCTGCCTTCTAGGAGGCATTCACAATTAGAGGATTTATGTTGAATACTGTCTGGATTCTCAGGGCTCTGGCACAAGAGGAAGACAAGGTAAGATCCATATAGTCTATTCAGTGCCAAGACCAAAAAAAAGTTTAGTAAAATAAGGCACCAAATCTATAAAATACTATTTAAATAAGTTACAGAAAAATGATTAAAATGCCAGTATGAATTTTCCTTTTTACCTCTCTTACAAAGTAATTGACAAACAAAGGAAACATGAGCAAGATTATGTGCAGCTCTCTTCTAGGTACCCGGAAAAAGGGAAGAGCTTCACCAAAGTCTGCCAGCATTTCCCCCATCCTTGAATAAAGTGCATTGCTGCCATCAATTCAACACCAGCTGCAAATAGATCCATATGTTATCTATTGTTTCTCTCTTGCCCTCTCTATTTTATTTTATTTTTTTTTTAGTAGAGAAAACAATGTTTGTGCCAGGCAGACAGTTGTGATAACGGTCTAGGCCCCTGTATTACTCAGGGATTGCCATAGGAACAGAACGACTGGGAGTGAAGTGAAAGTTGCTCAGTCGTGTCTGACTTTTTATGATCCCATGAACTATATACAGTACATGGAATTCTGCAGGCCAGAATACTGGAGTGGGTAGCCTTTCCCTTCTCTAGGGGATCTTCCCTGGGAGATACATCTATATATCTAATCTGTGTGTGTGTGCATGCACATTCACATCTGACTCTTTGCAGTCCCATGGACTGTAGCCTGCCAAGTTCCTCTGTACCTGGGGTTTCTTAAGCAAGAATACTGGAGTGGGTTGCCATCTCCTACTCCAGGGGATCTTCCCCACCCAGGGATTGAACCCACATCTCCTCTGTCTCCTGCACTGGCAGGTGGATTGTGTACCTCTGAACCACCAGGGAAGGCCATTAGATGATGGTAGAAAGATAGTATTGTTGGATGATAATGGACCTAACATAACTGCACTTCTTATCACTAACTTTGAAGCATATCTTTTCCTCATAATTATCTATGTGATTTTGAATTTCTTGGCATATCAAATAGTATTGCAGAGAAATTAGAGCTACCTCTTCTAAGAAATTATTACTTATATTAACTATTCTCTCATCTAACTCCTACAACCACCACATGCAGTAGGTACTATCACTATATTCAAGTTACAGATGAAAAAATTGAAATGTCCTAAGCTTCCAGAGGATTTAAGGGACTTCCCCCTTTCCACACAGATGGGAAGTAGAAGAGACTGCGATTTGCACCCAGAAGTCTGGCTCCAAAGCTTCTCCTTATAGCACTCAAGCTGCCTCCTTTTCCCAGGGGCATCATCTCTCTCACTGGAACCTTTTTTTAAACTTATTGCAAACCATGCAAATAAAGTTGTTGCACATATTGATAAAGAGAATAAAGATGAATTCATGTATTAAGATTTTACTTGTAATTAATTTTAAGCAGTTAATATTTTCCCCATGAGGATTAAGACACAAACGGAGGCTTTAGATTTACATAAAATAATACACACAGGAAGCTAAGATCTAGAGAGGGAAGATCATTACTCAAGGTCACATAAGGTGTTAGTGGCAAAGGAGTAGAGTCTAGGCCTCCTGTCTAGGGATGCTCTTTCTACAGATACTTGAGAGGACACAGAATTTGTTCTTAAACTCTCAAACATCATGAAGTGCACTACCTTTAGGATAAGTCAGGATACGACTGCTTAATCATCCCTTTCATGACACAGTATTCTGATATCAAGACTCAATCCTTGTCTAAAAACAAAATGCATGCTTCTAAGTGGCATCAAGCCCAGAAACAAACACACAAAAAAGTTAATTCACAAAAGTTAAACATCTGTTTGTATTTGGCTACCTACCAGCAAGTGAACATTCATTTATTTCAGATGAGCTTGTGTGTTTTTCTTGAAAATGGTAAACCTTTGGAAAATGTGAACATTTGTTCCTTTCATTATTGTGGTGAAAACAAAGGTTTGGAGGGGACATAAGGGAAATGCAAACATTTACAAACATCTCCCACAGGCCAGCTGGTAGAGTTATTGGCAAAAAGAACAGGCAGAGATAAGCAAATTTGGATATTTTTTTTTGCTTTAATAAAAAAGTTCTTATTTTCATTAAATTATTTTCAACATGTGTACCTTTTATTTTAAAGTGGTGTGTGTGTGTTTCTAGGAATACGTTTATAATAGAAATTTGCCTAATCAAACATTTCTGAGAATTGTCACCTATCATCATCACTCTAGCTGTGACACATTGCTAATGAGGTCAACTATTCCCTATTATTGATCTAATGTAGTCATCTCAGTGAGAATACTTAATGTGGCCTGATGCTTATCTCAATGTAAACCAACCTCCCCTTGCTGGTTCATATAATATACCAGCTTCTAGCTACTGAATGTACAAGTGAGTGAGTCTTATGTACTGTCCTGGAGAGTTATAAACAAAGCAAGCAAATATTTTCAATTAAGAGGACCTCGATGATCTCTTTGTCTGAAATACCAAGAATTTTAGGTCATTTTGTTCTCTTCATGTTAACTAAACATAACCAGATGTACATGGCACAATGTGAAATGAGAGTCCGGTGCTTTACTTTTGGAAATAGTCTTAAATTGGCAAAGAGAATATATCAGAATTTAAAATGCTTTATTTTCTTTATTTTTAAAATGCTGTAAAATGCTTTATTCTCTGCAAATTGCATTCTCTTACTCACAGATTCAAGTGTTAGGTGTCTTTTCCAAATTACAATAAAATGATTTTATTGTTTGATACCTTATGATAGCATAAAATTCTCTATGAGATGGCTGAAAAGGGAGCACTATCTGTCTGGTATAGAGCAATTTTTCATAAATTAAAATTTCTATTGAATTAGTCACACGTGGCAACTCTAAACTGCAACAACCCGAACACAAGCATGGAAACCAAATTGTGCCTTAGAATACAAGACTGCTATCATTTTAAAAGATAATTTTCAAAATGGATCTTTCTAATTTTAACTTACTATCTCATATGTGGATGCATGCTACCATGTCCTGTTCTAAGATTCCTATTTCACAACACTCAATAAGAATAAATGTACATAGGGACCTGACAAAATAAAATATGTCTTTCCTTCTCTTCCTTCTCACTATTCTCTGTCATTAGAATCAAATTTTACTCCAATGTTCTTCAAAATAATTTGTGTTCTTTTCATTTCACTCACAAATATTCCCTTTCAGATCCATGGGGAAATAAACATATAAAGCAGAGATGTACAATGGTTTAGATAATTATTTCAAATTACTCCAACTTTATAACAAATAGTTGCATTATACTTAATTAGAACTTAACATTCAAAAAAGATTTTATAATAGATAATTTAAAAAAAAAGAGTAGAAATTTCTGAACTGGCCAATAGATGAAAATTATTTTATACAGAATCAGAGATTTTTTATTATCATCCATACTGTGATTCTATGAAATATAATCCCAGTCCATATTTTAATGCCAAAACACAAGAAAATTATAAATAACTATAAACATCTATATATACACTCACACAAATCATTATATACGTACTCCCTTACACAGAAAGCAGAAGGCTATTGGCAAAAAAATATTATAGGTTTTGCCATTTAATAGATATATTATCTCAAAAAAATTTACCATTCTGAGTATGTTTGTACTCTGTAAAATACTGAGGAAAATGGTTTTCATGGTGCTAAGATACTCAAGGAAAATAATGTGACTGTTCATTGTATAAACTATGAAGTGCTGTGCATATGTAAGATTTTTGTTTTTCTTCTTTTCTATTCCAAGTCTGGATATAGAGCCAAGTCAAAAATATTTCTAGAATGAATCTGTACATTCATAGGACATACTTTTACTCTCTATATAACTCTGAAGGAATTTTCCATGTCATGTGGACTTCTCATTCTAGTATGGCTAATAACTTTTACATACTGTGTAACAGATGTGAGTTAAAAGAGTCACAGCCCTGGAAATCCAGTTGAGAATAAGAGAAAGAAAAAAAAATTATACGTTTTTAGAAATGAAAAAGTGGGTATAATTACAGAGTTAGAGATTTAAGGAAGTAAAAAATATTTCCTATCTCTATGCTAATACATTTAAAAATTCCAATCAAATGGACAATTTTCTAAGAAAATAAGTGACTAGTTAAAAAGAACTAGAAAATTCAAGTAAACTAATAATCATGAAGTAAATCAGAAAATACATATTAAAGAAATATTTTAGTTTTTCTTGATTCCTTTCTATCTTTCACAACTCACACTCACTCAGTAAGGAAATCCTATAATTTGTACCTTCAAAGGATATCCAGTTTATGACCAGTACTTTCAACCTTCACCTCTGCCACCCAGATCTAAGCCATTATCTTCTCTAGTCTGGTCTTCTACATAACAGCCTCCTGATTGTTCTCCCTGCTGCACTCCTTCTTTCCTTTAGTCTACTCTTAACATAGCAGCCAGAGAGATCATTTCAAAATAAGTGTCAGCCAAAATGGACTAACAAGAATCAGATTGATCCTCTTATTTTAAGCAATAGGAAAAGAGAAAAAAAATGAAACAAAGATTTTCAGGCACTGGACAACAGACAGTCAGGAATGTGATACCCAACAGGAGGACAACAAGGTAACATTATTATTTTTTTTTCAAGGTAACATTATTATTTCACCAATTTATTTCCTAGGAGCAGATTCTAGGCCACATCTCCAGGAGTGGGACCCCAAACAGGGACTGTGGTCTTGCTGATTTAAGAAAGTATAAATTAAGAACCTGGGAAGACCAATGGGGTGACAATTTTTAGGACATATCACTGGAGAATAGGGAGCTGCATAAAGAGAATGAAAAGATTCTGCAGATAGGCCGAGAAGAACCTTTATGTCTTGGCTGAGTACTGATCTGTGCACTGTCATTGTTGTTGTGTTGCTAAGTTGTGTCCGACTCTTTGCAAACCCGTGGACTGTAGGTCACCAGGCTCCTCTGTCCATGGGATTTCCCAGGCAAGAAAACTGAAGTTGTTTGCCATTTCCTTCTCCAGAGGATCTTCCCAACCACAGATTGAACCCGTGTCTACTGCATTGCAAACAGATTCTTTATGATCTGAGTCACCAGGTAAGTTGGATGTACGCGTACATGAGAGAAAATTACCTGAGGTCTTGAACAGAACAAGCAAAGAAGAGTAAAGAGACCAGTTACTAAAGTTCACACACAATGAGGAATATTTCATCCTTCCACAAATCAGAAAAGAAAAACTTAATAATATATGGGTCATAGGGTTGAATTCTCAGAATGGCATCACCTTAGTAGTGAAGCTAGATTAGCTCTAGATTAAAAGTTGCTATGAATCACACCTAACAAAATTGAAAGCAAGCCTTGAAAGAATCTAAGTAACTCAACTGCAATTCAAAATAAACTCAGCACAATTTAAAACTTAACAACAAATCAGTATTTAAGCAGATAAAATTCCCCAAGCATGCAAGTGTGTTTATGTGTTAGTCACTCAGTTGTATCTGACTCTTTGTGACCCCATGGACTGCAGCCTGAAAAGCTCCTTGTCCATGGAATTCTCCAGGCAAGAACACTGGAGAGGGTTGCCATTTCCTTCTCCAGGGGAACTTCCTGACCCAGGGATCAAACTTGGTCTCCTGCACTGCAGGCAGATTCTTTACTGTCTGAGCCACAAAGGAAATATTAATCAATAGAAAAACAAATTCAAAATTCAGAAATAATAGAACTAGCTGAGAAATATGTCAAAATAATTAATATGTGCATGCTTGTGTGTGTGTGTATGTGTGTGTGTATATATGCATATATGTTTCATATATTCAAGTGGGTAGAAAGAAACAGGAGCATGAGGAGGGAAGAAAAAACTGTCACATGAAACCTGTAGAGATAAAAATACCTGAAGTGAAAAATACACTGAATGTTATTATTAGCAAGTCAGACTGTGTAGAAGAAAATATCAGTGGGTTTGAAGACATAGCAATAGTCTTGCTATGCTAAATTTGGATAAATTTGAAAGTGAGGCACATAAAGAATTTATCCAAATTGAGGAACATAGAGAAAAAAGAATGAAAGGTAATTATGCACAGAGCATCAGTGAACTGTCAGACAAGTTGAAATAATGGCTGGATATTTTCCAAATTTGAAAACAAACTATAAACTCACAGATCTAAGAAATATAATAAATGACAAGGAAAATAAACCTAAAGCCACCACACTACTGATTACATTTCAGTAATCAAATTACTGAAAAACAGTGAAAAAGAGAAAAATTTTAAAACAGCCAGAGCTAAATGACTCATCATATACAGAGGAACACTGATAAAAATGACAATAAACTTCTCATCAAAATTATGAAGACAGCAGCAAGTAGAGCAACATCTTAAAACTGCTTAAAGAAAAAAAAAATCTATAAACCTAGAATTCCTTAACAATAACATGTTTCAAAATGAAGGAAAATAAAGACATTTTCAGGGTCTTAATTTTTCTAGCATCTCATTTTGAGCAATAGAATTCAATGCTATCATGTTTGTATTACATGAAATGTTAAAAGTTCTTCAGTCTAAAGAAAAATTAGACAAAAATTTTTATCTACACAAAGGAAAACCACTAAAAATACTAAATATGTGTTGAATATAAAATAACTACTTTTTTTCATTTTTACAAAGTCATACAAAAATGACAAAAAAATGAAAATATACTATTTTCAGGTCTTTTCACAATACTGAAGTTACATACTTAAAGGTAGAGAGTAGTAAGTTTAAAATGCTATGTTGTATCTTAAAAGGAACCAAAATATGGATTGAAAAAAAAAAAAAAAAAACAGAGAGGAGGAGCTAAAAACTCAACAGTGGAAAACGAAATCATAAAAATCTGTCCAAGGAAAGCACAGAAAGCAGAAAATGGAATAAAAAGCAAATAATACAAAGAGAAAGTATACAACAACATAGTTGGTTGAAACCCAAACCTTTCAATATACACAAACCCAAACCTTTCAATACACACAAAACCCAAACCTTTCAATACACACAAAACCTTTTACACTACAAGTAAAAGTCATTTTGTCATATTATGTAATAAAATAAAACACAAATACATGCTACAGGCCTATCTTGTTTTATACCATCCCACATTACTGAGTAATGTCAGATGCTGAGAAGAACAATATTGCATAGGAACTTGGAACGTTAGGTCCATGAGCCAAGGTAAATTAGATATGGTCAATCAGGAGATGGTGACATCTTAGGGATCAGTGAACTAATATGGATGGGAATGGGCGAATTTAATTCAGATGACCATTATATCTACTACTATGGGCAAGAATCCCTTAGAAGTAGAGTCGGCCTCATAAGAAGAAGGGGAAAAAAAAAAAAGAGTCCAGAATGCAGTACTTGGGTGCAACCTCAAAAACTAAAGAATGATCTGTTTGTTTCCAAGGCAAACCATTCAATATCACAGTAATCCAAGTCTATGCCCCAACCACTGATGCCAAAAAGCTGAAGTTTAACAATTCTGTGAAGACTTACACAGCCTTCTAGAACTAACACACACACACACACACACACACACACACATAAAGATGTTCTTTTCATCAAGGGGTCTGGAATGCAAAAGTAGGAAGTCAAGAGATACCTGGAAGAACAGGCAAGCTTGGCTTTGGAGTGCAAAATGAAGCAGGGTAAAGGCTAACAGAGTTGTGCCAAGAGAACACGCTGGTCATAGCAAACGCCAACACAAGAGATAACTCTAACATGGACATCACCAGATGGCCAATACCAAAATCAGATTGATTACATTCTTTGTAGTCGAAGATGGAGAAGTTCTATACAGTTAGCAAAATCAAGACCTGGAGCAGACTGTGGCTCAGATCATGAAATCCCAAATGCAAAATTCAGACATAAATTGAAGAAAGTAAGGAAAACCATTAAAACATTCAGGCATGGCCTAAATCCAATCCCTTATGATTATAAAGTAGAGGTGATGAACAGACTCAAGGGATTAGATCTGACAGAGTGCCTGAAGAACTATGAATGGAGGTTCATAACATTGTATGGGACATGGTGACCAAAACCATCCCAAAGAAAAAGAAATGCAGAAAGGAAAGGTGATTGTCTGAGGAGGTCTTACAAATAGCTGAGAAAAGAAAAGAAGTGAAAGGCAAAGGAGAAAGGGAAAGATATATTCAGCTGAATGCACAGTTCCAGAGAATACCAAGGAGAGATAAGAAAGCCTCCTTAAAAGAACAATGCAAAGAAATAGAGGAAAACAATAGAATGGGAAAGACTAGAGATCTCTTCAAGAAAATTAGAGATACCAAAGGAACATTTCATGCAAAGATAGGCACAATAAAGAACAGAAAGGGCAAGGACATAACAGAAGCAGAAGAGATTAAGAAGAGGTGGCAAGAATACACAGAAGAACTATACAAAAAAAGTCTTAATGACCCAGATAACCATGATGGTGTAGTTAACCTCAGTCACTCACCTAGAGCTAGACATCCTGGATTGTGAAGCCAACTGGGCCTTAGGAAGAATCACTACGAACAAAGCTAGTGGAAGTGATGAAATTCCAACTGAGCTATTTCAAATCCTAAAAGATAATGCTGTTAATGCTGCACTCAGTATGCCACCAAATTTGGAAATCCAGCAGTGGCCACAGGACTGTAAACGTTCAGTTTTAATTCCGATCCGAAAAAAAGGCAATGCCAAGGAATGTTCAAACTACCACACAATTGTACTCATTTCACATGCTAGCAAAGTAATGTTCAAAATTCTCCAAGCTAGGCTTCCACAGTACATGATCTGAGTACTTCCAGATGTTCAAGCTGGATTTATAAAAGGCAGAGGAATCAGAGGTCATATGGCCAACATTCATTCGATCATAGAAAAAGCAAGGGAATTCCAGAAAAATATCTACTGATGCTTCATTGACTACACTAAAGCCTTTAACTAACTAAAGCCTGTGGGTCACAATGAACTGTGGAAAATTCTTAAAGAGATGGGAATACCAGACACCTTACCTGCCTCCTTAGAAATCTGCATGCAGGTCAAGAAGCAACAGTTATAACTGGACATAGAACAATGAACTGGTTCAAAATTGGGAAATGAGAATGTCAAGGCTGTATATTGTCACTTCACTTATTTAACTTCTATGCAGAGTATATCATGTGAAATGCTGAGATGGATGAACCATGAGCTGGAATCATGATTGCCAGGAGAAATATCAGTAACCTCAGATAATGCAGATACCACTCTAATGACAGAAAGTAAAGAGAAACTAAAGAGCCTCTTGATGAAGGTGAAAGATGAGAGTGAAAAACCCAGCTTAAAACTCAACATTCAAAAAACTAATATCATGGCATCCAGTCCCATCAGTTCATGGCAAATAGATGGGGAAAAAATTATTTTCTTGGGCTCCAAAATCACTGAGGATGGTGACTACAGCCCTGAAATTAAAAGATGCTTGTTCCTTGGAAGAAAAGCTATGAGAAACATAGACAGCACATGAAAAAGAAGAGACATCATTTTGCCGAGAAAGGTCCAAATAGTCAAAGCTGTGATTTTTCCAGTAGTCATGTAGAAATGTGAGAGTTGGACCATAAAGAAGGTTGAGTGCCGAAGAATTGATGCTTTTGAACTGTGGTGTTTGAAAGACTCCTGAGAGTCCCTTGGACAACAGGGAGATCAAACCAGTCAATCCTAAAGGAAATCAACCCTGAATATTCATTGGAAGGACTGATACTGAGACTGAAGCTCCAATACTTTGGCCACCTGATGTGAAGAGCCAACTCATTGGAAAAGACCCTGATCCTTGGAAAACTGATGGTAGGAGGAGAAGGAGGCGACAGAGAATGAGATGATTCGATGGCATTACTAACTCAATGGACATGAGTTTGAGCAAACTCTTGGAGATGGTAAAGGACAGGGAAGCCTGGTGTGCTGCAGTCCGTGGGGTTGCAAAGAGACACGACATTGTGACTGAACATCAACAACTTTAATATGTTAATATATACTGCATTTTTTATAAACTGAAGGTTTCTGGCAATCCTGCATCAGGGAATTCTATTGGCACCATTTTTCTAACAGCTTTTGATCACTTTTTTCTCCAGGCCACATTTTGGTATATCTCACAACGTTTCCAACTTTTTCATTATTATCATATTTCCTTTGGTCATCTGTGATCAGTGATGTTGGATGTTATCATTGGATAAAGATTCTGACTCATTGAAGGGTCAGATGATGGTTAGCATTTCTAGCCATAAAGTGCTTTAAATTAAGGTTTGTACACTGTTTTTTAAGACACAATGCTATTGCACATTTAATAGACTACAGTCTAGTGTAAACATAATTTTATATGCACCAGAAAAAAATCACATGACTTGGTTTACTGCAATATTTGCTTTATTGTGATGACCTGGAACCAAACTGCAGTGTCTCTGGTTTATGGTTATACATACAAGAATCCACTTTAAATATAAAGACAGATAGAATAAAAACCAAAGTATGGGGAAAATATATACCATACAAATACAAATCAAAATAAAGCTGCAGAGGTTATATTAATATCAGAGAAAACAGAAACTGGAACAACGAATATTACCATAGGTAAGGGGAGTCATTGAACACTGATAACGGGGTCAATGCATGAAGAGGTGAAAAGATAAATACACAAGTCCACTAAGATGGGTGGCAATTAAAGCACTCCATCCTAAGTATACCTTTTAGAACAAGTAAAGACTTCCTGCATGGTAGACTAAGAACCTCCACAATCTGTTCCTCTATAAAAGCAATGAAAATACTGGAAAAACTGTCAAAATCAATGTTTTCTGAACTCTGGACATTAATCAAAGGTTTTCAATAATCTGAGGGTTTATATAAGAAAAACTGCTGACCTACGGTAAAAAATGGCAGGGTTTGTAGCACTTTAACTTGATCTCCTCCAATCCCCTTCTCCAGAGCTCTGCTGTAGGTATGCAAACTGGCAGCCTATAAATCATGGTTGCTCTGAAAATTAGCGGTCTTTCAGCCATTGGAGGGGTTAGACTGGATTTGGAGTTCCATAAAAAGACCCAATCTCCCAGCACTGTGAGCACTGTCAGCACCTGGACTATCTCACATCTCCTGGCAAAGCACCATTCACAAGGCAATGTTATCTGTCCTGACTTGCTATCTTCTAGTTTCTTAAAAGGCCCAGGGATATCTGCCCTATCTCCTGCCTTTGCCTCTCCTTTGCTCTCTGACCTCAGTACTACTATTTTACCTTTTCCTTACTGCACCCACATCACATTGGTTTTCCTACCTTCTCTAGAACAATTCCAGCATGTTTCCTCCCCAGACTGTTAGCATTTGCTGTTTCCTCTAGCCATAAAATTGTTCCTCCCAATACCTCATCTCTTTCCATGTCTTTGTTCAATTTTATGCATATCAGAGGAGCTTTCCTTAACCATTCTACGACACTAGTTCATAATACTGTATTGTATATGTGAAATTTGCTAAGAAAGTAGATATTAAGCATTCCACTGGGGGGGGGGGAACCATTGTGGGAATCCTCTCATGATGCAAACGTACATCAAAATATTCCACAGTACACTTTAAATATATTACAATTTTACTTGCTAATTATACTTAAAGTTGGGGAAAATTAAAAAAAAATCACAACTTTTTTTCCACCTTGACATTCACTATGCCCCTTTCCCATTTCTTTTATTTTTATAACACTTATTGCCATTTGACGTACCATTTAGTTTACTTATTTAGTTGATTATCTGTGTCTCCCCATTAGAATGAGCTCCCTATATTAAGACTTTTGTCTTATTTCTATGTGCCCCACCCACAGCACTCAGAACAGTAGATGGCAAATTTCTTGTTCTTGTTTAGTCACTTCAGTCGTGAGTCTTTGCAATCCCAAGGAAAGGAAGTAACTTTTATCCTTGTGTGCTTAACTGCTTAGTCATGTCTGAATCTTTCCAACCCCATGAACTATAGCCCACCAGGCTCCTCTGTCCATAAGATTTCCCAGGCAAGAATACTGGAGTGAGTTGCCATGCCCTCCTCCAAGGGATCTTCTGGACCCCGGGATGGAACTCACTTCTCTTACATCTCCTAAATTGGTGGGCAGGTTCTGTACCACTAGTGCCCCCAGGAAGCCTTCACATTTAAATATAACATGCCAAAAGTTTAAACTAACATAGATGATTTTAATAATTTCACCAAGTGCCATAATTGCCAAATTCAACTGCCAATCTACGTTCTTTTGATAGAGTTGATCACTCCTTTGTTAAAATATTTTCTTCATTGGTGTCTACAATATCAAATCCATTGGTTTATTCCTATTTCAATGCCACTCCCTTGACTTATATATATTTTTAAAATTTCTTCAGATTTCTTTTAGATATCTAAATATTGGGTGTTCCAAGGGTCATCCCAGAACATCTTCTCATCTCTATTTATTGCCCCTCTCTAGGTGAAGTCACCAAGTCCTATGACTTTATAACTCATCTTTCCACTTATGATTCTCAAATTTTTTATTTCCAGCTAGTAACAATCCACTTAAATCTGCATTTCTGTATCCAACTATCTAGTTAACATTTTCATTTGGTTATCTAATAAAAATCATAAACTTAACATGTCCAAAATTAAAATTCAGGGTTTTTCTCACTCAAGCCTGCTCATTTTCCAATAGCAACTCCATTTAACCTGTTATTCTGGCCCCAAACCTAGAATTGATCCTTGACTTCCTTTTCACTTATACTCCATGCTCTGTTATCAAATTCTGTCAACTCTGCCCTCAAAAGCTGTCCAGAGATGGTTCATCAACCTGCTTTCAATTCATCACCCTGCTTTCAATTCACCCTTGGAGATGACACCCGACTCCAGTACTCTTGCCTGGAAAATCCCATGGACGGAGGAGCCTGGTAGGCTGCAGTCCATGGGGTCGCGAAGAGTTGGACACGACTGAGCGACTTCACTTTCACTTTTCACTTTCATGCATTGGAGAAGGAAATGGCAACCCACTCCAGTGTTCTTGCCTGGAGAATCCCAGGGATCAGGGAGCCTAGTGGGCTGCCGTCTATGGGGTTGCCCAGAGTCAGACACAACTGATGTGACTTAGCAGCAGCAGCAGCCACCTTTGGACTATACAGCAACCAACTGATCCATTTCTACCTATATATGTATATATATATATAGCCCACAAGCCCTGGTGACTACAATGACACACAAGCGCAGCCAAGAGGAGCTACCCCACGTCCGAGGTCAGGGGCAGTGGCTGAGAGGAGCTACCCCACGGCTGAGAGTGCCAGGCTGCGACAGCACAGGAGCAGTTGAGAGGGGATACCCCATGTCTGAAGTCAGGGGCAGTGGCTGGGAGGAGCTACTCCCCTGCCAGAGGACAGGGGTGGCGGCCGGAAAGAGCTACCCCACCTCCAAGGAGTGGTGGCTGCGTGGGTGTAGGAGGGCCTAGAGGAGCTACTCCACATTCAAGGTCAGGAGGGATGGCAGTGAGGAGATATCCATGTCCAAGATAAGGAGCAGCAGCTGCGCTTTGCTGGAGCAGCCGTGAAGAGATATCCCACGTCCAAGGTAAGAGAAACTCAAGAAAGACGGTAGGTGTTGCAAGAGGGCATCAGAGGGCAGACACACTGAAACCATACTCACAGAAAACTAGCCAATCTGATCACACTAGGACCACAGCCTTGTCTAACTCAATGAAACTAAGCTATGCCCTGTGGGGTCAACCAAGACGGATGGGTCATGGCGGAGAGATCTGACAGAATGTGGTCCACTGGAGAATGGAATGGCAAATCACTTCAGTATTCTTGCCTTGAGAAGCCCATGAACAGTATGAAAAGGCAAAATGATAGGATACTGAAAGAGGAAGTCCCCAGGTCAGTAGGTGCCCAATATGCTACTGGAGATCAGTGGAGAAATAACTCCAGAAAGCATGAAGGGATGGAGCCAAAGCAAAAACAATACCCAGTGTGGATGTGACTGGTGATAGAAGTAAGGTACAATGCTGTAAAGAGCAATATTGCATAGGAACCTGATATCAGGTCCATGAATCAAGGCAAATTGGATGTAGTCAAACAGGAGATGGGAAGAGTGAACATCGATATTCTAGGAATCAGCGAACTAAAATAGACTGAAACAGGTGAATTTAACTCAGATGACCATTATATCTACTACTGTGGGCAGGAATCCCTTAGAAGAAATGGAGTAGCCATCATGGTCAACAAAAGAGCCTGAAATGCAGTACTTTGGTGCCATCTCAAAAACAAAAGAATTATCTCTGTTCATTTCCAAGGCAAACCATTCAATATCACAGTAATCCAAGCCTATGCCCCAACAAGTAACGCTGAAGAAGCTGAAGTTGACCGGTTATATGAAGATCTACAAGACATTTTAGAACTAATACCCAAAAAAGTTGTCCTTTTCATTATAGTGGATTGGAATGCAAAAGTAGAAAGTCAAGAAACACCTGGAGTAACAGGCAAATTTGGCCTTGGAATACAGAATGAAACAGGGCAAAAGCTAACAGAATTTTGCCAAGAGAATGCACTGGTCATAAAGAACACCCTTTACCAACAACACAAGTGAAGACTCTACACATGGACATCAGCAGATGGCCAACACTGAAATCAGATTTATTATATTCTTTGCAGCCAAAGATGGAGAAGCTCTATACAGTCAGCCAAAAACAAACAAACAAAAAACCCCCAAAACAAAAAACAACCGGGAACTGACTGTGGCTCAGATCATGAACTCCTTATTGCCAAATTCAGACTTAAATGGAAGAAAGTAGGGAAAACCATTAGACCATTCAGGTATGACCTAAATCAAATCCCTTATGATTATACAGTGGAAGTGAGAAATAGATTGAAGGGACTAGATATGATAGATAGAGTGCCTGATGAACTATGGACAGAAGTTCATGACATTGTACAGGAGACAGAGATCAAGACCATTCTGATGGAAAAGAAATGCAAAAAAGCAAAATGGCTGTCTGGGGAGGCTTTACAAATAGCTGTGAAAAGAAGAGAAGTGAAAAGCAAAGGAGAAAAGGAAAGATATAAGCATCTGAATGCAGAATTCCAAAGAATAGCAAGAAGAGATAAGAAAGAGTTC
The DNA here is from genome assembly GCF_003369695.1 of Bos indicus x Bos taurus. Classification (NCBI taxonomy): domain Eukaryota; kingdom Metazoa; phylum Chordata; class Mammalia; order Artiodactyla; family Bovidae; genus Bos; species Bos indicus x Bos taurus. The sequence goes on along the minus strand of NC_040105.1, from coordinate 117,932,607 downwards.
CTCAGTGATCAATGCAAAGAAATAGAGGAAAACAACAGAATGGGAAAGACTAGAGATCTCTTCAAGAAAATTAAAGATACTAAGGGAACATTTCATGCAAAGATGGGCTCAATAAAGGATAGAAATGGTATGGACCTAACAGAAGCAGAAGATATTAAGAAGAGGTGGCAAGAATACACAGAAGAACTGTACAAAAAAGATCTTCATGACCCAGATAATCTCAATGGTGTGATCAATGACCTAGAGCCAGACATCCTGGAATGTGAAGTCAAGTGGGCCTTAGAAAGCATCACTAAGAACAAAGCTAGTGGAAGTGATGGAATTCCAGTTGAGCTATATCAAATCCTGAAAGATGATGCTGTGAAAGTGCTACACTCAATATGCCAGCAAATTTGACAACTCATCAGTGGCCACACGACTGGAAAAGGTCAGATTTCATCTTAATCCCAAAGAAAGGCAATGCCAAAGAATGCTCAAACTACCGCACAATTGCACTCATCTCACATGCTAGTAAAGTGGTGCTCAACATTCTCCAAGCCAGGCCTCAGCAATATGTGAACCGTGAACTTCCAGATGTTCAAGCTGGTTTTAGAACAGGCAGAGGAACTAGAGATCAAATTGCCAACATCCGCTGCATCATGGAAAAAGCAAGAGAGTTCCAGAAAAACATCTATTTCTGCTTTATTGACTATGCCAAAGCCTTTGACTGTGTGGATCACAATAAACTGTGGAAAATTCTGAAAGCGATGGGAATACCAGACCACCTGCCCTGCCTCTTGAGAAACCTGTATGCAGGTCAGGAAGCAACAGTTAGAAGTGGACATGGAACAACAGACTGGTTCCAAATAGGAAAAGGAGTACGTCAAGGCTGTATATTGTCACCATGATTGTTTAACTTATATGCAGAGTACATCATGAGAAACGCTGGACTGGAAGAAGCACAACCTGGAATCAAGATTGCTGGGAGAAATATCAATAACCTCAGATATGCAGATGACACCACACTTATTGCAGAAAGTGAAGAGGAACTAAAACGCCTCTTGATGAAAATGAAAGAGGAGAGTGAAAAAGTTGGCTTAAAGCTCAACATTCAGAAAACGAAGATCATGGCATCTGGTTCTATCACTTCATGGGAAATAAATGGGGAAACAGTGGAAACAATGTCAGACTTTATCTTTTTGGGCTCCAAAATCACTGCAGATGGTGATTGCAGCTATGAAATTAAAAGACGCTTACTCCTTGGAAGGAAAGTTATGACCAACCTAGATAGCATATTGAAAAGCAGAGACATTACTTTGCCAACAAAGATCCATCTAGTCAAAGCTATGGTTTTTCCAATGGTCATGTATGGATGCGAGAGTTGGACTGTGAAGAAAGCTGAGCACTGAAGAATTGATGCTTTTGAACCGTGGTATTGGAGAAGACTCTTGAGCGTCCCTTGGCCTGCATTCCAACCAGTCCATTCTAAAGGAGATCAGCCCTGGGTGTTCTTTGGAAGAACTGATGCTCAAGCTGAAACTCCAGTACTTTGGCCACCTCATGCGAAGAGTTGACTCATTGAAAAAGACTCTGAAGCTGGGAGGGATTGGGGGTAGGATGAAAAGGGGATGACAGAGGATGAAATGGCTGGATGGCATCACCGACTCGATGGAGGTGAGTTTGAGTGAACTCCGGGAGATGGTGATGGACAGGGAGGCCTTGCATACTGCAATTCATGGGATCGCAAAGAGTTGGACACCATTGAGCGAATGAACTGAACTGATATATATATCAGATTATGTTCTATGCCCATTTAAATTTTTATAATGTATTCCCATTTTAATAATTAAAATACAATACAAAGTCTTTAAAGTGGCTGACAGGTCACTACATATTCTGGTACCAAGAATATTCCAGACTTCATCTTTTATTAATAAGTCACTTTCTGTGTTCCACTTTCTGTGCTTTCACTTACTGTGCCCCAAACACATTTGATATTTTTATCCTTCTTTAAATGTAACAAGTTAATCTCTACTTTTTTTGCATTTGCACATTCTCTGCCTCCAGTGCCCTTCATTCAGATATCCATATGGCTTTCTCTCTCTTTTTATTTAGATATCTACTTTGATGTCACTTTCTCAGACAGGCCTTTCATGACTACTATGTCTAATCTAACAGCCCATCACCATACTTTCTATTCTCTTACTGGCACTACTCTATTTATCTCTTACAAGAAGATATCTAGTATTTGTAAAGATATGTGCAAACTATTTATTGTTTGTATTCATCTCTAGAGCTTAAGTTCTATTAGTGGAGGTGCCTTGTCTATTTTGTTCAGTTGTCTATCTCCAAGACCTAGAAATGTTCTTGGAACATAAATATTTGATGGATAATTAAATGAATGAGTAAATATATGCAAAAGGAAAGATATATAACTGTATTTCTCTCTGGTAGATCAAATGGTAGGTCATTTTGTTGCTTCTTTTTGTTTATACGCATCTTTGCTTTTTAGTTAATGAGAACCCATTGATTTTGCAATAATATAAATGTAATTAAAATTATTTCCATTAAAAACTGCAGACTTTATACTCTCAAGTGGATAAAGCAGTGGAATCCAAAGGGCAATGTATTGGGAACCCATTTATAAATCACGTTTCTGTACTTCTGAAACTGCCACCGCAGTAAAAGACAGGTATGCTAATTGAACAACTGACTAACACAATGAGTAGAAAAATGAATAATGGTAACTCTAAATTGTCTAAATATAATGCAGATGTCAACAATAACTAAAGTGGAATGGAGGCATAACTGTTTGAACCTGGATAACTGTCAATTTGTTATGAAAAATATTTTGTGATATAAAGAATTCTTTAGCAAGTTCACTAAAAATATTTAATATCATATTGCATCATGGAGTTTGGAGAAAATGATAGGGATACAGTCTAAAAAGGGAATATTTATTTTGTTTTCAACTGTTGTATTATTCTTCCCTTTGTCATTTAAAAGATCTTCAAGTGTCTGCTCCATGATAAGATCATGAGTCATGCTTTTTTCAGTCCATTACATTTCAATTATTATGATGATTATTATTGTCATTCACTTTCCATAGTACAATGTATTCTGTTGGGTTCTGGTGAGGAAAGCAGAATGAATATGAAACTGTCTAGGCTGTACAAATATTCACACAATTGTAAAGGAAGCAGCAACATACACAATTAAGCATCAAATAAGACCAACAATTATACCAGTTTTTATCAGATGGACAAGGACTATTCTCTGGGAGGACAAGGGGAAAGATACATTTCAGCTTGGTAGTTGAGGAGGGTGTCTTGAAACACTCAGAGGAAAAGTGTTTTAATTGGTTTTGGAGGATAGAACTGGAAAAGGATGCTCAGAATGGGCTCCTGCAAGCTGTTATGAGCCATCTCCAGTATGCTCCTGCATTCAGGTCAAATTGCGTGAAAATTAGAATACTGTACTAAGAAAACTTTTTATAGGGGATGAGAAGTCATTGAAAGATTTTGAATCAGGGAATAGTATAATCAGATTTATACTTTGAGACAATGATTGACAGTAGGTGTTTTCAAGATCTGGAGAAAGAAAATCTAGACTGGGAACCCAAACAAAGTAAGAGGCTATTTTAAAAGTCTAGTTGAAAGACAATGAAGGCCTGATACAAAGTAGACATAAGGAAAAAGTGTGCATGTCAGAAAATGCAGATGACTGCTTTGACAGTGAGGATGATGAGGACAGAGGAATTAAAAATAATTCTCAGGTTTCTAGGATAGGTGCCTGAGTGAATGGCAGTGTTGTTAGCCATTATAAGGAACAGAAGGAGATAACTGTTGCTTGTGTTGTACTTGCTGTGCTTAGTTGTTCCGTCTTGTCCAACTCTTCTCGACCCCATGAACTGTAGCCCACCAGGCTTCTCTGTCCATGAAGATTCTCCAGGCAAGAATACTGGGGTGGGTTGCAATGCCTCCTCCAAGGGATCTTCCCAACCCAGGGATCAAACCCAGGTTTCCCACATTGTAGGTGGATTCTTTACAGTCTGAGCCACCAGGGAAGCCCAAGAATACTGGAGTGGGTAGCCTATCCCTTCTCCAGGGCATCTTCCTGACCCAGGAATCAAAACTGAGGTCTCCTATATTGCAGGTGGATTCTTTACCAGCTGAGCTACCAGGGCTTAGGGATGGTTAAAATGGGGGTAGGGAAGAGAAGATAATTTTCATGCTCTGAATGTGGAACCTATTAAATACTATTAAAATGTCACTAAGTTCACATTTAAAATCATCTAGATTATGAGCTTTGTGCAAAATGTTATTAATCACCATATTTAATAACTACATAATATTCAGTATAGATATACTATAATTTGCTTACCCGTTTTCCTCTTGTTAAACAATTAGATTAGATACATTTTTTTCCTATTATGAGGAAAATATGAAGTAGTAATTTACACAGTTGGTTTTACAGAATTTCTTTTTTGTTTATTTTTCAATTATTTACTTAGATTACATTTCTAGTATTATAATTACTGGGTCAAAGGGTATGCATATTCTATGACTTAATTAATATTGCTAACTTACTTACCAAAGGAGTTACATCAATTTATACCATCACCACCATTAAAACTATACCAGCTTCACTGAATCTTTCTTTTTTTCCAGTTTTATTACATATGATTGGCATACGACATTATATAAGTTTAAGGTGTACAATGGGCTTCCCTGGTGGCTCAGTCCATAAAGAATCTACCTGTAATGCAGGAGACCTGCATTCGATACCTAGGTCAGGAATATTCCCTACAGAAGGGCATGGCAACCCACTGCAATAATCTTGCCTGGAGAATTTCATGGCAGAGGAGCCTGGTAGGCTATATATACAGTCCATAGGGTTGCAAAGAGTCAGACATGACTGAGTGACTAACACTTTCGCTTTCTTTCAAGGTGTACAATAAGACTATTTAATACATGTATATAATGCTAAACAGTTACCACAAAAGAGTTAATTAACACACCCATTACCTCACCTACCTGTATAACTAGGATATATTGTGGGTTGAATTCCAGACCGCCATAATAAAGTGAATATCAAAAAAGCGAGTTTAACAAATTTTTTAGTTTCTCTGTACATATAAAAGCTGTGTTTACATTATATTATAGAATTATGTCTAAAAAACACACTGTACAGACCCTAATTTAAAAATCTTTATGGCTAAAAAAAATGCTAACCATCATCTGAACCTTCAGTGAGTTATAATCTTTTTCCAATAGTAACATAAAGATCACATTACCCTAACAAATATAATAATGAAAAAATTTAAATTATTTCTAGCATTACCAAATTGTGACCATACAGAAATGAAGTGAACAAATGCTGTTGGAAAGTGGTGTTGATAGACTTACTTGATGCGGGATTATCATAAACTCTCAATTTATTTAAAAAAAAAACAAAACAGAAAAGCTATCTGTGACATGCAATAAGTGAAGCCAAACAAAACAAGGTCTGCCTGAAATTACCTTTTGTGCGTGTGTATGTCTGGGGCGAAAACATTTCAGGTTTACTCTCTTAGCAACTTTCTAATATATCATGAAGTGAAAGTGAAAGTGTTAGTCGCTCAGTTGTGTCAGATTCTTTGTGACCCCATGGAATGTAGCCCACCAGGCTCCTCTGTCCATGCTCTTCTTCAGGCAAGAATATTGGAGTAGGTAGCCATTCCATTTTCCAGGGGATCTTCCCCACTGAGGGATCAAACCCAGGTCTCCTGCATTACAGGCATATTCTTTACCATTTGAGCCACAACTAGAGCCCTTCTAATATATCATACAACACGGTTAATATTAACTGTATTGACCATGCTGTGTATTAGATCTCTAGAACACATTCATCTTATAACAGGAAGTTTGCACCCTTTGACCAACAGCTCCCCATTTCCCCCACTCCCCAGTCCCAGGCAACCACCACTCTCCTCTATGTTTCTATGAGCTCAGCTTTTTTAGACTGACTTCATATATAAGTGAGATCATACAATATTTATCTTTCTCCATTTGATTTATTTCACTTTGCATAATAAGCTGAAGGTCCACCCATGTTGTCAAATAACAGCATTTCAAAAATCTTTTTTCTATTGCCTTCCTGGTCTTTATTTCATTTATTTCTGCTTTGATCTTTGCTGTTTCCTTTCTTATTCTAACTCTGTGCTTAGTCTGTTCTTATTTATAAAAAGAAGAAAAAGTTCCTTGAGGTATAAAGTTAGGCTGTTTATTTGAGGTTCTTCTTTTTTCTTAATGCAGGTGTTTATTGACATAAACTTCCTACTTAGTACTATTTTTTTCAGCATGTTGATACATTATATTTTCATTTTCATTGCTTTAAGATTTTTTCATATTTTTCTTTTGATTTTTTCTTTAATCCACTGAATATTCAGGAGTGTGTTTTTTAATATTCATATATTTGTGAATATTCCAATTTTCCTCCTACTATTGATTCTTGTTTCATATCATGTTTGAAAAAGACACTTAGTATGATTTCAACTTTCTAAATTTCCTATAACTTATTTTGTGTTGTGACAGATGATTTATCCTGAAGAATGTTCCATGTATACTTGAGTACAGGATATATGTTCTGCTGATCTTATGTGGAATTTTCAGTACATGTTTATTAGTCCCATTTGTACTAGAGTTTGGCTGAAGTTTGATATTCCTTATTGATTTTCTGCCTGGAAGATCTGTCCACTGTAGAAGGTGGTTATTGAAGTCTCCTATTATTATTGTATTGTTTCTATTTCCCTCTTCATATCTGTAGTATTTGCTTAATATATAAGTGCTCTGAGGTTATGTGTGTATTACTTATAATTTTTTTAGCCTTTTGATGAATTGACCCTTTTACATCATATAATGGCCTTCTTAGTCCCTTGTTACAGATTTTGAGTTAATTTGTCTGACATAAGTATGGCTGGGGGCTTCCCTGGTGGCTCAGATGGTAAAGAATCAGCCTGCAATGCAGTAGACCTGGGTTTGACCCCTGCTTTCTTATGGCTTCCATTGGCATGAGACATATTTTTAGATCCCTTCATTTTGAGCCAATGTCTGGGCTTAAAGCTTAAGTGACTTTCTTGTGGGAAACATGTAGCTGAGTCTTGTTGGGTTTTTTGTTTGTTTGTTTTCCTCTACCCAGACACTATGACTTTTGATTGGAGAATTTAATACATTTACATTTAAAGTAATCATTGATAGGTAAGGTCTTACTAATGCCAGCTTATTGTTTTCTGGCTGTTTTGTATTTATCTTCTGCCCCTTCTTTCTTCTTTTGCTATCTTCCTTTGTGTTGATTTTCCATAGTGGTATACTTTACCTAACTTATCTTTATCTTTTGTATGTTTACTGTAGGTATTTGCTTTGTGTTTATCATGAGGCTTACATAAAATACCTTACAGATATAGTACTATATTATATTAAGCTGATAACATACCAAAATTTACCTTTTAGTCTCTTCTTTTACTCCCACCCTTTTATTTTGTTATGTCACAATTATACCTTTTTATATTGTATATTTTTCAACCAATTATTTTAGCTATAGCTACTTTTAATGCTTTGCCCATTAACCTTTATACTAGTGTTAAGTGGTTAACATACCACCACCACCACATTACAGTAGTAGAGAATTATGAATTTGACTACATACTTATCAGTACAGTATGTTGTATATATTAATATGCCTCATGTTAATAATTATCATCCTTTCATTTCAGCTTGCAGAACTCTTTTCAGCATTTCTTGTAAGGCAGGTCTAGAAGTGAGGCACTCCATCAGTTTCTGTTTTATTTGGGAAAGTCTTTGTCTCAATTTCATTTCTAAAGGACAATTTTTCTGGGTAAGGTATTCTTGGTTAGCAGTTTTTCTTTTAGCACTTTGAATATATCATCCCACTCTCCTGTCCTATAGATTTCTGCTGAGACATCTGCTGAAAGCCTTGTGGGGATTCTTGGTTTTTGCGAACACTGAGTAAAGATCAATTTTTAAACATTTTACTAAGCTAGTAGATATAAAATAATGCTTTATTTAAAATATGCCTTTATTTATCAACAAAGTAGAATATTAGCATGTTGATTCTAAACAGTGTACTTATTTATTACGTTTCCAGTTTTTATTTCATGAGTTTTCAAATTTTATGCTTTCACTCACATTTAAGCTATCACTCACCATTATTAACTCATTGTCAAATGCGTTTTCTTTGTAATAACACTATCTTAAAGTATACTTTCCATATATTTATTTATTTTAAGTTTCTATTTCTATAATATAATCTTCCATGTAATCAGGAACCTTGTCTTTTGTTGTCTTTTCCTGCCATTGTACTTCCAGTTCTCGTAACATAGTAAGCACTTGATAAATACTTGAAGACATGATGAAACAATGGTCTAAGTTAAGCATTTCAGGGCATAATTTCATCAGCTGCTTCTTGTGAAGCTCCACTGTGGCTTAAAATAGTTAATGTGTTTTCTTAAAAACCTCATTATTCTCAGTAGGTGTTTTAGACACTAAGAAATGAAATCAGTGTGTCCACATCTTGTTCAATCTTGTTTCTTTTCTTCTTAATGAATCTATACTGATGTTGTCTGGGAAAATGTAGGTTGCAAGGACAGGAATGTGACTTTTCTAATTAATTTCTGTGTCCTCTTACCAAATACCTAGGGCAATACCACAGACACACTGGAGAGTCAAAAATTATTAACTTATAACAACAGTTTTGATGATCTGGTTCTTAAAAAGAAAGAATGTCATTCTAGAAAGCTCTATAGATGTCTATTTTAATATAAATAAAACATTGTGATAGTAGACATTTACAGAGTAAATGCTAATTTCAACTTCACAAATTTATTAGCATGCATTAAAAAAAAAACAGAAAATATATTTCTGCACAAATACATTGTCCTGAAATGCACAAATCGCAAACAGAAATAAACATTACAAATGTATCACATGGACTTCCCTGGAGTTCCAGTGGTTAAGAAACCACCTGCCAATGCAGGAGACATGGATTCAATCCCTGGTCCAGGAACATCCTACATGCAATGGGGCAACTAAGCCCACATGCTGCAAATACTGAACCCAACACAATGAGAAGCCCAAGAACCACAACTAGAGAGTAGCCCTTCCTGCCACAACTAGAGGAAGTCCAGGTACAGCAACAAAGACCCAGCACAAGCAAAACTAAATTTAAAAAACAAATAAATATTTTTAAAAATAGGAGTAAGGGGAATGGGATCAAAGGAGAAATTATGGGATTTCTGATTACATGGAATGGTAGATACTTAGAAGAAAAAAGATTTGATTGATTTGTACAAAGTTGATGAAAATTGATCATATTGATTATTTATGATTATTTTTGTTGACTATATTTTAATGATCTGATTATGTGTCTTCTCCAGTAGCTTGTGAATATTTTGAGAAGTCTTGTATTCTATTCATCTCCATGCCAGTTCTTGAATAGTACCTTGCATATAAAAACACAGACTTATCACTCAGTGTAGCTTTGATCAACGAATAGATTAACTAATTCAGGAAAATATTCACATGAAGGGAATGAATTTTAATGAGTTTGCCAAGCCATTATATTTTTTTCTCATTTAGGATGACCTTTGAATCTCAAAAGCAAGAATGAAAATTAACAGGAAAAAGGGAGAGAATTACTTCATTGAATCAACATGTACTGAACTGTGCTAAGTGATTTAGGAAATACTAAAAAAAGAAAACATACTCCCTAGCAATATGAAAAATATAACTATAATAGAATATTCTATTATAATGGTTGAAATATTCTAGTTTAAGTCAAATACTTTGGTCAAGTAATAATTTATTTATATCTGTAGATTTCTTCTTCAAATAATTTGTAAAGTGTACAAACTTTGAAATGAATGGCAAATATATTTCTGTACTTCTATGTCTTTTTACTAAATGTTCAGTGGCTAGAGTCCATTTCAGTGACTATATTTACCATTTGACATAAAATTACTTACCTTTTAAAATAAATGCACATGGTGTTAAAGTATACCTTGTGCTAATCATACTTTCACTCTGTACTTTTGTGACTCATAACATATTTTTGGAGTTAAAGTATTCTTGGAATAATTTAATGGTACATTTTCTCCCATTTAGTACTTTTTTGTTTAATTTATTTCTCAATTTTAGCTGACATTAAAACGAACATTTTAAAATTTAACAAACATGACATTTTTCCAAAAGAAATAAAAGCCTGAATGATTCAAGCATGCTTCACAGTTTCTTTTCACCATGTATAACAAAGATAGCTAGTGTCAACTCTGGTTTCTAAACAATAATGACCTAAAAAATCAGCCTTTAAAGGTGAATAAGCTTACTTCCAAAATATGAGCACACATTGTGATATACTGTGAGAATGTTCAGATGGAAGATATGTTATCATGTTCACTAAACTAAAATTTTAAACAGTGAGAGCTGAGGCAATTCATTTATCAAAAATACCTGTGGTGAATTCATTTTGATATTTGGCAAAACTAATACAATTATGTAAAGTTTAAAAATAAAATAAAATTAGATTTAGTTAAAAAAAATACTTGTAAAGTTATAAAAAACTTGTCTATAGGATGAGATTGAGAGAAATGAAATGATACCCTTGAAATTCTCCAGAATAAGAGTGTCGATTGAATGGCTTACAGAAGTGGGAGATACATAAAACTTTGCATGTTGCTTCATAAGGGCTTGTTTTTGTTTAGTCACTAAGTCGTGTCTGACTCTTTGTGACCCCATGAACTGTAGCCCACCAGACTCTGCCAAGGGGTTTCCAAGAAAAAATAGTAAAGTGAGTTGCCATTTCTTTCTCCAGGGGATCTTACCAGCCCAGGGATCAAACCCACATTCCTGCATTGCAGGCAGATTCTATACTACCAAGGCATGTGGGAAACCCTTGGTAAAGTTAGAAAGAGTATTTAATATTCCCTTTATGGTGCTTAGTTGAGTGAATCTCATGAGATCACAGATTTATTTAATGGCTGTTAGACAGGTTTTAAGCAGAATGGAAATCTCTGGCATGGGAGAGGGGGAAATACATCACTTCAGTTAGTGGAAAGAGAAGGTGTTAGATCAGTGAAATCAGAAATATGTACAGGTGAGATACTGGAGAACAGCCAATAGGAAAAGGAAATGGAGGTAACAGTATTTGAACTCTTACAACCATAGGAGTAAGGTGAGTCAAGAACACAGTTGAGTTTCACTTAATTAAACATAAATTATATTAATAACTGAGACTGAATTGCACAGAACCTACTTCTAGTTGCCCTAGTTATTTCCTGCTCTCTTTATATTTATAATATAATGAAAACCAAGTTTTTTTTTTCAAATGAAGCAAATAGTAATCAGAAAGCTGGCCAGTTATCAGTAAAATATGATCCAGTCAATTCCAGCTTCAGGGAAAAGCTAGGAAGGAATTTTGTAAGGGTCTTATTCCATAGATAAAATATAAGATTATATAGAGACGAATTTAAATTGTACATAAAAGGAATCTGCATACAAGAGGTTATTTTAGATACCACACTGTTGTACCACTCAATTGATTTTATGTTAATCAATGCCAATAAACTAAATATTTAATGAGTCCATGTCACCATATCTCTGCCACACTTAGCCATTGCTCCCTAGAAGGAAACCCTAGTACTCACAGAAGGCACAGCTCCTTGCCTTGATGTGGTGGCTTCTGTAAAGCAGTTTTGATTGCTTGGAATTGTAGCAGCTTGCTTCTTTGATTGGTCTCCATGGTGTTTGATGCTACAAAAAAGGATTAATTCTATCCTAGGGGGTAGGATAGAGAGATGAAGAGTCAGATGTTTAAAAAATTCTTTGTGTCAAAGATTTCAATATGTGTTGGGGCAATTTTCACTAAGGAGATTGACAGTATTGCTTATGGCATTTTCTTCACAATTATTTTTATTTTTCAGATATATACATCTCAGAACAGCTCAGTTAAGGAAGGCTTTTCTAAGAGAGTTTTATTTTATTTATTTATTTATTTTTTGCAGTTTTATAGCTGCACTGACAGATACAAGAAGAAGTTTAGTGACAAGGTCAAGCAATGAATCAGAGATCAGCAAGGGTCTTGGGTACCATCAGGTCTTGTCAGTGTAAGTAAATTGCTTGTAAATCAACATGTTTTGTACTGGAAAAGACTCAGCAATATTTGCTTAAGGAAACATTTTGAAATTATTTTTTCTTAGACAATGTAGTAACATGGATGTTTTTTGTAACATTCTACCAGCAACTTTTAACCTCTGAGCTATTTAAAAGCCAGTTATGCATCATTTTCACAGAAAAGCTGCTTGGGCATTTTTGTGTATGTGGCAATAGGCTAGTTGGCTAGTTGGGAATTTAACATGTGCCATACACTCAAATATTGGCAAATAATAATTTCTAGAGCTATTTAGAATAATTATCCAGTATATGCATTGCTAAATGCAAGTATATACTTCTCTGAGGACAGCATGTTAATATTAGTTCATTAAGCTCTATCTCAGGTCGGTCAGGCAAGGATGAATTTAAAACCAATAAGACATGGCCCCTGGACTCATGGACTTGACAAACTAACAAGACTGACATACAAGGAAGCAAACATATTAGTTTAAGGTATTGCTGGAACACGGGGAGGTGTGGTCCTTGCCTTAGACTTTTACATTCTGAGACTAAGCAGCCCAGGAGATTCCACAGGGATTACTATATTAGGAAACAGTCAGGCTGATGTGTAGTGGCTGTAACTATAAATTGCATGTGACAATCAATGTAAATATGCTGCAGAAGAAAGTATGATACATAGACTTCATGGTGTTCAGCAAATCCCTTTGATGTTCTGAGATTTAAAAAAAAAAAACAGTATATGAAAGAAAATAAATATTTCCAAAGTCCCATCCAGCAACATTATTCTAATCTATAAGATGTATAGAATTACAAACTAAGAATTCCTGGTAATCTGAAACATCTAAATGTTTAGGCTGCATAGTTGAGATTGGAAAATATTACACATAATTGTTTGAAAGTGAAAAACTGTTATTTATTGCTATGGTTCTCATTTTGAAATTTTTCATTAGAATGCAAATCCATTAACCTCTTTTATTTGGGACCCGTCCAATTTTACTGATCCCCAAATAAATCTAAGTAAATAAATATAAGCCAATTTTAAATTGACATCCTCTGGTTCTTTTATGTTTTGTTTTTCCAGGTTTAAGGAAATCCTCTTATCTTTTCTCTTAAAAGCTTTCAGCAATTTGGTAATAAACATTTGTGAACTTAAAAAAAAAAGTAATTGAACATCATTGTATGAATAAGAAATATATTCAGCTAAAAATAAAAGAAAATAATAAAACTGAGTAAAAAAATAAATAAATTGACATCCTCTCAAAACCTTAAAATTCAAAGTCTAAAGTCTTTTTATACAAAACAGAATTCTTGTATTATGATTTCACGAATTCTCACTAACAAAATCACTACTTTCTACTAAAGGTATTGATTACTTTTTTGAGATAGTCCTTGAGATTCTCATTGAAGTTCTTTCCAGGCCAGCAGTGTCAACAGCAATGGGCCACAGTGACTTTCAACTTAGTATATTCCTTTGCTTAACTCCCATAATAATTTACACTTGAATAGACATGACATATCTTCTGGCAATGTTTATATGAATATAAGAATATAAGATATTAAATAATATGTAAGATTTCAAACTTCTTTTACTGAACTGTTTCCATGGGAACTGAAGGCAGGTACTGAAAATTGAAACATTTTTTTTCCTTATTAGCTAGATATGAGGCTTTTTCTTAGAGATTCTACTTCACAAGAGCTAAAATCACTAACTTCATTAACTATAGACATTAATTGCTTAACTGAATTTCTTAAAGGTCAAGGGAGGAAACATAAAATGTATTTTAGGCAATTTGACTTTAAACACATCACCTTTATAAAAGGCCAAATAAAAAATTCTAAATTATCATCAATACAAAGTGTCTGCAGATATTTTAATTTTATTTTTATTTTGTTTTAGTTTTTTTAAAAAATATAAATTTATTTATTTTAATTGGAGGCCAAGTACTTCACAATATTGTATTGGTTTTGCCATACATCAACATGAATTCACCACGGGTGTACACATGTTCCCCGTCCTGAACCCCACTCCCACCTCCCTCCCCATACCATCCTTCTGGGTCATCCCAGTGCACCAGCCCCAAGCATCCTGTATCCTGCATCGAACCTGGACTGGCAACTCGTTTCACATATGATATTATACATGTTTCAATGTCATTCTCCCAAATCATCCCACCCCTGCCCTCTCCCACAGAGTCCAAAAGACTATTCTATAAATCTGTGTTTCTTTTGCTATCTCACATATAGGGTTATCATTACCATGTTTGTAAATTCCATATATATGCGTTAGTATACTGTATTGGTGTTTTTCGTTCTGGCTTACTTCACTCTGTATAATAGGCTCCAGTTTGATCCACCTCATTAGAACTGATTCAAATATATTCTTTTTAATGGCTGAGTAATACTTCATTGTGTATATGTATATACATGTGTACATATACACACATAAGTAGTACACACATAAGTAATGTCTTATGATCCTTTGTATTTCTGTGTTGTCTGTTGTGATCTCTCCATTTTCATTTCTAATTTTATTAATTTGATTTTTCTCCCTTTTTTTCTTGATGAGTCTGGCTAATGGTTTCTCAATTTTATTTATCCTCTCAAAGAACCAGTTTTTGGCTTTGTTGTTTTTTTCCTATGGTCTCTTTTGTTTCTTTTGCATTTCTTCCTGCCGTAATTTTTAAGATTTCTTTCCTTCTACTAACCCTTGGGTTCTTCATTTCTTCCTTTTCTAGTTGCTTTAGGTGTAGAGTTAGGTTATTTATTTGACTTTTTTCTTGTTTATTGAGGTATGCCTATATTGCTATGAACCTTCCCCTTAGCACTGCTTTTACAGTGTCCCACAGGTTTTGGGTTGTTCTGTTTTCATTTTCATTCTTTTCTATGCAGATTTTTATTTCTTTTTTGATTTCTTTTGTGATTTGTTGGTTATTCAGCAGCGTGTTGTTTAGCCACCATATGTTGGAATTTTTAATAGTCGTTCTCCTGTAAATGAGATCTAATCTTACTTTATTGTGGTCAGAAAAGATGCTTGGAATGATTTCAGGTTTTTTGAATTTACCATGGCTAGATTTATGGCCCAGGATGTGATCTATCCTGGAGAAGGTTTCGTGTGTGCTTGAGAAAAAGGTGAAATTCATTGCTTTGGGGTGAAATGTGCTATAGATATCAATTAGGTCTAACTGGTTTATTGTATTTATTTATTATTTATTTATTTATTATTTTTTACATTATTATTTATTTATTTATTTATTATTACATTATTATGTATTTATTATTTAAAGTTTGTGTTTCCTTGTGCATTTTCTGTTTAGTTGATCTATCCATAGTTGTGAGTGGGGTATTAAGCTCTCCCACTATTATTGTGTTATTGTTACTTTCCCCTTTCATACTTGTTAGTATTTGTCTTTCATATTGGGGTGTTCTTATGCTGTGTGCATATACATTTATAATTGTTATATCTTCTACTTGGATTGATCTTTTGATCATTAGGTAGTGTCCTTCTTTGTCTCTTTTCACAGCCTTTGTTTTAAAGTCTATTTTATCTGATATGAGTATTGCTACTCCTGCTTTCTTTTGGTCTCTATTTGCATGGAATATCTTTTTCCAGCCCTTCACTTTCAGTCTGTAGGTGTCCCTTGTTTTGAGGTGTGTCTCTTGTAGACAATATATACAGGTGTTTTGTTTTTGTATCCATTCAGCCAGTCTTTGTCTTTTGGTTGGGACATTCAACCCATTTACATTTAAGGTAATTGTTAATAAGTATGATCCCATTGCCATTTACTTTATTGTTTTGGGTTCGAGTTTATACACCCTTTTTGTGTTTCCTGTCTAGAGAAGATCCTTTATCATTTGTTGAAGAGCTGGTTTGGTGGTGCTGAATTCTCTCAGCTTGTGCTTGTCTGTAAAGCTTTTGATTTCTCCTTCATATTTGAATGAGATCCTTTCTGGGTACACTAATCTGGGCTGTAATTTTTTTTTTCTTTCATCACTTTAAGTATGTCCTGCCATTCCCTCCTGGACTGAAGAGTTTCTATCAAAAGATCAACTGTTATTTTTATGGGAATCCCCTTGTGTGTTATTTGTTATTTTTGCCTTGGTGCTTTTAATATTTGTTCTTTGTGTTTGATCTTTGTTAATTTGGTTAGTATGTGTCTTGGTGTGTTTAGCCTTGGTTTTATTCTGTTTGGGACTCTCTGGGTTTCTTGGACTTGGGTGATTATTTCCTTCCCCATTTTAGGGAAGTTTTCAACTATTATCTCCTCAAGTATTTTCTCATGGTCTTTCTTTTTGTCGTCTTCTTCTAGGACTACTATGATTCAAATATTGGGACGTTTATCATTGTCCTGGAGGTCTCTGAGATTGTCCTCATTTCTTTTAATTAGTTTTTCTTTATCCCTCTCTGATTCATTTATTTCTACCATTCTATATTCTACCTCACTAATCTTATCTTCTGCCTCCATTATTCTACTATTTATTCCTTCCAGAATGTTTTTCATCTCATTTATTGCATTATTCATTATATGTTGACACTTTTTCATTTCTTCTAGGTCCCTGTTAAACCTTTCTTGCATCTTCTCAAACCTTGTCTCCAGAATATTTATCTGTGATTCCACTTTGTTTTCAAGATTTTGGATCATTTTCACTATCATTATTTGGAATTTTTATCAGGTAGATTCCCTATCTCTTCCTCTTTGGTATGGTTTGGTGGACATTTATCCTGTTCCTTTACCTGCTTGGTATTCCTCTGTCTCTTCATCTTGTTTATATTGCTGTGTTTGGGGTGGCCTTTCTGTATTCTGGCAGTTTGTGGAGTTCTCTGTATTGTGGCATTTCCTTGCTGTGGGTGGGGTTGTATGGGTGGCTTGTCAAGGTTTCCTGGTTAGGGAAGTTTGTGTCCGTGTTCTGGTGGGTGGAGCTGGATTTCTTCTCTCTGGAGTGCAATGAAGTGTCTGGTAATGTGTAATGAGATGTCACTGGCTTTGGAGTGACTTTGAGAAGTCTGTGTATTGAAGCTTAGGGCTAAGTTCCTGTGTTTCTGGAGAATTTGCATGTATGTCTTGCTCTGGAACTTGTTGGCCCTTGGGTGGTGCTTGGTTTCAGTGTAGGTATGGAGGCATTTGAAGAGCTCCTGTTGATTAATGTTCCTTGGAGTCAGGAGTTCTCTGGTGTTCTCAGGATTTGGACTTAGGCCTACTGCTTCTGGTTTTCAGTTTTATTTTTACAGTAGCCTCAAGACTTATCCATTTATACAGCACCGTTGATAAAACAACTAGGTTAAAGATGAAAATTTTCTCCACAGTGAGGGACACCCAGAGAGTTTCACAGAGTTACATGGAGAAGAGAAGAGGGAGAAGGGAGAAGGGAGATAGAGGTGACCAGGATGAGATGAGGTGGAATCAAAAGAGGAGAGAGCAAGCTAGCCAGTAATCACTTCTTTATGTGAGCTCCACAGCCTGGACCACTCAGAGATGTTCACGGAGTTATACAGAGAAGAGAAGAGGAAGGAAGGAGACAGAGATGGTGAGGAGGAGAAAGTGGGGAATCAAAAGGAGAGAGACATATCCGGCCAGTAATCAGTTCCCTAAGTGTTCTCTGTTCAAGTTGGTTTTAGAAAAGGCAGAGGAACCAGAGATCAAATTGCCAACATCCGCTGGATCATGGAAAAAGCAAGAGAGTTCCAGAAAAACATCTATTTCTGCTTTATTGACTATGCCAAAGCCTTTGACTGTGTGGATCACAATAAACTGTGGAAAATTCTGAAAAAGATGGGATTACCAGATCACCTGATCTGCCTCTTGAGAAATTTGTATGCAGGTCAGGAAGCAACAGTTAGAACTGGACATGGAACAACAGACTGGTTCCAAACAGGAAAAGGAGTACGTCAAGGCTGTATATTGTCACCCTGTTTATTAAACTTATATGCAGAGTACATCATGAGAAACACTGGACTGGAAGAAACACAAGCTGGAATCAAGACTGCTGGGAGAAATATCAATAACCTCAGATATGCAGATGACACCACCCTCATGGCAGAAAGTGAAGAGGAACTAGAAAGCCTCTTGATGAAAGCGAGAGAGTGAAAAAGTTGGCTTAAAGCTCAACATTCAGAAAACGAAGATCATGGCATCCAGTCCCATCACTTCATGGGAAATAGATGGGGAAACAGTGTCAGATTTTATTTTTCTGGGCTCCAAAATCACTATAGATGGTGACTACAGCCATGAAATTAAAAGACGCTTACTCCTTGGAAGGAAAGTTATAATGAACTTAGATAGCATATTCAAAAGCAGAGACATTGCTTTGCCAACAAAGGTTCATCTAGTCAAGGCTATGGTTTTTCCTGTGGTCATGTATGGATGTGAGAGTTGGACTGTGAAGAAGGCTGAGCGCAGAAGAATTGATGCTTTTGAACTGTGGTGTTGGAGAAGACTCTTGAGAGTCCCTTGGACTGCAAGGAGATCCAAGCAGTCCATTCTGAAGGAGATCAGCCCTGGGATTTCTTTGGAAGGAATGATGCTAAAGCTGAAACTCCAGTACTTTGGCCACCTCATGCGAAGAGTTGACTCATTGGAAAAGACTCTGAAGCTGGGAGGGATTGGGGGCAAGAGGAGAAGGGGACGACAGAGGATGAGATGGCTGGATGGCATCACTGACTTGATGGACATGAGTCTGAGTGAACCCCGGGAGTTGGTGATGGACAGGGAGGCCTGGTGTGCTGCGATTCATGGGGTTGCAAAGAGTCGGACACGACTGAGCGACTGATCTGATCTGATCTGAAGTGTTCTCCACCATCCGGAACACACAAATTCAGAGAGTTGGATAGAGAAGAGAAGGTGGAGGGGAGAGATAGAGGTGACCTGGTGGAGAGTCCAAAGGAGGAGAGAACAGTCAAGCCAGTAATCTCACTCCCAAGTATAAATGGGTACCGAAGATTGGGTTCTTAAAGGTACAAAATTGATGACAAATACCAAAAAGCAAAGATTAAAAATCTAGAGTAGATGTTGGATTTTCAAAAATACAATATTGAAGAAAAAAATAAAGTCACAAAAATTATAAAATGTATATATATATAAAGATCTAAACATAAGACCAGAAACTATAAAACTCCTAGAGGAGAACATAGGCAAAACACTCTCTGACATAAATCACAGCAAGATCCTCTATGACCCACCTCCAAGAAATAAAAGCAAAAATAAACAAATAGGACCTAAAAAATTAAAAGCTTCTGCACAACAAGGAAACTATAAGCAAGGTGAAAAGACAGCCTTCAGAATGGGAGAAAATAGCAAATGAAGCAACTGACAAACAACTAATCTCAAAAATATACAAGCAACTCCTACAGCTCAATTCCAGAAAAATAAATGACCCAATCAAAAAATGGGCCAAAGAACTAAATAGACATTTCTCCAAAGAAGACATACAGATGGCTAACAAACACATGAAAAGATGCTCAACATCACTCATTATCAGAGAAATGCATATCAAAACCACAATGAGGTACCATTTCATGCCAGTCAGAATGGCTGCGATCCAAAAGTCTACAAGCAATATATGCTGGAGAGGGTGTGGAGAAAAGGGAACCCTCTTACACCGTTGGTGGGAATGCAAACTAGTACAGCCACTATGGAGAACAGTGTGGAGATTCCTTAAAAAACTGGAAATAGAACTGCCTTATGACCCAGCACGGAGAAGGCAATGGCAACCCACTCCAGTACTCTTGCCTGGGAAATCCCATGGATGGAGGGGCCTGGTGGGCTGCAATCCATGGAGTCACTAAGAGTCAGACAGGACTGAGTGACTTCACTTTCACTTTTCACTTTCATGCATTGGAGAAGGCAATGGCAACCCACTCCAGTGTTCTTGCCTGGAGAATCCCAGGGATGGGGGAGCCTGGTGGGCTGCCATCTGTGGGGTCGCACAGAGTCAGACACGACTGAAGCGACTTAGCAGCAGTAGCACGGAGGAAACCAGAATTGAAAGAGACTCATGTAACCCAATATTCATTGCAGCACTGTTTATAATAGCCAGGATATGGAAGCAACCTAGATGTCCATCAGCAGACGAAGGGATAAGAAAGCTTTGGTACATATACACAGTGGAGTATTACTCAGCCATTAAAAAGAATACATTTGAATCAGTTCTAATGAGGTGGATGAAACTGGAGCCTATTACACAGAGTGAAGTAAGCCAGAAAGAAAAACACCAATACAGTATACTAACGCATATATATGGAATTTAGAAAGATGGTAATGATAACCCTGTATGTGAGAGAACAAAAGAGACACAGATGTATAGAACAGTCTTTTGGACTCTATGGGAGAGGGAGAGTGTGGGATGATTTGGGAGAATGGCATTGAAACATGTATAATACCATATAAGAAACGAATCGCCAGTCCAGGTTTGATACAGGATACAGGATGCTTGAGGCTGGTGCACTGGGATTAACCAGAGGGATGGTACAGGGAGGGAGGTGGGAAGGGGGTTCAGGATGGGGAACACGTATACACCTGTGGCAGATTCATGTTGATGTATGGCAAAACCAATACAATATTGTAAAGTAATTAGCCTCCAATTAAAATAAATAAATTTAAATTAAAAAAAGTTTGCTTTAAAAAATAGGGTCTCTCTCTCTCTTTTTTGTAAAGTAATAGTAGATTATAAAAATGTAAATTAAAGGAGTATTAGAGGACTTAATTTTAATAAAAAATTAAAAGAATGATAGTAAAAATATATCTAGGACTTTCTCTGGCATTGCCGCGGGCAGTTGTTTTCAGTTCATTTTCGGATAGTTCCTTGATCTGGCTTGTATTTCTCAAAATCTATAGGCCCCTTTCTATGTAGTCGGTACTAACTACACGGTTTTAATCTATTGCACCTGTTACTTTCAAGGAGATTCCCTCCGTTTTAGCTTCTTCTGTTTGCTGGTCTCTTCAGTGTCTAATTTCTGCCCTGACACAAGGAGGTGATGGTGGACACTTTCTTAGGCTCACTTGTTCAGTCATGCTGTAGGGAGGGAGGGACGCTGCAAACAAATAACACTGGTGTGTGCTCGCAGTGTCTCAGCCACACTGGGTTTGCCCCTGCTCATGGTGTGTGTCCTTTCCCTGTCTACACTGCTTAGGCTCTACGTTGCTCTGCTTGGAATTGTCTGAAGCCATCTCTGGGTTGTATGCACTTCCCAGGTCTAAGCCACTCAGGTTCAGGTACTCAGGTAGTCCTCAGAGGTGCAGACTCGGTTGGGCCTGTGTTTTGTGCCCTTCCCAGGTCCGAGCAGCTCAGGTGACCAGGTGTTTGGCGAGTGCAGTCACTGAGACTTATCACCTCCCCCATCCCTGCCACTCGGTTTTCTGGGTGTACAACTGGCGCACCTTCTCAGGTGGATGTTGACCATCCAGAATCCCAAGAAGTCTTGGTTAGCAACGAAGCCTGCTTGCAGTTTGGTAGATGATGCCTCTCTGGGGCCGCGACTGCCTGCTTCCAGCTCTGGCTGCCCTCGCCTGCCTGTCACTGGAGCGGGGGGGGGGGGGATGGGCCAGTCTTGCAGCTGGCTAGCTCTGCTCAGTCCTTTGTTCCATGAGCGAGCCTGATGGTGTCTTAGGTTAGGTCTTTTCTCGGGGTAGCTATCCCATAGTCTGGTTTGCTATCCCAAGTTAGTTTCCTCAGATTGCCCTTGGAGCACTCAGGCCCCATCTTTAAGCAATGCAGCCCGCGCCTCCCTGCCCAGTCCCCACTTGCTAGTGGCAGATGCAGGCATCTGTGC